>NW_028270149.1:25667500-26267500 GCF_037043375.1 Chiloscyllium plagiosum | reverse complement strand
GATCTTTCTTATTTACTAGAAAGGTGAGAAAGTGGTGAATTGAGGTTCTTTTTTTTAATTTAAACTAGATTTTGCATCAATCTGTTCAGATGATATTATTACATGCCTCTGGATAAGGTGGGAATTGAACCCAGACCCTTCTGTTCAGGGGGAGGGACACTACCACTACACCACTTGATTTGAGGTTCTTAAGTGGCCATTAATTGCCTCCTTAAGGAGTTTAAATTGGTGGACAATTGAGAAAGTAACCCATTCTCACCTGGGCTTAATTAGCGAAATAACTGAGCACAGTGGTCCTGGGGTGAAACTTAACTATGTGAGGCAGTGAGAAGAAGCTGCGTTTTTCCTTCCAGGACCTTCAAAGAAGGGAAAATTGCATTGAGTACTGTGTAGAAGTTTTAAAGATTCCTTAATTCATTTGCAATGGCATTGTGTCAACTTCAGTTCATGCTGGAAAGGTTTGTTGAAGTTGCTAAGCTCCCAACCAAAATAGATCCTAGTTTGCTGCAGTGTGCTTGGCCTGTTATTCCAAAATAATTATAATCATGTGAGCATAAAGTTTTGAATTAAGTTGTATATAATTACCTTTCTGAACTGACCCACAGTTGCAATATTAGGTTGGATATTACATCCCTGGTATATTTTGTTGAGATGGAGATGGTGCACAGCCTGCCACCTACCCACCCACCCTGAGCTCATCCTGATAATCCAGAAGTGAGTGACAGCCCTCCATCAAATTGTTATAATGAAGTCGAAGAGTATGGTGCTGGAAAAACACAGCTGGTCAGGCAGCATCCGAGGAGCAGGAGAGTCGATGTTTTGAGCGTAAGCTCTTCGACTCTAATCTCCAGCATCTGCAGTCCTCACTCTCTCCCTGTTACAATGAAGCTGTTACTTGAGCTTTTAAAAGGCTCGATTGACCACAATATTGTCCTGCCAAATCATAATGAAAGTTGGCATGAGCAGGCAGGCGAGAGTCGGCAACCCCTTTTCTCACAAGTTTCTGCAACTGCAGGAAATGAAATATGGGTTATTAACATTGGAGGATGCTCTGGTGAAATTCCCCAGCAGGTAGTACCCCTCTTCCTCCTTCACTGCATGGACTTTAAAACCCACCCTCGCTATCCCCTCTACCCCCATTAAGGTCACTAAACTCTCCCTATCCAAAGCTCCTTATTTACCTGGGTCCAGGATCCATTGGGGCCTTCGTCTGGTGAATGGTTACAGTACCAGCAGCATTCACTACCAAGCTCTGGTGCTAGCATTCAAAATCAGATTGTCGGCAGCTCCAGAGAGTCAGAGTTCCTCCAACTGAGGGGCAGAGATCCCACTCTGCACTAACTGACCCCATCTATGAAAGGGCTTTTGCCCGAAATGTCGATTTTCTTGCTCCTCAGATGCTGCCTGACCTGCTGTGCTTTTCCAGCACTACTCTCTAATCTTGACCCCACCCATAGTGTTTCATGTTGGTGGGACAACTTGTTCTAAGGCAGTCAAGCTTGCCCCAACTTTCTTTCTGGGGGCCAGTAGGACTTGGAGTCAGACCAGCCATAGTAAGCCCCTGGAAATGTTGGCCCATTGACTATTTTGATGAGGTTGGTGGTAGTGGAAGAGTGCATATCAGACAAATGCAAAATCAGCTCTGTGCTATACCCCATCACCTTTTTAATCACTGTTTTATCATCTTCTATTGACTTTGCCCTTAGTCATAGTAAAGTTCAAAATGTACGAAACCCATTTGTTGGAATAATGTTTGGATGGATACTAAGTGCCCTTTGATTATTATTGCTGTGAATAAAAGAAAGGGGTTGTGTGTGTGTGTGTGTGTGTGGGGGGGGGGGGGGGGGGTCTCCCTGTAAAATAACAAACTTCAGCACAATTTGCCACATGACATCATCTGCAGAACTGCCAACTATTTGGCTTTGAAATTCTGCAACAAAAGGTTGCTTATTCACTTCAATTATTCTTAACAGATTCTAATCACAGGTCAGCTCCACAATGGTAGAACCGCTTCAGGTTTGAAAGATAAGCAATACAGTGGTCATTGTTCATGTTAAATCCTTGTGACTTTTCCAATGTTCTTTCCTTTTTCTTTACCTCATCCTCACGTAATGTTCAGTGTAAAAGTAGACAAAATAATGTACTTTAAATTACTGCCCACTGAAAGCTGCCAGATCACAAGTGGGTGCAATTAAAGGTTAATGCACCATTGCCAGTCCCATTCAGCTTCAAAGCTGTAAAATTCACCATATGTACCTTGAAATTATTATTTCTTCTACTAAAAATACAGCAGGTCCTGACAAATATCATAGTGAAGTCATTGCAAAAAAATTATATGGAGAATGATTTCACTGTATTAACTAGTTAAATCAGATATATATCCAATTTAATGAAGTACAGAATACTACCATTAACTCCCTCTCCAAAAAAAACAATTAAGAGAGCAGTTGTTTGCATTAATGCCGAGGGAGTTTGGATCCATAACAAAGATTCATAAGAACTAGGAACCGGAGCAAGCTGCTCGGCCCCTCGCCTGCTCCACCATTCAATAGGATCATGACTGATCCAACAATTTTCCCATCCACTTTCCTGCATTTTTCACATAACACTTGATTCCCCGACTGATCAAGGATCTATCTATTTCAGCCTTAAATATACCATAAGGTCTCTGCCCCCACAAGTCTCTGTGGCAAGGAGTTCCGAAGACTCTCAAACCTCTGAGAGAAGAAATTCCTCCTATCTCATTCTTTAATTGCACCCACCCTCCTTATTCTGAGACAATGGAGGTTGGTTTTTCACTGTGGGAAAATGTTCAAAGGCACTGAAGTGAATGTGGAGCTCATCTGAGGAGTGCTGTTCGGACATCATTATTGCCATATTATCATAAATATATGCACCTGGATAAACATGGAGAAGCAGTGGTAGGAAGTGAAAATTACAGTGTGGCTGGAAGTTGCAGGGATACATACTTATTGTTTGGATTTCAAGAAACAATCTCAGAACCAGTCACAATACATCAGCCAGCCATACTTGACACACATATTTTTAGTTTTATTTGGTTGTCAGCAACTCTAGAGAGGAAAGCCAAGCTAGCTTCAAACAAAGACAAACATTTGCTCAGTTAAATGGAGAAAGGTTGGTCATATTTGAATGCGATTGACAATTATTCAAATCCAGGAAACCCTTGAAGGCTTTTCGGCAGTCATTAAGGAGCTGTAATACTTTGAATTTTGATGTTGGTTGGAATACTCAGGAGAATTGCTTCAGCCAACATCAGCACCTGCAATGGTTTAAGAAACACAAGAAGAGGACACTGTATATAACAGCATTTAACAAAAAGAAACATAAATTTTCTTTGGGAGAACTGGGTGAAAACATCAGTAGTATGGATATTTGAGTTATCTGACAGAATATATTGGCAAATGTTGGAAAGGCCTGCTAATGATTTGGCCAATGTGTGAAATGGTCCCAAATTATTGTAGCTCAAGAAAAGTCCTTTAGAAAAGTGTCCTTCGGTTGTGGAAGCTAGTCAGGACTCCAGTGTCAGTGGATGAAAGTTCTCCTCCTTGTCTGGTTGTAAGATACCCTGGATTGATCCAGTTCCAAAGCAGCATAAATCTAAACATGGAAAAAGGTTGTATATTTATTGATATTGAACTTTTCACATTTTAGTAATTTTGTCAAGCAGTTTTCAAAAGAGAACATGGTCTTAAATCCTCTTGTGGGAGTAAAGGTGTCGGAGAAATTTGCCCAATAGGTTAGAGATCACGAAAACATAGCTCAAAGTGAAATTGACAAACAGTTTATTGCAAACGATATTGCTGGAAGAGAAACTGACTAGGCTACACAGAACTGACAGTCTGTGCATGTAGATCAGAATTTCTCTTCCCAGAGCTGAGGATGAGACCAGTTTTATAATAATGCTGCACAATAAGGTTAATTAAGAAATGGGGAAACTACAATGTATCTGGAAATGGAGTAATCTAGTTACAAGGATGCTAATTGGAAAACAGTTATCGGATGAATGTCCTGTTCCATCACACAATGCAACATCCTGACAGTATCGATGGTTCCATTCCTCTTCACAGATAAGTGTGAATGTCTCCTCTGAAATGGTGAGGTGTTTCCATTGTCCTGTTCCTTGCTGGTGGCCTGTCTGTTTGACCTGCTGTTTGTGTGGCTTTGGTATTGCTGGGTTGTGAAACTACCCTTGGGACTTTGAGATATCTGTGGTGCCCTGCCATTGTTAGTGAGCTTAAAGTGTATTCCCTTGTCTGCATGGGCTGTCTGATTTGGCTTGTAAGCCTGCTTGGGAATTCTGGGTATTTCTTTGTACAAAGTTTGTGCGAAGATTTGTAGCTCGGGTGCTCGTTGTTGTGGTTCTGTTCGCCGAGCTGGAAGTTTTTGTTGCAAACGTTTCGTCCCCTGGCTAGGCAACATCATCAGTGCTTGGGAGCCTCCTGCGAAGCGCTTCTTTGATGTTTCCTCCGGTGTTTATAGTGGTCTGTCCCTGCCGCTTCCTGTTGTCAGTTTCAGCTGTCCGCTGTAGTGGTTGGTATATTGGGTCCAGGTCGATGTGTTTGTTGATAGAGTTTGTGGATGAATGCCATGCCTCTAGGAATTCCCTGGCTGTTCTCTGTCTGATAGTAGTGTTATCCCAGTTGAATTCATGTTGCTTGTTGTCTGTGTGTGTGGCTACTAAGGATAGCTGGTCGTGTCGTTTCGTGGCTAGTTGACGTTCATGTATGCGGATTGTTAGCTGTCTTCCAGTTTGTCCTATATAGTGATTAGTGTAGTCCTTGCATGGTATTTTGTACACTACATTCGTCTTGCTCATGTTGGGTATCGGGTCCTTCGTTCTGGTGAGTTGTTGTCTGAGCATGGCTGTTGGTTTGTGTGCCGTTATGAGTCCTAGGGGTCGCAGTAGTCTGGCTGTCAGTTCCGAGATGCTCCTGATGTATGGTAGTGTGGCTAGTCCTTTTGGTTGTGGTATGTCCTCGTTCCATGGTCTTTCTCTTAGGCATCTGTTGATGAAGTTGCGCGGGTATCCGTTTTTGGCGAATACCTTGTATAGATGTTCCTCTTCTTCTTTTTGCAGTTCTGGTGTACTGCAGTGTGTTGTGGCCCTTTTGAATAGTGTCCTGATGCAGCTTCGTTTGTGTGTGTTGGGGTGGTTACTTTCATAGTTTAGGACTTGGTCTGTGTGTGTGGCTTTCTTGTATACCCTTGTGGTGATACCAACTTGCAGATACCAACACCTACCAAAAGAGGGAGTTTGACCCCACCCCACAGCTCACCAATAGGATAAATAACACACTGAGGAATCTACAAAAAAACGGACAGATAACCAGAGCTGACCTACAAAGAATGAAACCAGAAAGCAACAACAACCCCAGATTCTATGGATTAGATTTAGATTTAGATTACTTAGTGTGGAAACAGGCCCTTCGGCCCAACAAGTCCACACCACCCTGCCGAAGCGCAACCCACCCATACCCCTACATTTACCCCTTACCTAACACTACGGGGCAATTTAGCATGGCCAATTCACCTGACCTGCACATCTTTGTGATTGTGGGAGGAAACCGGAGCACCCGGAGGAAACCCACGCAGACACGGGGAGAATGTGCAAACTCCACACAGTCAGTCGCCTGAGGCGGGAATTGAACCCGGGTCTCTGGCGCTGTGAGGCAGCAGTGCTAACCACTGTGCCACCGTGCTGCCCACTAGCGGTGTACCTAAAGTATACTGTACCTAAAGTACACAAACCAGACATCCCACTCAGACCCATAGTATCACTGCCAGGGACACCATCATACAAACTGGCCAAAGAACTACAACAGAAACTGAAACACCTGGTCAGCGGATCCAAACACTCTATACAATCAACACACGAATTCTTGGACATCATCAGAAATATACACATAGACAAAGAAGAAACCATGATATCATTCGACGTGACAGCACTGTTCACTTCGATTGACAATGCCCTAGCCAGAGAAACAATAGCCAACCTACTGGACATACAGAACAGAAAACAGGACGCTGAACCTATCAACAAAGACAGCATACTTAAACTACTGGACTTGTGCCTCACAACACACTTCACATTCGACAACCAGATATACGAACAAATCAACGGAACACCCATGGGATCACCAATCTCGGGACTCATAGCAGAGGCAGTTATGCAAAGGTTAGAACAAACAGTCCTACCACAAATTCAACCCAAACTCTGGGTCAGATATGTCGATGACACGTTTGTAATCATTAAAAACACGGAAATAGAAAAAACACACCGGATCATCAACGCCACACTCACAGGAATCCGATTCACGAGAGAAGAAGAAAAGGATAGCCAACTCCCATTCCTAGACGTGATGGTACAGAGAACACCAAACGGAGAATTCACTACAAGGGTATACAGGAAAGCCACACACACAGACCAAGTCCTAAACTATGAAAGTAACCACCCCAACACACACAAACGAAGCTGCATCAGGACACTATTCAAAAGGGCCACAACACACTGCAGTACACCAGAACTGCAAAAAGAAGAAGAGGAACACCTATACAAGGTATTCGCCAAAAACGGATACCCGCGCAACTTCATCAACAGATGCCTAAGAGAAAGACCATGGAACGAGGACATACCACAACCAAAAGGACTAGCCACACTATCATACATCAGGAGCATCTTGGAACTGACAGCCAGACTACTGCGACCCCTAGGACTCATAACGGCACACAAACCAACAGCCACGCTCAGACAACAACTCACCAGAACGAAGGACCCGATACCCAACATGAGCAAGACGAATGTAGTGTACAAAATACCATGCAAGGACTGCACTAATCACTATATAGGACAAACAGGAAGACAGCTAACAATCCGCATACATGAACATCAACTAGCCACGAAACGACACGACCAGCTATCCTTAGTAGCCACACACAGATAACAAGCAACATGAATTCGACTGGGACAACACTACTATCAGAGGGCAAGCCAGACAGAGCTGAAAATGTGTTGCTGAAAAAGCGCAGCAGGACAGGCAGCATCCAGGGAACAAGAGAATAGACGTTTCGGGCATAAGCCCTTCTTCAGGAATGAGGAACGTTTGTCCAGCAGGCTAAGATAAAAGGTAGGGAGGAGGGACTTAGGGGAGGGGCGTCGGAAATGTGATAGGTGGAAAGAGGTCAAGGTGAGGGTGATAGGTCAGACTGGGGTGGGGGCGGAGAGGTCAGGAAGAAGATTGCAGGTTAGGAAGGCGGTGCTGAATTCGATGGATTTGACTGAGACAAGGTGGGGGGAGGGGAAATGAGGAAACTGGTGAAATCCGAGTTCATCCCTTGTGGTTGGAGTGTTCCTAGGCGGAAGATGAGGCGCTCTTCCTCCAACCGTCGTTTTGTTGTGGTCTGGCGATGGAGGAGTCCAAAGACCTGCATATCCTTGGTGGAGTGGGAGGGGGAGTTGAAGTGTTGAGCCACAGGGTGGTTGGGTTGGTTGGTCCGGGTGTCCCAGAGGTGTTCTCTGAAACGCTCCGCAAGTAGCTGGCCTGTCTCCCCAATATAGAGGAGGCCACATCTGGTGCAGAGGATGCAATAGATGATGTGTGTGGAGGTGCAGGTGAATCTGTGGGGGATATGGAAGTTTCCTTTGGGGCCTTGGAGGGAGGTGAGGGGGGAGGTGTGGGCGCAAGTCTTGCACCTCCTGCAGTTGCAGGGGAAGGTGCCGGGAGTGGAGGTTGGGTTGGTGGGGGGTGTGGATCTGACGAGGGAGTCACGGAGGGAGTGGTCTTTATGGAATGATGATAGGGGAGGGGAGGGAAATATATCCTTGGTGGTGGGGTCCGTTTGGAGGTGGCGGAAATGACGGCGGATGATGCGCTGTACATGGAGATTGGTGGGGTGGTAGGTGAGGACCAGTGGGGTTCTGTCCTGGTGGCGGTTGGAGGGGCGGGGCTCAAGGGTGGAGGAGCGGGAAGTGGAAGAGATGCGGTGGAGGGCATCGTCGACCACGTCGGGGGGGAAATTGCGGTCCTTGAAGAAGGAGGCCATCTGGGTTGTGCGTTTTTGGAACTGGTCCTCCTGGGAGCAGATGCGGCAGAGTCGAAGGAATTGGGAGAATGGGATGGCGTTTTTACAGGGGGCAGGGTGGGCGGAGGTGTAATCCAGGTAGCTGTGGGAGTCGGTCGGTTTGTAGTAGATGTCCGTGTTGATTCGGTCGCAGGCTGGCAAGGTCAAGTAATTGGCTAGACTAAGGGAATAAGTATTTTGAGACATTTCAGCCCAACTTGTCCTTTGAAAATTCAGCAATGCATCATTTTGATAACTGTCCATTGATTTCAGTTGGAGGTTGCTTACCTGTGGATGGCAAGTGAGGACAGCATTGGATTTATCTATGTGATGGATGTTGAATTGCATGCAAAATCCCCCAATTGGGTTTGCTTATGAAGACTGACCTCTTGGGAAGTTACTGGAGGTTGGTTGGTGTTTTTGTTTCTAACTTACCCAGCATGAATTTGTGTCTTCAAGAAGTGAAGAGATCCTTGTGAAAGGAGAAAAATCTGTCCATTACCACCTTCCTAACCTGCAATCTTCTTCCTGACCTCTCCGCCCCCACCCCAGTCTGACCTATCACCCTCACCTTGACCTCTTTCCACGTATCACATTTCCGACGCCCCTCCCCCAAGTCCCTCCTCCCTACCTTTTATCCTAGCCTGCTGGACAAACTTTCCTCATTCCTGAAGAAGGGCTTATGCCCGAAACGTTGATTCTCCTGTACCCTGGATGCTGCCTGACCTGCTGCGCTTTTCCAGCAACACATTTTCAGCTCTGATCTCCAGCATCTGCAGACCTCACTTTCTCCTCAAGCCAGACAGAGAACAGCCAGGGAATTCCTAGAGGCATGGCATTCATCCACAAACTCCATCAACAAACACATTGACCTGGACCCAATATACCAACCACTACAGCGGACAGCTGAAACTGACAACCGGAAGCGGCAGGGACAGACCACTATAAACACCGGAGGAAACATCAAAGAAGCGCTTCGCAGGAGGCTCCCAAGCACTGATGATGTCGCCTAGCCAGGGGACGAAACGTTTGCAACAAAAACTTCCAGCTCGGCGAACAGAACCACAACAACATTTCTTTGTACAGTTTAGCTAATTTTGCTTTTGTGGGCCTATCGTGGGTTGGCGGATCTTTTCCCACAAAAGGAGATGCAGTTCTCTTCTCTTTTAGGAGACATGTATTTCTTCTTTGAAGAAGACATGCCAAATTAAGTGCTGGTGTGTCTGTGATATAGCTTCTTCAGGATTATAGACCCTGGAGTTGAAATACCAGTCAAGTAGAGACTAGATCTGTTATTGCGGGCAGCAAGATTTGCCATGGGGCCACAAGGTAGGAAGGGGAGTTGGCAACAAGGGGGAGAGTGTGGCTTTCATCTGCCTTTCCAATGCTCGACCTCTCAATGAGCCACGGGGTACCAGATATCGAGGGACTGCTTCTCCAAATTTGCCTTTGGGGAGGGCATTCAATTCTGCCTAATGTATCTTAGGAACTGCTCATCTAAGTTCCTTAAAAATGAACAGAAAGGTCAGGGAAAGAATACATGCAATTGATTGTGTTACCATTCAAAATCTTTGTTTTTCCTTTGTTACTTTTGATTTGTTTGCTTTAAGAAAAGGTGACAGCTGTAAAGCCTTTTCAAATGCACCTACATTTATATCAATCCAACAGTGGGGTTGATCAGTTCCAAAGTAGTATAAATCTTGAGTGCCATATTTCAAGCCAGAAAGAATTCCAATTTTTCTCTGGAATTGAATGTGATGGATTCATAATTTGGCTTTTTTGAATCCTATAATTGGAAGATTAAATTTGGTCAAAATAGTGTTTTTTTATCATTAATGCTGCTATTAAAAATAATTCTAGTGAAATTGGCAAGTTTCATCATTTAATGCATGCTGAGGTAATTTGAGAAAAATCAATTGATTATTTATGATAACATTGCTTCTGTGTCCTACAAATTCATACTGTCAATAATGTCTAATTGTTAAATACAATTTTGTCAAATTCCCTCTATTTTATGGACATATGAACCTGTTTAAAATAATTAGTTACGTTAAAAATATACAAAGAAAAGGGAAGGGAGGAGATTGCAGAGCCATTGGCCTTGATTTTTATGTCCTCGTTGTCTACAGGAGTAGTGCCAGAAGATTGGAGGCTTGCAAATGTGGTTCCCTTGTTCAAGAAGGGGAGTAGGGATAACCCTAGTAACTATAGGCTGGTGAGTCTCACTTCTGTTGTGGGCAAAATCTTAGAGAGAATTGTAAGGGATAGGATTTATGAACATCTGGATAGGAATAATGTGATCAAGGATAGTCAGCATGGTTTTGTGAAGGGCAGGTCGTGCCTCACAAACCTTATTGAATTCTTTGAGAAGGTGACTAAGGAGGTGGATGAGGGGAAAGCGGTAGATGTGGTGTATATGGATTTTAGTAAGGCGTTTGATAAGGTTCCCCATGGTAGACTACTGCAAAAAATACGGAGGTATGGCATTGAGGGTGAGTTGGAGGTTTGGATTAGGAGTTGGCTGGCTGAAAGAAGACAGAGGGTAGTAGTTGATGGCAAAGGTTCATCTTGGAGTGCCGTCACTAGCGGTGTTCCGCAAGGATCTGTTTTGGGACCATTGCTGTTTGTCATTTTTATAAATGACCTGGAGGAGGGGTTAGAAGGTTGGGTGAGCAAGTTTGCGGATGATACAAAAGTCGGAGGAGTTGTAGACAGTGAGGAAGGATGTGGCAGGTTACAGCGGGATATAGATAAGCTGCAGAACTGGGCAGAAAGGTGGCAAATGGAGTTCAATGTAGCTAAGTGTGAGGTGATTCACTTTGGTAAGAGTAATAAAAAGATGGGGTACTGGGCTAATGGTCGGATACTTGGTAGTGTCGATGAGCATGTACATGTACACAGATCTTTGAAAATTGCCACCCAGGTAAATAGTGCGGTGAAGAAGGCATATGGCGTACTGGCTTTTATTGGTAGAGGAATTGAGTTCCGGAGTCCTGAGGTCAAGTTGCAGTTGTATAAGACTCTGGTGCGGCCGCATCTGGAGTATTGTGTGCAATTTTGGTCGCCATACTATAGGAATGATGTGGAGGCACTGGAACGGGTGCAGAGGAGGTTTACCAGGATGTTGCCTGGTATGGTAGAAAGATCGTATGAGGAAAGGCTGAGGCACTTGGGGCTGTTTTCATTAGAGAAAAGAAGGTTTAGGGGTGACTTGATAGAGGTGTACAAGATGATTAGGGGTTTAGATAGGGTCGACAGTGAGAATCTTTTTCCACGTATGGAGTCAGCTATTACAAGGGGGCATAGCTTTAAATTAAGGGGGGGTAGGTATAGGACAGATGTTAGGGGTAGGTTCTTTACTCAGCGAGTCGTGAGTTCATGGAATGCCCTGCCAGTAGCAGTGGTGGACTCTCCCTCATTATACGCATTTAAGCGGGCATTGGATAGGCATATGGAGGATAGTGGGCTAGTGTAGGTTAGGTGGGCTTGGATCGGCGCAACATCAAGGGCCGAAGGGCCTGTACTGCGCTGTATTCTTCTATGTTCTATGTTCTATGATGCAAGTGCATTAACCATGTGTATCATTCCTGCATTTTCAATCATTTTCTGGCTTAAGTTCTTATCCTCTAGACCTATGTTGAAATATAACTCAGAAAGCAATCATTGCCCTGGCTTTGTCATTTAACTTCATCATTTGATTTATTTAAATTGCCTAATACAAAATGACAGCAAGATGCTCAGCCTAGGCTATGCTCTTATGTCAATGCACATCATTTAATGATCCACTAAACACCTTCTGCTCCAAAAGGGAATACAATTCACCTTCAAATACTGTAGTATAATGTTGTGTAACAGGACCCATCTGTTCATGGACAAAGTATGGTCTTATCAAATTTAAAAGTGCATGCCAAATACATGATTAACTTAAATATCACTTTCATAAGATGCCAACAAATCACCAATAAACCTACCAAAGAACATCTAATACTATATCTCTTAAATTAAAACTTAAAACAAAACAACAATTTCCTGTTCTTTCTGATCTTGATAGTGTTTCCTCTTCAAAGAAGACAATCCAGGAATTTAGAAGTAGCTGCAAACGCAAAGACAATTTTCTCTTTGCAACTTCAATTTACTTCTGACTAAGTACATATACAATCAGAGCAGATTTATGGCATCAAGGAAACAGGTAGCATTAAACACTGTTACAATTCAAAAGCTTGCACTTTGCTCAAGTCCTTTTGAGGGAAAGCCAATCAAAACATAAACACACCGTGATATTATACTGTATGTTATGTTGCTTGATGCTCTCATCATAAGTTGCTATGTCCTTTTATTTATCCGTGGCACACATAAAGAGCTGTAATTAAGAATTACACTATATGTTCACAACAGAAATATTGCAGAGATTGCACCAGAGCAAAATGGGACAAATGAGATATGATGTAAAGGTTGGAGATCAGTCTAAGACCAGTCAAAAGCAATAAATCAAACATAAAATAGTATGTGTCCATTGAAAAATTACCATTCTCCAGGGCAAAACTGAATTGTACACAAATATTCTTAAACCCTCAGGCCACAGCCTGACCACAATGAAACAATTCCCTACATTTCCCTCTCCAAATTGAGTGTCCTCAAACAAGGAGAAAGTGAGGACTGCAGATGCTGGAGATCAGAGCTGAAAATGTGTTGCTGGAAAAGCGCAGCAGGTCAGGCAGCATCCAAGGAACAGGAGAATCGACATTTCGGGTATGAGCCCTTCTTCAGGCTCATGCCCGAAACGTCGATTCTCCTGCTCCTTGGATGCTGCCTGACCTGCTGCGCTTTTCCAGCAACACATTTTCAGCTCTGTCCTCGAACAAGCCAACATTCCCAACATTGAGGCACTGAACACCCTTGATCGGCTGCAATGGGTTGGGCACAGCATCCACATGACCGACGCAGGACTCTCCAAGCAAATGCTCTACTCCCAGCTCCAAAATGGCAGGGGAGTCCCAAGTGGACAGAGAAAGCTTTTCAGTGATACCCTTGAGGCCTCACTGGCGAAGTGTCCCATTCTCACAGACACTTGGGAATCACTGGCCCAAGACCATCCAAAGTGGAGGTGGAGCATCCGGGAAGGCGTTGAATACCTCAAGACTTGCCTTTGGGATAAATGATAGACAGCTAAAGCAGGGAAAGGAGCGTGCTGCCACAGCAATGCACCACCCACCTGTTCCCATGACAACCACCTGCCCCAAGTGTAACAGAGCTTGCAGTCGCCCTATCAGTCTGTACAGTCACCTATGGCCTCATCCTGAGAGTGGAAGTCTGCAAGGGACACCAATGGCAATGATGACATTTATCTTATAGGTTGTGCATGCAGAGTAGTTAATGTTAAATATGTAAATAATCAGTCTACATCATCATTGACATATCAGCTCACTGGACAACTCACTCTACAGAGAAATGGTTTGGAATTATCCATAGTGCTAAGCCTTGTTCTATAAATAGTTAGAAGAATGTTTAACAAAAGCCAAAGTTATCAACAACCTGATTTGCAGTAGTCTCTGTTGACCTTAACCAAGCAACCTCCCCTAGGACCCATTATGATGATAACAGATGTTGGCAGCAAGTGACCAACTCAGCTCTGGCACAGACTATAGAAGGAGCACCAGGAAATATCCACATAAAAGACAGGAGGAATAATCCAGAGGAAAAAAAAGGAAAACAGCAAAGGTCAATGCTGAAAATGATGTGTAAAAAGTAACCATACAAAAAAAAGTTAGGCAGAGTATATCATTTTTGTACTGTGTGAATTGCATTGAATTTGGTAGACAAATTCTCGTAGTATGATTGAGCAAGTTTTCTCATTATATCTTACCAAACTCATTGCTTTAATTGCTGCTTGAGACCTCACGGTGAGAATAACACTATATTTCCACAGCTGCTACTCACTGGAGATCCCAGAATTGACTAACATCCCTGGCATCTGTGCCATATTTAAAAGGCCATTGTGCTTATGGACAAGCACTGTCAGTCCAGAGCTGCCCTGTACAATTCCTGACAATAGCCATGTGCTGGACAGACAGGAAGAATCCAGCCAGATGGGCTGGTGCCCAGACAGGACTTCCGTTTCCCCCAGGACCAGCAGTAGAGGCCAGATCATTCCACTCTGATCTGAGATTGCCAACCATATTGAAGCTGTCTTAGCCATCTGGAGGAGCACCCAGCATAGAAGGAAGAAATTCAATATCCTTCACATTCCACCAGAGTAAATGACACTAAGATCATAAGAAATAGGAATAGTACTAGACTGTTTGGCGGCACGGTGGCACAGTGGTTAGCACTGCTGCCTCACAGCGCCAGAGACCCGGGTTCAATTCCCGCCTCAGGTGACCGACTGTGTGGAGTTTGCACATTCTCCCCGTGTCTGCGTGGGTTTCCTCCGGGTGCTCCGGTTTCTTCCCACAGTCCAAAGATGTGCAGGTCAGGTGAATTGGCCATGCTAAGTTGTCGTAGTGTTAGGTAAGGGGTAAATGTAGGGGTATGGGTGGTTTGCGCTTCGGCGGGTCGGTGTGGACTTGTTGGGCCAAAAGGCCTGTTTCCACACTGTAAAGTAATCTAAAGTAATCTAAAGTTTGGCCCCTCATGTCTGTTCGACCATTCAATAGGATCATGGCTGATCTGACATTCTCCACATCCACTTTCCAGCCCTTTTCCCATAATCCTTGCTTCCTCTCCTGACCAAGAATCTGTTCATTTCTATCTGATACCTCATGCTCACTCCATAGCTGCCAGTTCACCCACCTTCCATAATCTCATGCTCCACCATGATCATGAACACATGCAATGCCTTCCCATTCACCTTCACCTACCTGACATTGCGACACCAGTATCTTTGCATGTCCTCTGCACTGCCGACACACTCACTCGGGAAACTTTACCATTGATGACAACAGCTGTGCTACTGAATTTCATCTTCTGTAATACCTGCCTCTCTCTCATTCCAGGAGCAAGACAGCCCACAGTGGAGCAGATAGAGCCAAAACAAGTGGTGTGTTGCCTGATGTTCAGTTCTTCACCTGTTGTCTGCAGAGAACCTGACTCAGCCTGGACTGCTTTCAGATGGCACACTTGACTGACAATGCTGGGATCCCCTAAGTGAAGGATCTTCCCCTTTTCTTGACTGAGACCTGCTGCTAACTTTGGTGAGCTTATAGGCTTTGTGTCTATGCTAAATGACATGGTATGCAGTAGTAGTGAGTCTTGAGATTATGAAGCATTTGCAATGAAGTGTCCTGGAAGTGGATCAGAGGTGTACCATTGGATCCCAATGGGCATGAGCACATGTGGCTGGTACCCATGGGACATCCCTGAGATGTTTGTGCTAGATTCCAACATGAGATCTGGTGGGTTGAACTCACAAAGACCTCACTTGGGTTTCCATGTCGAGTTTTCCAAATGGCTAGTTTGTAAGGCATGTTTGGTAAGATCCCTGAGGCATGTGAACTGTTCACAAATGGTTAGAAATATTAAGGAGCATCAATTGGGAATTTGCCATGTTGCTTGAGCAACCCAAAAAGTCGTGATGGGATGATTTTGATGTCAAGACAACTGTTATGACATGAAGTAAACTCTCCTGCTTAACTTAAAACCAGCAACACAGAAAAGATTTATCCTGTGTCGCAATCTATAAATATTTAGTGGCCAAGAGCTACTTAAAGTAAAAATGATCAACTTTCTTTCTTAAAGTATAACAGAGAATAATTAACTAATCACTATTTACAATTTCTTTCACTAACCTATCTTTTACCTTCCCTTCTATAATACTAGTCTGATAAAACTCCCAATTAAGATTTACAAAACAACACTTTGTATTTCAAAACTAGACAGCTTTTGGTTCTTGTCTTTTGATCTTCCTGTGTCTTCTTTTCTTCTGGTTAGGAATTTCTGCTTTACAGGTTATTGATTGAAAAAGTGCCCTTTTAAGAGAGCTATTTTTTAGGCAGTCTGTGTACATGATCATGGCAGTTCTCCTCTCAACTATTTAATTTTCCCCAGTCTTATACTCCAGAGCATCAGATTGTGTCATTGACCCTCAAGATTGTCAATATACTCAGTTGAAACTTGATTGGAGTTTGGTATGTTTCGGGTATAATTTAAACTGATTGGCCGAAATTTAATTTGTTTTTGTCTGCAAGCAACGAACTAATCAAGTTGGTTGACCCAGTGTTACATTGTTACCTTTTTGAGTACGTTTGGAGCTTTTCTGGTAGTTCTGCTGCTTTTAACTCTCTTAAAGTACACCCACATCTTCATAATAACAACCATCTTTCTCAAGCCTACTGCGCATCTTAATACAGCCCACGTCACTCAGCGCCTGCTAAGATTCTACGTTTTGTGTTTACTGGAGGACTTTCAACATGTGAAGTTCTGAACCAAGCCAGGAATGGCAGAACTGGCATTTGAGGTTTACCAGGAGCAGAATGCTTTCAGGATCAGCAGAGAAACTGAACAAGGTTTAGTTCCGTATCCTCTTGCATGCTGCTGGTGATGGTGTAGATGTGTTACACAAGATATTAACAAAGAATCTGAGACATATGAACATGTTATAAAAGTTTTTGATTCCAGGCATGGAAGAACTGTCTAAAGGAAAGAGGCCTTTAATCATTGCAATTTGAAAGAATGAGAGGTGATTCACACACAAGATTCTTACGCGATTTGACAGGGTCGATGCAGAAAGGTTATTCCCCCTGTGGGTGACGCTTGTACCTGACAGCTTAATCTCAGAATTAGGGTTTAAGGCAGACATGAGGAGAAATTTCTTCTCTTGATGGGAGTGAATCAGTGGAATTCTTTACTGCATAGGACTAATTGGGACATTTGATATATTCAAGGGTGAGACAGGCAGGTTTTTAATCAGTAAAGAAGTCAGAGGTTATGGGGAAAGACAGGAAAGTGGAGTTGAAAATAATCAGATCAGCCATGATCTCATTGAATGGCAACATAGACCTGATGGGCTGAATAGCCTGTCTGTTCCCACGGTTATGTTCTTATGGACAGGCAGAGATGAGAAAGCAAAACTTGATTTTTATTCACGATGTACAGGTGAACTTTGTGAATAAAAAAGCTGAGGCAGCGCAGTTTATGGGGCACCAAAGTGGAATTGTACCTGCCCAGAGGCCAGGAAACTGCAAACAAGTATGGTGGCTGCTGTGCCCAATACACTCATCGTGGTGAGAAAAGGCAGCTTCTGCACCAAGCTCATCCCACTGAACCTGCAAAGCCCAGTTCCTGCAGGAAGGGGGGACATGGTAAAATTGTTTGCTGCAACATAAAGAGTCAAACAAAAGGTACAAAATGAACAACACCCAGAAACAAGAAATTGAAGATGCTAAAGACTTGCAGTGACATGCCTGAGAAATTAAAGGACCCAATGGGAATCATTGCAGCAATGACATTACAGTAAATGGTCACAAAACAGCCATCAGTTTAGACAGTGGAGCAGGTAAAGTGATTAAATGAGACTGCCTCCAATTATCCACCATTCAACCCCAAGGATCAACAGGCACTTCACTCAAAATGAAGGGAAAGTTGACTTTGATACTTTGGTACAATGGAACGAGAACATTCACTATTAAGCTAAACAAAAGTGCACAAATTTGCAACTTTATTAATTTACAAAGCTGATAAATTAGAAAAACAAGGCAAACTGGAAGAATTCGGGGCAAAATTCCCAATATTACAAAGAGACCTTGGAAACCTAAAAACAGTTTTGACTATCACATGAAATCACTTCAAGGAAAGTTCTACACTCACTTTTAATGAAGGCAAAGCTCTACATTAAGGCAATGGGGAGTGATTTCACCAGTGGGAAAAAAAACAAATTGGGCTTTTGCACAGAGTCAGTACCAAAGCCAAATGGCTCATTATGAATTTGCATTGATTTTGCACAATTGAAAGGAAGTAGTGGAGAGGGAGATCAGTGAATGAGAGTTTGATCAAAAACATTATACATCAAACTTAATGTTAACCATGACTTCAGCCAACTACATCTGGTGAAACATTCATTACACTCTTCGGAAGTAATTGCTTCAATCGACAGCCCTTTGTATTACATCAGAGCCACAAATTTCTCAAATAACAATGCAAAAATCCCAGAAGGATTGGAAGACTTAAATGCCACATGGATGACATCTCAATTCCATCACATGGTTCCTTCACATCAGTGCATGATGCCAAAGTGAAAACAGTGCTCCAATACTTGCAAGAAACAGGACTTTCACGCAATGCAAACATCAGTTCTCTTAAACAACTATTAATCCATTTGGGATGCATCATTCACACAGCAGAAATGATTTCCAATCACCTCACAATATTACAGAATCTCAACAATTCAGGGTGATGGTGAATCAAGTTGGGAAGCTTTTACCTAATGTGGCAAGTGTAAATAAATCACCATGATAATTGTTTTTACACAATGAAGCATTGTGCTGGAAAGAAAACCAGCACATTTCCTTTAAGAGGTAAAAGAAATGTTCACTATGACCTGAACTAGAAGCTTTGATACTGAGTAAAGATATGCAATAATTGCAAAGGAAGCAAAAGTAGCTATTCGGGCTTGTGAGAAGCTTTTAGACTCTGTATAAGGTCTGAAGATCCCCATTGATAGAGACCAAATTCCATAGTTACATTGTCAAATGCCAAAGAACTAGTGAAGATGCCATCAAATGTGCAGAGATTTTATTTAATACTAATCAGATTTGATACTACACCCTAGAATGTCCAAGACAAACCTTAAACTTTAGCAGATGCATTGTCAGGAATTCCTGTTAAAAAGCCTGCACAAGAGGACAAGCATTTTTTCAAAGAGGTGGAGTCATAGACTTTGTCAGTTATAAAATATTTTGCCTGTAACAACAGAGATCCGATGAAAAATTTAGACAGCTCAAATAACAGATGAATACTGTACTCAAATTTGTGAATACTGTTTCAAAGGGTGGCCAGGATATGTTTCAAGTAATCCTCAGTTTTAGACAATACCTCAAGCAACGCAGACATCTCAGTGTTGCAACTTGCTGATTTACAATGAATGATTTATCATTCCAAGAATCCACAACTCAACATTCTTCAGAGAATAAATCAAGGATATTTGGTTATTATGAAGTGGCATGTCAAAGTGCAAACGTTTGGTGAAAGCCTCTCAAATCATTGGAAGAAACTATTTCAACCTGCAACACCCATGGACTGATAGCAAGAAGGAAGAAGGCTAAAAAGCATTATAATATTCTACTAAGTTTGAGAAAAGAGATGGAAATGTGTTGCTGGAAAAGCGCAGCAGGTCAGGCAGCATCCAGGGAACAGGAGAATCGACGTTTCGGGCATTAGCCCTTCTTCAGGAATCCTGAAGAAGGGCTAATGCCCGAAACGTCGATTCTCCTGTTCCCTGGATGCTGCCTGACCTGCTGCGCTTTTCCAGCAACACATTTCCATCTCTGATCTCCAGCATCTGCAGACCTCACTTTCTCCTCTAAGTTTGAGAAAAGCCTTGGAGAAAATAAATCCTTTAGTGCTTATAAAAAAAGTTGAAAACAAGATCAGGAAGACTGATAAAAATAACAGTGCTATATCTCTGCAAGGCAGAGATGGAGACAGAGAATTGGAAGGTGTGTGTGTGTTTGTGTATGCATGTGCATGAGTGTGTATGTGTGGTGAAACGTATGGTAATGGAAATGAGGCATACATGGAGTCAAATATTAGGGAGATATTTAAAATGCTTAAAGCTAAATTAATTTATATCATGAGTAATGTAAAAGCAAAGTCACCCTAGTTCTACCAGACTGTAGGGCTGCTCTCTCATTAAAGCGAGATGACTGGTGGTAGTCTAAGCTAAGGGTCATCATGCCTCAGTCAAGGAACAAAGAACAAAGAAAATTTACAGCCCAGGAACATACCCTTCAACCCTTCAAGCCTGAGCTGATCCAAATCCACTGTCTAAACCTGATGCCCAATTCCTAAGCATCTGTATCCCTCTGCTCCCCACCTACTCATGCATCTGTCCAGGCACATCTTGAATGAATTTACCTCGCCTGCCTCTACTACCTCTGCTGGCAACATGTTCCAGGTACCTACCACCGTCTGTGTAAAGTACGAGCCGCGTGTATCCCCGTTAAACTTTTCATCTCTCACCTTGAAAGCATGACCTCTCGTTATTGAATCCATCACCATGGGAAACAGCTTATCTCTATCTACCCTGTCTATACCCTTCATGATTTTGTAAACCTCAATCAGGTCCCCCCTCAATCTCCTTTTTTCTAATGGAAACAATCCTAACCCACTCAACCCTCTCTTCATAACTAGCAGCTTACATACCAGGCAACATCCTCGTTAACCTTCTCTGCACCCTCTCCAAAGCGTCCACATCCTTCTGGTAACGTGGCGACCAGAACTGTACACAGTATTCTAAATACAGCCGAACCAATGTCTTGTACAATTTTAGCATGACCTGCCAGCTCTTATACTCAATACCCCGTCCGATGAAGGCAAGCATATCATATGCCT
The DNA here is from genome assembly GCF_037043375.1 of Chiloscyllium plagiosum. NCBI lineage: Eukaryota > Metazoa > Chordata > Chondrichthyes > Orectolobiformes > Hemiscylliidae > Chiloscyllium > Chiloscyllium plagiosum. Next base: position 26,246,878 of record NW_028270149.1, on the reverse strand, counting down.
TCTTGACCACTCTATCCACCTGTGCAGCAACCTTCAGGGTACAACGGACCTGAACTCCCAGATCTCTCTGCTCATCAACTTTTCCCAAGGCTCTTCCGTCTACTGTATAATTCGCTCTAGAAGTAGACTTCCCAAAATGCATCACCTCACATTTGCCTGGATTGGACTCCATCTGCCACTTCTCTGCCCAATTCTCTAGTCTATCTATACTCTCCTGCATTCTTTAACAGTCCCTTATGCTTCCTGCTACTCCACCAATCTTTATGTCATCTGCAAACTTGCTGATCATACCAACAGCGCCCTCTTCCAGGTCATTTATATATATCATAAACAACAGTGGCCCCTACACTGACCCCTGTGGAACACCACTGGTCACCATTTCTCCATTTCGAGAAACTCCCTTCAACTACTACTCTGTCTCCTGTTGCTCAACGAGTACCCTCCTAGCTAGAACACGCTGCACACCATGTGACTTCACTTTCTCCATTAGTTTACCATGGGGAACCTTATCAAATGCCTTACTAAAGTCCATGTATATGACATCTACAGCCCTTCCTTCATCTATCAACTCGGTCAATTCCTCAAAGGACTCTATTACGTTGGTAAGGCACGATCTTCCCCACAGAAAACCATGTTGCCTATCACTGATAAAGCCCTGATGAAGGGCTTTTGCCCAAAACATAATTTTTCCTGCTCCTCGGATGCTGCCTGACCTGCTGTGCTTTTCCAGTACCACTCTAATCTTGACTCTAATCTCCAGCATCTGCAGTACCCGCATCCGCCTAGAGTGATCATTCTGTTAAGTTAGAAGAATGTTCAATAAAACAGTTTAACTTCCAGCAGCCTCTGTTGATCCTGAGTAAGGACACATCCTTCCCAAGACCCACTATGATGGTAACTTAGCATACCATGCTGAATCTCCGTTTTTCCACATTTTCAGATGTTATGTACTAACTATCAGCTATTTCAAATCCTAGTACAGAAAGTAATGGTCTCTACATTTTTGAGTAGAAACATTCCAAGGAAGAGAACTTTACATGCTTTAACTCAAAGATGTGGTTTGGCCCACATATTGAATTCTAGCAAGCACCAATTCTGTGCATACTTAATGTCTGTCATGTTTCATGATATTTGTAAGTAAGTAACTTAGGAGTTATTGTGGCTAATATTTATCAAAGTATTGTTATTAGTATAAACTCAGTTTACCAAAGATTCAAATCACAAACTATACATTCTTTCAGAATATGGGTTAGAATCCAACTTTTAAGGTGGATGCATCAAGATAAACTGTTTTCTTTTAATTAATTCACTGGCTGAGGAAATAGCTGGCTCGGCCAGCATTTATAGCCCATCCCGAAAACACATGAATTAACTAGATGGGGTTTTCTTTCCCAACGATTGGCAGTGGATTCATGGTTATCATTAGACTCTCAAATCCAGATCTTTAATTCAAATTCAACCATATCCTGTGGCGGGATACCACGCTATCCTGTGGCGGGATACCACGCTATCCTGTGGCGGGATACCACGCTATCCTGTGGCGGGATACCACACTATCCTGTGGCGGGATACCACAATATCCTGTGCTGGGATACCACAATATCCTGTGGCAGAATTTCATCATATGCAGTGCCGGGATTGGAACCCACATCACCATACATTACCTGGGTCTCTGAATTAACAGTCCAATGATAACATCAAATTGGGCCAATATTTGAAACCTTCCACCCATTGGAAATGTCTGACAGCTTCCCCAAAATATGGTGATCTTAGTTTGAATCACTTTTCTATGAATCATGTCTTCTCAAGAGTTTGAATACCCACCTGAATCCTGCAAACAAACTTAAAAAAACTAAAGAGATATCCATTAAAATCTCAACGCAAAGGAAGATTGATGGACCTGCCATTCACTTCTCAAGTGTGATTTCTCCAGTGTCTAAAAGCACAAACACACTGAGCAATTCACCTTTTCCTTTTGCTTACTCGTACTTCCTGTATGAATAACAACGTGATGGGTGGGTATTGAAGAATGAGTACAGTAGTCAGTTTCGTGTTCTTTATTGACCTAAAAATCTTCTCACTACTTGCTACTTCTACCACCATTCATATAAATAGCAGAAATAAAGCTGCTTGGTAATAGATATGCCTGGGTGCACAATGCTCTAAAGAGAAGCTTGAAGAGAAATATCAATACCAGAGAGGGGCTGTGTGTTTATTGTCTCTAGATGTACTAGAAAGCTCTTATTAATGAATTAACGGATATGTAATGTGAGAATTGTTTGGCATAGATTTTGAAGGTGTGTCAGTAGAAATAGGAAGGTAAGCTGCTTTGTGAGCTTCTCACAGAAGTATTTCCACAGATGGACTGTCTAATTGCACATTCACAGCTGCAGGATTATTTGTAATTTGAGCATTAAGCACTGTAGCCCTTATCATGAAAAGCCAGTTTTCAGTTTCATGTCTGCATCAGATTTAGCAACACAGATTAGTTCTTTTAGGTCATCTTTATGAATCATTTACTGCTGAACCCTGTAAAAACATGTACCTAATAAGCAGCAAAAACAGCATGGAAATGAAATTCTCATTCAAATATTGGTCTGACTCATGGACAATCTTATAAATGTCAGAATCCTGGCTAACTGTTGGAGGATATTGGAGCAACACTGTAACTCCTGTGGAAAGGTTTCTTCCTCACCGTCCTGTTCCTACACCAAACCCACCACAACATTTGGCTTGGTAAACATCCCAAAATTGAACACAGAACTGCATAAGATATTCTGAGAGAGGATAATGATAAGTTCCTTAAAAGACACGAGAAAGGTTAAGACATGTAGGGAGATGCTTGGGCCTGAGTTAGTTATGGTTAAGAGTTACCAACAGTCAGACAAAGAACACCAGGGAAGCACAAAAGAAACTGGTAAAGCACAAGAGACCAGAATTTGAAGAACTCCAAGTTCTGGGCAGGTAGGAACATAAGAGAATGTTACAGATTTAGACACGGGTGAGGTCATGGAAGGATTTGAGCGCAAAGATGAGAATTTTAAATTTGAAACGTTTCTGGACTGAGAGCAACACACATAATGAAAAAATGGGATTTGGTTTGTATTAGTGTTTGATGCACCCTCTGTCCTTAGCTTAGGATACAATTCCAGCGGGACTAGCAGCAATCTGTTACCTTGCCCGGGAGATCCGTATTCATTTATGAGTTCAGATAGGGAGGGTTAGCTGATTATTTAATTAGCTAGCGACCTTATTATGATCTCCAAAGAGACGTTCAATTTTTAAGAAGAAATTCAATCTTACATAAATAGTTGAAAGAATGGCACATTGAAATTTAAGACGTGCATGATAATATTAAAATATTGCAAACAAGACACTATCTTCGTAAGAAACATTAGGCTGGAGTTTACCAAGAACTGGCTAAATGTTAATTTCTCAAAGTTCCATTGAGGGTTTCTCTCCATGAGATTCAACGAATTAATCTAAGCAATTCTCCACTGCTTGCTTCCATTGTATATGTACCACCATTATACCACAGTGGCACCCTGCTCGCACTACTGTGTATTCATAAGAAATGGAAATACTGCCCACTGCAAGGATTTACTTGGATTTCCATCACCAGTGCCATATTTAAATGAGCATCAGTTCAAGCATTGTCAGCCAGGAGCTGCCCTTCACATTTGCAGTGTTGGAAGATTTGCCCTTGAAATAGCTGACAGAGACAAGTTGGTGCCATGCTTTGCTACAGGGACCTGGCGCTCCTAGTGGATGGGGTGGCAGAGAGGAAGACTGTTCTCTTTCCTCAGGCCTGCCACAGCAGACCAAACCTTGCCAGCCTAGTCTGATGTTGCTACCCAAAACAGTACATGGTCCACAGTCTGGAGGAAGGCACAGCAATGCCACAAGAAGGTGAACAATCTTCTGTGCTCTGCAAGGATATGTACAACCATCTTTTCTCTACTTTCTCACACTCTCTCTATCTCCACTACTGCATCCACCCCCCACCAAGACTTATGGCCTACCACTCTTGCTATTGCATTCCACATCTTCTCTCAATTGTTCTCACCCATTCAATCCCATACTACAAACTCTGCATGCCCTTTGCACTCAAAACTCAGTCAGATGGGATACCTTAACACCTTTCCTCCACCTTTACCAGTACCATAGCTGTGTCAGCCACTTCCATCTTACTCAATTCCTCAATTTGTCTCATTGCAGAAGAAAATATCAGATTGAGAGAACCAAGACAGATGGTGGGAAACCTGACATCTATCTCCTCAATCTTAGAATTTTAGACGTGTCTTTTTCCAGTGAGGTTTCCTTCTCCTGGAGACTGTTCTTGTATTCCAGGCTTGGCAACTGTCACAGCTTTGTTTTAACTCTTCACTGATTTGCTCTTATTAATCCAAGGGCAAGCTTTTACTTGCATTCCTGTACGTTGTATCATAGAGGTGTTTTTAGCCTCTAGCTACTTCCTCTCTCCTGAATCCAGACAAAGTCCCAAACACACACGCTCTGATATTCTAGAAAAGCCTTTAATATGATCTTCCAATATGCATCTTTCCCCGCATAGTAATATAAATCACATGGGCTTTGGAGATAAGTGGAAATGTTAATTAAATGTTAATGGGGATGATCTTATAGCCATTCTGGGGACATGGTTACAAAGTGTTCAAATCTGAGAATGAATTGTTCAGCAATATGTGACTCTTTAAAAGGACAGGCAGGAGGTTAGCACTGATGGCAAGGGATGCAGTAACTATGGTAGCAAGAAATTACCTTGAATTGGAAAATATAGAAACTGTATGGGTGGAGATAAGAAATAAAAAGCAAAAGAAGTCACTTATAGGAATAGTCTAATGTCCCCTAACAATAGATATGTGGTGGAACAGAGACTGAATCAGGGATAATGAGGGCATGTAAAAAAAGACAGTGCATTAGTCACGGATATTTTACTCTTCTTGGAGATTGGGATAGTCAGTTTGGCAGAGGAAGCCTTGAGAAGGAATTCATGTGGCGCCTTTAGGACAGTTTCCTAAAGCAATAGATTGTCGATCCAACCAGGGATCAGGTTATTTTGAATAAAACCAAAGAACTGAGAAACAAAAACAGAAATTGCTGGAAAAGCTCCGCAGGCCTGCAGTATCCATGGAGGGAAAAGAGAGTTAACATTTCGGGTCCAGTAATCTTTTCTCAGAATAGAACAGAGGAAGGGTAACTGGACCCGAATTGTGAACTCTGATTTCTCTCCACAGATGCTACAGAGCTCCTGAGCTTTACCAGCAATTTCTGTTTTTGTATCAGGTTATTTCAGATCTGGTGTTGTGTAATGAGGTAATAAATCATGTCACAGTAAAAGATTCCCAAGGAAACAGTGACCATAACATAGTTGAATTTAGCATTCAGTTTGAGAGGGACGAACTTGTGTCAGAAACAACAATACTAAGCTGACATAAGTGTAATTACAAAGGAATGAGGGAAGACCTGGCTGGACTGGATTGGGAAAGGAGTTTAGCTATAAAGACAGTTGAGGAACAATGGCTGGCATTTAAGTAAATAGCTTTCAGCTCACAGCAAAGATCTATTGCAATTAGGAAGAAAGATTCGAGGGAGGGGATAAGCCGATCATGGCTGAGTTAAGGACAGCATTGGATGGAAAGAAAAGCATACAATGTGGCAAAGATTAATGGGAAACCAGAGGACTGGGTAAATTTAAAAAACCCACAGAAGACTAAAAAATAATAAAGAGGGAGAAAACAAACTTTGAAGGTAAATTTGCAAGTATTATCAAGATAGACATGCTTCTTTAAATATATAAAAAGGAAGAAAGAAGCCAAAGTGAACATTGGTTCCTTAGGAAATGAGGCTGGGAAAATAAAAATCCAGTACAGGGAAGGGCAGAGAAGCTGAATAACGCTTTGCATCAATCTTCACAGTGGAAGAAATGAATAGCTTTCCAAAATTACTAAATAATCAAGGGTTAAAAGAGGAGAGCAAATAAATACAATAATTGTCACTAGAGAAAAAGTACTAGGGAAACTAATGGGGTTAGATAGTGAGGACTGCAAATGCTGGAGACTCAGAATCAATGAAGTGTAGTGCTGGAAAAGCACAGCAGGTCAGACAGCATCTGAGGATCAGGAGAGTAGACTTTTTGGGGGGGACTAAAAATCACTAAATTCCCTTCATCTAATGGAATGTATCCTAGGATATGAAAATGAAGTAGCTGCAGACATAGTGGATAGTAATCTTAGTATTAATTTCTAAGATTCCTTACAGTCTGGAAAAGTCCCGGAGGATTGGAAAACTATTGATGTAACACATTTATTTAAGAAAAGTCAAAAAAGAGTCCAGTTAGCTTAATGTCAGTTATTGTGAAAATCTCAGAGACTATTATAAAGGATGTAATAGCAGAGCTTTTCAAAATATGTAATATAATCACGCAGAGTCAGCATGGCCTACTGAAGGGGAACCAAGGACATTTACTAGAATTCTTTGAGGAGGTAACAAGCAGGATAGAAAAAGGGAAAGCAGTGGATGAGATATATTTTAATTTTCAGAAGGTACCACATATTAGGCTGCATAAAATGCCCATGATGTTGGAGGTAGTATAATGGCGTTAACTGTAGGAATAACTAAAAAAACACAGGCAATTGGGATAAGAAGGGATTTTCAGGATGCCAACTTGTAACTAGTGGTGCGCTAAAAAGATCAGTGCTGGGGCCATAATTATTTACAATATATTTTAAAGACCTGAATGAGGAATTGGAATGCACTGTAGCCAAATTTGTGGATGGCATAAAAAGGTGGGAAAGCAAGCAGTGAAGCTCAGACAACGTGTCTGCAGATGGATATAGTTAGGGTAAGTGAGTGGGCAAAAACTTGGCAGATGGAATATAATATGAGAGAACATGAAGTTGTGGACTTTGTCAAGAGAAATAGAGGAGATAAATATTATTTAAATGGAGAAAGACTGCAGAAAACCATGGAACATAGGGATTTGGGAGTCCTAGTCCATGAATCACAAAAAACTAGCATCCAAGTTATTAGGGAACGTAAATAGAGCATTGGCCTTTGTTTCAAAGGGGTTGGAGGCAAGAAGTAGGGCAGTCTTGCGAAAACTGTGTATGGCACTAGTCAGACCATAGCTGGAGAAATGTGTAAAGTTTTCGACGCCTTGACTAAGGAAATATATAATGCATTGGAGGCAATGTAGAAACATTTCTCTAGGCTGATATTAGGTACAGAGTTAATGTTTTATGAGGAAAGGTTGAATAGATTAGGCCTGTATTCATTAGAATATAGAAGAATGAGAGGCAGCCTTATTGAAACATATAAGATTCTGAGGGGGATTGATAGGTTGATTGCAGGAATGTTGTTTCAGATTATAGGAGAGTTTAAGACCAGGGGGCATACTCTCAGAATAAGGGGTTGCACATTCAAGGCAAAGATGAGGAGGAATTTCTTCTCTCACAAGGTAATGACCCTCTGGAATTCTTTACCACAAAGGACTATTGAGGCTTACTCATTAATAATAATCAAGGCTGAGACAGACAGATTCTTAAGTAGGAAAGGAACCAAGGCAAAAAGCAGGAAAGTGAAGTTGAGGATATTCAGCTGCGATCTCATTGAATGGCAGAGCAGTCTTGATGGGCTGAAAGGCCTACTTCAGTTCCTTTGTTTTAAAGTTTTATGCCATTATTAACTATAATTGAGAGCCCAATATGCCTTTATCTTGGAACAAAATCAATAATTTTGAACATTACTATTTACAACCTGACACATTCAAACCATTTTGAATTGTGGGGAATTCAGCCTATGAATTATAAATGCTAAGATTTCTCCAACATGTGAATATTTTACATCATTGCCCCAATAACAAAAACTGGGTCTTGCCTTGATCCTTCCCCACAATCTGCCTGTTGTCAAACCTGCTGCAGAGCAGGTCACACAATCACCCCTTTTCACAGTACATACACAGTGCAAAAAGAAAACAACCCTATAAACCTCATAATTACAAGTGGAGTTCCGCAAGGATCAGTTCTGGGTCCTCTGATGTTTGTAATTTTTATTAATGACTTGGAAGAGGGAGTCGAAGGGTGGATCAGTAAATTTGCAGATGATACGAAGATTGGTGGAGGTGTGGATAGTGAGGAGGGCTGTTGTCGGCTGCAAAGGGACTTAGATATGATGCAGAGCTGGGCTGAGGAGTGGCAGATGGAGTTCAACCCTGCCAAGTGTGAGGTTGTCCATTTTGGAAGGACAAATAAGAATATGGAATACAGGGTTAACGGTAGGGTTCTTAGTAAGGTGGAGGAGCAGAGGGATCTTGGGGTCTATGTTCATAGATCTTTGAAAGTTGGCACTCAGATGGATAGAGCTTGTAAGAAGGTCTATGGTGTATTAGCGTTCATTAGCAGAAGAATTGAATTCAAGAGTCGTGAAGTGATGTTACAGTTGTACAGGACTTTGGTTAGGCCACATTTGGAGTACTGTGTGCAGTTCTGGTCGCCTCACTTTAGGAAAGATGTGGAAGCTTTGGAGAGGGTGCAGAGAAGATTTACCAGGATGTTGCCTGGAATGGAGAATATGTCGTACGAGGATAGGTTGAGCGTGCTAGGCCTTTTCTCATTGGAACGGCGAAGGATGAGGGGTGACTTGATAGAGGTGTATAAGATGATCAGGGGAATAGATAGAGTAGACAATCAGAAACTTTTTCCCCGGGTACAACAGAGTGTTACAAGGGGACATAAATTTAAGGTGAAGGGTGGAAGGTATAGGGGAGATGTCAGGGGTAGGTTCTTTACCCAGAGAGTGGTGGGGCATGAAATGTGCTGCCTGTGGGAGTGGCAGAGTCAGAATCATTGGCGAACTTTAAGTGGCAATTGGATAGGTACATGGATGGGTGCTTAAGTTCGGACAAATGTTCGGCACAACATTGTGGGCCGAAGGGCCTGTTCTGTGCTGTATTGTTCTATGTTCTAATTGTAAGAGCTACCCCCTAAGTTGTCAACACTATCCGAAACATAACAAGTTTTAATGTACTGTTTAACTTTTTAAATTCACTCATGGGATATAGGTATTGTTGGCTGGGCCAATTTAATTTCCCATCTCTCATTGTCCTTGAAAAGGTGGTGCTGAGCCATCTTCTTGAACCATTACAGTTGATGTGGTATGGGTAAACACAGGGTGCTGTTAGGGAGGTAATTCCTGAAAGTTGACCCAGGGCCAAGGAAAGAACATATTGTTCGCATTTTAAAATCAAGTTCTACACATTTTAGCAACTAGCTTACTACATATAGTTCAAATAAAATCCTCTTTCCATGTTGTCAGACTGTCCATTAAACAATCTTACTTGGCAACATCATGCTACTTAACCCAAATCAATCATATCCATATTATGTAAAGTCTGTTTTTATGTGTTTCTTAATATCCAGCCTTGCATATGACCAGGAATAATTTTGTTACCGGTAACTCCTTTCTTACGATGAATAAAGTTCACATTGCGCTTGAATAAAAGATGTCAGAGTTGTCTCAGTTTGGGAAATTTTGTCAACAGCAATACTGCTGACTTCTGATAAGACCCCTGCTCTCTGTATTCCAGCAAGTAAATGAGAGTAAACCAAGTCAAGTGTCAACTAATAAATCTTTCCAACAGATATCAATGGCAGGTGATAACAGCAGGAGAGTTTCCTGATCAGCCACGCAATAGAAAGAAATTGGATGCATTACCATCACAATTTATACTTCTAACATGCTTGCAAAAGTTTGTTTCCATGACAACTGAGACTCCTTGGAGGTGCCTGCTGGTTTAGTTGGCCTGATGGCTGGTATAGATCAGATTGGTACAATTAAGTGTTTTAAACTCCATTCCAGCTGGGGTGATTCAGGGAAAGACAAGAGGACAAGAAACAGTGATACTTGAAAATGAATATACTGGTCATACTGGTGACTCATTTTGAAGTACATAAGACCAATTGAATCAGTATGTCTCATTTGCCAGTTTACTGTTTTTTCCTACTGGGTAAAACCCTTCCTCCCTCCTGTACCTGGGGTAGATGCTGTGGTAGTGTGCCTTCAGGCAGAATATTTAAGAGGAAGAAGTACAAATTGGATAATTAAACATGAAGGATGCAGAAAACCTAGGAAAGCCAAAGAAGAGCCACAGGGAGAAGGTGGGTGAGTGGGTGGGTGGTGTGGGACAAGAGATGAGAGTCAGGGGTCCTAAATAGCATTTATAACAACTGGAACAAAGTCGAAGAGCCCCAGGATAGGCCTTCTAACTGTCCAACGTCAATGGCACCTCTGAACTGCCTCAGAAGCACTGAGCCCAACTCTGTTCCACCTGCCACTTTGGAATGAAATTATGGCATGTTGAGGGACCTTCTTAAAGGAGATAGGCTTATTGACAACACTTAGTATACTGTGTTTGACAGACTTGCCTATATTTAAGTACATCACTGTTGATTCACATTGTAGAGCAAGCTGAAAAAGTATTTATTTCAAAAACATTTGTGTATAGAAGAAACCCAATTGTTTCAACAGTAGCTTGATGGTGTATACTTAGGACAAAACTGACATTATTGGAAGTTCAGATCACAATTGTGTTGATGATGTTTGACAATGATTCTTTATTTTACATCACCTGAGACAGTGACAATCATGAACTGGGAAAATGAAAGCAATTTTGAAATGATTCCCTGCAAGTCAACACAGTGAAACATCAGCAAAATTGCAATTTTCCTGTAAAAAAAATCCTCTTAATATTATGCAGCATCTATAGAATCTCAATATTGTATTAAACCTGTGGCAAATTTAATGCTGTAGAAGGGAAGAGCTGCATGCATTCATTTGTGTGTGCACGTGTGTGTATATGTGTGTGTGTGAGAGAGAGAGAGAGGAAAAAAGAGAAAGAATGTATGATTGGAGGGGAGAAACTCTCAAACCAATGCTCAGACAAGCACTTTTAACGTGAATAATGCAGGTCCTGTGCAACTAAGAATGTAAAACTTCAAACAACTCTGGTCAGAGTTCACCTTAACAACTTTTTTTTATTCCTTCCTTGCCACATACAAGCTAACTGACCACACACTGGACTGGTGAGTAATAAAGCAGATTTTTTTTTAATTGAAGTGTAGAATCAGTGTGCACAAGTTATTGGAGTGCTCAAGAAACAGGTTTAACCTGGAGATTCAACACACCAACATAAGTTAGTCACGTATTGCCTAACATCACTTCCTTCAGAGATAGGCCGTGTGCAGTATTTGTATATTGTCTTATGAGTGATTCTGAAGCATCTTTCTTCTTTTTTCCAAAGACAACTTTCAGAAAAATTAAGATTACATTTCCATAATATGATTGGATGATTGCAAAAAGTATTTATGTGAAGATAAATCACGATTAATCATTTAATAGTTTGAGTCTGTATAAAGTGTCAGTGATTATTGGAGAGTGGCATCATTAAACACTTTTCACTGTATTTGTAATAAATATATGTGACAATAAATGCATCAATCACTCAATCAATGCTGCTAGAACTTCACTCTTCCAACTACACACTGTTAAAAATCATACAATACCAGGTTATAGTCCAACAGGTTTATTTGGAAGCACTAGCTTTTGGAGCGCCACTCCTTCATCAACCACCTGCTTCCAAATAAACCTATTGGACTATAACCTGGTGTTGTGTGATTTTTAACATTGTCCCTCCCAGTCCAACACCAGCACCTCCAGGTCAAAGCTATATGCTCATCACTTTGGTATTTTGATAAGTAGGTGCTTTGGTATCCTGTGTATTGTAGTGTTGATAATTTATATGGTGGTCTTCCATAACTTCACTCTCTGAGTTCACAATGAAACGTGCCCTGGATGCAACTGGAGTCTAGAGTGGTGTCCAGTGGGACAGTTCCCTCAGCTGGTTCAGATTCACCTTATAATGTTACAACATCAAGTGGAGTAACACTATGTATCTAGGCTCACTGCATACTTCAAATGCTGTGTAGGTTGCAACAACATTCAAGTCTTTAACGTAATGGCTAGTTATTTCCACATGTCAATCAAGCCAGTAGTTCTGTTTCCCCACTGAATGTCCTTCTTTATCATATCCCCATTCAAAAAGCAATGTTGTGTGAAAACAATACCCTGAAATGCTTCAGTGATTTTACTGCCTGTATGTCCTTCTGAACAGTGTGATCCTGAATTAACTCAGTACTCCCATTTAGCACCAATCCACCTACCCTTGAAATCATGTACTCATTGTTCTGCCTAATTACGGATCTTTGAAGGATTTAGGTTTTACAACTGAGTTTATGTTTACTGCAGACAGCATAGATTATCAATGGCTTCTTTGAAACTTGGAGATATGTAACAGAACAGAAATGAACCAGCAGCTTTCTGTATTTCTGCTCCCAATTTAATATTTGACCATTTAGGTTATCTTGTCTTCAGTCTAACATCCAACAAGCATCACTTCACAGCTCACATTAATTCAGTTCTCCTGCCATTTCACCAGAATCCCCATGTCTAAACCATCCCCATCTAAAACTCTGGGGCAGGTAGAGAATAGGGTAAGGTTTGAGTAAAGCTCTCTCTACACTGCAGTGTTTCAATTCCCAGTCATGTTCAGCATGGGGTTAGATATTGATTAAATCACCCACTTCCCCCATCGTGTCCCCATCAAACACACTCAGGGCAGATCCATCACTGGGTTAGATACAGAGTGTGTGTCCCTCTACACTTTCTCCATCTGAATCTCCCCGAGTCTGGGGAGAATGGGGTTAAATACGAAGTAAAGCTCCCTCTACACTATCCTCATCGAACACACCCAGGACCAGGATAGTGCGAGGTTAGATACAGAGTAATGCTCTCTCTACACTATCCACATAGCACAGATTTGTTAGCAGGTTGCACGGTCCCATTGCAAGATCCTATGCTGAAGTGAGTCCCAATCTTTTTTCCTACTTTTCAATTTTATTTCTGCAATGTGATCCCGGTCTTCAAATTCACAGTACTGTTATCATGTTGGATTACTTCCGACCTGCCTGCAAACTCACGAATCACAAACAAGACAGGATAGCAATAAAATAAGTTAACTTTATTCCAGCACTAGTAACAATTCACAGGAGATCCCAACAACCATGTCTAATTTAGAGTTTCAGTATACTAACACCAACTAGTTACATGGTGCTTTAAATCACTACTTCAGTGATGTCATGTACAATATATGCATATTCTCTTAAAGCAACACTGCAACATTACTGTCTCACGTTTTAGACTCTGAACTGCAAGGAAGATATTCAAGTCCTGGAAACAATGCAGAGAAGAACTATAACATTGATCACCAATGTTACAGGAGAGTATTCAGCATAACCTGGATAAATTAGACCTTTTCAACCTTGAAAGTAAGCACTTAAAGAATCGCAGAAGTCTATAAGATAATGAGTATTATTTTGGCGTTAGATCATAAAACGACTTCAAGCCAATCTGACAGTAAGTCAAGGACATATTAACTTTTGAGAAGCAAATTAGTTCTTCTCTTAGGACGTTTGCCTCACATATGTTGCACACATCTGTAATGGACTTCATAGATAGCCAAAACCATTTAAGAAACAATGGGTACCACAGACAATAGGCTCATTACGTCCTATGTTTGGATGGAAAATTAGAGATTCTGGCTGTCAGCTTAATTGACTTTCTCAAAAATAAAATCCAGCACTATTCATTCATGCTGGACATAAATACACAACATCGAAGAGATGTCACAGTGCAGATTCAGTGGGGTCAGATTCATAACAAGTATCATCAATGAGATTTATTCACAGTTTAGCCAACAGTTTAAAAACTAAGCACTTATGATGCATTGTGGACCATCAACAGCAACTGAATTGCAGTCCATTCCAAACTGTAGCCTCTGCAGTCTCAGTAAGGAGTGTAGAAGGGAATCATTAATAGGTGCTTCTGAAATGAATTATCAACCTGAAGAAAGTATAACTATTATAGGTGTATCACAGACAAGCCAGACGGCAAAAGCAGCATGCTGTAGATTAGAGCTGAGTGATCCCACAAACAACAGGTCAGATTAAAGGTCTTCAGTCCTGTCACATCTGGTCATTAAAAAGTGGTAGACAATTCACTTTGCTGTTTGAAGAATCTCTATGAATATCCTTATCCTCAATGATGGTACAACCCGGCACACAGTACAACAGGCAAGGCAAAGTATTCCCAACCATCTTCAACCAATAAGACCAAGATTAAGATGATTTATCTCAGCCTTCTTCTGAAGTTGCACTATCAAGAAGTCAGTCTTCAGCCAGTTTGATTTATTTCCATATGACATCAAGAAATGGTTGTGTGCACTGGTAATGGACCCTGAAAACATCTGCCCATAGAATGAAGAATTGGTTAGTTCTTAAGCATCTGTTTCTTACCAAGCTGTTCCAGTATGTCTAAAGCACTGGTATCTACCTGAAAAGTGGCAAATTACCCAGCTATGCTTTTTTCATAAAATGCAGGAAAAATCCAAAACAGCCAATTACTGCTCTATTGACCTATTCTCAATTGTCAGCAAGTGATGAAAGGTTACATCGAAAATATTATCAAGAAGCACTTACACAGCAATTGTCTGTTCACCATTGCTCAGTTCTGAGATCACGCAACCTATTAAAGCTTCTATCCAAACATGGACAAAAGAAACAAATTCCCACATGAAGTGGCATTGTTTGTCCTTGGAATAAAGACAGGACTAAACAGAATATGTTATAAAATAAAATTGAAGTCAATGAGAGTTGGTGAGGGGGAATTCCCTAGTTGAAGTTTACTGAGCTCAGGGGTAGATGTTTGCAGTTACTGAAGGGCAATCATCTCAGCCGCAAGATATCACTGCAAGAGATCCTTAGGGCAGGGTCCTGGCGCAACACTCTTCACATAAATATTCAATAATGTTTGTTCCATCATTAGAAGTGAGATGATTGTTCAGTACCATTCATAACTCCCTAGCAAAATAAGCAGCTGGTATCTGCATACCACATTGATTTGGACAGTATGCAGGTTTGAGCTGATAAGTAAAGTAACATCCATGTCACAATGACATCACATAATGACCATCTCCTACAAAGTAACTATCTCTTATGAGCCTCTTCTTGACCACAATAACATTACTACTTTCAAATTCCTTGCCCTAGCTATTCTGGGTTAGCCACTGATATGAAACTGAACAGAGGCAGCCTGTAAATCCTGTGGCTATAACAGCAGGTCAGGGGTTGAGTATTCTGCACAACTGGCTCAGCTGCTCATTCCCCAAAATCTTTTCACCCGCAAGGTTCAAGTCAGGAGTGTGATCAAATATTCTCCATTTGCCTGCAGTAGTGTAGCTCCAGTGTCTGTGTGATTGGCAGTCTTTCAGAATTATAAATAGCCACTTGCTCCAGTATCAGCACAACATGGCAGCAGTGTGTATTATCTACAAAATGTAGTCCAACAACACAACAAGGCTTCTTTAACAGCACATTCCAAACCCTCAACCTCGAAGACGTAGAGGAGCAAAGACAAAGTATTCGTTGGAACACCACCACCTACAAGTTGGCCCCCATATCTCACACAATCCCAACTTACAAATATATTGCCAATCGTTTAACCTCACCGGTTCATATCAAATAATTTCCTACCTAAAAGCTTCCTACCTAGCTTGGCATGGTGGCTCAGTGGTTAGCACTGCTGCCTCACAGCACCTGGGATCTGGGTTCAATTCCCACCTCGGGTGACTGTCTGTGTGGAGTTTGCACATTCTCCCTGTGTCTGTGGGGATTTCCTCCAACAGTCCAAAGATGTTCAAGTCAAGTGAATTGGCCATGCTAAACTGCTCATAGTGTTAGGTGCATTAGTTAGGGGGATGGGTTACCCTTCAGAGGGTTGGTGTGGACTTGTTGGGCTGATCGGCCTGTTCCCATACTGTAGGGAATGTAATCTAAAAGCACTGTAGTTGTACTTGCACCACACAGACTGCTGTCTTTCAAGAAAAGAGCCCACTAACACTATCTCAATGTTAAAACAGATAGGCGATTGATACTGAACCTGCCAGCGATGTCCTATATCCATAATGGACAAGCAAAACCCTTTAACCATGTCTACGTCAAGGACTGTATTGTATTTATGAAGAAAATCAAATAGGGAGTTATTGTTAAATTCCTTGTTAAAGTGAGGAGTAAGTCCTTATGGAAGACTATAGCTGAAGATATAATTGTTGTATCCAGAAAAAAATTGAATGTAAGAATTAATATATTGAACTGTAGAAGACCAGCTAGCACAGCAATGATGGCAACATTGTATATCAAGTTGTTAGAATTTACTGATGAACTCAAGTCAGTGGAACATAAATTAGTTATTGGACAATCAGCAATTATTTCTGAATATCTCAGTCCAATTTCCACAAGTCTGTGTTTCAGAAACTATCGTCCAAATTGTGATGTCTATTTGGGTTTCTCTGCATTTTGTTATACCACCTAATAACAACTTGGTGATTTTTTTTGCTCCTAGTTTTTATATTCATGCATCCAGCCTTTTACTTGAGAGTAAATATGATCACACCCTATAACCCAGAAGCCTAAAGGATTCTCTATTCCCCATCTGAGTCATGCTGGGCAAGGAACCATCAACCAGGATTGTGGTATCTTTTCAAAGGGGAGGAGAAACAAAGAGGGGGAACATGCACTTTTTGTCTATAGTCGCATTGGCAGTAGACTGAAACCAAGGCATGGAATCACCTCTGCGAGCGATTTTCGGCCAGGCCAATTGGGTCAACAGTGTGTAAATATAATATACCACCAAACCAAACAGCAAAAAACTACATTCAGCTGGGAATTGATCAAGTGCATTGATCAGTGGTTTGAGTCTTCTTTAAATAAGTTGAGCAGAATAATGTTTACCTGTTTTTGCCAGCTGTCCCTTAACACTGCTAGATAAAGAAGCTCAGCAGGGAATGGAAATGCTCTGTTGCTGATGAATAGGCTGCCATACAACGGAACACTTACTTGAGGATTTATTGAATTAGTTGTTTACATGATTGAATACAATGGATTCAAGTTGATATCAAGATGTGCACTTTGCTTTATGGAATGCATGCCATGTGTATATGCTATCTGTAGCCAGATGGTAAACACTTCAACGATAGATCTTTGTTTCTGACTAAGTGTCAGTTTTGTCAAGTTACATGAAGGATTCCTCTCCATGGGGCCTAACAAGATGTAACTCACCAAACTTTGCCTCATTTAATACTGACCTCACCCTTAATAGTATCCCTCTCACCCAGGCCTAGCTCCACTCACCTGCTGAGCAGACCCAGTACAACTTGCCACAGCTGAGACATTCTGAAATTGACTGCCATCAATGACACAAGCACCATCTTTAAAAGGCTGTATTTGGGTATGTTCTTGGATTTGCACACTTTCTTACCTTGCTGCCACTTTGTGCCATTGTGCCATCTTGTTGATAATCTGTGATATGTTCTGGGATCTGACCAGAAGCTTTAAAACTGGATTTACTGAACATACATTCCAAATGACCTCTGGTGCCACATGCATTGCAGATATACAGAAAATTTAATTAGCTTTTATGTAGGTTCCTTCTGTCCATGGCTTTGCTCTCACGCTGGCAACTTTTGTAGGACATAGCAGACCACCATGCTCTTGGATATACCCCTGGAATACACTGGAAGCTGCACCCCCAGTATTAGAAGTGTTGATTCAATACACTGATATTCTGTTCCACAATATTTCTGGTGGCTCCATGGTTCTTGTTACCTGCCTAATTACCTCATAGGGCCAAGTGTCAGAGCGGGGTTATTTGTCTTATGTGCAGCATTTGTGCCTCATCAGCCACTGTCTAGATCCTCTTGGAGATGTAAAGACCGCTGGAGTAGCAGATTGCCTCAGAACGAAGCTGCTGTGTCTGCTGCCAGGATCATAATGATACACCAACATGATGTACTGTTCATTCTTTTATACACCAACTACACATTGATAGAACGACAGCCCTTGCATTGCTATATTTCTTCCTGTTGCCACAGGGGATCTGCAGAGCCATTAGCGTGCAATCGCTGGCTCCACTGGGAATTTTGCTGTTCTGGCAAATCCATGTAACCACTCATCCTTCGTCCCCATGAAACTGGTTCTGAAGAAGGGCCACTGGACCCAAAGTGTTAACTTTGCTTTTGCTCCACAGATACTGACAGACCAGCTGAGTCTTTTCAACAATTCCTATTTTTGCCCCCATGCGGTTTGGATAGCTCAGTTGGCTGGATGGCTGGTTTGCAATGCAGAGTGATGCCAACAGCATGGGTTCAATTCCTGAACTGGCTGAGGTTACCGTGTAGGGGTCTCACTCTCAACCTATTCCTTCACCTGAGGCATGGTGACCCTCATGTTAAACCACCACCAGCTGTTTCTCTCTAATAAGAGAAAGCAGTTTTATGGTCTGGTAAGACTATGGTGACTTTACTTCAGAAAGTACACAATGTCACATCATGCCACTGTAGCTTTTCTAGTACAACAGACAGTGTACTGGGAGGAGTTTTATATGGTGCCTGTAAAATGTCTTGGTTGCATTGAACTACTTTGTGTTTGGCAGCCACTGGCAGTGTCATCCTTGCCATGTTGTGATGCTTGAATTTGTTTTAAAGGAGGTGATGTAGGTCCTGTGTTTACCTTCCTGGTGAATCTGAGTCAGGCATCTCTCTGGCTAAGGTGGATGTATGAGAATTTATCTCAGAAACCCCTTAAGGGCATCCTGTGGGGAAATCTCCTCCCCTTTAATTGCAGAGCTTCAATCTTTGCGCCTTCTGCTCTTTCTGTTGGTTGTGTTGCTGATCTCAGTGCTCTGCAGTGACAACTCTTCTTCCTCTTGCAGACAATGGCCAACAAAATCCACTCACAAATGGACACACAAAGTCAACAACAAAACAAAGTCAGACCTCAGCATGTGCACAAGCCTCTCCACATAAGTAGTAAGTTAAAAGCACTTGCCATGCAAACTGGACATTTCTCCTTTTAAATCTCGCTTGTCCTTGTGGGTGGTGAGTGGAGGGCAGAGTGTGACCTAATGAAGTTGAATGCGTTCAATCGAGGGTGACCAGAGCAGTCGCTCAGTCGACCTGAACAGACCATTTTGGAAAGATTGCTTTAAATTGGCCTGAACAGCTCATTTATCATTACACCTTTCTTCACGGTATTAGCAAAAGCATAGTATGCCTACATTTGCCATCTTCCCAGCATGGGGCACCAAGTATGAGGCTCAAGTCAAGCTTACCAACTTATTCCTTCCAGGCTTCCTTTGTGTTGGCATCAGTGATGCCATGGAGCCCAAATTCATTGACTCAGACTCAATCACTGCAGACTGCCTAGAATAGCAATGAAAAAAATTCTTTGATCTTGTACCTGGCAAAGAACACTTACTTGATGTGTTAAATAAAATATCCAGGTGTCAACAGGTGTGTTTTTTTTACAAACCATTACATTTAATGATATTTGTGTATCCCCGGAGGCAAAAGAATCACAGGATTGTCATCTGTTCAAAAAAAGATATTTGTGAAACACAGAGAACTTTCACAAGAAAGATGTCATCACTCTGTCATGCCTTAGTTTTGGGTAGCAACCATGCAACTGCTGTTTGGCATAAAATACAGCAATTTCAATAAGCATGGAAGTCAAATACTGTTCCAGTGTTTGAGGCAAGCTGTTTAATTCACTGTCAAACTGGCTGAATAAAATTTTGGTTAATGTTTTCCTGGAATTAATCATGGATGTTAATCCTGTCAAAGTTAGTCTGGAAATTCAATGCAAAAGGAAAATATGAGATAGCAAGTGCATCTTTTGCCACTGGAGAGTTGCCCCACTGAGTCTTGGAAAAGGGAATATTCCAAGGACTCAAAGTTAACGTTGGAGAATCAGTTTTGTGATTTAAGCTTAAATAGATGGCTTTCCCAAGTTAGGCAAGTATTAAAGCCTTTGAGTGAGTAACACTCAGTGGTTAGCACTGTTGTCTCACAGCGCCAGGGATCCGGGTGCAATTCTAGCCTCCGATGCCTGTGTGTGTGGAGTTTGCACATCCTCCCCGTGTCTGCGTGGGTTTCCTCCACACAGTCCAAAGATGTGCAATTAGATGAATTGACTATGCTAAAATTGCCCATAGTATTCAGGGATGTGTAGGTTAGGCGTATTAATCCGGGGTAAATGGAGAGCAGTAGGGGAATGGGTCTGGGTGGGTTACTCTTCAGAAGGTCGGTGTGGACTTGTTGGGCCGAAGGGCCTGTTTCCACAAGTAGGGATTCTATATCTATTCTATCTTCTAACTCAAAATCGCGTGTTTTTCAAAAAGGATACAAATTAGAAGAAGTAGGCCATTCAACCCTCCCTTTGAGAAAGTCATGGCCAATTTGACTGTGGCCTTAACTTCACTTTGCTGCTGATCCTAACAATCTTTAGGTTCCTTGTTAGTAATGACCCAACATCTGTTGTTCTCCTCTGAAGAGAATTCCACATACTTGCGGTTCTTTTCAAGAAATAATTTTCTCATCTTTATCTTAAATGGGAGATATTTTTAAACATTGTCATATGCAGCTAGACTGTTCCACAAGGGGAAACATCCTTTCAGCATCTCCGCTGGATCCTATGTGTTTCAATAAGATCACCTCTTATTCTTCTGAACTTCAAAGGATACAGGTCCAACGTGCATAACCATTTCCCATAAGGTAACATCTTCATCTCAGAGATCAGTCAAATGAACCTTCTTGACCTTACTTCTAATGCAATAATCTCATTTTTTTTTAGAAATGAGACCAAAACTGCACATACAACTCTAGATGTAGTCTCACCAAAGGTCTGTACAATGCAACACAACTTCACTATTTATATATTCCATTCCCCTCTCAATAAATGACAACATTCCATTTGCTTCCTAATCATTCACTGTACCTCTACCCTAACATTGTGTGGTTTATATACCCACACATGCAGGTCCCTCTGTACATTAAAGTTTTGCAATCTCTCTCCATTTAAAATGATACTGCTTTTCTATTCTTCTTGCCGAAACAGACAAATTCCCATCTTCCTCCATCGTCATTTACTTAACCTGTTGATGTCCTTTTGCAGATTACGTAGGTCTTTACTTACTGTCCAAACTATCTTTGTATTACCAGCAAGCTTAGCAACCATTTATTCAGTCCCTTCATCAAAATCATCAACTTGGCTTATAAATGGTTGAAACCCCAGCACTGATTCCTGTGGTAATCAATACATCTTGGTGGTAAAAACAATGACTACAGATGCTGGAAACCAGATTCTGGATTAGTGGTGCTGGAAGAGCACAGTAATTCAGGCAGCATCCAAGGAGCTTCCTGAACTGCTGTGCTCTTCCAGCACCACTAATCCAGAATCAATATATCTTGTCAACCTAAAAATTTCACTTTTATATCTGATTTCTGTTTCTTGTTACTTAACCAATCCTCAAACCTGCTAAAATATTGTCCCCTGTTGATTATAGGTCTGGACGTGTCCAAAATAGTTAATACTAACGAATGTCATAAGCATCACCCAAGTCATACAGACCTGCGGGCAGACCAGGAATTTCTAAGGAGTAAGACCGAACATCAGGTATTTCTCAAAGTCTCTGTAAGTAGTTGCTTACATGCAATAAACTTTTGACAACAAGAGTGTGTTTAAGTTAGACCAGGAAGTGTGGTTTCCCTCTCCCACATTAGACTAGTCTCTGTAGTTTCCTTTGGTTACACAGAATGGTAGCAACAACTTTCATCATGAGCAGCTGCTCATACAGTGCAGTGTGCTGGCATGCCCATACAACACCTGCTACAACATGGGCTTTTGTTTTGTTTGGTAATCTTTGATGTGGTCTACAGTCTGAAATGCCCTCAGGAAATCCAAGTACACCACATCCACAGGTACCTCTTTGTTCACATTGTTTGTTACTTCACGTCTCAAAAATTAGTCAAGTGCAATTTCCCTTTTCCGACACCTTGTTGATTCTACCTGATTACACTATGATTTCTAAGTTCCCTGCTGTAACATCCTTAATAACAGTTTCAAGTGGGACATTTATAATTCCTATATTGTCCGAGAATTGTGTGATCATAGATGTGTTATTGAATTCAGTAATTTGTAAACAAGTGATAATTATGATAGAATATGTCTTTTGGACTGCACCCAGGATATGAAGTTTCACTTCTTAGATATAAGTATACCAGTCTCACAGTGATTTAAGATATGCCTTCTTGCTATATATCATCCTATAACACACAGGGTGCATGTCACTTCTGTATTTGATGATTGTCTGTTGTGGCTGGACAGGTTAATTCACGAATGATATTCCCTTCCACAGCCGGCACAGTGGCCCAGGGTTGACTGATTTCTTTTACTTCTGTGAAGCTTTCTTTTCTTCCATCTAGTCACTTCCTTTTTCCTCTTTTTTTTCACACATCTTTCCTCACTGTTTGTCTATGGGCACTCTGGTCATCAGTAAAGATTTTCCACATATAACCTTTCATTCCAGTCAACCTGAAATCTCACTTGCAGCTGCACTTGTATCACAGACATAGGCAACCTGCTGTTCTCATGAATCAATAAAACTGTTCTCATATTATTAGCTGATTGAAACTGAGTTATGGATTTACGTTTCTAGCCCAGTGTGCGGTTTACCACCAATGAGGCATTTGTTTGTATTGGTTATACGTTGTCTACAAGCAAAGATTATATAAAGGTACTGTTTCTTATTAACTCACTGGAAAGACAACATAGGTGGTCAACGGAGGAGTCAACATCCAGCAGAGGATTGGTTAAGTAACAAGAAACAGAAATCAGATATAAAAGTGAAAATTTTAGGTTGACAAGATGTATTGATTCTGGATTAGCTAATGGAGGGAGGACTCCACATCAGGTTAAATCTGACCTTCCCGGAGCTAGGAGTGAGAGTGAAATGGCATCAGGAACACACAAGACTCCTCTAAGTGTGACAGCTTATTTCAGGGGAGGAATTTGGTGCCAAAACCACGGAAAATGAAAAGGTTTTCCAGAAGGGCAGCTGGTGACACTTTAGTGACCTTCAGCCATTTTCCTTCCCACACATTGGCAACTAAATCGAAAATTCAGCACCATTATTATCTATTAACAAATGTACAAATTCTGAGAGTCCAAAGCTACAAACAATGAGGCTCCTGTGATCCTAACAATGTTGAGGTTTGGATGTGTAATGAATCTTTTTTGTTAAAGATAGCAGGTGTAACATTGACTTACACCAGCAGCACAAATCAGGTTTGTTGCAATCCGGAGCAAATTTGTATCACATGGTTTTTATTTCCCTTTGACTTAGAAAATATTTAACTTCAATCAAGGAAAAACAACAGTGAGACGAGAAAACAATCCTCAAAAAAAGTTGAATTATTGTTCTCTGAACTTCAGTGAGAAGACGAATGAAAATTATCTGCTGATTTACTATGAACCAGTTTCACTCAATGGCGTAGACTAATTTTACTCAGTGTCTTGATATATTTCAAAAGCATTATTATGAAGAACACAGAGGAAGTCTATTTCATCATAATTTCAGATAATGCTGGTCAATTCTAATGTGGTACTACATCTTTATAGTGAGTATAAGATAAAAGAGATTTTGCTACAATTGTGTAAAACCTTGGTGAGACTGCACATGGATTATCACTACAGTTTTGGTCTCCTTACCAAAGGAAGGATATAATTGCCATAGAGGGAAAGTCACTAGACTAATACTTGGAACAGTGGGACTAACGTATGAGACATTGAAGAGACCGGGAGAAAGTGAGGTCTGCAGATGCTGGACAGTCGGCATCGAAATGGAGGCAGTTCAGAGAATGTTTCTGAGAAAAGTGCTGGAAAAGCACAGCAGACAGGCAGCATCCAGGAGATTGTCATTTCGGGCATAAGCCGTTCATCAGGAATGTGGGGGGCAAGGGAGCTGAGAGATGAATGGTGGGTGGGGCTGTGGGGAAGGTAGCTGTAAAGGTGATGGGTCCATGCAGATGTGGGGTGACTGTGATAGGTTTGAGGGCAGGATGTAACAGATAGGCAGGAAGGAAGATGGGCAGGTAGGACAGGTCAAGAGGGCAGTGCCGAGTTGGAGGGTTGGATCTGGGATGAGTTGGGGGGAGGAGAGATTTGGAAACTAGTGAAGTTGATGTTGATGCCGTATGATTGAAGGGTCCCAAGGCGGAAGATGTTGCATTCTTCCTCCAGTCATTGTGTGTCTTGGATTTGGCGATGGAGGAAGCCCAGGACTTGCAAAACCTTGGTGGAATAGGAGGGGAGTTGAAGTGGTTGGCCACAAGATGGTGAGTTGTTTGGTGCATGTATCCCAGAGATGTTCCCTGAAACACTCTTCAAGTTGTAGAGGAGACCATATCGACTGCGACTGACACAGAAGATGAGGTGGGTGGATGTGCGGGAAAATCTCTGCTGGATGTGAAAAAATCCTTTGGAACCTTGGACGGAGGTGAGGGGGCAGGTTTTACACCTCTTGCAGCAGCAAGGGAAGGTGCCAGGTGTGGAGGGTGGGTTGATGGGGGGAGTGTGGACCTAACAAGGGAGTCACAGAGGAAATGGTCTCTGCTGATCACAGATAGGAATGGGGAGGGAAATATATCTCTTGTGATGGAGTCTGATTGTAGGTAGCAGAAATGGTGGAGGGTAATGCGCTGTATCCAGAGATTAGTGCTGTGGAAAGTGAGGAGCGGTGGTGATCTATCCTTGTTGCGATTGGAGGGATGGGGTTCAAGGGCAGAGGTACGGGAAGTGGAGGAGATGTGCTGAAGGGATTGTTGGAGGAGCAATTCCACTCCAGGAAATCCCAGATGGCCTCCTATTTCAAGGACTGCGATTTCCCCTCCCATGTGATCAACAATGCTACTTCACAGCCTCAACACAACACCTCCCAATAAGATGCCTTCCCAGCAGATGGGAAAAGTAATGATCTCTCGTCTGAGGCACGAGGATGAATCGCCCTCTTGGTGAGAAGGGATGCTCCAATTGCCCTAAAGTGGGGTCTATTAGATGGCACAAACCGAAGGCTGTGGGAAGATTTTTAAAGGCTACCCTTTTGCCCATGCCTCCACACTACCCCTTAAGAAACAAAAGAACAAGATTCACTTTCTTGCATTGGATCTCCAAAGAAGTAGACCTTGACCAACAGCCTTTGGGCTGAGATGCTGCAGGCCTCTGGTTAGCAGAGCTGGTATACCACTATCAAGGCACTTAGCAACACTGTCTGATCAGCACTTGATAAGCCCTTTGGTGCATTATCAGCCATGTTTTCTCAGGAGTGGAGTTGATGATTCAGTCACTGTCCCACCTCCACCCTTGGTGTCATAAAGGGAAGCAGTCTTCATTTCTATTTTCATTGGTTTGATCTTCTTGATTGCCTCTGACATGACAAAAGTGTTTCATTTCTGTTAAAGGAACTGTAAAATGTTTGACAATATAATAAACTTTCCAGTGCAGTCTCCCTTTTCCTATGCTGCTATGTCAGTTTTCATACTATAATTATTTTGATCCACATAGGAATTTCTTCGCCCAGAGGGTTGTGTATCTGTGAAATTCCATGCACAGTGAAGTAGTTGAGGCTTCCGCATTGAATATTTTTAAAACAGATAGATATCTTTTTGAACAGTAAAGAAACTAAGGGTTATGGTGTGAGGGTGGGTAAGTGGAGCTGAGTCCATGATCTTATTGAATGGCAGAGCAAGCTCAAAGGGCAAGATGGTCTACTCCTGCTCCTATTTTTTATGTTCTTATATTACCGCTACACATTGAGTTGTTGTTGTGAGCAAATGTTTGTGGCCATTTGTAGGAAAGACAGAGGTCACCCAGAAGGGAAAATCAGTAAAACCAGCTAATGATCGATACCCATTAACACTACTAAAGATTAAAAATACAAGCAATGATGGATAGTTAAAGACTGACAGATCCATCCAGCTTGTCCCACATAAATGTGATGTCATACCCATCACAATGTATACCCCATACCCTGCAAAACGTGTAATCACCATGGAGAGGTCTTAAAACAGGTTACAAATCCAGGTTAGTTAGTAAAATACAATCTGGAAATATTAATCTTCCCATGGCAATCAAAATTGGAGCAGAAAACCATTTTCGTTGTACTGTTAAAACAGTACTTGCTCTTCCAAAAGTTTATCCACAACCCAACCACAAACAGATCACCAGCTCTCACATGAAGAGATGCAGTAAATCAAGGTACATGGCTTAAGCCAGCAGAGTGTTCTATGGGGTCAGTGGAGGGATGTTAGATAATGTGCAAGCAGAAGCTTTAAATCAAAAGGTCAGAAAATAACTGCAGACATCAGTCAATATTGGCTCCATTCGTGACATTAAAACTAGATGTTGAAATGATCTATGAGGTCCAAATGTAAAAGAATGTTCAACATGGTAACACTTATGTCACTTTGGCTCTCACTCAACTTTGACACTTTGGGGGCAGTTTAATATCCTGTAATCAGTAGAGCAGCATTTTGTGAATACACAGAAGTCTACACAATATTGGCTGGGAGATAAAATTAGAGTTAATTTATGTAAGGTACAGGTCCCTGTAGTTTTAGAAGAGATGTGCATGTACAAATGTAAATTCTAACAGAGTAGTAAACAAGGGCAATGATTTGACTGTGATAACAGAGAAGCTCTTGTTGAAAGACAGGCACAGTATTTCAATCAAATGTACACTTTTTCCCCCTTTGTATAAACCACTTTCCCTCACTCAAAAGGGTTGTGACTTGCTCTGATCTGTTTCCATGTATATTGGAAGGTTTCCATCTGAATTATCTTTCGAAATGTGAATTCAATTGTTGGTAAGCTGTTTGATGATGGGAGAACATCCTAACCTAGTTTTTTAGACATCGATTAAATCTTGTAAAGCAAGCCAATCAGGTGAAAGTGCTCCAAACCAATTTTTCCTCTCTCAGTCCAACAATTCAAAAGACAAATGTAGTGAATATTTTCTGCTCTCACTATACTGAATTAACTCAAGACAGAAAGGGGTGGAAGTCTTTAGCATATCAATTTTGTCAGTTCAGTCGTTTGGAAAATGTATTGTCATTCACCTCAAATCTTTCATCCAATCATGTCATCATACAAATGTCCTGCAAGTTATTTCTGGGTAAGACAGATCAGAAAATCTGAACTTTAATACTCAAGCTGTTTCAGTTCAAATCAGGAGACCATAAGACATACGAGCAAAAGTAGACCATTTGGTCTCCTCCATCATTCATAGAGATCATTGCTGATCTGATGAACCTCAACTCCATTTTTCTGCCTTTCCCCATAATGCTTTTAAGACTGAGATTAGATTACTTACAGTGTGGAAACAGCCCTTCGCCCCAACAAGTCCACACCGACCCTCCGAAGAGCAACCCACCCAGACCCATTCCCCTACATTTACCCCTTCACCTAACACTACAGACAATTTAGCATGGCCAATTCACCTAACCAGCACATTTTTTGGACTGTGGGAGGAAACCGGAGCAAACCCACGCAGGCACAGGGAGAATGTGCAAACTCCACACAGACAGTTGCCTGAGGCAGGAATTGAACACAGGTCTCTAGTGCTGTGAGGCATCAGTGCTAACCACTGTGCCACCATGCCACCCACTGTGCTTGATCCCTTACTGACTAAAAATCTGTCAATCACAGTCTTGAAATAATTAATTACCCACCCGCCCCTCCCCCCAACAGCCCTTCATGGTAAAAAAATTCCAACAATCCACTACGCTCAGACAGAAGAAGCACATCCTGATTCACTCTTCACTCTAAGGTAATCCCCTCATTCATAGATTCTCCCACAAGGAGAAAGAATGTCAACATGTCAATACTCAGTACTAATTGCATATGTTTTATAAAGGTCACTGCTCATTCTTGCCAACTCCATTGAGTACAGGCTCAACCTACTTACAAGTTAATTATTAAACATCTTCATAGAAGCCACATGTCACTAGTTTAAAATCCAAGCTTTAAAATAAATTATCTATGTATATATATATATATATATATATATATACACACACAAATATACACACACACACATATATATATAAATCACACTGTTTACATTACAGCCCAGCACAGATCCCTGGTGTCACTCCACTAGTTACAGATTGCTATCCTAAAAATGCCCCCCTTATCCTAGCTCTCCTTCTAATAGTTAACCATTCCTCTACCAATGCAAATATATTACCCAAAATGTTTGGGCTCTTATCATTTATTAAGAATCCTTATGTGTTGTACCTTACTGAATGCATCTTGATAAAACAAATATATTACATCTGTTGGTTCCCCTTTCTCTATCGGGAGAAAGTGAGGACTGCAGATGCTGGAGATCAGAGCTGAAAATGTGTTGCTGGAAAAGAGCAGCAGGTCAGGCAGCGTCCAAGGAGCAGGAGAATCGACGTTTCGGGGATGAGCCTTTCTTCAGGAATGAGGAAAGTGTGCCAAGCAGGCTAAGATAAAAGGTAGGGAGGAGGGACTTGGGGGAGGGGCGTTGGAAATGCGATAGGTGGAAGGAGTTTAAGGTGAGCGTGATAAGGTGGGGGTGATAGGCCGGAGTGGGGATGGGGGCGGAGAGGTCAGGAAGAAGATTGCAGGTTAGGAAGGTGGTGCTGAGTTCAAGGGTTGGAACTGAGACAAGGTGGGGGGAGGGGAAGTGAGGAAATTGGAGAAGTCTGAGTTCATCCCTTGTGGTTGGAGGGTTCCTAGGTGAAAGATTCTTTAGATTAGATTACATTACAATGTGGAAACAGGCCCTTCGGCCCAACAAGTCCACACCGACCCGCCGAAGCGTAACCCACCCATACCCCTACATTTACCCCTTACCTAACACTACGGGCAATTTAGCATGGCCAATTCACCTGACCTGCACATCTTTGGACTGTGGGAGGAAACCGGAGCACCCGGAGGAAACCCACGCAGACACGGGGAGAACGTGCAAACTCCAAACAGTCAGTCGCCTGAGGCGGGAATTGAACCCGGGTCTCTGGCGCTGTGAGGCAGCAGTGCTAACCACTGTGCTGCCGTGCCGCCCAGATGAGGCGCTCTTCCTCCAGGCGTCGTGTTGCTATGGTCTGGCGATGGAGGAGTCCAAGGACCTGCATGTCCTTGGTGGAGTGGGAGGGGGAGTTGAAGTGTTGAGCCACGGGATGTTGGGTTGGTTGGTCCGGGTGTCCCAGAGGTGTTCTCTGAAATGTTCCGCAAGTAGGCGGCCTGTCTCCCCAATATAGAGGAGGCCACATCGGGTGCAGCGGATGCAATAAATGATGTGTGTGGAGGTGCAGGTGAATTTGTGGCGGATATGGAAGGATCCCTTGGGGCCTTGGAGGGAAGTGAGGGGCGAGTTGTGGGCGCAAGTTTTGCATTTCTTGCGGTTGCAGGGGAAGGTGCCGGGAGTGGAGGTTGGGTTGGTGGGGGGTGTGGACCTGACGAGGGAGTCACGGAAGGAGTGGTCTTTTCGGAACGCTGATAGGGGAGGGGAGGGAAATATATCCCTGGTTGGTGGGGTCCGTTTGGAGGTGGCAGAAATGACGACGGATGGTGGACCAACCTCCATATGCATCATATCATCCGTCGTCATTTCTGCCACCTCCAAACGGACCGTGACTCCCTCGTCAGGTCCACACCCCCCACCAACCCAACCTCCACTCCTGGCACCTTCCCTTGCAACCGCAAGAAATGCAAAACTTGCGTCCAC
Organism: Chiloscyllium plagiosum; assembly: GCF_037043375.1. NCBI lineage: Eukaryota > Metazoa > Chordata > Chondrichthyes > Orectolobiformes > Hemiscylliidae > Chiloscyllium > Chiloscyllium plagiosum. The sequence goes on along the minus strand of NW_028270149.1, from coordinate 26,217,106 downwards.
ACCTTCCTAACCTGCAATCTTCTTCTTGACCTCTCCGCCCCCATCCCCACTCCGGCCTATCACCCTCACCTTATCACGCTCACCTTAACCTCCTTCCACCTATCGCATTTCCAACGCCCCTCCCCCAAGTCCCTCCTCCCTACCTTTTATCTTAGTCTGCTTGGCACACTTTCCTCATACCTGAAGAAGGGCTCATCCCCGAAACGTCGATTCTCCTGCTCCTTGGATGCTGCCTGACCTGCTGCGCTTTTCCAGCAACACATTTTCAGCTCCCCTTTCTCAATCCTCCTGTTTTCTCCTCAAAGAATTCCAATAAATTTTCAGATATGACTTCCCCTTCATGAAGCATTGCTAACTCTGCTTGATTATGTTATGCATTTCTAAATGCTCTGCTACTACATCCTTCATAATAAATGCCACATTTCCCTGATGACAGATGTTAAACCAATTAACCATTAGTTACCTGTTTTTGGTCTTATTCAAAAGGAAGTAAGTGTGCTACATTTGTCAGAATCTTATAGCAGGAATGAATGACATGGGATATATTGAGAAATGCAGCAGAATTACATGAAAAGTCCTGTGAGGCCTATCTCCATGTCATGGGTGGCTTACTGCATTTTTTAAAGCCATTTCCACGCAGTGAGGTGAGGTTCTTGCTAGAGACTGGTGAATTGCCTATTAAGGGGGATTATAAGTTTTTCAATGACTTAATTAATTGCATATCTCATTATATTCATATTGTACAGATCATGTTTTTTTTTCTGTTCTTTTGATTGAAATAGGAAAAGGATTGTTTTAAAAATCCCATGATACCTATTTATTTTTTCTTGTCTGTTTTTATGTATGAACAGGGGGCGTTTATAACCCAGGGCATTGAGATGAAACTATATGAATTTCTAGAGCAGGACATGAGGGATGCAGCAGTGGGAGGCCATCTTTTCTTGGTGGCTGTGAAGGTGACAGATGGTTTGAATTCTTGCGCCAGTGGCTCCTTCCAGTGAGTGAAGGGTGGCCTGTATGGAATCTCTAAGTCGGCACCCACAATACATGCAAGACCACTCTGCTTCCTTTTGTTTCTCAATGACAAGGTCAGTGCTGCAGCCCAGACAATAGGAGTCAGAAACATAGCTGGCTTCCCCCAAATGTAGGTGCCAGCGACTGTACACACGGCACTGAGAGGGCTGTATCACTGCTGCAGAATTCATCAACAGGAAAGAGTTTTTTAAATTCAATCAATATCTAGGTGATTTGTGATAGCTGTTACCACTGTGTGTGCCCGCTACCCTAGCAGGTGCCATGATTCCTACATCCTGAAGCATTCTTGCTTACCAGGTGCATTTGAGAGTCCAGGTGCCTTACAAGGCTGATTACCAAGAGAGAAGGATTGCCCACTACAACCATGGCTGGTGACACCACTGTGCATTCCTCTGATTGATACGGAGTGCAGATACAATGTAGTCAGTGCTTCAATCCAGAGCTGCGGTGGAGTACATGATGAGCTATTGAACATACAGTTCTGCCATTTAGTCCAGTTTAGAGGGACCCACCAGGATAACCTGGACATTATCATCCCAGCACTGCAGATTTGGAACACAACAGGATGATGTGTTAGATGCTGGGAAACTGGGGGGATGGGAGCAGTCTTCCATGGAGGAGGATGATGATGTTGAGGAGGAGAAAGCTCCCCTTGTGCAAGATAGTGTTCAGCTGCATCAGATGCTACAAGTCAGCTGGAACCTGATTGACTCCTAGTTACAGCAGAGTAGAGCTGGGTGCAGCAGACAATCGCATAACGTAAAATAATGCAGGATCATCATGGCTGGATTTGTTTGCTTGTGGGGAAAACTGCAGCCTCTATTGTTTTATTTGTGTTCACATTTGCTGGCTCTAAATAAAAAGTCTTAATTGCAAATATCCTGTTGCTTACCAGTTGCCATGTTCCTTCACTGAATTGTGATATTGAGGACAATGGTGACTTACAGAAGATGTTTAGACAGGATGTAGGTAAGCTGTGTGGCTTGTTCATTAAATAAAGAACGGTGTGAGAAAACGGGCTTACATGTTCCAGAGAGTGTCAGTCATACCATCTATATGCCATGAGCAGTGTGGCTCTGGTATGCCATTACATTGGTGGTGAGGGGCAACATCAAGTTGCCAGCTTTTCACTGCGTGCACAGGGGGATAACCAATGCTTTGGCAGAAAATCTTTGAGTGGTGAGGTTTTTTTCGTAAACAGCGCATGGTAAGATGGGGCTAGAATCAGCTGAAGGGTCGCCATAGCAGCAAGGTAAGTAGTAAATGAAGTGACTTTGGCAAGCTATGGCAGGAAAATTTGCTAGGCCTCATGGCATGAAACTTTCCAGAAAAATTCAACTGACACTTAGCCAAAACAAAAAGGAGATTCAGTCCATTGGCAGTTTCCTGATCCGCTGCAACTTTTCCCGAATCTAAGTATTCTTGGGAGATTACTGGCAGTGCATCTGTTATCTCTATAGCTACTTCCCTTATTATTTTAAGATGTGACCCATCAGGTCCAAGTGATTCAAAAGCCTTTAGTCCTTTCATTTTCCGGGTACTTTCTCTCTAGTGATACTTATTGCGTTTATTTCCTCTTCATCTTTTGCCTCTTAATTTAATATTTTTGGAAAGCTAGTAATATCCAATCATAAGAACTTCTTGATATCCTGTTTTCATATTCATTACTCACATCAAAATTATCCTAGTGCCAACATCACCATTAAACTGATTTTAGATTTCTTACAGTATGGAAACAGGCCCTTTGGCCCAACAAGTCCACACCAACCCTCTGAGCAATTTAGCATGGCCAATTCACCTGACCTACACATCTTTGGACTGTGGGAGGAAACCGGAGTACCTGGAGGAAACCCACGCAGACACAGGGAGAATGTGTAAACTCCACACAGACAGTTGCCCAGTGTGGGAATTGAACCCGGGTCCCTAGTGCTGTGAGGCAGCAGTGCTAACCACTGAGCCACTGTACCGATTATATAAGAAAGTTGTCACAAGAAGATAAAATAAGAGACCTAGCTTGTGTAAGTGCTGAAGTAACACAATGTTGTTAAATCTTTCAGAGATAAAATCTGCCCTTTGTGCAGCAGGTTTGTGAGATTATCCAGTTTATATGCTGTTCTGTACGTTAACGTTGGAAGGGAAACCAACAGCACTGAATAAAATTAGTGTCTTTATTTTTGAGGGTGATGCATCAAAATAAGTCACTTTTTAACCATGTTCAGTTTGGTTTGCAATAGAACTTGGATTGTTTTCCTGACCAAGGGAGAAAAAGTCTTTACAAGATTACCTGTTTAGTAATAGAAAATATAATTGATATGAATGAATGTAGAACTGTAGTCATGCTTAAGCATTTATTTCAAACATCGAAAGATGTTAAATTAATGCACGAATGAAATAATATTATTGACTACAGATGTTGCAATCACTTTAGCATCTTATAATAATATAGATTAGCTACTGGATTGTGATGACACTATAGATGGTGGGACTTTGAATTCCGTATTAATTCTGGAATCTATTGATTGATGCAACGGAGTTGACCTTTTGTGGAATGCTCATCCCTCCCTGTGCAAAGACAAGAGCCAGGCCCAGTTAATCAACCGCTGCTTCATGAGATTGTAAAAGAGATCATTAACACGACCAGTCCATTCTTAATTGCACCCATTTTTACTCCTCTAGTATTAATGATTGGACTGACTTCAAAGAGTTAACAACTTTTAAAAGGATGAATTGAGGGGGAGCTTTACGCAACTGAAGTATTGTGGCAAAGTGCCAGTGACTTTGTTGTGAATTACTGCCAAGTTTCAATGGTAGCATGTACTCTGTCAGGGAACAATCATGTGTTATTAAGGCAGTGCGTACCAACTGTTCATTTATGACTGCATGATGCTTTCAAGTTATATTTACTTTGCATATGGAGATAAATTTATTTTTGATTATTCTAGTTCATGGGTAGGTAGAATTATTGCCTCTTTTTGCCATTTATGTTTGTAAAGCAATCCAAAGCAATTGTCAAATGCTGTATCCATATACTTTTTTTAGTGCTGCTTATCCACTGATGTTCAACCCTTAGGCAGATCAATAACAAGCAAAGAATATTGAAGTAACACATACATCACTTTTTAAGCATGTTCAGTTTGGTTTGCAAAAGAACTCTAATTTTCCTGAGGAACATTAGATTACAATATGTAAGGAAATTATTATCTTTCTTTATTATATAAAATAGAAGAAACCATTCTTTGCTATAACCTTCTGAAAACTATTAAACCTTTATCAGGATTATTAGTGTTATTAGCATTAGCCTTAAGCAATAGTTTGTAGAAAACAAGGTGATATTATCGGCAAAGGGTTAGCATCAAAACCATTTTGCTTACACCTATCTCTTTATAGGTTTCTGCAGCACCAAAGTGTCATTTAGTTGCCCTACAACATGTTAATATCGCTGAAAACCCAAGCAATCTTAATGATTTTATTTTATAGCTGCTAAGGAATGTTTGCATCTGTTTGGCATTTGGCAGGAGAAAATGAGAGATTAAAACTAGTTGGATAGAATATTAGATATAAGTGAGAGATGCAATTTTTCTGCACTCTTCTATATGTTTAACTTTTGGAAAACATTGCTCTAATCAAATTACAGAACAAGGCAGATGTAATTATTGCTATGCTTGATCATGGGTGAAATGTATTTATGAAACTTAATTGGCAAAATTTGTGGCACCAGGATGGTTGAAGATTTGTTAAAGGCCAATGATGAGAAACCTGTACAGAATGGTTGATGTGAAAGCAAGAGCTAAAAGTTGACTTTTCTCATTAATGATACATTGAAAAGGCAGGATTTCTTTGAATGTTAAAAAATGGTGTTGAAATTAATTGCTTTTGAAACTAACTAAATGTCTGAACAAAGCAATAGTTTACTTAAGACAAAATGTAATTGATTTGTTGTACTGGATTCTTGACTAACAGATTACTTAATGTTGCACACATTACTGCAAGGTGAAGAGAGGAAGAAATCAGTATTTTGTCAAATATAAACCAGACAATGGTAACACAAATGAATAGTGTACAGAGTAAATTTGGTTTCTCAAAATATCACATTTCAAATACCTCCCCAACCTTATTATGGAGGTCCTGGATTATTCTAGCCTTGGTCTCACATAATTTATACTGTGAAATCCTGTCAAATTCCATCTGTTTCTACTCCTCCCTTCCCAATGTGAGTGCGTATCAGTTGGCAGCACTTTTGTCAATGAATCATAATGTTCTCGGTTCAAATCACACTCCAGAGTTTGGGTACAAGATCAAATTTGGCATGGCAGGACTGTGACAAAGGGAGCATTGCAATGTTGGAGACGTTCTGTTCAGTTAAGATGCTAAACTGAGGCTTTATCTGCCAGGTTGTTTGGATGTAAGAGATCCCATGACACAATTTTGAAGAAGGGTCTGCTGTTCTCATTTGAGGAAGAAGCCCCACCTCTGAGATCTACCAGCCAATCAAATGGCTATCATCTACCTGATCCCAGCAGCAGCACCACTGAGCATAGTAGCCTCAGTTGGAAGTGCAACCATTCCAGAAAGAAGGTGTGCTTTGTTGGAGCTGAGAACAGGGTTTCTCTGAGGCCAGGGTCACAAGCCCAGTGAGGCAAAGTGGAGTTTGAGGTAGGTCAGACAAAATTCCAGTAGTGGAAGAAACCCTAAAATGAACAATAATTAGATTCTTTGATTCTCTCTTCAGCTTGCCACCAATGCTTCATTACTATTGCCAACATTTCTTCCTTTTTCCTGAATGCATCTTTCCAATCAATTCCTTAAAAACATTCCTGAGGCATTTCCAGCCTTTTTCTCAAGGAAATAGAATTCAAACATGAGGAAATGATGCTCCAGTTATATATGTGGTCAGAAATATCTATAAAAATGTGTTTATATTTGAGTACTGCATCTCAGGAAAAGTATGTTGGCTTTGGAGAAAACTGATTTACCAGATTTGGTAAATCAGCACCGCCTTCCTAACCTGCAATCTTCTTCCTGACCTCTCCACCCCCACCCCACTCTGACCTATCACCCTCACCTTGACCTCTTTCCACCTATCGCATTTCCAACGCCCCTCCCCCAAGTCCCTCCTCCCTACCTTTTATCTTAGCCTGCTGGACACACTTTCCTCATTCCTGAAGAAGGGCTTATGCCCGAAACGTCGATTCTCCTGTTCCCTTGACGCTGTTTGACCTGCTGCGCTGTTCCAGCAACACATTTTCAGCCCTTACCAGAATTGTCCCAACACTTAAAGAAATCAATTGTAAGGACATGTTGCTTTAACTGGGTTTTGTCTTGCACTGCACTTAGAAGGCTGAGGAGTAATAAAATGATAAAGGGATTTTATAAAGTTGATCTTGTGATAGGGGAATCCGGAAAAAAAAGAAGCACATAAAAATTAGACCTAGCCAAGTTAGTCATTGAATCAGGGGAAAATTTAACTCACAGAAGATAGAGGAAATCTATTATTCACCTTCCTCCCAAAAGGCTACAATACTGGGTCAATTTAAAATTTCAAGCCTTGTGAGAGACTTTTGTAACAGGAGTTAATCTGGTGGGGTGGCGTAGAATGTCATGTGGTATAGTTGCTTGTGTCCCTGCCTCTGAGCTACAAGCTTCAAGTTCAAGTCTTACCTCAGGACCTATTGGGAGGTGCATTAATAATGCATCCAATAGGTTGAGAGTCAACCTGCATACCTTCCAAATACAGTGCAGGCAATGACCAAGATTTCTGGTCAGCCATGTAGTTGGAAGGATGTTGGAGTGTTCACCATCACTGCGTGGAACTCTAGAAAAAAGTGTGTGCTGCCACAGCAATTTGGATTCCCTGGCTGAAATGTAACACACTACAACACCAATCAGCCATTGTGGTTTTTTTAGTATCCTGTCATGGGATGTGAACATCATTTTCAAGATCAGTTTTTTTGCCAGTCCCTAACTGCCCATTTCTGAATGACTGGAAAGCCTCTTCCTGTTCCAGTGGAATGATAGGAATAGACAAAACAGAAACAGAGAAAAAAGAAAAGCTAGCACCTGAATAAGGAGTGAGGCTATGAAAGCTTGTGTTTTCAAATAAACCTGTTGGAGTATAACCTGGTGTCATATGATTTTTGACTTTGTTCAAATTTCAGATCAGCCAAGTACAAAAGGTCATTTCTTGTGCCTGCTGTAGAGAAGGTCTCAAAAGAAAGCGCAGAACAAATTAAATCACTTCTGTGTTTGCTCCTTCCACACTCAGTATAGTGGAATAACAATTCCCTCGACATTCATCAGACCCAAGTAGGCCTTAGTGCCCACAATCTTCATCAAAGACAGGTTTGTTCTAATTGTGTCTTACAAATACTCAAGAACTAAGCAAATATTTGTTACAATGCAGTCAATCTTTTATAGCACTTAACTGAAAATAATCCTGAGATTAAGTCTGTATTCTCCACAATATTCTGCCTACCATCCAGTCACTTAGTTCAGCCACAACATGATTCACCACCAATCTACCTAGATCCTTGGCTATCTGATTGCCATTTACAGCCTCATCTACGTTTCTCACACCTTACCCATTTACATCGGTCACTAACAATTATTCATTAAGAATCTTCAATTAACACTGAATCCTAAAATAAAAACTAATTACACTTGGAATATTTAATTAATGATGTAATTAAATATTTAAAAGAAATTTTAAAATTTGTCAAAAAATAACTTTAAATGTTTAGAAAAGAATTCTAAAAAGCAACATATCATCTGAAAAATATTTACAGAAATTTCTTAAACATTGCCGTAGTTTCAATTTCTCTGCTGCCTGCTGCTGCATTTAAAAGTCATTCCCTGCTTCTCTTGCATTAGGAACAGGATGCATGGCTTTCCTTTCCCTGTTCTACACCAAGGCTTACCCAGCTCTCAGTGACAGAGACAGCAGGGAATGGCCAGTACTGGAATCTGATGTTAAAATGCATACGCAGGTAAATGGGCAGTTTTCCCTGTCATCGTCTTTGGTTGGTACAGCTCCAACATCAGGCAGAAGTTCTGGCTCTTACTGTTGGACAAAACTTTATTCAGGAATACTTTTGATTTGAAAGGTATGAATTGCTTCTATGTATATCTGGAGCTGATGGGAAATTTCACCCATGGGGAAAGTCACAACCAGAATTGAATTTTGACATTTGGGAGTATTAAATAACTTACGAACTCAGGTCAAAAACCTCCAAAGTCTCCTTCAAATGATAATACAAATGGGCAAAGCACTCTTGAGCTAGGAAGAGGAAAAATTAGACAAAGTACTAATTTGTTACCCAACAATTCACATTGGAAGGTGTGGGTGTTTGGACATTAAGCAAATATGGGACTGAACAGATACACTCTTCCAACCGGCAAATAGTAAGAATGGTAAGCTTTGCACACAAAAGCACTATTTGGACAAGGTACTGGCAGGTAGATGATGGCAATGGGACCATACTGCAACATGAATCTGCTCCAATCATCATGGAAATTGCAGGAATTTAAACAAGAAGTCTAATATAGAAAACCATTCAATTACAACTCTGTTATTGATCGAATGATGTCCTTGTTATGTATTGTCAAAATGGACACAATGAATTGCCATAAACCTCCTACCCATCTGATGGATGTATAGCTCATTGGTCATGTATAATTTAGCAAGGTCAAGACTAGGACCATTGCGGTACCATCACAAGAAATAAAATACCCATTATTGTCAAGTTTGGGATTGAAGCAATAAAAAGGCAGACTTAGGTACAAACAAAATAAGAGTATCTTTTGTTTAACAATATATAAATAGGATAAATTCAAAATCTAGCAAAGGAGGACTAAAAGATAATAATGACAAAGAAAATAATCTACGAAGGCAAACTAGTGAGGAACATAAAAGCTGACAATAAGAGCTTCATTAAGTATATCAAAAGGTAGACAAGGATCAAACAAACGTAGGCCTCTTAAATACTGAATCTGTGGAGAATGTTATGGGGAATAAAGGAATGGAAGAAGAATGAAACAATATTTTCCATCAATTTTTATCTTGCAAGTTACTTTGAACATCTCATTAACAGTAAAGAATACGGGTGAGGATTAAGCACTATCACCATCACTAGAGAAGTAATATTAGTCAAACTAATGGGATTAAAGGCAGAGAAGAGGCCTGGTCCTGATGGCTTGCACCTTGAATCCTAAAAGATGTTGCTACAGGATAGTGGATGGATTGGTTGTAATTTTCCAAAATTCCTTAGGTTCTGGACAAGTACCAGAGGATTGGAAAGCTGTTAATGTGACACCCTATTCAAAAAGGAAGAGAGTAAGTTTTCTTTTTGTGATTTGGTTACTGTTGTGGTCAGTCTTTGAACATATTCCAAAGAGGCAGCCAATATATTTATAATGAAAGAACATAAAATTATTATACAAAAGAAAAGAAAAAAAACATATATGTATCAGACAATTTGGATAAATCTTATAAACAGCAAAATGATTAAAACTCTTTTCCCAACAATTTATTCTACAGACACTCAACTCCAGTCAAATATCAATTCCATCTTCACTCTTTAAATTCTTATTGAACTAGCAAGTCCACAAGTATTTCTTTTTGGTGACTTTTTGTACAGTCAGTAGACATGCTTCTCTCTATCTTTCCCAAAGAAACAGACTAACTTACTGACTTTTCTCATTGAACTCTAAGATAAAGAAACTCAGGTCTTTTTTCCAGCTGCTTTGATTATCTTGGGCCTACTAAACAGCACATCAGTTGGTGTGGATTTTTTCTTCTGAACTGAACCAGTGAATAGCTTCTGGCCTTTATTATATCGGCTCGGCTAGTGGTATTACTGTTCTATTAATTGAGAGATCTATACAATGTTCTGGGGACCTGGTCTCGATTTCGCACCATGACAGATGATGGATATTGAATTCAGTAAAAATCAAAAATTAAGAGTCTAATGATGAGCTTGCAACCAATGTCAATTGTTGGAAAAAAAAACCTGGTTCATTAGTGTTCTTCAGGGAAGGAAATTGCCATCCTTCCCTGGTCTGGTTTACACATGACTTCAGACCCACAGACTTGTGGTTGACTCTTAACTGCCCTCTGGGCAATGAGGGATGGGCTGTACATACTGATTCAGCTGTGAATTAATTAAAAATGATTTATTATGCAGATATCAGTGAGACAATATTGTGAATACTGTGTGTCGTTTTGGTCTGCTTAATTATATGCATTAGAGATCATTCAGAAGAAGTTTACTAGATTGATAGCCGGAGTGAGTGGATTATCTGATGTTGATCGGGCTGGGCTTCTTTCTACTGAAGTTTAGAAGAGTGAGGGATGACTTGAGTGAAGTGTTTGGATCATGACTGGTCCTGACAAGGTGGAAATTGGAAGGCTGTTTCCTCTTTTGTGTAAGTCCAGAGCTAGGAGACACTATTTTAAAATTATAGGACTAAATGAGAAGTTTTTCAGGGAGTTTTATACTGAAGGCAGCAGAAGCAGTATTACTAACTTTTTCAAGGTTATTGTAGATAGACTCACTTCAGCAAGGATATCAACAATTATTGGAGTCGATGGAATTTAGAATTTACTAGATAAACAGATCAGCCATGATCTTATTGAATGGCAGAGAGGCTCGAAGGGCTGAATGGCATACTTCTACTCCTACCTCATTCGTTCGTCTGTCTGTCCATATATCGAGGTCCTTCTCATAATCGCTGTGACAATGCTGATCCTATCAATGTAACCTGTAATGAGTTGCTAACATGCAATAAACTACTGCTTATTCAATACAAGAGTCTCTTCTAGATAGACTAGAAAGTGGTTTTCCTTGACCACACTAAACCCAGCAGACCTTACAGATCTCTTCACTTAAATAGGATGGTGTGGCAGCAAATATACCCCAATTGTGAGGTGTAGACTCAGTTATAAAACCGTAGGAGCAGAAATTAGGCCATTCAGTCCACCAGGTCTTCTCTGCCATTCAATCATGGCTGATAAGTTTCTCAACCACAATTTCCTGCCTCCTTCCCATAGCCTTTTATCCCTTTCACAGTTAAGACCAAATATATTGTACCAGACTATACTTAAACTGCACATACATCAGGAATCTTCTCCTCGATGGTGGCCTTTTGAGAGAAGGACTGCTAAGATTTGGAAAGTGAGTAGGTTGTCAGCTGGGCTAAGTGAGTGGTGCTGCTCCTAACATGAGGGAGGCAAGGGCCTAGTGGTATTATTGATAGACTATTAATCCAGAAACTCAGGTAATGTTCTGGGAAGTCAGGTTCAAATCCTGCCATGGCAGGTGTTGGAATTTGAATCCAATAAAATAATCTGGAATTAAGGGTTCAATGATGACTATGAAACCACTGTCAATTCTTGAAAAGTCTATCTGACTAAATAGTGCCGTTTAGGGAAGGAAATCTGTCATCCTTACCCTGTGTGGCCTACATGTGAATCCACACCCACAGCAATCTAGTTGACTCGTAGCTGCTCTCTGAGCAATTAGTGATTGGTTCAGCATTTATTGCCTATCAGAAATGCCCACATCCTGTGAGTGAATGAAAAAAAAAGTATTGGTTTCAAGTCTCATCACAGAGACATAAACACATAAAAACCAAGGCTAACATTCCGATGCAATAATGAGGGACCACTCCACTGATGAATGTAGCAGGGGACCCATCTCTGATATTCTATCTGATATTTGTCCCTCAATCAACAAAAAAAAGTTCAATTTCACATTGATTACCACATTCATAATGAAAAAAACTTTCACACTATATAGATGGAAATCTGTGATAGGAAAAGGAAGAGAGCTCAGCCAATTCCTCTTCAGTGTATATGGGGAATAGAATCTGACCAGATGTGGATTGATGTGAGTCTTGGTGAGGCAGAATTCAATTTTCGGGCAAGTAACTTGTATCCAGTACAGAAGAGACTGAGTGTTGAACCAATTGAGGTAGTTCCCCATGGACATAGCAGGGAAAATCCTGACACACATCCTCTTGAATCACTTATAGGAGGAATCTTTTCAGCCAAAGGGTGTGACTGTGAAACCCGTTGTCATAGAGGACTGTGGAGGCCAAGACACTGCATGTACTTAAGACAGAGATAGATAGGTTCTTGAAAGGTAAGGTGATCAAGGGTTATGGGAAGAATGGGATTGAGAAACATATCGGCGATGATCGAAGGCGGAGATGACTCAATGGGCTGAATAGCCTAAATCTGCTCCTATATCTTATGATCTTATGGTGCTGCTTTCAGGGATTGATGAAATTCTCCTGGAGACATAAATGGTCCTGATATTCTGAGATGTGGCAGCCACACTGCTCTGAGACTTTTCCCCGAGTAAAACGGCTGAGCACTGCATTTCTAGCTGACAATTCTGAAACCGTTTCTTCAGAAATGTGGAATGTAATTAAAATTAAACAATTTCCCCGTGGAGTAGCATAACTGGAGTTGGGGAAGGGGGGCATAGTACCTCATTATCAGTTAGCCTGATATTCTGGCATTTAAATGATCGGCAGCACAGACAGCCACTGAGACATCTACTGTTAAATGGTAGGTACATAGGTCACTGTGGGTTAGAGATGAAGTTGATTGGGGGGTGAGGGTATCAGGTATGTTGTTGGAGTACTGGGATAGGTCAGGATTAAGCAGCGTCCAGTCATGTGGTGAGGAAAGAACTGTTGGGTCCAACAGGAGAGGAGGGTGTCAGAGTGGGAGAGGAGTTGGCATCAAAGCCAGGGGAGGACAGTGTGTCAGGATCAATGGGAGAGGGTGGTAGAAGGTTGTGGGAAGGCTCCAGTCTGGCAGAGAAATTGGTGAGTATTGAGTCTAACAGCACTGGTGTCAATACCCAGTTAAGAAGGTGCTGGTGGTGGTGGTTGGTGTGGGGTCTGAGTGGTGAGGATTGGTGTGATGGTTGGAATTGTGTTGGATTTGTACAATTCAATGACCCTATGATAGAGAGTTGTTAGAGCAGCATAAGTTGGAGTTGGGCTTTGGCAATTATGTCTGACACCAGGTGCAGCAGACTCCATGGGAATTGCTCATGAAATTGAAGATTCCACTGGGCAACCCCTGTGTCTGCAACCCTCCACAAGAATCCATTAAAGTCAGAGAGGTTGGAGGATTCTGCTTCAGTTAACTTAATACTTAGACAGGACCAGTTAGGGTATTGAAGATCTAGTCTAACTCCCAAAGTATAGTTGAACTGGCACCCTGACTAGCCCCTTCCCAAATCCAACACAATTCCAACCATCACACCAATCCTCACCACTCAGACCCCACACCAACCACCACCACCACCACCTTCTTAACTGGGTATTGACACCAGAGCTGTCCGGTCTATAGTTCCCTGTCTTGTCTTTACTGCAATTCTTAAACAGTGGCACCACGTTTGCCAGAATATCTGGCCCAATGTGGCTTTAGACTTTCCAAAGGAATCTATTTGTTGCCAAACACAAGAAACTTGTCAAGAACAACACCAGAAACTCTTCATTCAACCTGATCAAAGCACTTGACTCACTGAGTCACTTGGTTCGATAGACTCTGCTCATGGACTTGCTTGCCCAAGAATTTCATTGCAAAGTTGCAGCTATTTTATGATCACATTACTTCAACTTTCATTCCTGGGGATGCAGGTCTCCCATCTTTCCATTTAAGAGGATTTATATCTCCCAAATGCTGGAATTAATTTACACTCAATTAAATTGAATGAATTTCAATTCCCCATTCCATTCTAGAAGGTGGCAATCTAAAACAGAGGCCTTAAAAATCCAACCTGATGTCAAGCAAGGCTGTGTTCACAATTTACCGAACGGTGGCTATTCACCTAATTAGAAAATGTGATTTTGCCTCCGGGCATTAAACACCATCTATTGGGAAAGTTCTTCAACCTCAGCCACCTCTATGCCAAAACTGACCACTACATGATGTACAGTTCATGGATGACTGCAGTGTGATTTTCCCATGGTGCACATGTTCCCTTCATACCTCAGTCAAACCAAGGATACATTGCTCAAAACAAAAAAAAAAGCTGGAGATCACAGCAGGTCAGGCAGCGTCCATGGAGAGAGAGTAAGCCACCATTTTGAATCAAGATGACTCTTCTTCAGCCCTGACAAAGAGTCATTTAGATTTGAAATGTTACCTTGCTCTCTGTCCATGGTTGCTGCCTGACCCACAATGATCTCCAACATTTTTTTGTTTTCAGCACAGATTCCAGCATCTGCAGTAATTTGCTCTTACAAGGATACTTTGCTGTTGAGTATGGGCTGTTCAGCAAAGGAGGGCAATACAGTTGATTGTGATCCTACAATACCACATGATATCCTTTACTCACTAAACTTTACAGATAGTTCTCTTGAAACTTCACACTGAGATGCTCAGAAGTTAAGGCATAACGTTGAAGGTCGTTAAAAAGTGGAGCTGGAACAAGCACAGCAGGTCAAGCAGCATCAGAGGAGCAGGAATGTCAGCGATGATGTAGGGTCCTACCTAAAATGTCGACTTTCCTGCACCACTGATGTTGTTTGACCTGCTGTGCTTTTCCCACCTCCACATTTTATCGACTCTGACTTTCCAGCATCTGCAGTCCTCACTATCTCCAAAGCAAAATGTTGACACACCCTCTAGACCTGTCATCCATACTGACTTCGGTGCTTAAATTCTTGATGTTTACTTTTAAGTTCTGTATTGCATGAATCAATTCTTACAATTTATTACAATGGCTGAGAGTGGGCTGGCTGGAGGTGGTTCTGAAGGTGCAGAGAGTAGGCAGCAGATCAATTTTGAAAACAAATCAATTTAAGTGATAAACAGAAATTGCACTTCTTTCAGGGAAATGTTTCAAAAATTGATGTTCCCATCATCATGGAGTTTACATTAAGGCAGCAGTGAGGAAGGAGCTGAACTCTCTATTAACATTTCTCTAACAGTGGACGTATTAACGAAAAATTAACTATTAGATAAACTGAGGACTATTTTCAAATTTTGTGACTTCATTTCTCTGTATCTACTGTGGACGAGGCCCTCAACTGTCCCATAATGTTTCTGTAAGTCAGACTTGAAATCAAATACCTCAATAAATCCAATAGCTGTAGTTTGACAGAAGAATTTTAAAAAAAAGGATGTAGAAAATGCACTGTAATTGAATGTAGGGATTAAGTAAAGTAATGAAAGGACACCATTAACAATGAGTTGTACTTCCATCTCTAATACCTTGGAAGCTGCAGATCAAAGTTAATGAGATGTCTATTTAATGCTTTCAGCTCTGTGTCATAGGATCCAAAATATGAATTATTCTTTTTTAGATATCATCCTGAAGTCCCAGCCAGAGGAAAGAAATATAGGAAACAACAGATCAACACGCCTTGACTCTTGTTCTCAAATGACAGTTCATGTCATTGTCATTATGCTTTACCATTTGAAGGATTAATCAAGAAAAATATTTGATAACAACTTCTGTTTTTTTTTGAAAAAAATAATTGAGCTTGCATGTGAATCATTCCTCTGTTATGAATGTGACACAAACTTCCAAAACATCTGCAGTGTATGTTCAACAGTGGGTCTTTTTAAATACCCTTTAAACTGACTATTTTTTCTCAGAGTAGTCATGTTTCTTCAGTGCCACTAAGATTTTTATTTTTTTCTTTTTCTATCGTTTAATGATGCTAACAGCGTTATTTTCCTCTGTGTTTACCTTGGTTATTGTTGTGTTGCTGTGGAGATTTTTTGGGGTGAGAACGTGGTAGGGAGAGTGGGAATATGTCCATGCCTTAAATTTGATATCTTTTGTAAAGTAAGCATGACCTCAACACTTGGCAGGATCCATTAGTAGTGTACCTGAATACTTGACAAAAATACTGTTGTGAAATTTGGGGTAGATTCAATTTCATCAAAGCCTCTGGAAGTCTCAAATTAATTAGTAAGATTAAGTAGGATTTTACCTGCTTCTTGAAGGATGTGGATGCATTTAGCAGTAATAAGCTTTAGGGTATAACAGCATTTTTTTGGCAGTTGATCTATGAAACTTCACAAGCTGAAATATAATCATACTACATTTTAAATTATCTTTCTAATTAGTGATTTTGTAATGAATCTCTTCATTTAGTGAACTGATCATTTGTACCAAAATTTCTTGATTTAAATAGACAACAAGGAGCACATTATAATGCTTCTGGTGAAGCATTCTCTTATATATCATTTCATGTGACTTGGTATTTGATAACTTGAAAGGTTTACACTCTGGAAAGAAAATAACAGATAATTTACTGATCATTTTCCTAATATTTTGTTTAAGCTAATTCCAAAGATAATTCAAAAATTCTGCAAATAGTTTTATAATATTGCCCAATAAAAACTAGTGAACAAAACTGGTAAAAAAGAATCAAAATACATAATTTATTTGGATTTTCAGATGGCTTTTGGTAAAGTCTTCCACAGGAGACTATTTAGTAAACTAAAGCACATGGGATTAGGGTTAATTTATTGACATGGATCAAGCTAACAGACAGAAAACAGAGAATAAGAATAGATAAAGAAATAAAACAAAGATCTGAACACACAAAGTTATAAATTGCTGGAGATACTCTGCAGGTCTGGCTTCATCTGTGGAGAGAAAACAGAGTTAATGTTTCAAGTCCAGTGGCTCTTCTTCAGTAGACATATATGGATCATTCTCGTGTTGGTAGATTATGACTCTTCTGTACCAAAAGGATAAGTATGCAGGCCCCAGCTGTTCAGTATACAGATATATACAGAGGTGGGGAACAAATGTGATATTCCCAAATTTGAAGATGATGCAATGGTAAGTGGGAATGTGTGTTGTGAGAAAGATGTAAAGTGGCTTTAGAAGGATTTGGACAGGCTTGGTGAATGGGCAAGAACATGGCAGATCGAATATCATGTAGAAAAGTGTGAGGTAATCCACTTTAGTAGGAGAAAGAAATGTGCAGCGTATTTCTTAATTAGTAATATTAGAAAGCATACTTGGGTGTCTTTGTCAATAAGACACTGAAGGTTAATATGCAGGTACAGCAAGGTATAAGGAAGGTTAATGGAATGTTAGCGCTTATTGTTCAAGGATTTGAATACAGGAGTAGTGAAGTCTTGCTCCACTTGTATAGGAAATTGGTTAAACCACACCAGGAGTACTGTGCGCAGTTTTGAACTTTGTCTCAGGAAAGCTATTGCTGCCATAGAGGTTCACCAGGCTTATTTCTGAGATGGTGGAAATGTCCTCTGAAGAAAGACTAGGCAAACTAGGCCTGTGTTCTCTAGAGTTTTGAAGAATGAGAGATGGTCTTATTGAAAAGATTAGATTAGATTATTTACAGTGTGGAAACAGGCCCTTCGGCTCAACAAGTCCACACCGCCCCGCCACCCACCCATACTCCTACATCTACCCCTTACCTAACACTACGGGCAATTTAGCATGGCCAATACACCTGATCTGCACATCTTTGGACTGTGGGAGGAAACCGGAGCACCCGGAGGAAACCCACGCAGACACGGGGAGAATGTGCAAACTCTACACAGTCAGTCGCCTGAGGCGGGAATTGAACCCGGGTCTCTGGCGCTGTGAGGCAGCAGTGCTAACCACTGTGCCACCGTGCCGCCCACGAAAAAATTACAAAATACTTAAATGGATAGACAGGGTATATGCAGATAAGATATGTTGCCTGGTTGGGAATTCTAGGTCCAATTTTAAAATAAGGGGGATGCCACTTAGGTCTGAGATAAGGCAAATTTATTTTTCCTCTGGGTAAATGGGAATGTAGAATTTGGAACACCAACAGAGCAGTCACAATCCTTGAAATGGTGGAGCAGGAACAAGGGGTCCTATTCCTAGATCATTATTTTGAGTACATTCATTTTAATATTTATGTTTACATACAACTGCATCTCCTCCAAAACCTTTGACTTCAGATTTTCTGTGAAGAGGCTTCATGACTCCCTCTGTAACTGTGGTATTCTTGACTTGGATAGTCTTCCTTGGTGTCTGGTTCTTCCAGCATTTCAGATTCAATGTCTGCTTTTTGCAGATATATTACTGGTTGATGTATTTGATGCATCTGAATAAAGTTTCTTCTATTTCTTACAGTAACTACCACTGAAATTATTAAACAGATCTCTGTTGATTACCATTGGTCTGACCAATTCTGCTGTCTTTCACTTGAGCATGTATCCATACTTTTTGATTTTCACACAACTTTTGTCCAAGTGCAATACCTTCTCTTGTTGTTACAGGGTTTTTGATTTCTGTAAGACTTCTCGTTGTCTTGAAATCTTTGATAATCCTGGATTGCTAGCCTTGGACGTAATTTTTAGGATACAACAGAAAGTTGACTTCAGAGTTTCATTTTCATCAGTAACTTGGATGGTGCTAATCCACATTGTAATGGAGTAGATCTGCAGTTCAAGGGTGCAGTCTGGGAATCTTCACTTTTTCAAGAGTAACTTGAAAGTCCTAACTTCTCATTTGGCATCATCACTGAACAGAGGATATCATGGCAAACCATATCAATTGCTTTCTACAGAGGGCATGAAATATTCGTTAGCAAGTTGTGGCCCACAATCAAAGACAACTTTAAATGCGTTTCCTTCAGTTTCCTTCAGTGTGACGATAACTATTTCTTTAGTAGTGATGTGCAACTATTCAACTTTAATCCATCTTGAAAAGTAATTGCCAACATCAAGAATGATTTGCAAAAAGCAAATATGTACATCTTCAGACATCCCCATGACCTTGTTTTAAATTTGATAGATATCATTGATTCTCTCTGCTTTAATGAATGTTATGTACATATCTGGTAACTGGAAATAATTTCTTGAATATCAATATAATACAACACAGGAATAGGCCCTGCATCCACCAAGCCTGCACCAATTCCTCGTCCTTATTTAGACCCACTACTTATTGCCAATGTATGGTTTCTATCCCCCTGTGCGCCTCCCATTCACATGTCTTTCAAGATATGCCTTGACCGTTGCTGACATGTCTGCTTCTACCACCCCTACTGACAGTGCATTCTAGGTACCCACCACCCTCTGTGTGGAATTTTTCCACACACTCCTCCCCTAAACTTTCCCTTTCTCACCTTGAATCTATATCTTCTTGTAGTTTATCTTTCTACCCTATCTTGCCTGTCACAACTTTGAGGACCTCTGTAAGGTTGCCCCTCAGCCTCTGTCTTTATAGTCTTTCCATCTTTTAATATCAATTGAAATTTCTGGCCATCAGGCAAACAGCTAAGTCCATGCTTTCCGTTTCATGATTCCCATGTGTTGTTGACGTTATTTCTCCTAGGTGTCTTTGCAGAATGAAATTGGAATCATTAGTCTCTCATCGCACACACACATACCATTCACGATAATAAAGAGCTTTCTGTGTTCAAAGCAAGTGCATATGACTATACCATTAGGGTGTTGTTCTGTCCAATCTTGTATACAATATTAATGAATTTTGGATGTATTCCACATTTTGCATCTGTGAATGACAGATTTTATTGAGGTTGGACTTGGTACCATCGTGCTGCAGTAGGCAACTCAATCTCCTCCTTAACATTCTGTTGTGTATGACAATCAGCAATTGCTCTAGAGAAAGGATCTGATGGTTTTTGTAATGTAATCTGCACATATTCATTTCAAAGGCAGAATCCCTGCATTCTTAGAGGCATTCTTTATGGTTCCTTCTTAGCAAGTAAGTGGACAACTGACAGAGTCATCTAAATCCATCTTGTTATTCTTGAGAGAGGATTGTCTCTAAACCTGTAGCTATGGTGTCTGCTTCAATGATGAGTGGTAATGCAGGATTGCATTGTGCATCTGGAAAGATGTACATTTGCTTGAGCCTTTGATTTTCCTGCCTCTCATGTGCATTCCAACATCACTCTTGACCTTTCTTTTGAGGGTTGTTGGGACTGCTGCCACATTGGGTAGAGATTTGCCAATGATGAATAAAATCCATAAAATTGTTGAAGACCTTGGATCAGTGCTGGAATTGGGAATTCACTAATGGCTCTTGTCTTTTGCAGATCTGTCATTGTGCTCTTTCTATGCGCTCTAAGAAAAGAATGCACAAACATTTCATTTAGTGTCAGGTTGTTTTCTTGAGAATAATTCAAAACTCCTTGAACTCTCACTTTGTGTTCTTCAACAGATTCACCACAGACTAAGTTGTCCTCCATATGGCATATCACGCCACTAAGTCCTTGAAGTGTATTCAACATTATTCTTCAGAAAATGTCTGATATTGATGTTAAAGCAGAATCTTCTGAATGGAGTTATGAATGTAGTTATCAACTTTGACTTACCATACAAAGTAATTTACCAAAAGCCACCATTCACATCAAGCTTTGTGAACATTTACTCTTGAATCACTTTACCAATCTTTCACTACTGGGACCTTGAATGGACTTCTCTCACTCGTGCCTTTTTGAGTTGAGTCAAGTTCACACACTTGCAAAGGGTTAGGTTTAGGAAATATGTCAGTGCACCAATATGTTGGTTTCAAAGACGTGAGAAATTATCCCACCCTTGTCATCTCTTCTCACTGAAATTCAGATGTGGAGTTGCTGGTGTTGGACTGGGATGGACAAAGGCAGAAGTCACATGACACCAAGTTATAGTCCAATAGGTTCATTTGAAATCACAAGTTTTTGGATCGCAGTCCCTTCGCTAGGTGTAATGAGAGAGCAGCACACACAGACCCAGAGTTTATAGGCAGAGAGATCAAGGGCAAAGAGATCAAAAGATCATACAACCAGTATGAGTGGAGTGTCAGATAATATGTCTCTGCAGGTGACCAAGAGTGTTAGATGATGTGTAAAGTGTTTATAAATTTAAAGGAGCATCGCTCCGAAAGCTAGTGTGCTTCCAATTAAACCTGTTGGATTATAACCTGGTGTTGTGTGATTTTTAACTTTGTACATCCCAGTCCAACACTGGCATCTCCAAATTATAAATTTAATGTCAGTGATGTTCTGTCATGATAATCAGGCAGAGTGATAGAAATATACAAAAAGTGACATCTCAGGTCAGACATTGAAATGTAGATGTGAGACTTTGTTCAGAAATAGCCTGGAAAGATCGTTAATAAAATTATCTATTAATTTATATTAATTCTGAACTACTCCATTAAATATAGGTCTTTCCAAAATCTTGTTGGTTCTGAGGTTCAAATATCTTTCAAAAACTTTTTAAATATCTTCAAATTTGTCTGATGTTTCATCAATTCTTTGTCTGGCAGTCTGGAAATTGATATCTTAAAAAATGTTTCCCCCTTAGTGCCCAGTTTTAGCTTTTGTTTGGTGCATTCCCATGTGCAACCCTTCACAGCAAAGAAAATTAAAATTCCATGGCTTTTAAAGCTTACTAGGTATTTTCATTTCTTTAATTAAACTGTATTCTAATCATCTAAGTTTTCCCACAATTCTGAGTCTTGTTAATATTTCAACTGCAGGCATTTATTTTGGCCCCTGAAAGACTCGCTGCTAAGCTGGGTAATATACTTCAAAATCTTGCAAACTGATTAAAAACAGTTTCCTTAACTTGAAGCTATTAATTTTCTTTTCCCATCTTCCTGAATAATCATATTTTTATGGCCCTGTTTTGGTTTCATTTTCCCCTTTCTGCTGCATGATTCCCATGTAATGCTGTAATGGTGGCAATGTCCAGATTGGAGCAGTTACATTTTTAACTTTAACTCCTGTTCAGGCTGGATATTTGGACCATTATCTTTTTAACTCTGCTTAAGGTTTAGCTCAAGCAATTCTTGACCACTGTTTGACTCACTGACTCAAATCCAAAATGGCAGACTCTTTTAACGAAGACTGAACACTTCTGTATGTGAGTTTTCTTACTTGCAGTGGGTCCACTTCTCCCACCTCAGTTCTTCAGGTTTTCTGGCACCTCTTCTTCCAGGCCAGGAGTTGAATCTTTTTGTGAAAGCTGATTTTTGAATGTTTTTCTTGATTCTTCATTATTGTTGCCAGTTTCTAATAGTTTCCACAGGATTGTAAGGGTAGGATGGAGGCTACACATCCTTACGATCTGGCTAGTAGAGATTATCGAATCATTTGTATGTTAATAGAAATACTCATTGTACATTTGTAAGTTATGTATACATTCCTGTAATATATCTCATTCTACTCTAATACATGCTCCTTCACATGTTCTTCTCATATCATCACATTGGATGATATTGCTCACATTCTTCAACACATTAATCCTTTTTGCATTATTTCAAACCCTTATATAACAGATGCAAGTCATAAAGCCAGCTCAAAACAGTTGGCTGTCTAGGACTTCCTAGGAAGGACAGGAAGTGGGCAGTCAACCCGTTCCCAGGAGCTGGGTTTGCACTTTCAATATGTCAATGAGGCTGTGTGTCTGCATTTAGCTTGCTCTGTCAAATTTACTTTGATGTGAGCCTGGTTCCTTGGACTTTAAGAAACTCAGTAACTGCAGCAAATTGAGGACTTCATCGGCAAATCCTCTTTGTGGCCTAGGAGGAGGGGAAGTGTGTACAGAACGTATCTTTTAATTTTTCTGTATTTTTGATTGTGGACTGAAATGGAAAAAGGACTGTTTCAAATCAAAGGATTGTGGAAGGGATTGCTCAACTTTTAAAAAGCAAGATGCTGGGACTTATTGTGAATTCTGTTTATACAACCAGTGGGGGTATTTTAGCTGAAGATGAATAGGCACCCTTGAGTGTGTACATCATCACACTTGGCCAGCAACAAGTAGCTGATTGGTGAATGGAGTGGTGACCAGTTATTGATGACAAAGGCCTCTGCTTGCCGACAATTTTGTGATTGGTCCCCAGGTATCTGAACAGCTAGTGAATATGAACAAGATGGTCAGAAGCTTTGGACTTCTGGAAAAGATTGTTATTTTTGTCTGTGTAGTAAGAACATCTAATGCCTGAAGAAAGCCAGTTTATTTTCCTTCGCCATTTGTTCTAAGCTGTTAATTTTAATAGTAACTTACACATTTGAATCAATCACACTGTGTTTCCTGCAAGCAAGTGCATGTACATGGAGAAGCAAAAGTACATCACAATGAGCAGATTCAGAGAAGTTGAAATGATCATTGAAGCAAATCCTGTGGACAAGGACCACTGAATGGCCTTCCCAGTTCTTTCCCTATAACACCAATTTTTTTTTGTCTGTTTTTATCTGTATCCGTCTATATATGTGCGCAGTCAAGATTTAGAAGAGTGTTAGAGTTTTAACTGGTAGAGTTAGAGTCATAGAGACATACAGTATGAAAACAGACCCTTCGGTCCAACTCCTCCATGCTGACCAGATAGCCTAGCCTAATCTAGTCCTAATTGCCAGCACTTAGCCCATATCCCTCTTACCCTTTCTATGCATGTACCCATCAGGATGCCTTTTAAATGCTGTAATTGTATCAGCCTCCACTACTTCCTCTGGCAGTTCATTCCATGTCTTTGCAAGAAAAGGTTGCCCTTTAGGTCCCTTTTAAACCTTTCCCCTATCACCCTAAACCTATGACTTTTAGTTCTGGACTCCCCCAGCCCAGGGAAAAGACCTTGTTTATTTATCGTATCAAAGCCCCTCATGATTTTATAAACCTCTACAAGGTCACCCACAGCCTCAGATGTTCCAGGGAAAACAGCCCCAATCTACTCAGTCTGTCCCTATAGCTCAAACCCTCCAACCCTGGCAACATCCTTTGTAAATCTTTTCTGAACCCTTTCAAGTTTCACAACATTCTTCCTACAGGAGGGAGAGCAGAATTTCTCTCAATAGTCCAAAAGTGGCCTAACCAATGTCCTGTACAGCTGTTACATGACCTCCCAACTCCTATACTCAATGTTCTGACCAACAAAGGAAAGCATATTAAATGCCTTCTTCACTATCCTATCTACTTGAGACTCCACTTTCAACGAGCTATGAACCTGCCCTCCAAGATCCTTGTTCAGCAACACTCCCCAGGACCTTATCATTAAGTGTATAAGTCCTGGCCTGATTTGCCTTTCCAAAATGCAGTTACATGCCAACAATTCCTACTTGTTTATGTGAAGTTACAATCTACTCTTTTTTTTTAGATTATTTACAGTGTGGAAACAGGCGCTTCGGCCCAACAAGTCCACACCAACCCTCCGAACAGCAACCCACCCATACCCACTCCCCTACATTTACCCCTTCACCTAACATTATGGGCAATTTAGCATGGTCAATTCACCTAACCTGCACATCTTTGGACTGTGGGAAGAAACTGGAGCACCCGGAGGAAACCCACGCAGACACGGGAGAATGTGCAAACTCCACACAGACAGTTGCCTGAGGCGGGAATTGAACCCGGGTCTCTGGCGCTGTGAGGCAGCATTGTTCCACCGTATCGCCCATTTGTAATAAATAATGGTAAGTACAGAAACCTGGTATGTGCTTTCTGTCAAGTTGTGCCTTAAAAAGACTGCTATATTGGGAATTTTGCATACATAGATGCAATCCTTAACTTTTGTGATGGCAATAATGGGGATTGATTTCCAGTGCACTACCACAGTGAGGCATGACAGATGTTTGCACTTTCTGGTCTCGTTGTCCCCATCATCAAGCCCCAACCCCCAAACATCCTGAACAGGGCCTGGACATGGACCTACTTAGCTTTGTGACCTCTCTTCCAACACTCCCCATCCAATTGGAAGCCAAACATGTTTCTTGGCTGTCAGTCTGTCATGGACATAACAGTATGTGGTGAACATGGACTTTCCTACAGGCTGTTGTCCCCTGCACCGACTCCACTGGGTCCAAAATTTAATCAACTTCCATTTGAGATCCCATCTGTCGGTTCCAATTGGGCACAAGAGATCTGATTTCCTGTCAGGATTCTACTTCACTCATGATCTTGCAAGAAAGCTGTGAAATCTTTTGATTGTTCTACTGCTAATATTTGTTCAGGGACCCAGGTCAGGATTGAGTTTCTCACTCTGTCTGTCTGCTGTTTGGCAGCTTGGTTACACTGAGCAGCTCTGCTAGGCCCCAAAGCCAACAATATGTTTCTTATTTAAAAGAGGTAAGTATCCAGCAGGGGAATGGCTAGAGCTCAGAGTTTGGACAGGAATACTAGAGCTGCCTCTCTCTCTCTCTCTCTCTCTCTTGTTCTCTCACTCAGGCATGTTGGGGACCCTTGGGAGTTGCCTTAAATTTTTGGACTTTATTTACAAATTCCTGCATACTCCCTCTACTCCTGTAATAGCTTTTTACTGTTTTTCATTTCTTCACTGTAAGTGGCCTCTTGTTTAGTCCTGCCTACTCTCTTCACTTTTCACCACTTGACTCAGACTTAAGCTGACCATGGAAGGACCTTCTACTACCATGGTCCCGTCTGACTTTTGTGCTTGGCTTTGTTTGTCCCAGTCCCCTTAGTCCTGTTTTAATCATGTCAATCTTGCCTGCACTTCTACACCAGTAATCTGGAGGTAGGCATGGTAAAGTAACACCAACTCTTTATTCAAACTATATTCATTACAATAATCTTGTGTCTCTATAGAATGTTAGTTCTCTATCAGTCACTTTCTCAGGTTATTTTGCTTATGTTATGTTTGCGTCATCAGTTACATCAATGACTTTTTAACATTAAACACTTCATTCAGACCACCTTTTTCTCTTTTAAAAATATATGCCCCAGGCAGCTAAATTTGCAGGTTACACTGGCAGCAGGAACAAAGACAGACAGAGCCTAAATTACCCATGCTAGCTGGTGTATTAGTTCCTGAAGATATTCCCAGCCAAACACATCGCTGCAGGCAGGGGATAGGATCACAAGTTCAATTGATCTCCAAATTAGGGCAAGCTAAGTGGGTTAAAGAGCTGATTAACAGGGATTTTGATGTCTTCATTGGGGCACGTGGCTACATGTGACATCAGGGCTGCCCCTAGATAAAGGGAGGCAGTCACTGTAGGGATACGGAACTTTATTTCTCCATTTTGATCTAGTCCCTTCCCATTTCCCTACCCCCACACTTCACCTTTGATAGTTTGTATTGCCCTTAAATAACATAGCATGTAAATATTGAATTGGCTGCATGAGTGTTTTACTAGTTGCAGTGACAAGTTTAAAAAAGAGTAAAACAAAGATCACAGTGATTTTGGTGGTGGGTGGGCACTAACTTGTGTTTGATAACACTTCTGCATAGATTTAAAAACAAGAACAAAGAAAAAAAGGTTAAAAAAACGAAAAAAGAAAACAGTAAAAATAAAGAGAGGCAGGTACACAATTGGGAGGTAGTTGTGGCTGCCCAGGGAATTATCCTGAATCCATCAGAAAGATAAATGGTAAAGTTAGAATCCCATCTATTGACAAGCAAGTGTCTTTGTCATCACACAGCTGGTGGGAAGTTTGAGCAATAAGAATCTGGACAACAAAACAGGCCACAACCCTCCTGGGTTACAAGGGCAAAAGATGAGAGACAAGACTACCAATGCCATTTCAATAGCTATCTGAGCACAAAGGGAACGGCAGCTGGCAATGGATGCATGACTTAGATTTTAGGTCTTTTGACAATCTAGTGTTCCTGGATGCCACTCTCGGTTGAATGTGGCCTTGATGTAAAGAGCTGTCATTCAGACCACACCATTAGAATTTAGCTCTTATATCTATGTTTCAACCAAGGCTGTAATGAGGTCAGGAGCTGAGTGGCCCTGGCAGAAGCCAAATTGGCCATCGCTAAGCAGATTATTGCTGAGCACATGCTGCTTGATGATATTATTGATGACTCCTTTCGTCACTTTACTGATGATCAAGAGTATAGTGATGGGGCATTAATTGGCTGAGTTAGATTTGCCTTGCTCCTTGCTCACAGGATGTAGGGCAATTGTTCACATTGTTGGGTAATGCCAGTGTTGTGGCTGTACTTAAACAGTTTGACTAGGTGTGCAGCAATTTCTGGAGCACAGGTTTTCAGTACAATTGTCAGGGCCCATAGCCTGTGCCATTTTTTCGTATCATGTGGAGTGAATTGAATTGGCTGAAGATTAACATTTGTGATGCTGGGGACCACTGGAGTAGGTCAAGATGGATCATCCTCTCAACACCCTCTGATTGAAGATTTTTGCAAATGCTTCAGTCTTAGTATTATGTGCTGAAATCTCCCATTATCAAGGATGGAGATTTTCATGGATCCTTCACAATCAGGTTGACATCCAATCATCTTGACAGTGATAAGAGACTGCCTGATATGGCTATCGATGTACTGAACATCTTGATGTGCATGTTCCTCAGCATTCTCCTGTGAGCCAATCTCATCAGAACATTCAGCAGAGTCCCCTTTAGCAGTACTGTGTCCAGTGGCACCCACCAGTCCTTTCTTAGCCTGACTGTAGTCCATTCCAGTCCAGCAACTTTCTACCTGTATGACCTGCCTCTATAATATACACAGTGCTATCAAAGTTAATTGATAAGGCTGTATAAGGTTCAGATCAATTGAGGATTTTCCTTCATCAGTCCTTTAGTGCTAGCCTCATCTTTTCCAAAGGAAGCTAAGAGTAGTTATTGGGTGTTTGAACACAGAAATTAAAAAGAGGAGATTTAGGACAAGAGAAGTGGTTGGGTGGTGGGGAGGAGACATGAAAAGCACGAAATTCACTATCTCACTGTCAGTACATTCTACCTCAGCAGAATGAAGGGGAGGTGAGACTTTGGAAGGGGAGGAAAATGCAATCACCTGGAATGTTCTCCATTATGCCAAATGCAATGAGTCCTGTGACAGCCAGCCCCTGGTCACAGAGAACTAGAATCCTCTGTTGGGTTTGTTGTGACAGGAGTGCTTGTCCTGTTTTGGTTTGCTTTTCCCTTCTCTATTGTATGCTACACTGTCATGGAAGAAAAAGGGGAAAAGGCCAGTCATTGTGCTGCCTTGTGTTTGAGTGATGTCCCTGTTGTAGCTGAATAGCAGGAAGTAGGTGGATGGCAGTGAGAAATGGATGTCAGCTGGTATCATTTAAAAGTATGGAGGATGAGGTGAGCTATCTGAATGTGAGACCTGAGTTCTGACCGCTAGGGACAGATGATTGCTGAATGATGTGGGATAATGTATTGAGTGGGCTGAAAAGTTGGTTGTGTAGGAGGTGACTTTGAAGATGCATTCTGTGACCCTCACTGTGTGATATCTTTGAACTTTTTCCAACACTGTTGGTATATGCAAAGGGCCTGCCTCTGTGCATTCCCTTCCTTGGCTATCTACTTTCATTGTCTACAGCAGGTATTTTTCAAGGGCTACCCAGGTTCCCCTTGAGAACCATAACCTCTCTCTTCCTGTTGACATTCATATTAAAGCCCCCAGTATCTCATTTACAAACATGGGGCCTCTCTCTCTCTGCCCTGTTAATCCATTTATTTTGTCTCTTCTGTCAGACATTTGCAATGCTGGCAGTCAGTAGGAGCTTCCTTCCAGTCTAAGCACCTCCCTTTTAAGAGGGGCAGACTGCCGTTAAAGACCGAGACATGTTGGAACACATGCTAGTCTCGGACACTGCTAGACCTCCTGTTGAACATGCAGCCAGCAGTGCAGGTCATGCTTGACTTCCCATTACAATCAGGCAAAAAGCAGTGAACATGGTGCTTGATCCTGATTTAATAGGACATGACAAATCCAGGATCATGATGACCTCAAACCCAAAAATGGATGCTAACAACCTTTTACCTTAAAACGGTACAACAGTTCAGATTGATGCTGTATTGGTTTTCTTTGTATTGTTATTTACTATTTCCCTTTTGTGAGAAGCTACGCTCTCACTGAAGCCTGATAGCACTACTCTTGATAATATCTGGATGAGCTTAGTATTTCATAAGTGTATCGCTTTACATATTGAGGTGTCTTTAGTCACAAAGTTAGTCTGAACAATCCTGGAGCCAAGGAACTGGAGCCCAGTCTGAGCTATACTCTCTCAGAGGCATAAAATAAACGTCTATCTTGGTCCAAAAGCTCCTTCTGAACATGATTTTCATTAAGGGTGCTCTGTTTTATGTGCGCGGAACCACGTTTGCCATGCCAACAATTTATGAATACATTACATGTGTTGTAACTGAGAACAATTGCAATAAAAAAAGAGTCCTTTTAATAGAATGCTTAAAAACCATGGTAACATGTTTATTGGGCACAGCAGCTTTGATTTTGTTAAAATGCACCCTCAGAAGAGAGGATCCAACATTTTAAAATCCAAGAAATTCAGCTCACCCACAACTTTAGGTTTGATTAGCCATGTCATTGGGAATTCTTGGCTTGCAAGGCAAATTCTTGCAGGTAATCAAGAGTCAGTTCAAGGGTGTGAAAGATAACTAGGCATGAAAGCCTGCCTCAGTCCTTTGCATTAATTATGTTTTGCAGAATTTCAAAGGTACAGTTTTCATCTCCCTTATGCCACCTGAAAACATAAATATTGTTTTCTAAGAAATAGCTCCAGCATACCTGACTACTTTCCCATTAACTTTAATGATGTTGTCTTGCGTTTTTAATTCAGAGTGGCTGCCCAATGCAATCCTGCACTACAATCTGCAGCTATAAGAAATGCCTTAATTATATTGAAGTTTTCATTGCAGCTTGTTTGCATAATATTCAATACTGTTTTGTTGGAATGTGCAGTTTGTTAAAAATATTTGCTTTGCTCTGTCTGCAGCCAACTCCCTCTGACAACTAATTGCTATGACCAAAGGCAAAGACACGCAAGCTAATTTTAACCCCTTTTTTATTATAACTTGTTACTGGACAAGTCACATCCCAGACTGAACTCTACCTTGATAGATTTTTTTTCTTTAATTTTAATGAGATGGTCTTTCATTGAAACACAAACACAGAAAGCTGCAGATTGGGGTATAACAATAAAAAAAGTTTAATATGCAAAAGAAATGGAAATAAAATAAAACAAACCAAACTATTTACATAGAACAGAAATTTAAAAAATTTGAAATGCACAACAAAAACCGAAACCCATTAATCCCAAAAGCACTCCTTTATGATACTCACTTCAGAGGGAACTTCCTTCTCTTTCATATTGGGCTTACTTTAACTATGGATTCAATTCGTTGTCTTAAGAATATGACAGCTTTTTTTGGGGGATTTTGACAAAATTGGGTAGAGCCTTTCTCAGTTTCAAATAATCCCTTTAGGGTTCTAACCAAACACTTCTGATCTGTAACTTTTAAACTAAACTTATTACATTTGCATAATCTCTTTTTTAACAGTGCTAAAGTAACCTCCCCTATTTACAAGTAATCCTGTAAAGAGAAGCCGTGCAACAAGTCACACTGTTACTAGAATTGTTTGAGTTGAGAAGTGACAAAACTAGCACAGGCAATTCAACAAGGTTAGCAGCTGAACCAAACAAGAACCAAGTCAATGACTCTCTCCATGCATCCAATGGCATTGCAGAGGATGATTTACTGGGGCATTGTATAAAAAAAACTGTCACTGATGAAGACGTTATTGAAACATTCAATACTTATTTCAACCGTGACTGTATAGAGGTTTATAAATTTATGAAGGGCATGGATAAGATAAATAGACAAAGTCTTTTCCCTGGGGTCGGGGAGTCCAGAACTAGAGGGCATAGGTTTAGGGTGAGAGGGGAAAGATATAAAAGAGACCTAAGGGGCAACGTTTTCGCGCAGAGGGTGGTACGTGTATGGAATGATCTGCCAGAGGATGTGGTGGAAGCTGGTACAATTGCAATATTTAAAAGGCATTTGGATGGGTATATGAATAGGAAGGGTTTGGAGGGATATGGGCCGAGTGCTGGCAGGTGGGACTAGATTGGGTTGGGAAATCTGGTCGGCATGGACGGGTTGGACTGAAGGGTCTGTTTCCATGCTGTACATCTGTGTCTCTGTGACTCTGTAGTAGGTCAGGCAGCAGGAAAATCTATGTTTTCTGACGAGCAGGAAAATCTATGTTTCAGGCAGGAGCCCTTCATTCCCGATGAAGGGATCCCCCCCAAAAAATGTTGATTTTCCTTCTCCTCGGGTGCTGCCTGACCTGCTGTGCATTTCCAGCACCACTCTAATCTTGACTCTAATCTCCAGCATCTGCAGTCCTCACTTTTGCCTCTGTATTAGTAGCCCAGTAGTATTATCACTATTCCTTCATGTCCCTTGACACAATGGTAATTATTGGATGTTGAAACACTCAGGAATAGAATTTCAAGCTAGCCTCTGGAGCAGATGTATTGGTTCTCTCAGATGAAGAAAATTGGCTAACATGAGAACACTCACTTCTTCTAAAGAAGGCTCACTGGACTCAAAATGTTAACTTTGCTTTCTCTCCACAGATGCTGCCAGATCTACTGAGATTTTCTGGCAATTTCTGATTATGTTTCTGATTTCCAATATCTGCAGTTCTTTGGAGGTTTTTTTGTTGGCTAAAATAGGACATCTTCCAACCTTCCATCCACCAATCAATTTTAGGGACCAGGAGGAATTCAACTGAAAGTGAAAGGTCAGTTGATTGCAACACAGCAGTAGAATGGAAGAGAAATTACAGAGACTTATGAGAGTCAAAATCAAAAATGCTCATTGCTAAGCCAGAACACTTAAATCTGTGACTCATTTATAAGATCAACAAATCAGAAAGCCAGGGAAAACAAAAAAAGGATTCAGAGCAGAATTCCCAAAATTGTTTAGTAGCTTTGAAAAGCTAAAAACAGCTCACAGTGAGATCATTCCAAGGACATATCCACTTTTAAAGAAAATGAAGCACAAAATTGATGCAGTGCGACATCAGAGAGTGATTTCACCAGTGAAAAAGCCAAAGAAATGGTGCTGTGACAAGGGGCCAGTACCAGAGCCAATGGTTCTCTTGACATTTGTGTTTGCCTCACACAATTAAAAATTGCAGTGAAGCAGGAGATCCATCCAATGGTTTCTGCGAAAGAAAGATTGTCTAAGCAACTTTCACTGACTCTGTTACAAACAGTGGCTTTTGGCAGCTGCCTCTGAACAAAGAATCCAGACTACTGACAATGTTCATCACGCCATTTGGAAGATATTGCTTTAATCATCCACCTTTTGGCATCACTTCAGCACCTGAATGTTTTCAAAGAGAGATGACGAACATCTTGGAGGGATTAGAAGCCATTATCTGCCATATGGATGATATCCTAATTCATAGTTCAACTACATCTGAAGACAATCAAAAAATGAAAACCATGCTGAAAGTTTTGCAAACAGCAGAACTAATCAAGCAGTACCATCAAGCAGCACTTGCACAACAATAACCTGCTCACTGACATGCAGTTCCACCAGCACCATCAGCAGCTAACCTCCTTACAGTCTTGGCCTAAATGACCTGAACTAGAGAAGTGAGGTAGGGGAGACTGCACTTGACACCAAAGTAGCATTTGACTGAATGTGGCATCAAGGGATTTGAGTCACTTGGAATCAGGAGAAAACGTGCAACTGTTTGGTGTTATACCTGGACAGAAGAAGATGGCTGTGGCTGTTTGTGGTCAATCATCTCAGTCCCAGAACATCACTGCAGGGATTCGTCAACACAGCACTCTAGGTTCAGCTGCTTGATCAATGATCTTCTCTCCATCATAAGAATAGAAAGGAATTACCACATAAATGGTGGGCAATGACTATCTCCAATTAGAATGAATCTGACCATCCTCCCTTCATATTGGGGTACTATTACAATTGCGGGATCTCTTGCTATTCATGTCCCGGGGATTCCCATTGACTGAAATATCAGGATTTATACTGTAGCTACAGAACAGGTTAGAGGTGAGTGATCCTAGGTTAAGCAAACTCACTTCCTTACCTCCCCAAACTGTGTACAACATCTACAAAGCACAAGTCAGGACAATGGTTCAATATTCTCCATATATCTAAATGTTTAGAGCTCCATCAACACTCAAGAATTTTTGCATCATCCAGGAAAAAGTGCTCTGTTTGACTGGCACCCAGTCCACCACCTAAAATATTTACTCCCTACACCAGAAAAGCACAGTGGCAGCATTGTGTGTCCATCTACAAGACATGCTGCAGTAACTTGCCAAGGCTCCTCCAACAGCACCTTCCAAACCCTTGACTCCTGCAAACTAGAAGGATAAGCGCAGCAGTTTCTTCATATTTCCATGTGAAGAGCACAATTCACAAGTTCTCCTTGAAGTGATGTCATCCTGACTTGGGACCATATTGCATTATTTTCGCTATTGCTGGGTGGAAGTTCAAGAACTCTCTTCCTAACAGCATAGTAGGTGTACCTGGAGCACATGGATTCAGTGGTTCAAGAAGACAGTTCACCACCAGGTTCTCAAGAGTAATTAAGGATGGGCAACAAATGCTGACCCAGTCAGTGACACCCACATCCTTTGAAAGAATGAGAAATAGTGATGACATCAAAAGGGCTTGCGATCAAAGAAGATCAGCCTTTTCCCTGCCGTTGCAAAATTACTTTTTAATATCTGCTGAAGCGCACTCAATCTCAATTTTTACAAAATACATTCCTGCCAAATGCGAGCCTTTCTCTTAGCATTACAACATTTCCCCATAGTTTCAATGAAAAATGTTCATTGTAATTCCTTCATGCCATGAGAAGATCCTATGGCAAATGGACAAAACACCAGATGAAACCATGAAGAAACAGCAGTCCTGATAAGGGAATAAATTTGACGTAAGGGATAATATTTTCTCAATTTATCAACGTTCTTTGGCTTTTGACTGCAGCTGTGGTCTGTTACCAGTCAATTAATCAAGGAATCATTCAGCACATCTGCAGCTCCAGTTGCAGATTCTCTTTTAAGGCTCTTGTGGAAAGTACAAATGTAACTTTCATTCATGGTACGTTTACATGATTTCCAAGAACCACAGAAGTAGGGAAATTAAGTCTACCATTTACATCAGCACAAGACAATCACATTCCCAAAAAAAAATTCAGACACAGCATTGATGTCAAAGAAACATCCCCCTTCAATCACAAACCTGCTTTTTTTTAAACTTTGGCTTTTCAATTAAAACTAGTGCGAACACTATTAACCAACTATCACATCGTTCCATAATGACATAAAACATGTCTACTTTCCACAAATGTCTCTGGGTCTCAATGAGTCAAGGAGGTTCATCAAGATATTCAGATTTGATTTGACATCCTTCCCTATCCAAAAGCAGTCCAATAACATTTATAATATTGTGTTTCAAATGAAAAATATTTTCCTAAATATGTTTACATGAGGATTTGGTTTAGCTCAGTTGGCTTGCAGAGTTGGATTATTGGCTTGCAGAGCAGTATGATGCTAACAGTGTGGGTTCAATTCTTGTCGCTGGTTTGAGGTTACCATGAAAGGCTCTCCTTCTCAACCTCTTCTCTTGCCTGAGCTCTGGTGGCCCTCAGGTTAAATCACCAGCAGCCCACTTCTCTCTAATGAGACAGCAACTATGGTATGGTAAGACTATGGTGACACAATATAATATATATTTACATAGACTTTAAGCTTTGTATGAACAGAGGAGATGTATCAGGATGTTGCCTGGGATGGAGAAATTAAGCTGTAAGGAGAGACAAGATTGGCTTGGATTGTTTTCTTTAGAGCAGTGAAGACTGGGGACATGACTGAGGTATATAAAATTATGAGAGGTGTGGACAGGGTGAATAGATAACAGCTGTTCCCCTTGGTTGAGGGGTCAATCACAAAAGGGTAAGGGACAGGAGATTCATTGGGGATTTGGGAAAAATCTTTTTTGTTCAGCAGATGGTGGGAATCTTGAATGCACTGCTTGGGAAGATAGAGCAGGCTGGAAAACTTACAATTTAAAAATATTTGGATAAGCTCTTCAAGCATTATATCATTCAAGGATATGAGATAAGTGCAGGAAATTGGGTTTAGCGCACTTTTAGTGTATTTATGCCAGTGCAGACTCAATGGGCGGAAGTGTCTTTTCTGCACTGTATGAATCTATGAATGTGTATAAACAATGACATTAAGCCTCTCAAGCCTGGTCTTGCATTCAATAGGTTCTTTGCTGATCTGACTGTAACCTGAAATCCACATTCTTGTCAATGCCAGATAACCTTTCACCCTTTGCATAACAAGAATCTATCCATCTATGTCTTAAAAAATTTCAAGGGCCCTACTTGCACCACCTTTTCAAGGAGAGTGTTCCAAAGTCTCATGACCCTCTGAGAGAAATTTCCTCATCTCTGCTGTAAATGTGTGACCCATGATTTTTAAACAATGACCCTTGGTTCTTATTTCTCCGATAAGGGAAAATATTTCCTCCACATCTCCCATTGTCAAGATTCCTCAGGATCTTATATGTTTCAATCAAATTGCTGTACTCTTTTAAATCCCACTGGATGCAAGCCTAACCTTGCCTCATAATGTATTAGTCTGGTAACCTGTCCCTGAACTGCCTCCGATTCATTGACATCCTTCCTTCAGTAAGATAACCAATATTGTTCATGGTATTCATTCTCACCAGTGCCCTGTATCACTAAAGAATAACCTCTTTACTATTACATTCAGCTCTCTGTGTGATAAATTATAACCTTCCATTAACTTTCAGAACTACTGCAGTACCCATATACTAACCTTGTGTGATTCATTCAGTGGGACACCCAGCTGCCTCTGCAGTTTCTGGGCATTTAGATAATTTGCTGTTTTTCTTCTTTCAAATTTCGGTCAATTTCACAATATCCCACATTATACTCCATTTGCCACATCTTTGCCCACTCACTTACTGATCTATATGTTGGGGCCTGGAATCGACTGTTGAGAAATCCAATACAATGGGTGGCACGGTGGCACAGTGGTTAGCACTGCTGTCTCAAGTCCCAGGTTCAATTCCAGCCTTGGGCGGCTGTCTGTGTGGAGTTTGCGCATGCTCTGTGTCTGCGTGGGTTTCCCCTGGGTGCTCCGGTTTCCTCCCAAAGACGTGCAGGTCAGGTGAATTGGCCATGCTAAATTGCCCATAGTGTTAGGTGCATTAGTCAGAGGGAAGTGGGTTACTTTTCAGAGGGTCGGTGTGGACTGGTTGGGCCGAAGGGCCTGTTTCCACGCTGTAGGGAATCTAATCTATATACAATGCATTAACAAACATCTAAAAGTATATTGTTCTCATCCCCATTAAGTTTGGTTCATTTTACAATATATTGGTAAGTGCACTTCTGTTAACAGTTTACTATTTAATAAATATCAAGGCAACAAAACATTGCATACATGGAGGACAAAAGAAGTCAAATCAATGGAAGCCAGAGATCTACAAAGTAGAGGGAAAGAAATACATTTGTGTATTGTCAAGTTTTAGTGAAGCCAACCTTTAATGATATTGATGCCAGTGCTAATTACCTGCCCACTGGGAATCACAGAATGTTTAAGGCACTATGTGTGTGAATTTCACCTTTGCTATCTCTAAATCAATAAAACTTAATATTAAAGTTTCCAAGAGACTACCCAGTTAACATAATTTGCCCCAAGAAAGTAAGAAGGGAATTGGAATGTGAATAAATTGCTTAAATTCAATTAACTTAATAGGAAACGTGAAAAACCAAATTGTTCTAGAATCAATAGATATAATTCTTCTTTAGAAGTGTGAGGTGATGCATTTCAGGAGGAAGATTGATGGAGGACCATACAAAAACAGAGGTGCAGTTCTAAGGTTTGGGAGAGGGTGGTGCAGATGTGTGTTGTGGCGAGAATGTAGAGACCTGGATGTACATGAGCACAGACTATTGAAAGTGGTAGGACAGCCGGAGAGAGTTGTAAGTAAAGCACAGGGTTTCATCAGTTTTATTAAGGGGGCACTGAGTACAAAAGCAAGTGAATGATGTTGAACTTGTGTAAGACACTTGTTAGACCTCAGCTGGAGTAGCATTGTGGCCAGTTCTGGTTCCACATTATAGGAAAGATGTGAATGCATTAGAGAGAGTGCAGAAGCAGTTTACAGAAATATTTCCAGGAATGAGGAACTTCAGTTATGAGGATAGATTGAAGTCATTGGGACTTTTTCATTGGAGAGAAAAGGCTAAGAGGAAATCTGATGGAGGTTTCAAAATCATGAGTGGGCTGAATAGAATAGATCAGGAGAAAGTGCTCCCAGTTGCAAAAGAAACAAAAACAAAAGGGCACATACTTAAAGTGATTTTCAAAAGAAGCAAGGGTGAGGTAAGGAAAAGCTTTTTCATGTAAGTATGGTGGAGGCAGGTTCAGTTGAGGCATTGATGATGATTTGGATAAAAATAATGTGCTCTTGTGTAGGAAAAAAACAAGAGATTAGTGCTTGGTAATTATGATTATTTAATAAGTCATAAAGTCTTACAGCATGGAAACAGACCCTTCAGTCCAACCAGTCCATGCCGGCCATAATCCCAAACTAAGCTACTCTCACCTGCCAGCCCTTTGCCCATATCCCTCCAAACATTTCTTTTTCATGGAATTATCCAAATGTTCTTTAAACATTGTAATTGTACCTGCATCCACCACTTCCTTAAGAAGTCTATTCCACACATGAACCACACTCTGTATAAAACAAAATTGCCTTTGTGTCTTTTTAACATCTTTCTCCTCTCACCTTAAAAATACGCCTCCTCGTCTTGACATCCCCTACCCTAGGGAAAAGACACCTGCCGTTCATCTTATCTATACCCCTCATGACTTTGTAAACCTCAATAAGGTCACCTCTCAACCTCCTATGCGCCAATGAAAAAAAGGACTATTGGAGTTCTCCTTATAACTCAAGCCCTTCAATCCCAGCATTATCCTGGTAAATTGATGCAGGGGTAATGGCCTCCTTCAGCACCATAACCCTTCTATGCTTCTTTAACCAGCTAAGTGAAAAGTAGGATGTTTGTTGATGATTGCACAATGTTCAACACCATTCACAACTCCTCAGATGCTGATGCAGTGCATGTCCAAATACAAGGTCTGGAGAATATGCAGGCTTGGGCTGTAAAGTGGAAATTAACATTAATGCCACACAAATAACAGGCATTTATTGTCTTCAGTAAGTGACAATACAGCCACTAACCTTTAACATTCAACTGAGTTATTATCCCCCACTAACAGTATCCTTGGGGTTATTATTGACCAGACGCTCAACTGGACTCACCACATAAACACAATGGCTCCAAGAGCAGGTCAAAGGCTAGGAATACTGCAGTGAGTAACTCACCACCTGACTCCTGAAAGCCTAGCCAACATCTACAAGACACAAATCAGGATTGTGATTGAATAACATCCATTATCCTGGATGAATGCAGCTCCAACAACAGTTAAGAAGCTTGGCACCAACCTGGACAAAGCAACTTGCTTGATTGGCACCACATCCACAAGTACCCACTCCCTCTGTCACCAATGCTCGGTAGCAGCAGTGTGTATTATTGACAAGATGCACTGCAGAAATTCTCCAAACAGCTTTCAACAGGACATTTCAAACTCACGACCACTTCCATCTAGAAGGACAAGAGTAGCAGATACGTGGGAACACCACCAGTTGCAAGTTCCCCTTCAAGCCACTCACCATCCTGACTTGGAAATATATCACTTTTTCTGTACTGTCACTGGATCAAGATCTGGAATTCCCTCCCTATGCTATTGTGAGTCAACCTACAGCACATAGATTGCAGCGTTTCAAGAAGAAAATTGAATTTGAATTGAATTCAATCATTTATTGTCATATGCATTCAATATAAAATACAGTGAAAGGTTTAAGCCGTCATCACGCATCAGCGTCATTCTCATTAACTTACAATTTAAAAACGTAAGATTACTTCAAGAGAGTCCAACTTTTCCTTCTCCACTGGCACAACCCTGCTCTGGGCTACACTAGCCCACTCCATGCTGTTGCCAGAGTCCCACTCAAGGCTACACTAGCCCACTCCATGTCATTGCCAGAGTCCCGCTCTGGGCTACACTAGCCCATTCCATGTCGTTGCCAGAGTCCCGCTCTGGGCTTTACTAGCCCACACCATGTCATTGCCAGAGTCCTGCTCTGGGTTACACCAGCCCACTCCATGTCATTGTCAGAGCCCCGCTCTGGGCTATACTAGCCCACACCATGTCATTGCCAGAGTCCTGCTCTGGGCTACATTAGCCCACTCCATGTCATTGCCAGAGGCCTGCTCTGGGCTACACTAGCCCACTCCATGTGGAAGCAAGAGCCCTACTCCAGGCTTTATAGTATTGCCTCTGCTCTGGACTCCATCAAAGCCACCTTCACACAGGGCGGCACGGTGGCACAGTGGTTAGCACTGCTGCCTCACAGCGCCAGAGACCCGGGTTCAATTCCTGCCTCGAGCGACTGTCTGTGTGGAGTTTGCACATTCTCCCCGTGTCTGCGTGGGTTTCCTCCGGGTGCTCCGGTTTCCTCCCATAGTCCAAAAATGTGCAGGTTAGGTGAATTGGCCATGCTAAATTGCCCGTAGTGTTAGGTGCAGGGGTAAATGTAGGGGAATGGGTCTGGGTGGGTGCGCTTCGGCGGGTCAATGTGGGCTTGTTGGGCCGAAGGACCTGTTTCCACGCTGTAAGTAATCTAATCTATAAATCTAATCTATTCGTAGGGCTCTTTTTTTAGAAGGTAAGGAAACTAAAACAACCGACTGAGAAAAGAAGAGAGAAAAATGGAAATCAAAAGCAGACGAAAAGCACAAGCACAGAAGTCTGGATGCTGTCAACTCCGCTGCTTCCAATGGAGGACAGAACATTGAACATAGAACAGCCCTTTGGCCCACGGTGTTGTGCCAAAGATTAATCCTAATATAAAATAACCTAACCTACACACCCCTCAATTCTCTGCTGTCCATGTGCACATCCAGCAATTGAATGTCCGTAATGACTGCTTCCACCACCACCGCTGGCAATGCATTCCATGCATTCACAACTCTCTGCATAAAGAACCTTCCTCTGACGACTCCTCTATACCTTCCTACTAATATCTTAAAACTATGACCCCTCGTGCCAGTCAGTCCTGCCCTGGGGAAAAATCTCTGGCTATTGACTCTATCCATTCCTCTCATTACCTTGTATACCTCGATCAGGTCACCTCTCTTCCTCCTTCTCTCCAGAGAGAAAAGTCCGAGCTAAGTCAACTTCTCTTCATAAGGCAAGCCCTCCAGTCCAGGCAGCATCCTGGTAAACCTTCTTTGCACCCTCTCCAAAGCCTCTGTATCTTTCCTATAGCAGGGCGACCAGAACTGGACACAATATTGCAAGTGTGGTCTTACCAGGGAATTGTAGAGCTGTAGCAAAACCTCACAGCTCTTAAACTCGATCACCCTGTTAATGAAAGCCAAAACACATATGCTTTCTTAACAACCCTGTCCACTTGGGTGGCAACTTTGAGGGACCTATGTACTTGAACACCAAGATCCCTCTGTTCTTCCACACTGCCAAGAATCCTGCCTTTAATCCTATATTCAGCATTCAAGTTCGACCTTTCAAAATGCATCACTTTGCATTTATTCAGGTTAACTCCATTTGCCATTTCTCAGCCCAGTTCTGCATCCTGTCTATGTCGCGCTGCAGCCTGCAATAGGCCTCAATACTATCAACGGCACCTCCAACCTTTGTATCTTCTGAAAATTTACTAACCCACCCCTCAACTTCCTCATCCAAGTCATTTATAAAAACTACAAAGAACAGAGGCCCAAGAACAGAGCGGTGCGGAACAACACACAACACTGACCTCCAGGCAGAATACATTCCATCTACAACCACTCTCTGCCTTCTGTCAGCCAACCAATTCTGAATCCAGATAGCCAAATCTCCCTGTATCCCATACCTCTTGACTTTATGAATGAGCCTACCATAGGGAACCTTATCAAATGCCTTGCTGAAGTCCATATCCACCATATCCATTGCTCAATCTACGTTGATCTGTCTTGTCACCTCTTCAAAGAACTCAATAACATTAGTTAGGCATGACCTGCCCCTCACAAAGCCATGCTGACTGCCTTTAATCATGCTGCGCTTTTCCAAATATTCATAAATCCTATCCCTCAGAATTCTTTCCAAAACCTTGCTGACCATAGATGGAAGACTGACTGGTCTGTAATTGCCAGGGATGTCCCTACTACCTTTGTTGAAAAGAGGAACAACATTTGCCTCCTTCCAATCCTCCGGTACGATTCCCGTGGAAATGAGGAAGCAAAGATCTTCACCAGCGGCTTAGTAACCTTAGTAACCTCCTTTCTTGCTTCCCAGAGCAGCCTGGGATAAATCTGGGGACTTATCAATTTTAATGTTTGCTAAAATTTCCAGTACATCAACTTCATCAATCTTGATCTGTTCAAGCCTGTATCCCAGTTCCTCAAAGTTCTCATTCACAATAAAGTCCCTTTCCTTAGTGAAAACCATTCCAAAAAAACTCACTTAGGGCTTCCCCCACCTGCTCAGACCCCACGCACAAGTTCCCTATGTTATCCCTGATTGCCCTACCTTCTCTCTCCTCGCCGCTCTGTTCAAAATGGTGGCCCGACTCTCTGGGTAAGTCCCTCTTTAAGTGGGAAAAACTAACTTACCTGGCAGCCCTCGCTTCTCTCCACCCTCTCTCCTCGCCGCTTTGTTCAAAATGGAGTACAAAAAGAAGTACAGAGGTCCTGATGTCAGGCTCTGAAGTTGTGGAATTCAATATTGAGTCCTAAAGTGCTGAAGTGGAAAGTGAGGCGTTGTTCCTCAAACTTGTGCTTCTTTGGAACATTGTGGCAGGCCAGGAGAGAAAGATTAACATGAGAACAAGGTGTCCTATTGAACTGGATAACAACTGAGAGGTCGAGGTCATTCCTACAAACAGAGGAGAGGTATTCTGTAAAGCGACCGCCCAGTTTGTGTTTGGTCTCGCCAAAGAAGACCTCATTGTGAGTACTGCATGCTAGATTGAAAGAAGTACAGGTGAAAGGCTGCTTTACCTGGAACCCCTGTGTTTGGGGCCTTGGACACTGAGGAGGTGAATGGGCAAGTGTTACATCT
Source organism: Chiloscyllium plagiosum (assembly GCF_037043375.1). Taxonomy (NCBI): domain Eukaryota; kingdom Metazoa; phylum Chordata; class Chondrichthyes; order Orectolobiformes; family Hemiscylliidae; genus Chiloscyllium; species Chiloscyllium plagiosum. The sequence continues at coordinate 26,175,130 of NW_028270149.1, read as the reverse complement.
TCAGCAGTTGAATGTCGAGGTACCATGGGGGACTGAGGAAGTATTAGGAATGATGAAGGAGTGAACCATGGTGTCCCAAAGGGAACAGTGCCTGCAGAATGGTGATAGTGTAGGGGATGGGAAGATGTGTTTAATGTTGGCATCCTGCTAGAACTGGGAAATGGTATTCGAAGCAGACCAAGAAAATATACACAAAATGGAAGGGATAGTTGGCATCCAGGGATCACAGAGAGGTTCATTTTAGCCTGATTTAGGATCAAGCAGGTACAGGTCAGACCTATGTTTTTTGGGCAATTTACATTCAGGAAGGTTTGACTTTGGACTCCTTACAATGTTGAAGGGAAGAACTTAGAAACTAGAGTGTTCATGGACAGGTGAAGAAAGAAGGGTTTGGGAAAATGGAATCAAGAACAAAATGTACGGATGCCAGCATTTACAAGAATTGACATCAAAGACTAATGCATGTTTTGTTCTGGCTATCTTTTAAAAGGAGGGGTTGAAGCTACTCTGTGCTACATTGTGTTAACAATCTAAGCTAGTCCAAGATATAATTTGTCAGGCAGTGGCTCTTAATGCTGCTCCGTGTTGAGCCAGCATGAGGAAGCATTGCAATTTGGCCAGTTGGCTATACTCACTTTCCACTCAGTCATCGACCACTCCACAAGCACAATGTGATATGACCAGATATTCTGTTTTAGTCACACCAGTTAAGGTAAATATTTGTCAGGGCATTGGGAATAAATGGCGTTCTCTGAAAGAGTGCTAAGGGGTCTCTTACTCTAACATGAGAAAGAAGATTTGTCCTCGGTTTAACATCTCATGTGAAAGATGCCGCCTGAGATAATGCAGCAGCCCCGCAGTACTGCACTGGTGTGTCACCTTCAATTTTGCATGATTTCTGTTTGCAAGGGTATAAAGTCTTTTGCATAATTGTTGAAAGGGTACAGACTCTCAAGCCCGACCTTATACCCTTTCAGATTCCAGTTCTGTGGTCATCTGAAACCTCCCACCTTGTGCTGATATTTGTGGGTCTTTGGGCAGGTTTCACACAGCCTTCTGACAGCAGCTTTGACTGTCTGACCTGTTTACTGTTATATCTGGCAGCTGCAAAAGTCTTGCTTGGGCATCCAGGTATCACACATTCCTTTTGGCTAACAACCATAACTTTAACACTCTCCAGATTCTGAACTTGCAACGAGTCCAGCATAGAGAAAGTTTTGAAATTTACATTGCCGCCGTAATCACTGATCCACTACCACATCCATTTACCAGGCATCAGGTCTTTTAAATTGCGTTAATCATGATGTTGGGGTATGAATTCCACAACCACAGCCTCCCCACCCAATGTGCCACATTGTTGATTATTCATTTATTTTCACTTGATTTAGCTGCACATGACAGCTGAACAATGCATTCATGATGAATTTTTACCCCTGAGAGTGATTATCCTTTGCACTGTTAACTGCTTCTGTTTTGTTCAAAGTTGGCGTGAACTTCATCCACTTTTCCAATGTTCTGGGAGCTTATGTTACTTTGGATAAAGCCCCAGAATGTGACAATCATCTGATGACCAGATGGCAATGTTTAACCTATTGTACATAGGTGACTCAATCTCATAACGGCTGGCTATGTGATGGGTAAGCTTGTGATCCATGTGCAGAAATGTTAAAACCGTTGACTGCTTCCTCCACAAACCCTTACTAGCAGACGATCAAGAAATGTTTTCTTTTAGTTCAGGCCAATTCCATCTCCAGAACATGTTAAGCTAACCCAGCCCCAACAAGAAAACCTTGGGTCTTTTTCTGCTCCAGCACTTCATCTTCTTTGACCAGACCTTTTACTCACCATACATGCCCACACCTCCCTCCAATCCTCACTTTACCTTAGTGCCAAAGACTCAGTCTTCAACAGATCTCCAATAGCTTCTTCTAAACAGTTTTGGGTTGCACTTCCTTGATGGTTTAATGGGGGATTTCACCAAGTTGTCTAAAGCTAGCCTGCTGCCACTTGCAGATGGACGAACTGCTTCCTTTGCTGTATTCTCATCTGAGAGTAAACATTAGTGCCAATGGGTGGAATTTTATGGCACCTTGCATGGTGCATTGTGGGAGGTCAGAGGTTGTTTAATAAGATGGGATGATGTTTTGCCTGAAACCTGTTGCCTTTGCAGAATTAAGTCAGGGCTGGGAAGGCAGTACTTGGACAAAGCATCATAAGAGTCGCAGAGTTTTACAGCATGGAAATAGACCCTTCAAGTCCAACTCGTCCACGCTGACCAGACATCTCAATCTGACTGATTGCCAGCATTTGGCCCATATCTCTCTAAACCCTTCCTATTTATACACCCATCCAGATGCCTTTTAAATGTTGTAATTGTACCAGCCTCTACCACTTCCTCTGGCAGCACATTCCATACACGCACCATCCTCTGCGTGAAGAAGCTACCTTTCAGGTCCTTTCGAAATCTTTCCCCTCTCACTTAAACTTATGCTCTCTAGTTCTGGACTCCCTTTTTCCTTGGCTATTTAAGGCATCCATGTCCCTCATGATTTTATAAACCTCTATAAAGTCACCCATCAGCCTTCAACGCTCCAGGTTGTCACCCCGCTGCCAATTCAAGGCCTCAGTTCATGGCCCTCATCTTGATATGGGTTTTTCTTTCCAGCATTACTTTACCTAATGCAGGAATACTTATGTTATGGCTTGTAACATAATGGATAAATATAATGGACATTGAAGAATTCAGAAGACACTTAATATTGCTTAGAAATACATAAGATTTACATTCACAGGCATATGAGTGTCAAGATTAAAGTTATGCTATAAGATTATAAAGAGCAGGATGTTTTCAATAGCATGTTATACTTCAACTGATCCGATATACGACAAACTCTATATACCCTCAGATCAAGTGCTATCATATATTTCTCTTAAAGGTGTACTGATTGGGAGACCTAACATAACATTGTCCTTTCTCCAACAATAAAACATTATCCTCAACATAAATGAATGGTTGAACATTGCATCATATATTGGTCTGAGCTGGATTTTGTTCCTTCACAATTTAACACTTTGATCAGTGATTACTTCATATAACCTTTGCTGATTGCATATTTTAGAAAACTTTGCTGCTGTGCAAGTATTTGTATTTCTAACTCACATTCTCTACTCAGAGGGTCAGTTTGATATTTCTCTACTTGTCCATGGTGTGTCTTTATCATTCTTGATTGATTTACACACTATCACATTTTGTTTCTTCATAGAATCCCTACAGCATGAAAACAGGCCCTTCGGCCCAACAAGTCCACACTGACCCTCCAAAGAGTAACTCACCCAGACCCATTCCCCTACTATTCTACATTTACCCCTGACTAATGCACCAAACCTCCACATCCTTGAACATTATGGGCAATTTAGCATGGCCAATTCACCTAACCTGCACATCTTTGGATTGTGGGAAGAAAGCAGAGCACTCAGAAGAAACCCACACGGACATAAGAATATGTGCAAACTCGACAGTTGCCCGAGGCTGGAATTGAACCTGGTTCCCTGGTGCTGTGAGGCAGCACTAAGCCAATGTGCTGCCCCTTCCTGTTTTATCACATGCTGTTCTAGTTTCAAATGCTGTCTAGCCAACTCACCCACTTTATTTAATCTTTCATTAAAATTTGACACTTAGTCCAAATATGTGGTCTCTGAATTCTAACTCACCAATTTCTCCTGAACTAATTTCAGAGGTCCTCTCAACTCATGTGTAAAAACTAATTCAAATCAATTTTATTTAGTTCATTAATAAGGTGTGTCCCTAATTGCAACAAAAGAACAAATGGAATTCCTTTATCCCATTCCTCTGGACATTCTTGATTATAAGCCGTCAACATGGTCTTTAAAGTTTCATGCCACCATCCTAACACTCCCTGTAATTCTAGATGGTATGCAATGCATTTGAATTGGTTTAGCCTGAGCTATCCATAACTTCCTTAAGTATTTTTGATGTAAAATTTGCCCCTTCACCCATTTGTATTTCTGTGGGTAGTCCATATCTAGTGAAACATTTGAATGACTCTCGTACAATCTTTTTAGCTGTGACATTGCATAATGGATAGTCTCTGGAAATCTAGTAGACACATGCATTATGCTCAACAAATACTGATTCCCATTTTTTGTTTGAAGTAGGGGTCCTATGCAATTAGTTAATGTTCCTAAAATGCAGAATAGGTATAAGGGTATTGGTTTTATCACTGTGTGAGGTTTTCCAATTATCTGACACGTATGACATGTCAGGCAAAAGTCAACCATATCTTTATGCAGTCCAGGCCAATAAAATGTTTTTTTTTAAATTTGGCAGGACTTTTCCTTACTACTAAATAACCTGTTCCTGGTAATTCATGTGCTACCCTCAACATCTCCTTTCTGTAAGCCATCAATAAAATAACTTAAAACAAAGAAACTTTACAGCCCAGGTACAGGCCCTTCAGCCCTCCAAGCTTGTGCCGATCCAAATCTACTGTCTAAACCTGTCGCCTAATTCCTAAGGATTTGTATCCTTCTGCTCCCCACCTACTCATGCGTCTGTCCAGTCATACCTTAAGTGAATCAACCGTGTCTGCCTCTATTACCTCCACTGGCAACGCATTCCAGGAACCTATCACCCCCTTAAACGTTTCTCCTCTCACCTTGAACGTGTCACCTCTCATTACTGAATCCTTGATACTGGGAAAATGCTTACCTCTATCCACCCTGTCTATACCCTTCATGATTTTGTAAACCTCAATCAGGTCCCCCCTCAATCTCCTTTTTTCTAATGAAAACAATCCTAACCTACTCAACCTCTCTTCATAGCTAGCACTTTCCATACCAGGCAACATCCTTGAAAACCTTCTCTGCGCCTTCTCCAAAGCATCCACATCCTTTTGCTAATGTGGCAACCTCTCTTTACTCCCTCAGCAACCTGGGATAGATCCCTCTGGTCCTGGGGATTTGTCCACCTTAATATCCTTTTGCCTACCCAACACCTCCTCCCTCCTTATGTCAACGTGCTCCAGAGTAAATACACTTCTATCTCTAATCTCAACATTCATCATGTCCCACTCCTCAGTGAACCCTAAAGCAAAGCAATCGTTGAGAATCTCACCCATTTTCTCAGGTTCGACACACACCCTTCCTTCCTATCCTTTAGTGGACCAACCCTTTCTCTAGTTACCCTCTTGCTTCATATATATGAATAAAAGGCCTTGGGATTCTTCTTAATTCTGCTCACTAAAGTTATTTCATGACCCATTTTAGCCTGCTTAATTCCTCATTTAAGATTGGCCCTACTCTCCTGATATTCCTCCAGGGCCCGTTCTGTTCTTAGCTGCCTGGACCTTATGTACACTTCCCTTTTCCTCTTGGTTAGTCGCACAATTTCTCCTGTCATCCACGGTTCATGAATCATGCCTTTCCTATCCCTTGTCTTCAAAGAGACATGCCTATCCTGCACTATCCTCAACCTTGCTTTAAAAACCTCCCACGTATCAAATGTGGACTTCCCTTCAAATAGCTGGGTTCAATCCACGTTTCCCAGCTCCTGCTGAATTTTAGTATAATTGGCCTTGGCCCAGGTTAATACTCTTCCCTTAGGACCACTCGCATCTTTGTCTAAGAGTATTCTAAAACCTACAGAATTGTGGTCACTATTCTCAAAGAAATCCCCCACTGCAACTTCTACCACCTGGCCTGGCATATTCCGCAACACCAGGTCCAAATGGCCCCTTCCCTGGTTGGACTATTGACATACTGCTCTAGAAAACTTTCCTGGATGCTCCTTACAAATTCTGCCCCATCCAGACCTCTGACACTCAGTGTATTCCAGTCAATGTTGGGAAAATTTAAATCTCCGAGGAGAAAGTGAGGACTGCAGATGCTGGAGATCAGAGCTGAAAATGTGTTGCTGGAAAAGCGCAGCAGGTCAGGCAGCATCCAAGGAGCAGGAGAATCGACATTTTGGGCCTGAGCCCTTCTTCAGGAATGAGGAAAGTGTGTCCAGCAGGCTAAGATAAAAGGTAGGGAGGAGGGACTTGGGGGAGGGGCGTTGGAAATGCGATAGGTGGAAGGAGGTCAACGTGAGGGTGATAGGCCGGAGTGGGGGTGGGGGCGGAGAGGTCTGGAAGAAGATTGCAGGTTAGGAAGGCGGTGCTGAGTTCGAGGGATTTGACTGAGACAAGGTGGGGAAATGAGGAAACTGGAGAAATCTGAGTTCATCCCTTGTGGTTGGAGGGTTCCTAGGCAGAAGATGAGGCATTCTTCCTCTAACCGTCGTGTGGTTTTGGTCTGGCGATGGAGGAGTCCAAGGACCTGCATGTCCTTGGTGGAGTGGGAGGGGGAGTTGAAGTGTTGAGCCACGGGGTGGTTGGGTTGGTTGGTCCGGGTGTCCCAGAGGTATTCTCTGAAACGTTCCGCAAGTAGGCGGCCTGTCGCCCCAATATAGAGGAGGCCACATTGGGTGCAGCGGATGCAGTAAATGATGTGTGTGGAGGTGCAGGTGAATTTGTGCCGGATATGGAAGGATCCCTTGGGGCCTTGGAGGGAAGTAAGGGGGGGTCTCCCATCACCACCACCTTGTTGCCTCTACATCTTTCCATAATCTGTTTACGTACTTGTTCTTCTACCTCACGCTTACTGTTGGGAGGTCTGTAATACAGACCCAACAATGTAACTGCATCCTTCTTATGTCTTAGCTCTACCCATAATGCCTCACTGCTCAAGCCCTCCATAATGTTCTCCTTTAGCACAGCTGTGATGTCATCCCTGACCAGCAATGCAACTCCTCCCCCACTTTTACTTCCCTCCCTGTCCTGTCTGAAACATCTATATCGTTGAACACTTAGTTGCCAATCATGCCCTTCCTCCAATCAAGTCTCTGTGATCGCAATAACGCCTTACTCCCAGGCACCAATCCAAGCCCTAAGTTCATCTGCCTTCCACACTATTCTCACTATGTACTTCAGACCACCAGTTCTTTTGTGTTCATCAATTCTCTGCCTACTCTTCCCCTTGATGATACTAACTTCCTGACCCTGTTTCTTAAAGTCTCTAGTTTCCACCTCACTGTCTACTTGTCTTCTCTTCTGGTTCCCAGCCCCCTGCCATATTAGTTTAAACCCTCCCCAACAGCAGTAGCAAAAACTCTCCCAAGGACATTAGTTCCAGTCTGGATCAGATGTCGACCATCCAATTTGTAATAGTCCCACCATCCCTAGAACCGGTCCCAATGTCCCACAAATCTGAACCCCTCCCTCCTACACCATTCCTCAAGCCACATGTTCATCCTGCCTATTTTTTCATTTCTACCCTGGCTAGCATGTGGCATTGGTAGCAATCCTAAGATCACACCCTTTGAGCTGCTTGTCTTTAACTTCTCTCCTAGCTCCATGAATTCTGCTTTTAGGACGTCATCTCATTTTTTACTTATATCATTGACGCCTATGTGCACCACGACAACTGACTGTTCATCCTCCCCTTTAGAATGCTCTGTAGCCGATCGGTGACATCCCTGACCCAAGCATCTGGGAGGCAACACAACATCTGGGAATCTCATTTTCAGCCACAGAACCACCTGTCTACTTACCTTACAATAGAATCCCCTATGACTATGGCCCTATAAGTCTTTTTCCTGCCCTTCTGAACAGCAGAGCCCACCACGGTGCCATGATCGTGGCAACTGCTGCCCTCCCCTGGTATACCTGTTTTGGAGGAAGATAACCACAGGGGACACCTGCACTGCCTTCACACTCTTTCTATGCCTTTTGGTCACCCATTCACTGTCTCCCTCAGCAATTCTAATCTGCGGTGTGACCAACTCACTAAACATGCTTTCCATGACCTCTTCAGCATCGCAGGTGCTCCACAGTGAGTCCATCCACAGCTGTAGACCCATCATGGGGTCAAACAAGAGCTGCAGCTGGACACACTTCTTGCAAGTGTAAGAGTCAGGGACCTCAGCCATGTCCCTGAGCTCCCACATCAAGCAAGAGGCACATGCCATGGGTCTGAGGTCCCCTGCCATTGTAAGCCTTAGCTTTAGCTTTAGCTCAACTAACTAATACCAAACAGTGCATGTAAATATATATAAGAAAAGCAAAAACATTACCTTACAGAGTCCTTTTCTTCTGGTTAGAAGAGGGGGACGGGAAGGAGTAGTATCTCAGGTTTAGCTGCTGCCCAAATATATACTAAGTCCTTATCGTCCTAGCAACCTCCTGGTCCCAAATGGCACCGCAGCACTGTCTCCCACAGCACTGTCTCCCACAGCTCCCAAAGGGAAAAAAAGAAAAAAACTTGATGAACTTCTGCCCATTTCTCATTCACTTGAATATGTGATGGTCTCCATTTTCTCAACAAGACTTCATTTGTAAGGTAGTAACATGGGATACAATCAGATTCTTCTGTGTATGCTTTTTGATACAACTGTTTTATTCAGCTGTTGTAATTCAGCTAATTTCTCTGAACTAAAATATCCACTTTGTCCTTCACCTGTTATTGTTTCTTCTCAACCATTTTAGCAAACATAGCTTCTAATAATTGAGTTTCAACATCCTTATCGTTATTCTTTGATTTTGCTTTCTGCTTCCACCTGTAGCTTTGTGACCTTGTTACCACACAGTCAGGAAAAATCCCAGGATATACTTCATGTTCTACTTCAGCTGCTTCATTTTCTATTGGCTCTTCAACCGCAGTAGGCGTCACTCCCACCTGTGATCCAGTTATATCTTTGCCAAAGATGAAATGCATTTCTGGACTGGGAATTTTTCTATTACACCTACCATCGCTTCACCAGTTTTCACCAGACTCCCCAAACTTATTTTACATAATGTAACACTGTTCTAACCATGAATTCCATATATTAACACATTTTCTGGCAATGCTCCTTTGGAATGACATATCTCCCATCATCAAATATTGACATGCTCCTGAGTCTTAAAATCTTAATTTCTTTACCTACTTCTTCTGGCATATGTGAGTAAACCTTAACTACATAAGTAAATTCATTAGAGATCTGGCACTTTCTTCTCAACCAACCCCTGATTGGGTTGTACATTCTTTCGCAGATTTTTGGCTTCCACTGTGCTTTCCTTTACCACTTCAACAAAACTCCCTGGCTTATCCTGTTTTCCCACATCCATCTTCCCAGTGCTTTATCACCAACACTGATACTTCATGTTACATGTATTAGTGAAAAATGTTGTATAATACTGCGGCTCTCTGTTGCCATCTTAAAAGATGAATGTCCAGTGTCTATGAATAGTTATACTTGAATGTTAGGCAAGACCATTAATATTTGCCTTCCGAGCATACATTATGCTGTGGATGGTAATTCTCCATTGGTATTGCACAAAAATACATCAATGCAATTTGCAATCTTGCTTTGTTTCTTGGCATTTAATTATCATTGAATTGATAATATATTGTACCAGAGTTAAGAGAGTGTTGCTGGAAAAGCACAGCAGGCCAGGCAGCACCCGAAGAGCAGGAAAATCGACTTTTCGGGCCGGAGCCCTTCATCAGGAATCCAAGGAGCAGGAAAATCAGGAAATCCTTCCTGATGAAGGGCTCCGGCCTGAAACATCGATTTTCCTGCTCCTCAGATGCTGCCTGACCTGCTGCACTTTTCCAGCAACACACTCTCAATTCTGATCTCCAGCATCTGCAGACCTCACTGTCTCCTAATGTATTGTACCATATGTCCTGCTAAGACCATTTGAGCACTGATAAGTGAGATAATCTTGTGATGTCGGTCATTCTCCACTGAGCAAATTATAGCTTGAACATAAACTGTGTCTATTGTCAGATACTATCAATGCCAAGATTCTGAATAATACTGCTCATCATGTCAATGACGGGTGCATTCCTTGTGTAGCTAATTCAGTGAATAACAGGAAATTAGGAGGAGGAATGCATAGCAAGGATGTAAACTTCCTCTTGCATAATGAATAGGTCTGATGCTACCTTTGTAGATGGAACATTGTGTGGATGTAGAGGATCCCTCTGCTGCTGGAGTTGGTACATGAGGCATGCCTCACATGCCTTTGAGTGATTGAATCGCCTCATTCATCCCTGGCCAATGCACAGATTCACATCCTAACTATCTTGTACATCCAATACCCCTGCGTACTGGTGTAAAATGGGCATGATCTTTTGTGGAATATTTTTGTATTAGGACTCACTTGCCCTCAAAAATAGCTTTTTGTGCACCAAGTTTATCTGTATATGGCCAAAATGAATAAATCTTCTTAAGTACTTCTTTGATACTGTGCCAGGTCATCCCTGGATAATGATCTTTTGCTGCTCTTGTCTTCATCATTAGTAGCTGATGGTTATAACTGTTTCACACTGATTCTGGCCAAAGTGAACCAGATAAATCTTGCAAATATCTTCAATCCCAAAGGCTGAAGCATCAACATGCAGATCAGGAGGAATGCCTTAGCCTTTGTGTTGGTTGGGTAATCTGCTCAGTGTATCAGTTGTAATCATCCTGGTGCCTGGTTTATAGCCCACTTAAAGGTCACATCCTTCAAACTCATTGACTGATCTGACTGTATCATGTGCGGTCTGCTTTATGTCACCTCTTGAAATTTGCATTTTGCTGAGTTGACCCTGAACCTCACTGATAGTTTGTGCTTGTGTATACTCTTAATAATCGCTTTGCAAGTGTTGTGGTGTTGGATCATCTTGTTGGCCCCCAGTGCTTTGGTCTGGACTCTGGCTTAGCATTTAGAATCACATTTCTAAATGAGCCTTTTAGCCCATTGGGCCTTCTCCCTCATTTAATGATATTGTGATGGCTCAGATAATGCTCAACTCCATTATTCTATACTTTCAATGTAAGCCTTGATTCCCTTACTGATTAAAAATCTTTGAGTCTTGAATATACTTAATGACATGCGGGTTTTAGAAGACTTGTAGCTCAGGTTGAGGTTCTGGATGTAGGTTTGCTTGCTGAGCTGGAAGGTTCATTTTCAGACGTTTTGTCACCATACTAGGTAACATCTTCAGTGAACCTCCGCACAAAGCCTTGCTGATGATTCCTGCTTTCTTTTTATATGTTTGGGTTTCTTTGGGTTGGTTATGTCATTTCCTATGGTGATGTCATTTCCTATTCTTTTTCTCAGAGGGTGGTAAATCGTGTCCAAGTCAATGTGTTTGTTGATGAAGTTCTGGTTGGAATGCCATGCTTCTAGGAATTCTCTTTCATGTTTCTGTTTGGCTTGTCCTAGGATGGATGTATTGGCCCAATCGAAATGGTGTCCTTCCTCATCTGTAAGTAAGGATATTAGTGAGAGGGGGTCATGTAGTTTTGTGGCTAGTTGATGCTCATGTATCCTGGTGGCTAGATTTCTGTCTGTTTGACAAATGTAGTGTTTGTTACAGTTCTTGCACAGTATTTTGTAAATGACATTAGTTTTGCTGTTGTCTATGTAGGGTCTTTCAAGTTAATTAGCTGCTGTTTAAGTATGTTGGTGGGTTTGTGGGCTACCATGATGCCAGATTACTCAGACTCCTTAGCATCATGGTGACGAAACGTCTGAAAATGAACCTTCCAGCTCAGTGAGTAAACCTACATCCACTTAATGACCTGGCCTTGACAGCCCTCTATGCTAAATAATTCCACAGAACAATTATCCTGAGACTGAAGAAATTTCTCCTTGGCTCCATCTTATGTGGGTAACCCCTTGCTCAGAATTATACCATCTACTTCTAGACTGTCCCATAAGGGAAAATGCTCTTTCTGGATTTCTCCTATCCAGTCCCTTAAGTACATTGTATGTTTCAATAAGGTTGCCTGTCATCCTTCTAAATGCCAATGAATACAGGCCAAACTTACTTAACATCTTCTCATAAGACATTCCTTCCAAATCTAGGATCAACCTTGTGAACCTTCTTTGACTGCTTTCAATACCAATATATTTTTCCTTCAGGTAGGGGACCAAAACTCTTTACAGCATTCCAGGTATGTTCTAATTAGTGCCTTGTGCAGTTTTAGCAAGACTTCACTTTTTTGTATTTTTACTTTTAAAGTCCAATTGCTTTGAAATAAAGGCCGACATTTCAGTTGCATTCCTTATTTCCTGAAGAATTTGTATGCTAGTGTTTTGTGATCTATACTCTATAAAGAGTCTGAAATCCCTCTATGTTGTAGCTTTCAGTAGTCTATCCCCATTTAAATAATAAGCTTTTCTATTCTTCCTGCCAAAATGCAATACCTCACATTTTCCCACATATTTCATCTGCCAAATTTTTGTCTTCTTGGTTAATCTGTGTATATCTCTCTGCAGATACTTTGTGTCATCCTCATCAGTTTTGTTTCATTGCCAAACTTGGTCATAATTAATTCATTTTCCTTATTCAATACATTCATTTATTATAAATAATTATGGCCCCAACACAGATCGCTATGTCCCCATTATCCCAACTCTGTTTTCTATTGGTTAGCCAATCCTGCATCCATGCTAATATACTACCATGGGTGAGGATCTAAAATTTGTAGACTTTTATTATAACAAAATGGTTTCTCGATTTAAAAGAATACTATAAAATGGCCTGTGAACCATACTGCTGATTTGCAGAATTAAGTTGCAGTTCAAAGATAAGAGGACAATAGAGTTTTCAAAAGCTGAATACTGACATATTAATTGTCCATTTGAACGAACCTTGAACCAGTACATGGCATGACAATTTACGTAAATAAGATATCTTTTAGCATGGAATACCATTGGATTAGCCTGTCTTCAATCATGTCACCTTATTATTCGACCTTTCATGTAATTAAGAACCCTTTCCCAGGAAATATCATTGGAATAACTTGCTGTAAATCATGTCACCTTATTATATGTGATTGGTCTTTCTTGTAATTAAGGCTGTGCTATTTCTTAAAAAACATATAAATAATGTCTAATTTTCAAATATAATTGCGTAACTTCATCATGGAACACAGAAGCTTCAATCTCTGTGTTGCTGGATAGAATTGCGTCAAGGTACCTTAATTCAATAAACTAATGACCCTTGCTTTTTGAATAGACTGCATTTGTTGATTCTTTTGACCAATCTCTAATCAAGAGGCTCTTCTTGAGGGGGTGCATATCTTCATGGGCTCTTACCTTATCAAGTAGCCTGACATGTGATACCTTATCAAATGCTGTCTGAAAATCCAAATGTGTTACATCCATTGCCTCTCTTTTTTATCTATCCTGCTTGTATCTCCTCTGGGAATTTTAATACATTTCTCAGGTATGTTTTCATCTTCAGAAAGCCCTGCTTATTCTGCTTGAACATAATATACACTTTTAAATATTCTGCTCTTTGCTACTTTATTATTTACATGTGGAATGATAGTAGTGTCTTCTACTGTGAAGTCTTATTGAACTCCTCTGCCATTTCCTAGTTCCCCACTATTATTTCTCAGCCTTGTTGTCTAAGCAGCCTAAGTTAACTTTGGTCTCTATGTTCCTTTTATTATATATTTACAGAAGCTCTTGCTTTCTGCCTTAACATGACTTACAAGTGTACCTTCAAAGTTTATCTTCTCCTTATTTTCATTTTGGTCATATTTTGTTAGCTTTTAAAACATTCCCAATCCTCTGTCTTACACTAATCTTTGCCACATTATCCTTAACATCCCTTGTTAGCCATAGTTGTCTCATTCCCTTCCTATAGTCCTTCTTTCTCATTAGGAGCCATGAACTATTTTACTGAACATCTACTATTGTTTATCAGCTATCTTTGTTGTTAAGGTTCTTCCCTAATCCACTCTAGCTAGCTCTGCCTTCATCCTTTTTGGAATTACCCCATTTTAGTTTAGCACAGCTGTTTCTGACCCACATTCCTCCCTCTCAAACTGAATGCTAAATTCTACCATGTTTTGGTCATTGTTTTCTTGGGATCTTTAACTCTAAGATCATTTCCTAAATCTATGTCATAACACAATACCAAATAGCCTACTACCAGGTTAGATCCATGACATCTAGGAAACTGTCCCAAACACACTCCATGAAATCTTCCTCATGGCTACTTCTGCCAATCTAAGTTTTATAAACTACATGAAGATTAAAATCTCCCATGATTAATGTACTGCCTTTTAATATTCTTTCATTATCTCCTGATTTATTCTCTGAGACACTGTATACTTACTATTAGTATGCCTATCGATGACTTCTACCAGCGTATTGTTCTTCTTACCCCCAACCGAATGGATTCATTTCTACCTATTGTACTTTTACCATCCTGTACTACAAAAGCAACCTCACCAATCTCTGCTTCCTCCTTGGCCTTATGAAAAGTCACAAATCCATGAATACTTAGTTCTCTACTTTGGTCTTAACATCCATACGTGGAAACAGGCCATTCGGTCCAACAAGTCCACGCCGACCCTCTGAACAGTAATCCACCCAGACTCATTCCCCTACATTTACCCCTGACTAATGCACCTAACCTACATTCCCTGAACACTATGGGCAATTTAGCATGGCCTATTCACCAAATCTGCACAACCTTGGATTGTGGGAGGAAACCAGAAGGAACCAGAGGAATCCCATGCAGACACAGGGAAAATATGCAAACTCCACAGTCGCCCAAGGTTAGAATCAAACCCGGGTCCCTGGCGCTGTGAGGTAACAGTGCTAACCACTGAACCACTGTGCTGCCAGTTTTGTTGTAACTAATCATGCCCATTAACCTGAAATTGTGCTATTAATTCATTTATTTTGTTCCGAAAACTATGCACAGTCAGGTGAAGAGACATTAGATTTGACTCTTGTTCTCTCTCCTTTTACCTCGGTACCACAATCTCTTTTGTTTGTACACTTTGTCCATGCTGTCTCACTCCGGGCAGCATTGTCTGAATAACTTTTCTGTAATGTTGCCATCATTTTCTTCTTGGAGAAAGTGAAGACTGCAGATGCTGGAGATCAGAGCTGAAAATGTGTTGCTGGAAAAGCGCAGCAGGTCAGGCAGCATCCAAGGAACAGGAGAATCGACATTTCGGGCATAAGCTGAAGAAGGGCATTCCTGAAGAAGGGCTTATGCCTGAAACGTCGATTCTCCTGTTCCTTGGATGCTGCCTGACCTGCTGCGCTTTTCCAGCAACACATTTTAAACATTTTCTTCTTCCCAAACTTTGCTCCTTTTAATTAATTAAAAACCCTATCTATAGCCTTAGTTATTCAATTTGCCAGTAGGTTTAAGAGAAGCCTGACTTACCAGAATAGCTCCCTTTTGTTCAAATACTGATGACAGTGCACTGTTGTGCCCATAAGCTGAAGCCCATTTCACTGACACAAGTCTTTGACACACACATTTAACACCTTGACTTTACTTACTCTATTTGCTGAAAATGTGTTGCTGGAAAAGTGCAGCAGGTCAGGTAGCATCCAAGGAACAGGAGAATCGAAGTTTCGGGCATGAGCCCTTCTTCAGGAATCTGAAGAAGGGCTCATGCCCGAAACATCAATTCTCCTGCACCTTGGATGCTGCTTGACCTGCTGCGCTTTTCCAGCAACACATTTTCAGCTCTGATCTCCAGCATCTGCAGTCCTCACTTTTCCCTTTATTTACTCTATTTGCCCAGTTTTGCTCATGGCTCACATAATAATTCAAAGTTTATTAGTTTGGAGGCTTCGTTTTCTAATTTAGCTGCTAACTTTTCCAAATTCTTCCCACAGAGCCCCCGTTCTAGTTCAATCAATGTTGTTGGTGCCAATGTGGACAAGGCCATCCCATCCCACTCCAAGTTTCTCTCCAGCTCCAAGGACGGCAGGCAGCACGGCTTTTGGGACTCCTGCTCACAGCTACAGAGAACAGTATCTATTCCCCTAATGATACTGTCCCTTACTCTCCACTCCTACTTCCTCTCCTCACCTATACCATGGTGCTGTGATCAGTTTGCTCATCCTCCACACTCGTCCACACAGCTTACAAAAACTGCCTAATTGATGTACAATCTCAGGGGCTGAGGCTCCTCAAATGCTGGCCCCTGCATTCCCATTCTTGCCTCACCAGCAGTCACACCTTCCTATCCCTGATCACAGAGCAAATGTGATTCACCCAGTCTCTGTGACTGCCATCTGGAGCCATGTGCTTAAGTAATTTTCTCTCTCCGATATGGTACAATATCTGCAGCTCAGACCCCAGCTCCTCAGCATGCAGACCTGATGTCCCTCAGTGCTGCATAACTTAAAGGCAGTGTAAGAACTGAACAGTGTTCGGGTACGTGTGACATACCATATCTGTTATAGATGTTGTTTTGGTGCACTTTGCTAACCGTAGCAATGGTGTTGGCTGCACCTAAAACTGTTGTTAGCCTACCACTATAGCTTCATACTTGCATCTATCTTCAAGTACTGCTTCAATGGCATGTCCCTTTTTCTTGCCCAGAAAATCCTTCTCAAACACTTCAATAATATAGAGGCAATCGCTAATTCAATGAGCAGCTATGACTATTCCTGTTCTGAAATGTGCCATCTTCCAACAAGCTGGTCAATAGATTTTTGGCTTTGCTGTCTGCATCACATGAGTTGGAGTCTGTTAAGCCTGAAGTTAATTCTCACCTTGAAAACATTACAATTCTTTTCTGTATCTTTCTGATCATTCTTGAAATCTCTGGATACGAAGCCCATCATCCCAATGACAAGCAAGATTTTAATGCTCTTTTTGTAGAATCCTGACAGTACAGATAGAGGCCATTTGGCATTGAGTTGCACCAACCCTTCAAACTGCATCCCACTCAACCCATCATCCCCACCCTATCCCCTAACGTGCACAATTTTGGAATATGGGAGCAAACTGATCATAGAATCCCTACAGTGTGGTAACAGGCTATTCAGCCCAACAAGTCCATACTGACCCTTCGAAGGGTAACCCACCCAGATCCATTCCCTTAACCTATTGCTCCACGTTTACCCTGACTAATGCACCTACCCTACACATCCCTGAACACTATGAATAATTTTACATTGCTAATTCACCTAACCTGCACATCTTTGGATTGTGGGAGGAAACTAGAGCACTCGGAGGACACCCATGCAAACATGGGAAAAAATGTACAAACTCCACGCAGACAGCTACCTAAGGTCCCTGCCGGATCCCTGCTGCTGTGAGGCAGCTGTGCTAACCACTGAGCCACCGTGCTGCTCCAGAGCACCAGGTTGAAATTCATGCAGACGCAGAGAGAATGTGTAAACTTTTCAGGTCATCTATAAACTGTTATGTAAAACAGAACTGCATACATTGATTGCACAATGTATTTTGCTTAAAGTACCATTGGACATTCGTACACCATTGGTGTTTGCATTCCATTTCTCTTTGGAATTCTTTGCTTTTTTTAAAGAAGTAGTGAGCAGAGAAGCGCTGTTTATTTATTTCATGAGTTTTGCTTCTCTCTCCTTTTATTTTCCTCTTCTTTTGTCACCTTTTGCTTTTCTTGCTGCAAGTCTATTATCAGCCTTGGTCCCTTTAATAATATTGGCTTAAGAACCAAAGGCTTGTTATTTAGAATTGCAGACTTATAGCTGCAGGTTCTGCCTCTGAACAGCATTTATACTAAATCAGAAGTGCTGGTGGTGTCATGTGAGTTTTTCTTTCGATTCTGGCACAGATTTGTTGAAAGAAAATGATAAAACAGACTGAGGTCTGAGCAGAGCTGAAACTTCCTATTGCAGAAAACTGTTTTTTAATCTTTTTAGCAGCTTTTCATTGGAGATGAGTGCTTTTAACACAATTTACCTGCCTTTTTATTTTAAAATTGAATCTGCAGTATCTTGGCTTTTTTGAAAGAGAGTGAGTTTGAGAATTTAATTGTTAAATGTCTGTTGCCTTTGCTTTTGATTGTATTAGTAACCTCAGCCTTTTACGTAAAGCAATTTTAGAAATTATGGGGATCGTTAAACAGCATAGATTTTAATTAAAAAGAAATTAGCTCTGATTTCTGGTTGTGTATGGCTCTATTCACTGGTATATAGGGCTGTCTGCACTCACAGAAACTGATGTTGCTGATAGTCAACATTCTGTGATGTCCAGAGCTGTTGGCCAATTAATTTTCTAGTGGTTTTCCAAATATCTGCTACTGAGATCTTGGAATCTTATTTCATGGAGAGCCACCAATACTAATCATCATTTTGGTTTTGCAGGATAATTTACCACTCACCACTCATTATTATTCATAATATAAACCAGGAATAGATAGCATGGTATTGAAGAATCCAACAGACAATTTCATAGACGCATCAATATCTAAGTTAATTTGATATCTGAGACCTTTGGTACCCTCAGGTCAAATTCTATGATACAGAAATTATTTCATGAGCATATCTCTTAAAGGTATACTGACCACGAGACATAACACAATACATCCCACCACCCTTGGTACTAATCTAGTGGCCAGAAGCCATGTCAACTTGAGGTATGCAGATACAGTGAACCTAACTGGCCTGCTTAAGGTATCCCAGAGGGTCATTTGTTCAAAGGAATTCAACGTCTGATAGAGAGGTGTGACATCAGGAAGTCATGAGCCCTTTGAGAAACACCCTGTCTTGGTTTGTGGCACATGTCCTTCCTTCAGTCTGTGACACCCTACCCTGCCAGACACCTCCCAGCATTTCTTGTGTCTGGCCTGGGTCACATCTTGATAGCCATTGTTGAGACAGCAACCACAATTAATCCAGTTCTCAGCAGGTGGGGCTACTGTCTCCTAGGTCCTTCATCCTGGGAAAGGTCCAAGGCTGGCTACTTAAATGCCCAAATGGTACTTAATATCAGGGTGCTTCCCAGAAAGGGCAACAAAGGGTGACCTTATAGAGGTTTATAATATCATGAGGGGCATGGATAGGATAAATAGACAAGGTATTTTCCCTGGAGTAGGGGAATCCAGAGCTCGAGGGCATAGGTTTAGGGTGAGAGGGAAAAAATTTAAAAGGGACATAAGGAGCAACTTTTTCACACAGAGAGTGGGTCGTGTATGGAATGAGTTGCCAGAGGAAGTGGTGGAGGCTAGTACATTTACAAGGCATCTGGATGAATTTATAAATAGGAAGGGCTTAGATAGATATGTGGCCAAGTGCTGGCAAATGGAACTAGATTAGGTTGGCAAATCTGGTCGGCGTGGACAAGTTGGACCGTAGGGTCTGTTTCTGTGCTGTACATCTCTATGACTCTAAACATGTTTTGCCAGCTCTCCTACCAGTAGGTAATACCTCTGAAGCTCCATAAAGGTCAGCTCACTTTCTTTCTTTCTCACTGTGATAAAAAAACCATTGGTCGCTGATTACCTGCAGAAGTGGAATATTAAATTGGGCCTTTGCTTGTTTGTAGGGCCTGATTTCATTTCTCTCACCCATGTTCAGGATTGCTGCTGCATTGAGCAGCTGCTGTTTGGTGGATCTTAACAAAGACCTTTGATAATCAGTCCTGGGAAATGCCAGTTTAAGGAAAAATTATTTTACGTTAAGAAAAACAAAACAAGCCCAAAGTCATTGTACCCCAAACTTAATTCTCTGAGTTAAATTTAATTCAATGCATGAGGGTTGATACTTCTTCCAAATTGTGCAGTTACATCATTTTGATCTCTCTGAGAATCAAACTGTGGTGGGAATCAGGGTGAACTGTTAGAAAGCTACAGCATCTAAAGTTGATTGTGGTGAGAATTTCTTGGATGAAAAATGAACAAGCCCTACCCCTCTGTGGATATAATTCCATGCTTAAATTCTCCTGAAACTGCCACTCAATTTGTCATTTCCAGCTGTAAATGAAATCTGCACTGAAGGCCTCCAAGATTTGGGTATAAACCTGGTTAGGGTAATATAAAAAACCCGACATTAGTTCTTGACCTTCATCGAACATAAACTAGGTGTGATTTATGCAGCCAGGAAGAATAAAACGTTTGTTTCAGTCTCTGTCATGCCTCATTTTAATAAGGGAAAAATACTTTGGAACACTTTAAAACATTTCGGAAATACAAAATATGTAATTTTTTTGCTAGTTATGGAATTTTAAGAAGCATATTTTATTTTAATGGCTTGAAATAAGCAGTTTGTGTCAGTCAATGGAATAAATGTCTCTTGTAGTGTGTTACTCTAGTCCAAGTTTATCTCATTACTGTACGTACATAAGCTTGGGTTCCAAGTCCAAAGTATGAGTCATTTATCAGGTGTATGGCATAGCATATGTTTAATCACTTTACGCTCACAACAAATAGCAACTTGGGACTGATTTCAAATACATCTTTTTGATTGAACTCATTAAAAAAAATTGTTTTTGGGGTAGTCATGTCAGTTGCACTGTTTTGCAGATTTCTTCTCCTTTTTGCCTGTGCCAAACCCATGCCTTTTCCAGTGAGAGGTTAGTAATGTTTTCTTTCTGATCCTAGAAATTTCTTCATAACTTATATTACTTACCATTGTCCATTAATATCCATCAAGCAAACGACACCACAAAATTGGACATTAATCACTGTGTGTGCTATACCTTGCTGTTCTCACACATCAACTGATTGCAACGGCTGATGCATTTGTTAATTTTCATTGGAGTGACACTAATTTATACTTACCATAAAATGTTTCATGATTCATTTCAGTTACCAATAAGATAAGAGTTATTTTTAGATAATATATTGTAACAATCTTTTACATTCATTGATAATATCCAAATATTGATAATTAAGACCATAAGACATAGGAGTGGAAGTAAGGCCATTTGGCCCTTCGAGTCCACTCTGCCCTTTAATCATGGCTGATGGGCATTTCAACTCTATTTATCCACACTGTCCCCATAGCCCTTAATTCCTTGCAAGATCAAGAATTTATCAATCTCTGCCTTGAAGACATTTAATGTCCCAGCCTCCACTGCGCTCTGTGGCAGTGAATTCCACAGGCCCACCACTCTCTGGCTGAAGAAATGTCTCATTTCCTTTCAAAATTGACCCCTCTAATTCTAAGGCTGTGCTCACGGGTCCTAGTCTCCCCGCCTAACAGAAACAACTTCACAACTTCAAAGCTATGTATTATCTCGTAAGTTTCTGTTAGATCCCCCCCTCAACCTTCTAAATGCTTATGAATACAATCCTCAGCTGTTCATCGTATGTTAGGCCTACTATTCCAGGGATCATCTGTGTGAATTTCCACTAGACACGTTCCAGTGCCAGTATGTCCTTCCTGAGGTGTGGGGCCCAAAATTGGACACAGTATTCTAAATGGGGCCTAACTAGAGCTTTATAAAGTCTCAGAAGTACATCGCTGCTTTTATATTCCAATTCTCTTGAGATAAATGACAACATTACATTTGTTTTCTTAACCATGGACTCAACCTGGAAGTTGACCTTTAGAGAATCCAGAACCATCACTCCCAGATCCCTTTGGACTTTGACTTTATGAATTTTCTCACCGTTTAGAAAATAGTCCATGCCTGTATTCTTTCTTTCCAAAGTGCAAGACCTCGCATTTGGTTACGTTGAATTCATCAGCCATTTCCTGGACCATTCTCCTAAACTATCTAAATCTTTCTGCAGCCTCCCCAACTCCTCAGTACCACCTGCTTGTCCACCTAACTTCATATTATCGTCAAACTTCACCAGAATGCCCCCAGTCTGTTCATCCAGATCATTAATATATAAAGTGAACAGCATCAGCCCCAACACTGATCCCTGCGGGACACCACTTGTCACCAGCTGCCATTCTGAAAAAGAACCTTTAATCCCAACTCTCTACCTTCTGTCAGACAGCCAATCCTCAATCCATGCTAGTAGCTCACCTCGAACACCATGGGCCCTCACCTTACTCAGCAGCCTCCCTTGAGGAACCTTATCAAAGGTTTTGGAAGTCTAGATAGATAATATCCACTGGGTTTCCCTGGTCTAACGTACTTGTTACCTCTTTAAAGAATTCTAACAGGTTTGTCAGGCACGACCTCCCCTTACTAAATCCATGCTGAATTGTTCTAATCTGACCCTGCACTTCCAAGAATTTAGAAATCTCATCTTTAACAATGGATTCTAGAATTTTACCTACAACAGAGGTTAGGCTAATCAGCCTATGATTTTCCATCTTTTGTCTTGATCCTTTCTTGAACAAGGGGGTTACAAAAGTGATTTTCCAATCATCTGGGAATTTCCCTGATTCCAGTGACATTTTTGAAAGATTACAACCAATAGCTCCACTACTTCCTTAGCCACCTCCCTCAGAACTCTAGGATGTGGCCCAGGAGATTTATCAATTTTTAGACCTTTTAGCTTTTCTAGCACTTCCATTTTTGTATAGGCTACCATACTCAACTCTGCCCCCCTGACTCTCCTTAATTGTTAAAATATTACTCATGTCTTCCACTGTGAAGACTAACGCAAAGTAATTATTAAGTTCTTCTGCTATTTCCTTATCTCCCACCACTAGCCTTCCTGAATCAATTTGGAGTGACCCAATGTCTACTTTTTCCTCTTGTTTGTTTCTTATGTATTTAAAGAAACTTTTACTATCATTTCTAATATTACTGGCTGGCATACCTTCATATTTGATCCTCTCCTTCCTTATTTCTCTCTTTGTTATCCTCTGTTTGTTTTTGTAGGCATATAATTTGTAGGCATATAACCCGACGGTCGGAGGAGGAGCGTCTTATCTTCCGACTGGGAACCCTCCAACCGCAGGGGATGAACTTGGACTTCACCAGTTTCTTCATCCCCCCTCCCCCCACCTTGTCTCAGCCGGATCCCTCCAGCCCGGCACCGCCTTCCTGACCTGCAGTCTTCTTCTTGACCTCTCCGCCTCCATCCTACTCCGACCTATCACCCTCACCTTGACCTCTTTCCACCTATCACATTTCCAACTCCCCTCCTCCAAGTCCCTCCTCCCTACCTTTTATCTTCTCCTGCTGAACACTCTCTGCTCATTCCTGAAGAAGGGCCTGTGCCCGAAACGTCGAATCTCCTGTTCCCTAGATGCTGCCTGACCTGCTGTGCTGTTCCAGCAATAAAGTTTCAACTTTGATCTCCAGCATCTGCAGACCTCACTTTCTCCTCTTTTGTAGGCATCCCAATCTTCTGATTTCCCAGTGCTCTTGGCCATTTTATAGGCTCTCTTTTTCTTTGATACATTTCCTGACTTCCTTAGTCTGTCATGGCTGTCTAATCCCCCCATGACTAATCTTTCTTTTCTTTGGGATGAACGTTTGTACTGTGTCTTCAATTACACCCAGAAACTCCTGCCATTGTTGCTCTACTGTCTTCCCCGCTCGGCTCTGCTTCCAGTCAATTTTCACCAGTTCCTCTCTCATGCCCTTGTAATTACCTTTCTTTAACTGTAACACCATTACATCCGATTTTGCCTTCTCTCCTTCAAACTGCAGACTGAACTCTACCATATTATGATCGCTGCCTCCTAATTGTTCCCTTATTTTAAGATATGTCATAAAATCTGGCTCATTATATAACACTAAGTCCAAAATTATATAACACTAAGTTGTGGGCGGCACGGTGGCACAGTGGTTAGCACTGCTGCCTCACAGCGCCAGAGACCCGGGTTCAATTCCTGCCTCAGGCGACTGACTGTGTGGAGTTTGCACGTTCTCCCTGAGTCTGCGTGGGTTTCCTCCGGGTGCTCCGGTTTCCTCCCACAGTCCAAAGATGTGCAGGTCAGGTGAATTGGCCATGCTAAATTGCCCGTAGTGTTAGGTAAGGGGTAAATGTAGGGGTATGGGTGGGTTGCGCTTCGGCGGGGCAGTGTGGACTTGTTGGGCCGAAGGGCCTGTTTCCACACTGTAAGTAATCTAATCTAATCTAATCTAAAAAAAATAGCCTGCTCTCTTGTGGACTCCATCACAAGCTGTTCCAAAACACCATCACTATAATAACTATTGTCTTTTTGCTCCCCCCTTTTGAATGGCCTTCTGCACCATGATGCCATAGTCAGCTGGCTCATTCCGTCCACAGCTCTTTTCCTCATCCACACAGGGAACAAAAATCTCATAGCTATTGGACAAGGTCAAGGGCTGAGGCTCCTCCACTCCTGAACTCAGAATCCCCCTACCTGCCTCACCTACAAGTCACACCCTGTTGTCCCTAATCACTAACTGAATTTGAATTACTTAATCTCCCAGGTGTGACTGCCTCCTGAAACAAAGCGTCCAGGTAACTCTTCCCCCTTCCAGATGTGCCGCAGTGTTTGAAGCTCAGATTCCAGATCATCAATTCTGATCCAGAGTTCTTCCAGCAACTAGCACTTGCTGCAGATGTGGTCACTGCTGTTCACAATCGGATCAGCCAGCTCCCATAGCATACATAATTCACACACATTTTCTCCAACAGTTTCATTTTTTATGTGCTTGCTGTTTCTTTAACCATAATATGTTGTGGTAGTCATAGAGATGTACCACACGGAAACAGACCCTTCGGTCCAACTCGTCCATGCTGAACAGATATCCCAACCCAATCTAGTCCCATCATCCAGCACCCGGCCCATACCCCTCCAAACCCTTCCCATTCATATACCCATCCTTTTAAATGTTGCAATTGTACCAGCTTCCACCACTTCCTCTGGCAATTCATTCCATACATGTACCACCCTCTGAGTGAAAAGGTTGCCCCTTAGGTCTCTTTTATATCTTTCCCCTCTCACCCTAAACCTATGCCCTCTAGTTCTGGACTCCCCCACCCCAGGGAAAAGACTTTTTCTATTTATCCTATCCGTGCACCTCATAATATTGTAAATCTCTATAAGGTCACCCCTCAGCCTCCAACGCTCCAGGGAAAACAGACCCAGCCTATTCAGCCTCTCCCTATAGCTCAAATCCTCCAACACTGGCAACATCCTTGTAAATCTTTTCTGAACCCTTTCAAGTTTCACAACATCCTTCTGATAGGAAGGAGACCTGAATTGCATGCATTATTCTAACAATGGCCTGTCCAGCCGCAACATGACCTCCCAACTCCTGTACTCAATACTCTGACTGATAAATGAAAGCACTCCAAATGCTTTTTTCATTATCCTATCTACCTGTGACTCCACTTTCAAGGAGCTATGAACCTGCACTTCAAGGTGTCTTTGTTCAGCAACACTCCCTAGGACCTTACTATTAAGTGTCGAAGTCCTGCTAAGATTTGCTTTCCCAAAATGCAGCACCTCACATTTATCTGAATTAAACCTCATCTGCTACTTCTCAGCCCATTATCCCATCTGGTCAAGATCCTGTTGTAATCTGAGGTAACCTTCTTCACTTCAACTACATCACCAATTTTGGTGTCATCAGTAAACTTACTAACTATACCTCTTATGCTCACATCCAAATCATTTATGTAAATGACAAAAAGTAGAGGGCCCAGCACCAATCCTTGTGGCACTCCACTGGTCATAGGCCTCCAGTCTGAAAAACAACCCTCCACCACCACCCTCTGTCTTCTATCTTTGAGCCAGTTCTGTATCCAAATGGCTTTAAAAAAGCATGGCTCCAGATAAATTGATAGTTAACATTAAACCCCCTCATACGCATTGACCAAAGACCATAGGCCGCTAATTCGTAATCCAAACTCTAAAATAAATGATAATTAAATACACACACACACAAACACACACTCCATGGAATGAGGTTCATGGGATTAGTTGGGGAAGGGACTCAGCAGCAAAGGAAATGAATGGCTCTCAAAAGATTTATCCTTCTCAGCATCAGGTCTTGCGATCAGGTATTCAATGCCTTTGAATGAGAGTCAGCCTTTATTCCATGAGATCTAACCATGCTAACCAGTCTCCCATGGGGAACCTTGTTGAACACCTTACTGAAGTCCATGTAGATCACATCCACCACTCTGCCCATATCTATCCTCTTTGTTACTTCTTCAAAAAACTCAATCAAGTTTGTGAGACATGATTTCCCATGCACAAAGCCATGTTGACTATCCCTAATCGGTCCTTGCCTTTCCAAATACATGTACATCCTGTCCCTCAGCATTTCCTCCAACAACTTGCCCACCACTGACATCAGGCTCATCGGTCTATAGTTCCCTGGCCTGTCCTTACCAGCTTTCTTAAACAGTGGCACCACGTTAGCCAACCTCCAGTCTTCCGGCACCTCACCTGTGAAAATCAAAGATACAAATATCTCAGCCAAAGACCCAGCAATCACTTCCCTAGCTTCCCACAAAGTTCTCGGATACACCTGATCAGGTCCTGGGGATTTATCCACCTTTATGTTTTTCAAGACATCCAGCACTTCCTTCTCTGTAATATGGACAGTTTTCAAGATGTCACCATCTATTTCTCGACATTCTATATTTTCCATGTCTTTTTCCACAGTAAATACTGATGCAAAATACTCGTTTAGTATCTCTCCCATTTTCTGTGGCTCCACATAAAAGGCCACCTTGCTGATCTTTGAGGGACCATATTCGCTCCCTAGTGAACAATATTTCTCCTTTTCTATTCATGCTCTCTCTTTCTCTCATGTTCCACAGGCTGTCTGTCATTTTGTGGGGTGAGAGGTATTAAGGGATATGGCTGTTGGGGATGGTTCACCTCCAATCATGCCACCAGTCATTATCTGCATTTTCTACAGGCAATGGGCAGTGCCAAGGAGGAGCATAGCTACTTCCTAGTTCTGTGGAGAAAGTCAGAAATGAGATATCTGTACACTGTAAAACTAGGGCTACCAGCAATCATTGTAAGGACCTATGTTTTGATAGTGTGATTGAACAGATTAATCATCTGAGAGGAAATTTCCTGATTCAGACCATTCTTTTTCTTTAATTCTAAGGGAGGTATCTTCTGTCCAGCCCCAAGGGAAGTTTGGCGTAAGGGTGGCATGTTTGGACACTGCTACCTTCCTGCCTCTACCTCGATTAATTCCCAGTGGGAAAGCCCATCCAGGGTCCTCCCGCCCCATCACCAATTGAAGCCCTTTACTGGGCAAGTAACATGGACATTAAGGGAGGATCTAAGATGGCGGCGATCTGAGAAGATCACACTGCAGAGCTTCACATCGCAGCAGGAGCAGGACGGTCCTTTAACCCACCCAACCCAGATCATCAGGATTTCTTGGGGCCCCAGGAAACATTTAAAAATTGACTTACCTGTATTTTCAGCTGTCCAGAAATGCCTAAAAAGGGAGGAGGAGCATCCGAGGCCAGGCCTGCAGCTCAGCCTGCAGCAGCCTCGGAGCCAATTACTGTCCAGGACCTGGTGAACCAGCTCTCTAAATCTCGCAAGATGCTGGGGAAACAGATTGAAGAGAAGTTTTCTCCAGTCTCTCTCATGCTGCAGAAGCATGAGCAGCAGCTGGGAGACCTGGAGAAGAGGACGGATGAGGTGGAGCACAGGGTCACAGAGGTGGAAGCTGATGCCAGTTCATTCAAGGAAGAGATCAAATGCCCTGAATACGCAGGTTCAGAATTTGCGTGACCAAGTGGATGATCTTGAAAACAGGGGCAGGAGAAAAAACATTCGGATCATCGGTCTGCCTGAGGGTAAGGAAGGTGAGCGGCCTGCGGAATTTGTTGAAGATTGGCTTCCGAGATTCCTTGACTTGGAGGCTGGCATGAGAGGATTGAAGATAGAGAGGGCTCACCGGGTCGCAGCACGGAGGTCGGGTCTGGGTCAACACCCTCGTCCTTTCCTGGTGTGGTTCCATCATTACTGGGATAAGGAGAGAGTCATGGAGGCTTCCAGACTCCAGGGGAAGGACCCAAAGGCCCTAATTTACAAGGGGTCTAAGATCATGTTTTTTCAGGACTTTTCAGCAGCGGTGATCCAGAAACGAAAATCGTATGATGGTGTCAAGAGAAGATTGAAGGAGCTTGGGATTTATTACTCCCTGAGATATCCGGCAGTGCTTCGGATCATCTTAGATGGATCCATGCATCTCTTTGACACATCGGAGAAGGCAAGAGATTTTGTGGACAAACTAACCTAATTTAAACAATTGTAGTATGTATAAATATTGTTGCTTGGGTATGCGTTTATCATTCTGTAAAAGAAATGGGGGAAATCCGGTTGGAGCTTTGTTTCTCCCCCTTTTTTTTCCTCTATTGATAATAATTTGGTTCAAACTATGTCTGGCGGTGGTTAAGATGTACATTTTAAATTTCTACGTTAGGACATACCAAAGGATGGGTGGGGTATTTATTCCCTTTTTTAAATAAAAGAATGTTTTTTTATTCATATTGATATTCTGTGGGGTGTTTATTCTTTTAAGCTTATGCTTGCGATGCGGCTCTAGCTGGGAGAAGTGAAGGTGGTTGAGATGGTTAGATGCCTATTTATGGGCAGTTCGGGATGGGTAGTTGCTCCCTCCGGGCAGGGGGTGAGTTCCCCTACTCAGCGCTATTGGCCCTTTACATGTTGGTTTGTTTTCTGGTTTTTGTTGTTTTTTATTTTTAATAATTTTGTATGTTTGTTAAATGTAGTGGTTTTAGTTTATGTAGTTTTTATATTTGGTGGACCATGCGACACTAAGGCTCAGCAATTTGTGGTTCGGGTTCCTCCTCTCTGGAATTTAAATGTAATTGCAGAAGATTATGGCTAATGATTTGATTAAATGGTGTACCTGGAATATCAAGGTAAGTCACTCACCAATTAAGAGGAAGAAGGTACTTTTGAGTCTTAGAAAGGAGAACGTGGATATTGCTTTGTCACAGGAGACACATTTGGATGACAAAGAGCATCTGAAATTACAGCAGAATGGCTTTGACTGAGTTTATTTTCATCATTTGATACCAGAAGTAGGGGAGTGGCTATATTGGTTAGGAAAAATCTCTCATTTAAATTGTTGGAATGTGTTAAAGACACATACGGGAGGTTTGTAATTCTTAAAGCCTTGATAAATGGGGAAGAATATGGTATTTTAAATGTTTATTGTCCCCCAGCTCATCCTCTTAAATTCTTGGTAAATGCTTTTTCTAAACTTAAGTCTCAAGTCTTGGCACATCATTATATGGGGAGATTTTATCTGCCTCATGGACCTCACAGTAGACAGGCTGCCTAAAGGTCCCTCGATACCCTCTGCACAAACTAAACAGTTATTGGGTTTGTGTGGGGAATTAAGGTTGGGGACGTCTGGAGGTATCTTCACCCTACAGGTAGGGATTTCACATTTTTCTCCAATCCGCACAGATGTCACACGAGGATTGATTTTTTTTCTGACCCCTGGATCTGGTGGCATCCTGTACGATTGGTAATATTGCCGTCTCTGATCATGCTCCAGTGTACCTCATTGTTAAGATTAAGGATGTTACAGTGGATTCAGGTACTGGCGATTGGATCCCTTTATTCTCATGGACAGTAAGTTTGTGGAGTATTTCTCGAGGGAATTTCGGGCATTCCGAGACATCAACATAGGCTCGGTTGATAGCTCATCGGTTCTCTGGGAAACTGCCAAAGCTTATGCCAGAGGGTTAGTTATTTCATATTCCACCAGTAGGAAGCGGCAGAAGGGTGAGCAGCAACATCTTCCTGAAGCATGGTTGAAGGCAGCCGAGAAGGCCTATTTTGACAGAATCTCGTTGGTCAAACTACAGAGGATTATGGCACTGTGGTCTGCACTAAATTCCGTGCTCATGCAGACTGCAAAGAAGGAGCTGGCTTTTGCAAAGCAAAGGTTATACAAGCATGGTGACAAGCCAGGCAAATACTTAGCATACCTTGCCAGAAAGAGAAGTGCCCCACAAACCATTACAGCGATTAGGGAAGGGTCTGGGAACCTAACATGTGACTCTAAAAAGATTAATGTGGCGTTCCAGAGATTCTACTCTAAGTTATATCAGTCTGAGAATTGTGAGGAGGGGCAGGCCAAAATGGAATCCTTTTTTAGAGATCTGAAGCTCCTGGGTATGACTCCCGAACAACAGTCCTTTCTCAATGTCCCATCATCAGAGCAAGAAGTGCAGGAAGCTGTGAGGCAGCTTCAGAGTGGAAAGATGCCTGGTCCTGACAGACTTCCCAGTGAATTCTATAAGGAATTTATAAGTATACTGTCAGGCCCGATGCTGAATATATTTAATGATTCATACAGTCATGATTGTCTCCCACCATCTCTGAGAGAGGCCAATATTTCACTTATCCTTAAAAAGGGAAGGATCTGGAAGACTGTGCTTCATTCAGGCCCATCTTGCTCTTAAATGTGGACTTTAAGATCCTCTCTAAGGCTTTTGCGTTAAGGCTGGAGACTGTGTTACCTTCTATTATTAAAGAGGATCAGACGGGCTTCATAAAGGATCGCAGATCCTCCAATAACGTTAGGAGGCTGCTTAATATAATTCATGCATGCCAACAGCAGTCAATATAGGGACTGGTGATTTCTTTAGATGCAGAGAAGGCATTTGACAGAGTTGAGTGACCGTACCTTTTCTATACACTAGATCGGTTTGGTCTGGGCGAAGTTTTCATAAGATGGGTAAAGGTTCTCTACAGTGTACCTCTCGCGGCGGTCATTACCAACGGGGTACGATCAAGCAATTTTAATATTTCTAGGGGCAGCCGGCAGGGCTGTCCCCTTTCACCATTACTTTTTACATTGGTGATTGAACCGTTGGCAAAGGCCATTCGTGGGGATCTCAATATATCAGCTCCAGAAGTGGGGTCAAAATTACATAAGATCTCGCTGTATGCAGATGATGTTCTAATTTTCTTGACAAATCCAGCAGTCTCAGTGCCTTGCCTGATACAATGCATTCACGCGTTTGGCGCTTTTTCAGGGTATAAGATTAATTTTGCTAAATCACAGCCTATGCCTATGGGTGGTTTTACGAAAGAGTTGGCTCTTGAGAGTGACTATAGATTCCCATTTCGGTGGTCACAGGGGGGTCTTGTGTATTTGGGCATATGCATTACTCCAGTTCTGGATTGGCTGTTCAAAGCCAATTTTACTCAATTATTTGAAAAAAATAAACAAGATCTCCAAAGATGGGAGGCACTTCCAGTCTCATGGTTGTGTCGGATAGCGCTTATTAAGATGAATATTCTCCCTCGTTTGTTATACCCTATACAGATGCTCCCCCTGATTTTCAATAAACAAACACTCAGGAGACTGAAAAGTTGGTTCAGCTCCTTTATCTGGCAC
Source organism: Chiloscyllium plagiosum (assembly GCF_037043375.1). Lineage (NCBI taxonomy): Eukaryota > Metazoa > Chordata > Chondrichthyes > Orectolobiformes > Hemiscylliidae > Chiloscyllium > Chiloscyllium plagiosum. The sequence continues at coordinate 26,144,080 of NW_028270149.1, read as the reverse complement.
CGTAAACGGCCCCTCATTAAATTAGCCAAACTGCAGTTGCCTCACAGATTGCGGGGAGTAGACCTTCCAGACATTAAAAATGACCAATTAAGCTCGCTTTTGACCTATGTGAGTGATTGGGTTTGTGGGGACCCTCTTTCAATACGGCTCGATATTGAAGCCTCCCAGGCAAGGTGCCCCCTTACCAGTTTGCTGTTTTTGGACAAGGTGGGGACAGTTAGGGACTATTGCCATAACCCAATAGTCATCAATACTGTTAAAGCATGGAGGGCAATTCGGCAGAGGGAAGGTAATATTGGCAAAACATCTTTGTTTACACCTTTAGTAGGTATGCTGGGTTTTCAACCGGCTATGATAGATTCAGGATTTAAACATTGGGCAGCTAGGGGTATATCTTGCATGGGTGATTTATTTGAGGGAGATGTAATTAACTTGCTTTGATGAAAAGGATCAGGAATTGTTTTTGCTTGCTTATCGGAAAACCTTGGAAACCTTTAAGTTTCAATTTGCGTATGTCCTGGTGGAAGTTAGATGCATAAAACAGTTTCTCCTGAAGAAAGAAGACAGTTTAGAACTATTAGGAAATACTTTAACTCAGAGTAAGGATCCTACTTGAAAGCTCCAGGTCAGAAGTTTTTGGGTAGGATCCTGAAGGGGTTCGATGTTGAGCTCAGTTTGCAAGTACACAGGAAGGGGCTATTAGAGCCCTGCTAGCCTCTTCTGCCCTTGAATCCATGATCCTGTGTTAGGATGTTCACCAAGAGGACTTTTACGAATTCTCCAGGCAGCAGGCAAGACCCTCATCATCGCTGTTAAGATGTCACCCTAAGCAGGCAAAAGTGAGGACTGCAGATGCTGGAGATTAGAGTTCGAGAGTGTGGTGCTGGAAAAGCACCAGCACGTCAGGCAGCATCCAAGGATCAGGAGAATTGATGTTTCATGCAAAAGCCCTTTATTAGGAATGCCCTAATGAAGGGCTTTTGCCCGAAACATCAATTCTCCTGCTCCTCGGATGCTGCCTGACCTGCTATGCCTTTCCAGCACCACACCCTTGTCCCTGTCACCTTAAGTATCCAATCAAGGGTCATAGAGTCATGATCAGGATGAAAATAACAATGTGCATTTAACAAGTATCTTTAACAGAGTAAAATGTTTTAAGGCACTCATCAGGAGCATTATTGAATGAAATGTGACATGATGCCATGTGAGTTTATACTAGAACAGATCACCAAAATCATTGTCAAAGAAATAGATTGTTAAGAAGCATCATGAAGAACGAAAGCAAAGGAAAGAGGTTTAGAAGGGAATTCAATGTTTAAACCAATGAACTGAATACATGGTTAACAACTAAAATAGGAACACATGCATGGACAGAATGAGAGAAATGCAGATACCTTAGGAAGTTAGAAGCAAACACAGAGAATCCTGAAGAAACACAGCAGGTCCAGTATTATCTGAGGAGAGAGAAACAGAGCTAATGTTTCACCTCCAGTATGACTCTTCAGAACCTGAAGAAGAGTCCGGCTGGACTTAAAGCGTTAACTCTGTTTTTCTCTCGACAGATGCTTCCAGACTTGCTGACTTTCTCCAGCATTCTCTGTTTGCTGCAGATTTTTAGAATTGACATTATTTTGCTTTTAAGTGGAAGTTATAGGGTTGGAGGAGGTGACAGAGATAGAGAAAGGTTGAGCTCATGGAGGGGTGAAGTAATGGGAGGATTTGAAAGCAAGAATGAGGTTTCTAAAAATGAAGCTTTGCGTAACTGGAAGCCAGTTCAGCTCAATGGGCAAAGTATGTCAGGGGAACTGGGGGATTGGACACAGTGCAAGTTAAGATGTACACAGCAGATATTAAGGTAGGTGCAAGAGGAACTTGGCCAGGAGTGTGTTGAAATAGTCAAGTCTAGAGGTAATAAAAGCATGACCAAGCAAAACATACTGAGGTGGAAAGTGGAAGGTGTTCTGGCGGTAGAAATAGGTGGGACTTTATAGTTAAAAGCATCATTTCAGGGTCAAATATGAGGCTGAGGCTACAAACAGTCTAGTTCAACATTTGCCAACACTTGCAAAAAATACAATGGATCCCATGATTAGGGAACAGAGTTTGTGACAACAAGCAAAGACCTTAGCTTCGATCTTCCTAATATTTAAATGCAGGAGATTTCTCCTCTTCCAGTTCTGGATGTCGGACAGGCAGTCTGACAATTTACAGACAGTGGAAGAGATGCCAAAGCCAACTGTAATACTTCAGTTGATGTCCTGTCTTAAAGAACACCTACTCTGCTGTTCTTTCTCTTCAATCTTTTCATAACTTTTCTGCCAGATTCTAAATAATTGATTTTACTTTTATGTTTTCCCTGCTTGCTTGTTCTGCTTTTTGATAGAGGGACAAGTTTTCAATGCCTCTATTTTGTTGGAATAGAGACAGACATGCATTAAAAATGGCTGGTCAGATCTGATTCCAGGATTCCTGCCCTATTCCTGTTTGAGGCAATATTTGCCAGTGCCAAACAAGCCCACGTGTAACAATCCAAAACTGGCTGGGTCTGTTGCAGGAATAGCCATATCAGAGTCAGTGCAATGTTGATGGAGTCAGGCCAGCTTTTGCAGGAGACATGGTTCTTGACTTCTCAGTGGAATCATGAAACACAAGGGAGTCCTAGTTTGGAATCAGGAATTTCTGATAAGTTTATAAACTGCATTAAAAGAAGTAGACTGAACATATGACCAGATATCTGTTTTATTAGATTGCCTCAATTATTGTTTGGCTAATTTCCAAGAATGACTAAAAAACCCAGTCCAGGAAGGGCTATTTTTTTAAAAAGAACACCTGCAAAGGGAATTGCCAGTGTTCCTTAATTTACAGTTTAGTAAGGTTGTAATAATGTCATCATTCTTTGAAGTGGTTGTTCAATGCCTATGGTTTTATTTGGGCAAGATTAAGAGGTGTGAGATGTTTAACTTTTCTTTTGAATAGACTTCCATTGGCTGTCTTTGACAAACAGTTTTAAGAAATCATAAGAGGGGAAAATTGGGGAATATTGAATGCCTGATCCATTTTTTTCATTTTCTGAACATTTCAAGGACTTGCCAGTGTTATCATGTTATCAAGTATTACTTGCTACCTTTACATTTTCTTTATCCATTTAAAACAAGAACCTTAATTCTGTGCACTGGTTTCTGTTCTTTCCTTGGTTTATGCACCATTTCTGAGCTCCTTGTTCTATTTTCCTTATTTTATTTTTTCGGAATTTACTTTGATTTAAATGGTGAAGTTCTTGAGAAGACAGTGAAACACTATAAAGTTTATTTGCTGATATGTAATGTGTGCTTGTGTATATTTACTGGAAATATATCAATAAGGAAAATACCAACAGTTGAAACTTGTAAACATTCAATATTTTACTGAACATTACTTTAACTATTTTTGTAACTGATCCTGTCCTTCCATCATACACGCTTTCTATTCAAAAGATAGATTGGTTACAATTCTGAAACAAGTGTAATGTTACACTGTACAGGGTTAGAACATAGAACATAGAACAGTACAACACAGAACAGGCCCTTCAGCCCACGATGTTGTGCCGACCACTGATCCTCATGTATGCACCCTCAAATTTCTGTGACCATATGTATGTCCAGTAGTCTCTTAAATGTCCCCAATGACCTTGCTTCCACAACTGCTGCTGGCAACGCATTCCATGCTCTCACAACTCTCTGTGTAAAGAACCCGCCTCTGACATCCCCTCTATACTTTCCTCCAACCAGCTTAAAACTATGACCCCTCGTGTTAGTCATTTCTACCCTGGGAAATAGTATCTGGCTGTCGACTCTATCTATGCCTCTCATTATCTTGTATACCTCAATTAGGTCCCCTCTCCTCCTCCTTTTCTCCAATTAAAAAATTCCGAGCTCAGTCAACCTCTCTTCATAAGATAAGCCCTCCAGTCCAGGCAGCATCCTGGTAAACCTCCTCTGAACCCTCTCCAAAGCATCCACATCTTTCCTATAATAGGGCGACCAGAACTGGACGCAGTATTCCAAGTGCAGTCTAACCAAAGTTGTATAGAGCTGCAACAAGATCTCACGACTCTTAAACTCAATACCCCTGTTAATGAAAGCCAAAACACCATATGGTTTCTTAACAACCCTGTCCACTTGGGTGGCCATTTTAAGGGATCTATGGACCTGCACACCAAGATCCCTCTGTTCCTCCACACTGCCAAAAATCCTATCATTAATCCTGTACTCAGCTTTCAAATACGACCTTCCAAAATGCATCACCTCGCATTTATCCAGGTTGAACTCCATCTGCCACCTCTCAGCCCATCTCTGCATCCTGTCAATGTCACGCTGCAGCCTACAACAGCCCTCTATCCTGTCAACGACACCTCCAACCTTTGTGTCGTCTGCAAACTTGCTGATCCATCCTTCAATCCCCTCATCCAAGTCATTAATAAAAATTACAAACAATAGAGGCCCAAGGGCAGAGCCCTGTGGAACACCACTCACCACAGACTTCCAGGCAGAATATTCTCCTTCTACTACCACTCGCTGTCTTTCTATTGGCCAGCCAATTCTGTATCCAGACAGCTATGTTCCCCTGAATCCCATTCCTCCTGACCTTTTGAATGAGCCTACCATGGGGAACCTCATCAAATGCCTTGCTGAAGTCCACATACACCACATCCACAGCTCGACCTTCATCAACCTTTCTAGTCACATCCTCAAAGAACTTGATAAGGTTTGTGAGGCATGTCTGCCCCTCACAAAGCCGTGTTGACTGCATTTAATCAAGCCATGCTCTTCCAAATGGTCATAAATCATATCCCTCAGAATCCTTTCTAACACCTTGCAGATGACAGACGTGAGACTTACTGGTCTGTAATTGCCGGGGATTTCCCTATTCCCTTTCTTGAAGAGAGGAAATATATTTGCCTCTCTCCAGTTCTCAGGTATGACTCCAGTGGAGAGCGAGGATGCAAAGATCTTTGCAAGTGGTGAAGCAATTGCATTTCTCATTTCCCAAAGCAGCTGAGGACAAATCTGGTCTGGGCCTGGTGACTTGTCAATCTTAACCGTGAGCGGCACGGTGGCACAGTGGTTAGCACTGCTGCCTCACAGCGCCAGTGACCCAGGTTCAATTCCCGACTCAGGCGACTGACTGTGTGGAGTTTGCACATTCTCCCCGTGTCTGCATGGGTTTCCTCCGGGTGCTCCTGTTTCCTCCCACAGTACAAAAGATGTGCAGGTCAGGTGAATTGGCCATGCTAAATTACCCGTAGTGTTAGGTAAAAAGGGGTAAATGTAGGGGTATGGATGGGTTGCGCTTCGGCGGGTCGGTGTAGACTTGTTGGGCCGAAGGGCCTGTTTCCACACTGTAAGTAATCTAATCTAATCTAATCTAATCTTTAATGTTTGACAAAATTTTCAGCACATCAGCTTCCTCTATCTCTACCATTCCAGCATGCACACCTGCTTTTCAAAGGTTTCATTCACTACAAAGTTCGTTTCTTTCGTAAAGACAGAAGCAAAAAACCCATTTAGGGCTTCACCTACCTCCTCAGACTCCACACACAAATTCCCTATGCTATCCCTGATTGGGCTTACTCTTTCTTTGACCATTCTCTTATTCCTCACATAAGTGTAAAATGCCTTTGTGTTCTCCCTAATCCGTTCTGCCAAGCCTTTCTCGTGCCCCCTCCTGGCTCTCCTCAGACCATTTTTGAGCTCCTTCCTCGCCTGCCTGTACCTGTAGAGCTGAGCTTGACCCTAGCTTCCTCCACCTTATGTAAGCTACCTTTTTCCTTTTGACGAGAAGCTCCACTGCTCTCATCATCCAAGGTTCCTTTATCTTACCACTTCTTGCCTGTCTCAGAGGGACATATTTATTCATCACTTGCAACACCTGTTCCTTAAACAGTCTCCACATGTCTATAGTGCCTTTACCATGGAACAATTGCTCCCAATCCATGCTTCCTAACTCATGTCTAATCGCATCATAGTTTCCTCTTCCCCAATTAAATATCCTCCCATTTTGCCTAATCCTCTCCTTCTCCGTAGCTATGTAGAATGTGAGGCAGTTGTGGTCACTATCACCAAAATGCTCTCCCACCACAAGATCTGATACCTGCCCCGGCTCGTTTCCGAGCACCAAGTCTAGAATGGCCTCTCCCCTCGTCGGCCTGTCAACGTACTGAGTTAGGAAACCCTCCTGAACACACCTTACAAAAACAGCTCCATTCGAATCTTCTGCTCGAAGGAGGTTCCAATCAATATTGGGAAAGTTAAAGTCACCTACTACAACAACCATACTACGTCCACACTTTTCCAAAATCTGCCGACCTATGCTTTCTTCCATCTCCCTGCTGCTATTGGGGGGCCTGTAGTAAACCCCTAACGAGGTGACTGCTCCCTTGCTGTTCCTAATTTCCACCCATACTGACTCGGTAGGCAGATCTTCCACGACAATGGAAGCTTCTGTAGCTGTGATACCCTCTCTGATTAGTAGTGCTACACCCCCTCCTCTCTTATTTCCCCCCACCCTATTCTTTTTAAATGCTCTAAACCCTGGAACATCCAGCAACCATTCTTGCCCCTGAGAAACCCATGAATCTGTTATGGCCACAACATCACAGCACCAGGTACTGATCTATGCTCCAAGTTCATCACTTTTATTTCTGATACTCCTTGCGTTAAAGCAAACACACTTTAACTGATACCTTGGTTCCTTCCCAGGAAAATCCTTCCCACTAGCTGGTCTATCTCTTGTTATTGCCTCATCTGCATCAACTCTCACCTCCGGTATACAGCTCAGGTTCCCACCCCCCTGCCATACTAGTTTAAACCCTCTCAAACTACTCAAGCAAACCTTCCACCCAGGACATTGGTCCCCTTCTAGTTCAGATGTAACCCGTCCTTCTTGTACAGGTCCCACCTTCCCCAGAAGGCATCCCAATTATCTACATATCTGAAGCCTTCCCTCCTACACCAGCTGCGCAGCCACGTGTTAAGCTATGCCCGCTCCCTGTTCCTCTCCTCGCTATCTCGTGGCACCGGTGGTAAACTAGAGAACACTACTCTGTTCGTCCTGCTTTGCAGCTTCCATCCTAACTCCCTGAAATCACTTTTTATATCCTCGATCCTTTTCCTGGCTATATCATTAGTGCCAATATGTAACACAATTTCTGGCTGTTCGCCCTCCCCTTTTAGAACCTTATACACCCGATCGGAGACGTCCCGGACCCTGGCACCAGGGAGGCAACATACCTTCCGGGAATCCCGATCCTGACCACAAAATCTCCTGTCGATTCTCCTAACTATTGAGTCCCCTACCACGAGTATTTTTCTATTCTGCCCCCTTCCCTTCTTTGCCACAGTGTCAGGCTCAGTGCCAGAGAACTGACTGCTATGGCTTTCCTCTGGTAGGTCATCCCCCCCAGCAGTATCCAAAACGGTATACTTATTGCTGAGGGGAATGTCCACAGGGGATCTCTGCACTCTCTGTCTGGGCCCTTTCTTCCCCCTAACTGTAACCCATCTATCCTTGTCCTGAGCCTTAGGAGTGACCAACTCCCGGTAACACCTCTCAATTACCCCCTCAGCCTCCCGAATGATCCTTGCTGATATATATGGTCACTGCTTTCCTTCCCAGCTGTCCCTCTGGTCCTCCTCACTTCCTCCGCTGCTCCCGCTCCTTCTGTGAAAGGGAAAACACCACTGTCCGCTACCGGTAAGTAATTTTAAAAAACTGCCTTACCTTAGCTGCAGTCTTTCGGGTTCGTCTTACCTCCGCTGCTGCTCGCACTCCAAAAAAAAAATTAGAGTAATGATATTGCAAAATGAATCCTCCAATGGTGGGATCTTGGTGTGACCGCAAGGATGTTTGGTAGAGAGAAATCTGAAAGTGGACCTATTGTTTTTTAGATTGAGCCAAACCAGTTACCATGTATTCAAACCTGAGTCAAGCTTACAACCCTTCAACACAAATCTCATACCATCTGCTACTGAAACATCATTCATGTCTTCATCATGCCCAGATACAACTCCTCCAACACTCTCCTGGCTGCCATCCGTGAAAGAGTGTCTTTGTGAATATCCCTCCATTGACACCACCAACAAGAAAACAGATGGATTGAGAATGCCTGGTGTGATTGCTGTGGGTTTATACGCAGAAAGCAGTTGCAGTTTTAACTTACATGACAAGTACTTCAAAGTATTGGAAATGTTTTCAGATGGTTCTCTAGCATTCGTTAACATGGAGTTAATGGAAATTAATGTTATGGAGACCCAGGCAGATGGTAGAATTTTAATTCAACCAAAAAACAATTGAAACTAAGAATCTACTAATGACTATGAAGCCATTGTTAATTGTCAGAAAAGTCTATCTAGCTCACTGTCCTTCAGGGAAGGAGATTTGCCAACCTCAGGTAATCTGGCCTACATATGACTCCAGACCCAAAGAAATGTGATGACTTTCAACTGCCCTCTGAAATGGCCAAGCAAGCTTGTCAATTGTATCAATTGCAACAAAATTTCAACAAAGAAATTAAACCAAACAGACCACTTGGCATCCAACTAGGCACCGAAAAACACAATGGTAGAAATAGCCCTGTTCATCCTTCTCATTAACCTCTGGGGCTCGTGCCAAAACTGGGAGAGCTGTCTCACAGACAAGACAAGCAACAGTCTGACATAGTCATACTCACAGAATAATACCATCCAGTGTATGGCCCAGACATCACTATCACCATCCCTGGATATGTCCTGTCCCACTGGCAGATAAGACCCTGCAGAGGTAGTGGTGATGTGGTATACAGTTGAGAGGGAGTTGCCCAACCTTGACTCCGGACTCCATGAAGCCCCATGGGTAAGAAAACCTCTTGCTGATTACCACATACTGACCTCCCTCAGCTGATGAGTCCGTATTCCTCCATGTTGGACAACACTTGGAGGAAGCACTGAGGACAGCAAGGGCACAAAGGGCAAGGATTTCAATCTCCACTACCAAGAGTGGCTCATCACTGGCACTACTGATCGAGGTGGATGAGTCCTAAAGGACACAGCTGCTAGACATGGTCTGTGGCAGGTGGTAAAAGAACCAAAAAGTGGGAAAAACATACTTGACTCATCCTTCCCAATCTGCCATCTGCAGATGGATCTACTTGTGAAGTATTGCAAAGAGTGACCACTGCACAGTCCTTGTGGAGATGAAGTCCCCCTTTTAACGTTGAGAATGGCCTCTATCATGTTGTGTGGCACTATCATCACGCTTAAACGGGACAGACTTTGAACAGATCTAGCAACTCAAGACTGGGCATTCATGAGGCACTGTGGGCTATCAAAGGCAGCAGCAGTATTCCAGCACAATCTGTAAGTTCATGGCCCGACACATCCCCCACTAAATCATTACAATCAAGCCAGGGGTTAATGTAGAATGCAGCAGGGCATGCCGGGAGCTGCATCTAAAAAGGAGGAGTCAACCTGCTGCAGTTAGGACGATGTGTTGAACCTCATGAGATGAGAGAGATAATCAGTTTTTACTGTGGAGAAAGAAATGAAACTAGAGAACCCAGGAAATAAATATTGATGTTTTCAAAACAGTCTAGGAGAAAGTGAGGACTGCAGATGCTGGAGATCAGAGCTGAAAATGTGTTGCTGGAAAAGCACAGCGGGTCAGGCAGCATCCAAGGAGCAGGAGAATTGACGTTTCGGGCATGAGCCCTTCTTCAGGAATGGGCCCTTCTTCGGCTCATGCCCGAAACGTCAATTCTCCTGCTCCTTGGATGCTGCCTGACCTGCTGTGCTTTTCCAGCAACACATTTTCAGCTTATTTTCAAAACAGTGCACATTACAGAAGAGGAAGTGCTAGAGGTCTTAGAAAACATAAAGGTGAATAAATTTCCAGGACCTGATCAAATTTATCCCAGGACATTGTCGGAAGATAGGCAAGAAATTGTGGGGCACTAGGCAGAAATATTTGTATCATCTATATTCACAGGTGAAGTGCAGGAAGGCTGGAGGGTGACTAATGTTGTAGGTGAAAGTGACTACTGCAGATGCTGCAGATCACAGTCAAGGTTAGAGTGGTGCTGGAAAAGCACAGCAGGTCAGGCAGCATCCAAGGAGCAGGAAAGTCAACATTTCAAACAAAAGCCCTTCATCAGGTGATTAATATTATGCCTTTCTTTAAGAAAGGCTGTAAGGAGAAATCTGGGAACTATAGACCTGTGAGTCTGACATTGGTGGTGGGTAAGTTGTTGGAGGTGATTCTGAAAGATAGGATTTACGTGCATTTGGAGAGGCAAGACTGATTAGGGATAGTCAGCATGGGAAATTGTGTCTCACAAACTTGTTTGAGATTTTTGAGGAAATAATCAAAAGGATTGGGAGTAGAGCAGTAGAGCAGTTTATATGGACTTTAGTAAAGCCTTTAACAAGGTTCTGCATGGTAAACTAATTAGTAAAGTTAAACCGCATAGGATTCAGGTGGGCTTGCCTTTTAGACACAAACTTGGCTTAACTGTAGGAGACAGAGGGTGGTAGTGGAGGCTTGTTTGTCAGACTGGAGGCCTGAGACCAACAGTGTTCCACAGGAATCGGTACTGGGTCCACTTTTGTTTGTAATTTTTATAAACAATTTGGATGAGAATTAGGAGACATGGTTAAAAAGTTGGCGAGTGACACCAAAATTGATGATAAATGGACAGTGAAGAAGGTTATTTCAAAGAGATCTTGATCAATTGGATCAATGGGCTGTGGAATTTAATTTGGATAAATGTGAGTCATCGGAGTTGTTCGTATGTGGCGCTTAGTCGGTTAGCGCAGGATTCCTATTTCCTGGCTTGTCTCAGCGTCTCTCGCCCGTAAGTGTTCAAAGTTTGTGTGAAGATTTGTAGCTCGGGTGCTCGTTGTTGTGGTTCTGTTCGCCGAGCTGGAAGTTTTTGTTGCAAACGTTTCGTCCCCTGGCTAGGCGACATCATCAGCGCTTGGGAGCCTCCTGCGAAGCGCTTCTTTGATGTTTCCTCCGGTGTTTAAAAATGTGAGTCATTGCATTTTGGTAAAATAAACAAGGTCAGGACTTATACAATTAATGGTAGGGCTCTGGAAAGTTTTGTAGAACAGAGAGACCTATGAAATTTGGATCACAGGTAGACAGGCTGGTTGAGAAGGCATTTAGCATGCTTGCCTTTATTGCTCAGACCTCTGAGTATAGGAGTTGGGATGTCATGTTGAGGTTGTACAGGATGTTGATGAGGTCTCTTCTGGAATACTGTGTCAGTTCTGGTCACCATAGGAAGGATATTATTAAATTGAAGAGGGTTCAGAAAAGACTTACCAGGATTAGATTAGATTACTTACAGTGTGGAAACAGGCCCTTCGGCCCAACAAGTCCACACCGACCCACCGAAGCATAACCCACCCATACCCCTACATTTACCCCTTACCTAACACTACGGGCAATTTAGCACGGCCAATTCACCTGACCTGCACATCTTTTGGACTGTGGGAGGAAACCGGAGCACCTGGAGGAAACCCACGCAGACACGGGGAGAACGTGCAAACTCCACACAGTCAGTCGCCTGAGGCAGGAATTGAACCCGGGTCTCAGGCGCTGTGAGGCAGCAGTGCTAACCACTGTGCCACCGTGCCGCCCACTGTTACTGGGAATGGAGGGTTGAGTTATAAAAATAGAATCGATAGGCTGGGACTTTTTTCACTGAAGCATTGAGGGGTGACCTTATCGAAGATTATAAAATCATGACGGATATAACTAAGATGAATAGCAAGGGTCTTTTCCCTAGGGTGGATGAGTTCAAAAACAGGGGGCATATTTTTAAGGTGACACAAGAAGATTTTAAAAAGGACATGAGGGGCAACTTTTTTATGGTTTGTGTGTGGAATGAACTTCCAGAGAAGTTTAAAAGATATCTAACTGAGTACATGAATAAGAAATGTTTGGAGGTAATGCAGACAAATGGGACTAGTTTAATTTGGGAACATGGTCGGCATGGACTAGTTGGACCGAAGGGTCTGGTTCCATGCTGGATGACTTTATGACACTATGACTCAATGATTACCTGCAGGCCAAACAGCATAAGTAGCAACTGGTAGACAGAGCTAAGCAATCCAACGACCAATGTATCAAATCTAAGCTCTGCAGTCCTGCAACATCTAGCTATGGATGGCTAGCAACACTCTAGGAGAAGGCTCCCCATCCTCAATGATGGAAGAGTCGAACACATCAGTGTGAAAGACAAAGCTGAAGCACTCTCAGTAATCTTAAGCCTGAAGTGCCAAGTGGATGATCCATCTCAGCCTCCTCCAGCCATCTCCACCATTACAGATACCAGTCTTCAGACAATTCAATTTGCTCCACACGCTATCAAGATACATTTGGAGACACTGGATGCTGCAAGGCTATGGACCCTGACAGCATTCTGCCAATAGTACAGAAGGGTTGTGCTCCAGAACTTGCTGCTCCCCTCGCCAAGCTCTTCCAGTGCAGTTACAATACTGGCATCTCCATGACAATGTGGAAAATTGCCCAGCTTTGTCCTATAGACAAAAAAGTAGATACATCAGTCTACTCTCTATCATCAGTAAAGTGATGGGAAGTGTCATAAACAGTGCTATCAAGCAGCAACTGCTCAACAAAAACCTGCTCAGTGATGCCAGGTCGGGTTTCACCAGGACCATTCAGCTCCTGATCTCATTATAACCTTGATTCAAACATGAGCAAAAGAGCTGAATTCCAGAGATGAGGCGAGGGTGACAGCCCTTGACATCAAGGTTGCATTAACTGAGTATGGCATAAAGGAGCCTGAGCAAAACTGGAATCAATGGGTATTAGGGGGCAAACACTCCACTGGTTCTAGTCATATGTGGCACACAGGAAAATGGTTGTGGTTGTTAGAGGTCAGTCATCTCAGCTCCAGGACATCTCTGCAGGTATTCCTCAGGGTAGTGTCCTCAGCGCAGCCATCTTCAGCTGCTTCATCAAAGACCTTCCCGCCAGCATAAGATTAGAAGTGGGAATGTTAGCCAATGATTGTGCAATGTTCAGCACCATTCGCAATTCCTGTTATTGTAGTAGCCAATATTCGAATATGTCAAGATCTGGACAATATCCAGGCTTGGATTGATAACTGGCAAATAACATTCACTCCACATAATTGCCAAGCAATGACATCTACAATAAGAGATAATCTAATCACTTTCCCTTGACATTCAATTGTGTTACCATCTTTTAATCCCCCCATTACTAACTTGACCATAAACTGAATTGGACTCAGTACATGAACACAGGGTCTACAAGAGCAGGACATAGGCCAGGAATACTGCAATAGGTAACTATCTTTCTGATCCCCCCCCCACTACTCATCTCTCCCCAGAGCCTGTCTGCCATCTACAAGACACAAGTCAGGAGTGTGGTGGAATATTCCCCACTTGGCTGGATGGGTGTAGCAGCAAGAACACTCAAGAAGCTTGACACCATCCAGGACAAAGCAGTCAGCTTGACTTGCACCACATCCACGGGCATCCATTCCCTCCACCACTGATTCTCAGTAGCAGCAGTGTGTACTATTTACATGATACACTGCAGAAATTTACTAAAGCTCCTTAGATAGTACCTTCCAAACCAAAGACCACTTCCATCTAGAAAACTAAGGACAACAGAATAAATGGGAACCTGCAAGTTCCCCTTCAAGTCACTCACCAACCTGACTTGGAAATATATTACCCTTCCTTCTATCTCAATCAGAGCACTATGGCTACATTTGTAATATTACACAACACAATGTCTTATTTTTACACACTATAAAAGAAACTTAATATTTCTCTTAGCCTTGTTTCTGGGATTCATTTCTGTACTTTATTTATACTCTGAAGAAAATGTAGTTCTAATTTACATTTGTTTTTTGTTCTACAATTTTAAACGTATTTCATGTAAGTTTTCTTTCCATACATTTGATATAATCCTTTCAGAAATTTTTGCTGAAATTTATGTTTCAAAGCTGTCATTGCTTTGTTCCACTTTCAACTTGAGAGGTTACAATAAAAGGTTGAACAATGAACTGGAGCTTGAATGACAATTCAGAATTTATTCATCCATTTCAATTTCCAATGCCTATTTCAAAATCTGAACGTTACTCAGCGGTTTCTTCCAAAAACGATAACAATTTTACTTGTAATCTTTATCTTGAATTGCAATCATTCAAGATTTAGGTATTAGCAATTCATTCTGATTTTAGTTGAGTTGATGAAAATTAAACTTAATTAATCATATTTCTTCCTCACAGTAGTTGACAAAAATACTAATTATCTGGAGGTAACTTCTCAGCTTTGAAGATTTATTTTAGATGTTCAAAACATTATCACATTTTAGTTTGAGGGCTTTTCTTATCACTTTTATAGTAAACTGAAATATGAGAACATTTCTGATATATCCCAATGATTGAGCAATGACTTCATGCTGTGAAATACAAAGGACAGCATTAGACAGAATGGTATCAATGGCAACATAAGCACATCGCTGGCTTGAAAGCTTGCTGTTCAGATAATTTTTAGGCACTAAGTATTTGGATTACAAACTTCTGCTGGAATACAGTTTGCCTTATGAACAGAATTGCTTGCAATCATCCACTGAAAGAGGACACAGGAAGATGGTGGTTAGTGCATGTTAGGATACAGGTAGTGGGTTTTGGATGATCTTATGTGTACAGAGGGTAGAACATGAGTGGCCAGCCAAGAAGGCATGAGAATAATCAAGCTTTGAAGGAGCAAACACATGGATGTGGATTTCAGCAGCCAATGAGCTGAAGCAGGAAGAGAGTCAGGTGACGGAATGGAATTGGAAATAGGAAATTTCTCACTTCTCCAACAACCTCAGCACGCGCATCCACTTCACCATAAGTACCATGTTTTACTCATTGCTGTCCGTTCCACTGATAGTTCACTGGACTCAAAATGTTCAGACCTTAAGACTGTAAGAAATAGGAGCAGATTTAGGCCATTCAGCCCATTGAGTTTGTTCCACCATTTGATCATGGATGACATGTTTCTCAATCCTATTCTCCTGCCTTCTGCATATAAGCCTTGATCCCCTTAGTAATCAAGAACCTATCTATCCCTGTCTTAAATATACTCAATGACTTGACCTCCACAGCCACCCGCAGCAATGGGTTCCACAGATTCACCCCCTCTTTGGCTGAAGAAATTCCTCCTTATTGCAATTCTAAAGAGTGTTCCCTTCACTCTGACGCTGTGCCCTGAGGTCCTAGTCTCTCCTCCTAGTTGGAACACTTTCTCCACATCCACACTATCCAGGCCTCTCAAGTTTCAATGAGATGCTCACTCATCTTAAACTCCATCAAGTACAGACCCAGAGCCCTCAACTGCTCCTCATGTCACACACCCATCATTTCCAAGATCATAATTGGAAACCTCTCCTGGATCCCCTCCAAGACCAGTGACGATATCATGCCTGTGCTAAAGGGGGACACTATGGCGGTCTTGGGTACTGAGACGTTATGGGTGGAGCCGAGAAATAAGAAGGATGCAGTTACATTTTTGGGGCTGTATTACAGACCTCCCAACCATGAGCGTGAGGTAGAAGAACAAATAGATAAACAGATTATGAATAGATTAGAGGCAATAGGGTAGTGGTGATGGGAGATTTTAATTGTCCCAACATTGACTGGGATACACTTAGCGTAAGAGGTCTGGATGGAGTAGAATTTGTATAAAGCAGCCAGGAGAGTTTTCTAGAGCAGTATGTCAATAGTCTGACAAGGGAAGGGACCATATTGGACCTGGTACTGGGGAACGAGCCAGGACAAGTGGTAGAAGTTGCGGTGGGGGATTTCTTTGGGAACAGTGACCACAATTCTGTAAGTTTTAGAATACTTGTAGATAAAGAAGAGGGTGGTCCTAAGGGAAGAGTACTAAACTTGGCCAAGGCCAATGATATCAAAATTAGGCAGGAGCTCGGAAATGTGGATTGGGGGCAGTTATTTGAAGGAAAGTCCACATTTGAGATGTGGGAGGCTTTTAAAGATAGGTTAACGGTAGTGCAGGATAGGCATGTCCCATTGAAGGCAAAGAATAGGAAGGGCAAGATTCGTGAATTGTGGATGACAGGAGAAATTGTACAACTTGCCAAGAGGAAAAGGGAAGCATACATTAGGTCTAGGCAGCTAAGAACAGAACGGGCCCTGGAGGAATATCGGAAGAGTAGGACAAGTCTTAAATAAGGAATCAAGTGGGCTAAAAGGGGTCATGAAATAGCTTTAGCAAGCAGAATTAAGGAAAATCCCAAAGCATTTTATCCTTATATAAGAAGCAAGCGGGTAACTAGAGAAAGGATTGGTACCCTGAAAGATAATGAAGGAAGGCTGTGTGCCGAACTTGAGAGAATGGGTGAGATTCTGAATGATTACTTTGCATCAGTGTTCACTGAGGAGAGGAACGTGATGAATCTTGAGGTTAGAGATAGAATTTTAATTAGTCTGGATCACATTGGCATAAGTAGGGAAGATGTGTTGGGTAGGCTAGAGGTTATTAAGGTGGACAAATCCCCAGGACTGTATGGGATCTATCCCAGGTTGCTGAGGGAGGCAAGAGAGGAAATAGCTGGGGTACTGACAGATATCTTTGTGGCATCCTTAAATACAGGTAAGGTGCCAGAGGACTGGAAGGTTGCTCATGTTGTCCCCCTGTACAAAAAGGGTAGTAAGGATATTCCGGGTAACTACAGACCAGTGAGCCTGAAGTCAGTGGTGGGGAAGTTGCTGGAGAAGGTACTGAGAGATAGGATCTATTTATATTTAGAAAAGAATGAGCTTATCAGTGATAGGCAACATGGTTTTGTACGGGGGAGATCGTGCCTTACCAACTTAATAGACGAGAAGTGACCAAGTTGTTAGATGAAGGAAGGGCTGTTGATGTCACATACATGGACTTTGGTAAGGTGTTTGATAAGGTTCCCCATTGTAGACTAATGGAGAAAGTGAAGTCACATGGTGTGCAGGGTGTTCTAGCTAGGTGGATAAAGAACTGGTTGAGCAACAGGAGACAGAGAGTAGTAGTAGAAGGGAGTTTCTCGAAATGGAGAATGGTGACCAGTGGTGTTCCACAGGGGTCAGTATTGGGGCCACTGTTGTTTGTAATATACATAAATGATCTAGAAGAGGGCTCTGTTGGTATGATCAGCAAGTTTGCAGATGACACAAAGATTGGTGGAGTAGCAGAAAGCAAAAGGGACTGTCAGAGAATACGGGAGGATATAGATAGACTGGAGATTTGGGTGGAAAAGTGGCAGATGGCTTTCATTCCAGACAAATGTGAGGTGATGCATTTAGGCAAGTCTAATTCTAGAGCGAATTATACAATGAATGGAAGAGCCTTGGGAAAAGTTGATGGGCAGAGAGAGATCTGTGAGTCCAGGTCCATTGTACCCTGAAAGTTGCTACACAGGTGGATAGAGTGGTCAAGAAGGCATATAGTATGCTTGCCTTCATTGGATGGGTTATTGAGTATAAGAGCTGGCAAGTCATGTTAAAATTGTACAAGACATTGGTTCGGCCGCATTTAGAATACTGTGTACAGTTCTGGTTGCCACATTACCAAAAGGATGTGGATGTTTTGGAGAGGGTGCAGAGAAGATTTACATGGATGTTGCCTGGTATGGAAAGTGCTAGCTATGAAGAGAGGTTGAGTAGGTTAGGTTTGTTTTCACTAGAAAAAAGGAGATTGAGGGGTGACCTGATTGAGGTTTACAAAATCATGAAGGGTATAGACAGGGTGGATAGAGACAAGCTTTTTCCCAGGGTGAAGGATCCAATAACGAGAGGTCATGCTTTCAAGGTGAGAGGTGGAAAGTTTAAAGGGGATACACGTGGCAAGTACTTCACACAGAGGGTGGTGGGTGTTTGGAACGCCGTTACCAGCAGAGGTGGCAGAGGCAGGCACAGTAGATTCATTTAAGGTGCGTCTGGACAGATGC
The DNA here is from genome assembly GCF_037043375.1 of Chiloscyllium plagiosum. Lineage (NCBI taxonomy): Eukaryota > Metazoa > Chordata > Chondrichthyes > Orectolobiformes > Hemiscylliidae > Chiloscyllium > Chiloscyllium plagiosum. The sequence goes on along the minus strand of NW_028270149.1, from coordinate 26,126,074 downwards.
ATGAGTAGGTGGGGAGCAGAGGGATACAAATGCTTAGGAATTGACCAACAGGTTTAGACAGTACATTTGGATTGGCTCAGGTTGGAGGGCTGTTCTTGGGCTGTAAATTTTTTTTGTTCTTTGTTCAAACATCCTTGGATAGTGCCCAAAACTGTTCGCAATATTCCAAATGCAATTTGACCAGAGCCTTATACAGCCTCAGCAGCATATCCCTGCTCTTATATTCTAATCATCTCGAAACAAATGCTAACATTGCACTTGCCTTTGTAACTGCCAACTGAGCCTGCATGTTAAACTGAAGTGAGTCCTGAATTAGAATGCCAAGTCTCTCAATGCCAGCAAAACCAAGGAATTCATTATTGACCTTCAGCGAGATGTTACTCATGCCCCCTACACATTAACAGCACACAGGTGGAACGAGTGGAGAGTGTCAAACTCCTGAGGGTGGTCATCCACAACAAGATTTCTTGGACTCTTCATGTGGACACACTTGTTACAAAAGAACAACGACATCTTTTCTTCCTCAGTCTGCTGAGGAAATTTGGCCTGACAGTGAATACCTTTGCCAACTATTATAGGTGCATCATCGAGAGCATTCTGTCTGGATGTATCACTACCTGGTACGGCAACTGTACCATTCAAGGTCAGAGATGGTTACAGAGAGTGGTGAAGTCTGCCCGGACAATCACAAAGGCCAACCTCCCATCTATAGAATCCATCTACCAGTCTCGCTGTCAAGGAAAGGCTGCCAGCATTCTTAAAGATCCATCCCACCCTGGCAATGTTTTTCTACACCCTCTACCATCGGGGAGAAGGTACAGAAGCCTGAACACACACACCAGCCGGTTTTGCAACAGTTTCTATCCTACTGTTGTTAGAGTACTGAATGGACTCACAAATTCTTAACATTCGCCTGTACCTTTTTTTTTGCTGCTGTTTACCTAGTATTTACTATCTATGCTCCTTAACTATGTGATCTGCCTGTATTGCTGCAAGATAAAGCTTTTCACTGTGCCTCAGTACACGTGACAATAAATTCAATTCATTTTCAGTCCCTTGGGCCTTCAGATTTCTGAAGCCTTTCCCCATTTAGAAAATAGCTTATGCCTCTATTCTTCCTACTAAAATGTATAACATTGCACTTTCCCACATTGTGTTCCATCTGCCACTTCTTTGCCCTCCTAGCCTATCCAAGTCCTTCTGCAGCCTCCTGGCTTCCTTAACAGCACCTGCCCCTCCACCCATCTGTTGACAACTGCAGACTTTGCAACAGTGCCCTCAGATCCTTCATTGACGTATAACGTGAATAGTTGTAGTCCCAACACAGACCCCTGAATGACCTCACTAATCACCGGCTGCCATCCTGAAAAAGACCCCTTTATCCCTACCTTTTGCCATCTGCCAGTCAACCATTCCTCTATCCATGTTAGTATCTTGACTTTAACATCGATGGGCTCTTACCATAGTTAGCAACCTCCTGTGTGATACCTTGGTCAAAGGACTCTGGAAGTTCAAGTAGATCATTTCCACTGGCACTCCTCTGTCTTTCTCACTAATTGCCTCCTTAAAGAATTCTAACAGATTTGTCAGGCATGACCTCTCCCTGATGAAGCTGTCCTGACTCAGCCCTATTTTACCATGCACTTCAAAGTACTCTGCAATCTCATTCTTAATACAGTCCCAAAATCTTTATCAATAACTAAGATCAGGCTAACAAGCCTCCCTCCCTTCTTAAACCAGGCATGTTACATTAACCATTTTCCAATCTTCTCAGACCTTCCCTGATTCCAGTGATTTCTGAAAGATCACCATCAATGCATCTGCAATCTCCTCAGTTATCTCCTTCAGAATGCAGGAGTTTAGTCCACTTGGTCCAGGTAATTTATCCCTCTTCAGAACTTTCAGCTTACCCAGCACCTTCTCCTTAGTGATGGCCACTACAGTCACCTCTGCTCCAGATTCTCTTGAAGTTCTGGTGTGCTGCTGGTATCTTCCAGTGTGAAAAATGATGCAAAGTATCTATTCAGTTCCTCCGCCATTTCTTTGTTCCCCATTACTACTCATACAATCTCATTTTCCAGTGGTCCAATGTCGTCTCTCTTACCTTTTGGATATCTAATATAACTCTTGCCATCTTCTTTTATTTTACTAACTAGCTTACTCTCATATTTCATCTTCTTACCCCGTTATAGCTTTTTTAGTTATCCTCTGCTGGGTTTTAGAGGCTTCCAAATCCTCTGGGCTTCCCACTAATCTTCACCACATTTTTGCCTTTTCTTTTGCTTTTCTTCCGTCCCTGATTTTACTTGTCAGCCATGGTTGCCCCATCCTCCTCCTAGAATATTTCTTCTTCCTTGGGATGAATTTTGCTCTGCCTCCCAAATTACCCCCAAAATTCCTGTCATTGCTACTCCACCAACTTCCCTGCAAGGCTCCCCTTCCAATCAGGTCTGGCCAGCTGCTCCCTCATGTCTTTGTGTTACCTTTACTCAGTTGTGATACGGATCTATTTGATTCCAACTGCAGGGTGAATTCTATCACATGATGGTCACTGTTCATTCAGGGTTCCTTCACTTTAAACTCCCTAATTAAGTCAGCTTCTTTATACATCACCAAACTCAGAACTGCCTGTTCCCTATTGGGAGAAAGTGAGGACCGCAGATGCTGGAGATCAGAGTCAAGAGTGTGGTGCTGGAAAAGCACAGCAGGTCAGGCAGCATCTGAGGAGCAGGAGAATGGATGTTTCGGGCATAAGACCTTCAAGGGTTTATGCCTGAAATGTCGATTCTCCTGCTCCTTGGATGCTGCCTGACCTGCTGTGCTTTTCCAGCATCACACTCTCGACACTGTTCTCTACTGGGCTCTACCACAAGCTATTCTGAAAAGCCATCTCAGAGGCATTTCATGAATTCTGTTTCTTGAGATCTGCTACCAACTTAATTTTTCCAGTCCACCTGCATATTGAAGTCCCCCATGGTTATCGTAATAGTTACTTTCTTAGCTGATTTATTTTCTATCTCCTGATTTATTTTCTTCACCACATCCTGACAACTGCCAAGAGACAGGTACACAACTCCCATCAGAGTATTTTTACCTTTGTGTTTTCTTAGCTATACCCATGCAGATTCTATGCCATCCAACTCTATAATTACTCCTTGCTATTCATTTAATTTCATTTCTTGCTAGCAAGGCAACTCCGTCCCTCTGCCTCACTGCCTGTGCTTTCGATAGGATGCATCTCCTTGGATATTTAATTCCCAACCCTGTGCCCCTTGCAGCCATATCTCTGTGATACCCACAATTTCGTATATGCCAATTTCAATCTGCTATTAACTCAGCCTATTCCCCACAGATCTGCTAGACCTGCTGAGTTTCTCCTGTTATTTCTGTTTTTGTTTCAGATCTCCAGCATTAGCAGTTCATTGTTTTATTTTAGCAACAGCAGAGCCATTGAGAGATGTAATTGTGAGGTAAAGATGAGTGCATTCCTGATATGTGTAAAAACTGGTGCTTTGTTTTTGGATGATATTTCTGAGGGGCAGGACTGAGGAGACCAAGGATAAATCTTTGGGATACCCCAACCCAATGGTGTGGGAACAGGAAGAGATACCATTACAGTTGATTCTTTGCTTATGATTGGATCTCTCCTCTGAGTGATTAATTAGGGTATGTGGAAGACAGATTTGACGGAGGCAGTTCTGGTTCATTAGACCTGAGCCTTACTGTCTGCCAGTTACAGCATCTGCCTGTTTCCAAATCGAGCCAGTGTTTTGGTTCTCAATCAAACCTTTTGCAAAGTCATTCAGCTGTGGACACCTTCTGGGCAAACAAAGACTTTCGACTTGCCCTAAACTTTCCCTCCGCATCCTCGAATCTGTATCCTCTCATTGAGCTAAACTGGTATATCTAGAAATATTGTTCTGCATTTATTCGGTCTATCTCCTTTCCGCGCTGTACATCTCAGTATTCTCTGCTATCATCTAATATGGTTTGAAGGAATGCCTGAGACCTAATGGAAAAAGGTGATGGTTCTACAGTAAAGAGATAATTGGGTATGAAAACTGGTTGTATAAATATGTGGAGCAAGTAATCGGTGGGGAGTGAGTTTTACACAATGTGGTTAACTGAAATAAAGCTCTCACGAAACTAAATTCGACTGTACTTCAATACAATTACCTTCTTCTGCATAACAATTTCCCTTCTGAGATATCACTTTTTGCAGGTTGTTGGTGTATAAGTAATCATGTTATTTGGCACTGTTCATCCTCCTCATACCAGAAATCTGACGCAGTCTGACTAGAACATTGTACAGCTGGAGATTTGAACACAACTGGTGCGCTAAAAGAAATCAGTGCCCTATTCATTTTCTTTTTCTGCAGCCTGGCACACTTTCGATGTGATGAATGAGAAACAAATACCTTTGGCAAGTTTTATCCTTTCCCTTGAGTACACAAACCTTTAGGAGAAAGTGAGGACTGCAGATGCTGGAGATCAGAGCTGAAAATGTGTTGCTGGAAAAGTGCAGCAGGTCAGGCAGCATCCTGAAGAAGGGCTCATGCCCGAAACGTCGATTCTCCTGCTCCTTGGATGCTGCCTGACCTGTTGCGCTTTTCCAGCAACACATTTTCAGTACATGAACCTTTAGTTCTTATTTTGGAAGAAATTTGGTTATCTCCTTTTAAGTTACACAACTCCACCCTTCATCAAAAGAAAGAATCAAAGGATTTAGATCATACTTGCAAACCAGAAGCTTTAGAGGTTTCTGAGACACGCTACTAAATGTATCTGCCGTATTACAGCAAATTAGTTCTTCTCCCTCTTTACTTCTTTCCATTGTCGGTTTAATCCACATCAGTGACTTAGAGCAACTCATATAATGTCTTGCAAAAATAATATGTCCTAACTACTGCAAAGGAACGTGCTCAACAAACTTGTTACCGGGACACATAAAAGAAATTCAAACACGATTAATTAAAACATGGAACATAGAAGAGTACAGCACAGCACAAGTACAGGTCCTTAGGCTGTCAATGTTGTGCCAAACTTTTATCCTGCTCTAAGATCAAACTAACCTACCTACCCTTCATTTTGCTATCATCCATGTGCCTATCCAAGAATCACTTAAATGTCCCTAATGTATCTGATTGTACTACCACCGCTGGCAGTGCATTCCACACACCCACCTCTCTCTGTATAAAGAACCTACCTCAGGCATCTCCTCTAAACCTTCTTCCAACCACCTTAAAATCATGCCCCCTCATGATAACCATTTCCACCATGGGAAGAAGTCTCTGGCTAACCCCTCTATCTATGCCTCTCAACATCTTGTACGCCTCTATCAAGTCACCTCCCATCCTTCTTCCCTCCAATGGGAAAAGCCCTGGCTCCCTCAACCTATCTTCATAAGACATGCCCTCCAGTGCAGTCAACACCATGGTAAATCTTCTCTGCACTCTCCAAAAGCTTCCACATCCTTCCTATGATGAAACAATAGACAATAGGTGCAGGAGTAGGCCATTCTGCCCTTCGAGCCTGCACCACCATTCAATATGATCATGGCTGATCATCCTTAATCAGTATCCTGTTCCTGCCTTATCTCCATAACCCAAACAATCAGAACTGAACACAATATTCCAAGTGTGGTCTTACCAGGGCTTTATACAGCTGCAGCATAACCTTGTGGCTCTTAACTCAATCATCCTGCTAATGAAACACAACACATCATCAGCCTTCTTAACAACTTATCAACTTGAATGGCAACTTTGAGGGATCTATGGACATGGGCCCCAAGATCCCTCTGTTCTTCCACACTGCAAAGAATCCTGCCTTTACCCTGTATTCTACATTCAAACTCAACCGTTCAAAGTGAATCACTTCACACTTTTTCAGGTTGAACTCCATCTGCCACTTCTCAGCCCAGTTCTGCATCCTGTCAATGTCCCGTTGCAACCTACTACAGCCCTCCGCACGAACCACAGTTCCACCAACTTTCACGTAATCAGCAAACTTACTAACCCACCCTTCCACTTCCTCATCCAAGACATTTATAAAAATCACAAGAGCAGAGGTCCCAGAACAGATCCCTGCAGAACACCAGTGGTCACCAAGCTGCAGACTGAATACTTTCCATCTACTGCCGCCCTCTGTCTTCTATTGGTTAGCAAATTCTTAGCCAGACAGCCAAATTTCCATGTATCCCACACCTCCTTATTTTCTGAATGAGCCTACTATGAGGAACACTATCAAACACTTTGCTGAATTCCATATACACCACATCCACTGCTCTACCTTCATCAATGCATTTTGTCACACCCTCAAAGAATTCAATAAGGTTAGTGAGCATGAACTGCCCCTAACAAAGCCACGCTGACTATCTCTAATCAACTATGCTTTTCCAAACAATCATAAATCCTATCTCTCAGAATCCTCTCCAATAATTTTCCCACCACTGATGTAAGACTGACTGATCTGTAATTCCCAGAGTTATCCCTATTCCTTTTCTTTAACAAAGGAATAAACTTTGCCACCCTCCAATCATCTGGTACTACTTCAGCGGACAGCGAAGACACAAAGATCATTGCCAAAGGCTCAGGAATCTCTTCTCTCACTTCCTGCTGTGACCTAGGGTATATCTCATTCCTGATGAAGGATATATGCCTGAAACATCGATTCTCTTGCTCCTTGGATGCTAACCTGGACTGGCTTTGTTTTACCAGCACCACACTCTCAACTCTGATCTCTAGCACCTGCAGTCCTCACTTTCTCCTTGGGTATATCCCATCTGGCCCAGGAGACGTAACTATCCTCGTGTTTTTCAAAATTTCCAGCACATTCTCCTTCTTAACATCAAGCTGTTCAAGCATATCAGCCTGGTTCATGCTGTCATCACAAGCGACAAGGTCCCTCTCAGTAATGAATACTGATGCAAAGTATTCATTAAAGACCTCTCCTACCTCCTTGGGCTCCAGGTGTAAGTTCCCTCCACTATGCCTGATAGGCCCTACCCTCACCCTGGCCATCCTCTTATTCCTCACATAATTGTAGAATGCCAACACATCCCTTCCTTACCTCAGTGGAATAAACCTATCCAGCAGTCACAGCAAGTGCTCCCTAAACAACCTTCACATTTCTGTTGTGTATTTCCCTGAGAATATTTGTTCCCAATGTGTTGCTGGAAAAGCGCAGCAGATCAGGCAGCATCCAAGGAACAGGAGAATCGACGTTTCGGGCATAAGCCCTTCTTCAGGAATGCCCGAAATCTTCAGGCTTATGCTCGAAACGTCGATTCTCCTGTTCCTTGGATGCTGCCTGACCTGCTGCGCTTTTCCAGCAACACATTTTCAGCTCTGATCGCCAGCATCTGCAGCCTTCACTTTCTCTCCCAATTTATGCTCCACAGTTCCTGCCTAATAGCATTGTAATTCCCCCTCCCCCACTTAAGTACTTTCCTATACTGTCTGCTCCTATCCCTCTCCATGACTATAGTAAAGGTCAGGGAGTTGTGATCACTATCACCAAAATGTTCTCACACCGAGAGATCTGACACCTGATCTGGGTTGTTGCCAAGCACCAAATCCAATATGGCCTCCCCTCTAGTCAACCTATCTATATATTGAGTCAGGAATCCTTCCTGGACACAAATTACAAAATCTATTCCATCCAAACTATTTGCACTAAGGAGGTTCCAATCAATATTTGGGAAGTTGAAGTCACCCATGACAACAACCCTGTTACTTCTGCACCCTTCCACAATCTGCCTCCCAATATGCTCCTCCATGTCTCTGTTTCTCGTGGGAAGTCTATAGAAAACTCTCAATAAAGTGACTGTTCCATTCCTTTCCTTTTTCTGACTTCCACCCATAATGACTCCGTAGACAAACCCTCCTTGATGACCTCCTTCTCTGCAGCTGTGATACTCTCCCTGATTAGCAATACCACTCCCCCACCTCTTTTACCTTCCTTTGAAACATCGAAACCCCAGAACATCCGACAACCACTTCTGCCCCTATGACATCCAAGTTTCTGCAATAGCCAAACATCGTAGCTCCAAGTACTGATCCATATTCTAAGTTCATCATCCTTATTTCTAGAATACCTCTGAAATAAAATAATGAAAATGGATGGTATATCAACAAACCCAGCTGATTCATCAATATACTTTAGGGAAGGAAATTTGCTGTCTTTACTCAGTCTGGTTTCTCTGTGACTTCAGATATACTGTTATGTAGTTGACTGTAACCTGCCCTCTGAAATGGCCTAGCCAGCTACCAAGCTGTATATGCAGCTTACTACCATCTTCCAAATAATAGTTTGAGATGCAGAATAAGAATTATCCCTTCCATGAATGAATTTGAAAAATGACAATGTCAAGAGGAAATGATCTCTTTGCCATTGTGGTTTCAGAATACCCAACTTAATCTTTCAACTTGCTGAATGTAAATGTTAGTTTCTGTGGCTAAAGAAGCTTGACATTTCATATTGATAGCCAACAAAAGAAGTTTCTTGAGAACTACACTCAGGATTGACAATTGCCATGATTGCGTTAAAGAGACAAACAGTTGTTACTGAAGTTGTCCACTTCCACTTGGTTGAATCAACTCTGTTGGAGTATACTACATGTCTGTGATTTGTCTGAATGTTCCATGTATTGTATTTCCAGCGCATTTTGTATTCTTCAAACATTGTGTGTAATATAATTCTAATTTCTGTTACACTAAATTGTGCATAAATGTAAGTCATGTTGTTAGTTGTAGCTGTTCCCCTGATGAATATGACAGATCTCACCTCGGTACATCCTTATCAATCCACTCATAACTAGAAAATCACCTGTAATTATTTTTTCACACCACATTATTCCTTCTGCTGTTTAATTTTGGAGTCTCCTCCTATTTTCCCCTTCACTGAAGTTTCGAAGAATGAAGGGAGAATGTTGTTACAGCCATTCAATTATAAAATTGTTCATGTGGTAAGATGAGAAAATGTGATTGCCAATGCATTGTCGAGGCTTGATTGAGAAATGGAGGTGTTCGGTGTCAGAAATAAAGCAGACTGAAATAGAATGTAGTTGTGTACGTTTGCATGTTTACAGTCAATGTAATGTATATATGTGTTGAAGAGTACGAACAATTTAGGATTAAGGGGTTTTAAAATGAAGCCATCTTTGGATATTGATGGGTTTTTTTTGAGGGGGGGGGGGAGGTGTGATGAATCTACTTCTTTAACAAGGTGATGTTGTCCTTGGTATTTTTTTCAGAGAGGTTGTAACAGACACAGATTCCGAAAAGTCTATGCTGGAAAGTTTCAGAGCCAATTTGATTCTAGCTAACTGATTTTGCCTCAGGCAAAATGCTATCAGGTTTTTTAAAACAAACACTTGAACAATGAAAGGAGGGGTGGTCAGTTCTCCCAGCTCAGCTTTTGTCTTGTTTGATTTGGTTTTAGCACAGTGGTCTTAAAAAGGCTGCTGTATCCCAAAGAAGCAGGTTCATGATAATCTCTCTCTGACTTCTCTCCTGTGAGACCCTTCATTTGATTTTACCTTTTGTACCAAGGGATGTTTATGGAGATTGTTGCAAGTATTTAGAACAACATCATGAAGTTAGGGCTTTTGGATAAATGAAGTTATTCTGCATTCTGTTGTCTTTTGTTTGTGTTTCATTCGGTAATCTTGAAAATAAATTCTGTTTTGTTTAAAACTAAGTGGTTTGACCAAGTGCATCTCTCCTGGAATATCCATATTATACCTGCTTAAAACAGCTATTCATATACCCATCCAGATGCCTTTTGGATGCTGTAATTGTGCCAACCTCTGCCAGTTCCTCTGGCAGCTCATTCCATGCCCGCACCACCGTTTGTATAGAGGGATAAGGGCCAAGTGCTGGCAAATGTGACAAGTGTTACAACGTGATTAAATTAGATTAGATTCTCTACAGTATGGAAACAGGCCCTTCAGCCCAACAAGTCCACACTGACCCTCCGAAGAGCAACCCACCCAGACCCATTCCCTATATTTACCCCAGACTAATGCCCCCAACACTATGGGCAATTTAGCATGGCCAATTCACCTGACCTACACATCTTTGGACTGTGGGAGGAAACCGGAGCACCTGGAGAAAACCCACGTGGACACGGAGAGAATGTGCAAACTCCACACAGAAAGTCGCCCAAGGCAGGAATTGGACCCGGGTCCCTGGCACTGTGAAGCAACAGTACTAACCACTGAGCCATGGGCAAACCCCTCTACTAATTTAAAACCAGCAACACAGAAAAGATTTATCCCATGCAGTAATCTGTGAAAATTCAATCGGCCAAGAACTAGTTAAAGTAAAAGTAACACCTTTCTTTCTTTCTTAAAGTATAACAGAGAATAATTAACTAACAACTATTTACAACTCCTTCCTTTAATCTATCATTTACTTTCCCTTCTATTATACTAGTCCGATAAAACTCCCAATTAATTTACAAGTCAAACCTTCTTATCTCAAAACCAGACAGCTTTCGGTTCTTCGCTGGATTCCTGTCTTCTTTTCTTCTTCCTGGGATTCTGCTTCACAGGTTAGTGATCGATAAGAGAGCTATTTTTCAGGCAGTCTTTACATGCTGTTGACTTGGCAGTTCGCCTCTCAACTGTTCAATTTTCCCTGGTCTTTTACCCCCAAAGCGTTGGATTGTGTCATCGGCTTTTAAGATGGTCAATCTCCTAAATTCAAACTTGGTTGGGATTTGGTATTTTCAGGGTATAATTTAAGCTGAATTCGAATTTGTTTTTTCTCATAGCAACTCAGCCAGTGCTATCAGTTCTGAACCAAATGTTACTTTGTGAATTCTCTAGCACTGAGTGTGCTTGTCAAATCCTTGACTCTCTTAAAGGTACAGTGCACTTCTACACTTTTATAACACTAGATTAGGTTAGGATATCTGGTCAGCATGGTTTAGGGTGAGAGGGGAAAGATATAAAAGAGACCTAAAGGGCAACTTTTTCATGCAGAGGGTGGTGCTTATATGGAATGAGCTGCCAGAGGAAGTGCTGAAGGCTGGTACAATTGCAACATTTAAAAGGCACCTGGATGGGTACATGGAAAGGAAGGTTTTAGAGGGATATGGGCCAAGTGCTGGCAAATGGGACAAGCTTTGAAATGGAATCATAGTGAAAGACGTTCTGGGGAACATTGATGCAGAGATCTCTAAAATCTATATGTGTAGCATTTATAGAATATTTATGTGATTCTGTAATGGTGACATGCTGGCCATGAAACATAAACATGGAATGTTTAGAAGAATGGGGTTTTTAATTTCTTGTATCCAAATATGAAGTGAAAGTTTATTTTTCAAACGTTACTGTAATCCTCAAGGTATTAAATACAATCTCAGTATTATTGATTTCAAACCAACATATTGTAATCGAACAGCTCTATTTGTAAATTTGAATCCAAGGACAGCACATTGTCTCAGGCTTAGATCTGAGCAGTGACATAACATTTCATTTGAAATCTACAAAACCCTTGTGTTTAACTCCATGCCTCAATTCACAATAATATCAGATGTTCTTTGTGTAAGAGCCTCTACAATGGGTTAACTAAAATCTGTTCAGAATATGAGCCCTTGTTTACCTAAAAGCAATTCTTTTTGAAGGCTGTTTACCAAGATTCACAGTTACTCTTCTGCTTATAGAGACTGGATTAGAGTGGTGCTGGAAAAGCACAGCAGTTCAAGCAGCATCTGAGGAGAGGAAGATCGACGATTCGGGCAAAAGCCCTTCATCAGGAATACAGGCAGAGTGCCTGAAGGGTGGAGAGATAAATGAGAGGAGGGTGGGGGTGGGGAGAAAGTAGCATAGAGTACAATAGATGAGTGCGGGTGGGGATGAAGGTGATAGATCAGGGAGGAGGATGGGGGAAGGTAGCAAAGAGTACAATGGGTGAATGGGAGTAGGATGAAGGTGATAGGTCAGAGAGGAGAGTGGAGTGGATAGGTGAAAAGGAAGATAGGCAGGTAGGACAGGTCATGGGGATAGGGCTGAGCTGGAAGTTTGGAACTGGGATGAGGTGGGGGAAGGGGAAATGAGGAAACTGGTGAAGTCCACATTGATGCCCTGGGGTTGAAGTGTTCTGAGGCGGAAGATGAGGCATTCTTCCTCCAGGCGTCAGGTGGTGCGGGAGCGGCGGTGATGGAGGCCCAGGACCTCCATGTCCTCGGCTGAGTGGGAGGGGGAGTTGAAATGTTGGGCCACAGGGCAGTGTGGTTGATTGGTGTGGGTGTCCCAGAGATGTTCCCTAAAGTACTCTGCTAGGAGGCGTCCAGTCTTCCCACAGTAGAGGAGACCGCATCGGGAGCAACGGATACAATAAATGATATTGATGGAAGTGCAGGTAAAACTTTGATGGATGTGGAAGGCTCCTTTGGGGCCTTGGATGGAGGTGAGGGAGGAGGTGTGGACACAGGTTTCGCAATTCCTGCGGTGGCAGGGGAAGGTGCCAGGACGGGAGGGTGGGTTGCTGGGGGGCATGGACTTGACCAGGTAGTCACAGAGGGAACGGTTTTTGCGGAAGGCGGAAAAGGGTGGGGAGGGAAATATATCCCTGGTAGTGGGGTCCGTTTGGAGGTGGTGGAAATGTCAGCGGATGATTTGGTTTATGCGAAGTTTGGTAGGGTGGAAGGTGAGCACCAGGGGGGTTCTGTCCTTGTTACAGTTGGAGGGGTGGGGTCTGAGGGTGGAGGTGCGGGACGTGGGCGAGATGCATTGGAGGTCATCTTTAACCACATGGGAAGGGAAATTGCGGTCTCTAAAGAAGGAGGCCATCTGGTGTGTTCTGTGGTGGAACTGGTCGTCCTGGGAGCAGATTCGGCGGAGGTGAAGGAATTGGGAATAGAGGATGGCATTTTTGCAGGAGATAGGGTGGGAAGAGGTGTAATCCAGGTAGCTGTGGGAGTCGGTGGGTTTGTAAAAAATGTCGGTGTCAAGTCGGTCATCATTAATGGAGATGGAAACGTGCAGGAAGGGGAGGGAGGTGTCAGAGATGGTCCAGGTAAATTTAAGGTCAGGGTGGAATGTGTTGGTGAAGTTGATGAATTGCTCAAACTGCTTTTAGAGACAGTTCAGTCCCTTTGATTTTGAGTTCCTCTTCCTGAAATTGACTTTCACCTTCACACGTCTTTCTTGGGTCTGGAGCCTGGGGTTTTATGTTCAACGGTGTAGGATTGTGCATAGATCCTTAGCAATTACACATTATCAAGTACTTTGGAATCCTAAAATTTCACCTGAATGTAGATTCAACTTAAAAGAACATTCCTTTATAAATGGATCACAGACTCTAAAACTGTTATGTAGCAATTTGGAACAATGTCTGGAGCACAATTCGGCAAAGTTGCTCCTAATATTGCATCTGCAATTCTAAAAAAAAATGTTTTTTAAAAGAAAACTCCCCTGTACTTCCAAATGGCTCAGTTTGCAAATCTGTAATCCAGCATGGAATTTGGCAATGACCTCAATTGTCTCCATGGTTCAATCCACACTCCATGCTAAGTTAATTGATCTCAGTAAGATGACTGCAAAGGTGGAAGTAACATCCAAGTTTCCTGCTTCTGAATGCTATACAGTGGCTCCCTAGTGGAATATGCATATGTGAATGTTGGGCCAAGACAGAATCAGGTTCAGTTTTCCAGTAAATGATAACCATTTGAGCAGGCTACTGGCGAGCAACATGCATCAGCAAATGTCTCAGAATATGTGCCAATGCTTTCAGAAAAGGATGGGCTGAGAGCAACACACCTTATGCCAATTATTGTAAATAAAGCAGTATGGATTGATAGGAAAGGTGACAACTTCATGATACCACACAATTTATGCTTCTTTGGAATATGTTACCAGTTAAAAAGTAACAAGATTCCTTGTGACTGAAAAAAATCAAGTAATTAGTAATGATTGTTGATTATCTTTAACTATGAAGGTAAGCATTATACATTGATATATTTTAAGTCAAACTGGACGTACATGTTCCTGTATCTTCCAGATTCATTGATACCCAGTGCTCCCGCACATTTATAAGTATGTCCATATGTGAGGTTGACTTTGAGTTATGCCAATAACTCCTGTATACTCAAACAAGGACAGAAAAACGCACCCTATCCTAATTTCTTGATGTGACAGCAAAATAGAATCCCCCCTCACTTTAATACATAGAGCTGTTAAATGTGTGGTCGTTTATTAATGAAACCTGAAAATCTACTCTGCCACTGTCCATCTCCCTGTGTACTACTGTGTCTGGAATTGTTTCAAATAATTTTCATAATAAATACAAAAAAAATTGGCTTAAAAAGAACCACCTCAGGGTAAGTGATAGAGAATCAAAGTCTGGTGTTTGTTTTGGAGGACTTTGATCATTCCTAAGTTTCATTTAGAAGAGTTTTTTTTAACCTTCCCATGAATATGCACTGTTTTATTTTCCTTTGAAGTTACTTGATCAAGTCATGTCTCTGCATCTATGAAGGTATAATGGATGCCTCCTCCTAGATTACCGCCAAAAGCACTTTCAATCAGCCACTACAGGATATAAGGTAGTGACAATGGAGACAACCTGGCTGATATTTCTTGGCCTCCTTCAAAATGTTGCCTAGCTTCCACCCAACGAGCCTTGTCCAATGCAATTGACATCAGTAAATCAGCAGAGTAAATTCAGCTCCATTGCACATTAGTATTCCCACAAGCATTACCTCAACACTGCTCGGTTGTCAAACACTGAATGCTTTTGAGATATTGGTCCAGTAGTTGATGATGGTCTGTTATTATGTGGCTAATCTCAAGTGGTTTAGTTGGTGTACGAAATAGAATTGGAGTCTGAGGTCTTTACAATGTAACTGTTTATTCACCTTATACTAATTCTATACACCTAGCATAGAGCTCAGACTGTTACTTCTCTCTTCAGTCTTTTCACTATCATGTGATCCACTGTTGTGGCTTGGCTTTTTATATAGTTAAGTGTTAACCCTTCACTTCACATCACTCCCAAGTCTTAGAGCTGAATTTTCATACTTGGCTGTATAGTATTTTACCCAGTAAAATTCATGGGATCCAGTTTGCCATGGCTCACTCCATCTTTCCTTGTGATATCTTCCACTTTTCACCTCAATAATTAAACATTTGGACTCTACTGTGCCCTCCTCATTGAACCATGTGGCAGGAGAGGCAGATGTGCTCACCACTGCCAGGACCTTCCGGCATTCAGAAGGAGAAAGTGAGGACTTCAGATGCTGGAGATCAAGGGGTGCTGGAGATGAAGGGCTTATGTATGAAACATTGACTCTCCTGTTCCACAGATGTTGCCTGACCAGTTGTTCTCCTTCTGGTATTCAGGCCACTGGCACTATGTTTAAGCCCCAGGGGTAATCCCTTCGGATGCTACCAGCCACAAGCTGGCTCCTGCACTGTGGTGTTTGACTATTATCACTGAGGACATGGCACAGTCAAAGAAGCAGGCATCCTACTTCACTGGACAAGGCCTTGGTCTTGCTCATGGATGGAAACTGAGAGGGCGGAGTGCTTTATCCTGCTGACTGGCAAAGGATGGCACAGCACCAGATGCAGCCAACCTGAACTGATATTGCAGCCCAGCTCAATGCTGTGTCGCAGGCAAAAAGAAGTGTCCAGCCGTGCAGAGAGAAGGTTAATGATTGTCTGCAATCTGCATGGTAAGTGACCCAGTGTCTTTTTGCTGCTCCTTCTTACTCACAGAGCCACAAGTTCCTCTAATTCCGCAACTGCATATGTGACAAAGCTTCATAGATTTCAGTTCTCAACATTCCAATTATCATATTCACTCAACATCTCTCACCCACATCATCCTCCAAACTACAAAACCACTCCTAGCCTGTGTGCTTTCTATTCGCTTAGCAGGGGCACATCACCATCTTTCCTGCTCCTATATCACCACTAACTGCTCTTCCAGTCACTTCTATTGCAATCAATCCCTCCCTTTAACCCATTGCTGGAAAATGTCTTTCCAATTAGGCTGAAAGATTCAAGTTGGGTGGGGAATAGCACAGATCAGGCACCTGATCTATAGGAGGGGAAAGTTCTTGAGCTGGCCAGAGAAAAACACAACAGGTTGGAAAGGAAGATGTCAATATCCAACCAATCCAATGAGTTTCATTCTGCTGCATTGCATACTCTCCCTCTATACCCAGTGGTGCAGGACCTTGGTAAGACCACACCTGCAGTATTGTTTGCAGTATTGGTCTCCTTACCAAAGGAAGGATTTACTTGCCATAGAGGGAGTGTAGTGGATATTCACGAGGCTGATACCAGGGATGGCAAGACTGTCCTATAAGGAGAGAGTGGTTCGAATAGGCCTATATTCACTGGAGTTTAGGAAGATGAGAGGGATCTGATTGAAATAAATAAATTCTAACAGGCTGGACAGACTTGATTCCAGGGTGATGTTTTCCCTGCTTGGGGATTCTAGGACCATGGGCACAGTCTCAGTATATATGGTAGATCATTTAGGACAGGAATGAGTAAAGATTTCTTCACTCAGAGGGTAGTGAATCTGTGGAATTCTCTAATGCAGAAGGCTGTGGAGGCCAACTTACTGAATATATTCAAGAAGAAGTGACTTTTGATGTTTTAGATTTTAAAGCCGTTATGGGGTATGGAGAAAAAGAAGTAGCATTGAGACAGGATCAGCCATGATCATCCAACCGTACTGTGTGGAAACAGGCCATTCAACCCAAGACATCCACACCAACCCTCCAAAAAGCATCATACCCATGTCCATCCCCTTAACCTATCCCTATAACCCTGTATTTCCCACAACAAGAACATCTAACCTACACATCCCAGAACACTGTAGGGAATTTATAGAGTCCTAGAGTCATAAAGATGAACAGCATCAAACAGACCCTTCAGTCGTTCAGGCCGACCAAATATCCCAACTCAAACGAATCCCACCTGCCAGCACCCGGCCCATATCCCTCCAAACCCTTCCTATTCATATACCCATCCAAATGCCTTTTAAATGTTGCAATTGTACCAGCCTCCACCATTTCCTCTGGCAGCTCATTCCATACACCCTCTGCGTGAAAACGTTGCCCCTTAGGTCCCTTTTACACCCTAAACCTATGCCCTCTAGTTCTGGACTCCCCCAACCCAGGGAAAAGACTTTGTCTATTTATACTATCCATGACCCTCATAATATTATAAACCTCTATAAGGTCACCCCTCAGCCTCCAACGCTCCAGGGAAAACAGCCCTAGCCTGTTCAGCCTCTCCCTACAGCTCAAATCGTCCAACACTGGCAACATCCTTGTAAATCTTTCTGAACCCTTTCAAGTTTCACAACAGCTTTCCGATAGGAAGGAGACCAGAATTGCACACAATATTCCAACAGTGGCCTAACCAATGTCCTGGACAATGTCCCAACTCTTGTACTCAATACTCTGACCAATAAAAGAAAGCATACCAAATGCCTTCTTCACTATTCTATCTACCTGCGACTCCATTTTCAAGGAGCTATGAACCTGCATTCTAAGGTCTCTTTGTTCAGCAACACTCCCTGGGATCTTACCATTAAGTGTATAATTCCTGCTAAGATTTGCTTTCCCAAAATGCAGCACTTCACATTTATCCGAATTAAACTCCATCTGCCACTTCTCAGCCCATTGGCCCATCTGATCAAGATCCTGTTGTAATCTGAGGTAACCCTCTTTGCTGTCCACTACACCTCCAATTTTGGTGTCATCTGCAAACTTACTAACTGTACCTCTTATGCTCGCATCCAAATCATTTATGTAAATGACAAAAAGTAGAGAGCCCAGCACCGATCCTTGTGGCACTCCACTGGTCACAGGCCTCCACTCTGAAAAACAACCCTCCACCACCCTCTGTCTTCTACCTTTGAGCCAGTTCTGTATCCAAATGGCTAGTTCTCCCTTTATCCCGTGAGATCTAACCTTGCTAACCAATCTCCCATGGGGAACCTTGTTGAACGCTTACTGAAGTCCATGTAGATCACCTCCACCGTCTGCCCTCAGCAACCCTCTTTGTTACTTCTTCAAAAAACTCAATCAAGTTTGTGAGACATGAATTTCCATGCACAAAGCCATGTTGACTATCCCTAATCAGTCCTTGCCTTTCCAAATACATGTACATCCTGTCCCTCAGGATTCCGTCCAACAACTTGCCCACCACTGAGGTCAGGTTCACTGGTCTATAGTTTCCTGGCATGTCCCTACCACCCCTCTTAAAGAGTGGCACCTCCAGTCTTCCGGCACCTCTCCTGTGACTATTGATGATACAAATATCTCAGCAAGAGGCCCAGCAATCATTTCTCTAGCTTCCCACAGAGTTCTAGGGTACACCTGATCAGGTCCTGGGGATTTATCCACTTTTATGCTTTTCAAGACATCCAGCACAAGTCCAATCCACCTAACTTGTACATCTTTAGACATCATATTGAATGGCAGAGCAGGCTCAAAAGGCTGAATGGCCTACTTCTAATCCTAATTTTGATGTTTCTGAGTCACTCCAGAAATGTCCAGCCACACCACCTTCCCCTTGTGTGTGATTTGGAAGTCTGTAGAAAATCCAACCAAGGACAATGGGCCTGTTTATGGGCAGGACACTTGCAGCAGGCTGAGGCTCTGAAGGCCCATAAGCCTTTGGAAAGACTACCCACATTTTTCAGACCAACCAGACCAAATATAGAGTAGACCCCCTCACTCCAGCTGCAGAAGTGAGAATGCAGCTTAATATAATGGGAGGGAGAAGAAGGAACCATTTTACTGAGGCCATTAGCGACGTGGATGGCACAAATTTGGAAATAAATTTGCACTTTTGTAGATATATATTCATTTCCACTCTTAAAGCCTTTGTCACTGTCAACTCTTGTTAAGTCTCAGCCACGTGAGAGATGACCAATCTCTTCAGGCATCCTCAAGATGAAATTCCCCAAGTATTGCTCGTCTCACACAAACAACTCACTCCTTGACTAGAGATAGCTTCAGACATCAGGGATCCTTGAACCATGATGTTGCTGACTGTATCCGAGGAATTGCACTTTGATGTGGAGAACACTGAGGCCAAATGCAATGTGCTGGGATTGTGCTACAGCTTGTCTGGCACAAATTATTCCACATTTACACCGATTTTATGAGTGACAGAATGGAATAACTGATGATAGCAGATACCTCTGGAGGCAAAGTTTCATTTTATCAGTCAGATTTTCAAGCGAAAATAGTGCCCTTGAGGGCTGGGAGGTGTACAATGGACAACTCATATATTCACTCTCTCATCGATCAGTAGGGGATGCTGTACAATGCACTGCCTCTCTCATATTAACTGCTGTCGAGAACGCTCAAGCATTTCAGTGCAACTTTAGCAGTCCAAGTTCACTCTGAAATATTGAAAGTTAAGTGATGATGGACGGGTTGAAAAGAGTTGCCTCAGGATTTCTCTCAATCTAATGCCTACCATGAGAGACTTCACTATAATGCACTCAGATATCATGTACAGACTGAATCTAGTATGAGCACTATTTGATGTTGGTGCACTGTCTCACTGACAAATATTTTATCCCAAACAGTCAAAAGCACATGCCATGTGTAGAGACTTGAAACTATCAAGCATGTGATCAAATTGAGAACAAAACCTTTGTTCAGCAACAGAAAACGTCAAGGACTGCAACTATAACAAGGCCTTAATTTATTTTGCACTAAGCAGGGACTGCGTGCCTTGTAGCCAACAGAAAGTTACACAATGAAAGGAAATCCATACCCAACTCCTTCACCCTTGGAGTGAGTTTCAATTTAGTTTCTTCTGACCTATTGCACTCAACAGTGTATTGCTCTGTCATGATCTCTTGGATGTCTCTCCCATCTGATGACCTGGCCCTAAGCCCTATTCTCAGCCTCCATAGATTGCTGTTGATCCCCATTCCTTTGCATCCAAGACATCCCCTTCCCCATCTTATCAGCTCCAATTGTGAAGCGCATAGCATGTCACAATGATTTGGGATTTCGTCTAGCACAGACCTCCAAACTTTGCAACGATGGTCACACGTAATATGAGCTTCTGTGGAGTGGAAGTCTTTTCTATTGGTGAACTCTGCAGGTTGATGATAGGGCACCCTAAAGCAATGTGATTGCTGCCTATAGCACCCTACACCTGGAAGAAGCCAGTGACAGTGGAGAATCCCACTGCTGAGGCTGCTTGACTCTGCCTTATCATGGAGTAAGGCTAAGCACAAAAAGGAGCTGGAGAAAATGCCATTGGTGACACCTTGGATGCAATTATATGTAGAGTATTGGGAGACTCTGTTCCTTTTGAAACAAGCCACTGGAACAAAAATTTTCAGGAGCTAAACTGTTCACAAATGCCAAGTTAGGGTGCCACCCAGTCTTTCTTAGCACAATGCCAACTCCAGCAGATGACACAATTCAGTCATGATGACCCAGGACATCCTTTATCGGTGTCTGCAACCTCCGAAAGATGTAGGAAATGACAGTGAGGTGTGAAATGAGGGGTCTCAGCATTCTTCTCTATCTTCTTGAGAAATCTCTACCTGCTGCTCCTCCCAGTAGAGACTGTGTAGCAATTGTTGGAGACTGGTGTTTTTGCTCGGTGTGCTGACAACACTGAAATTTGTCCGTCCTTCGATGTTGTCTTTACATTTGAAACATAAGGACTCCTGCCATGGTGATGTCCATATTGCATGAGCACATATTCTATGGAGATTATCTGAAAGGGAATACAATTTTATCTCAGCCCTCACATCAATCACCATAAAGCTGCATACTATGCTCTGATAGTGTGGAGGTTTCACAAGGAATTTCATACCTCAATAAGGAGGTCAGAGTGATGTAACCTTATCCAAAAGTATGTTGCATAACTAAAATGTTTGTGTTATATTAGAGGAAATATAACTTTTGCAGTAAGGAACCATGATAGGCTCCCACCCATCAAAGAAAGGGTGCCCATAAATCTCACAGAACATGTGCTTACATACTTATAGTTCAGTGTGTGAATGTTTCAGCTCCAAAGTTATCATTTCAATTGATAGTTTAGGAATGTATTTCTGAAAAGCCAAGAACAGATTATAGTTTTAAGTTAATGTCCGATTACATTTGTTAAACTGACATGACAAGGAGGCAATTAGTGTAAACAATGTAAAGATCAGGAACATTTGGGAATATAATTTATAATGTTCATCCTTGGACGATGAATGACTTAGCAGAACAAGGGCTTCTGCCTGAAACGTCGATTCTCCTGTTCCTTTGATGCTGCCTGACCTGCTGCACTTTTCCAGCAACACATTTTTAAGCTCTGATTTCCAGCATCTGCAGTCCTCACTTTCTCCAAGCTTAATTTTATGCCAGGTAGGTGGCAGTACTGAATCAGCGGATGCATGCTTAATGCAATTGCCCCTAGCACAGCCTCAAATTCAAAAATTGTATTCCACTCCCAAAGAAGAAAATAGTAACTTTCCCCAACCACTCTGCATGTGATAACTGCTATATTCTATCATTGCGCAGTTGGCTTTGGATCAAAGACAGCAGTGTTTCAGTGCTGTTTCTTGTCAGTGATTTGCAGACTCCTTCTGAGATATAGGATGATGGTAAAAATCCCTGCTAGATCTCCATAAAGTGGACAAGATAGTGCCACCCATAGCTTCAGGTCGAATTCAGCAGTGGGCTCTGATACTATGTGTGTATAGTTAACAGTTGGAATACTATCTGGAAGGCCAATAGCAAATGCAGATTCATCAAGCTGTCTACCACTGGCAGATATACCACTGGTGGTACCGTCATTGGACTTGTCCATAATGGTTTTAAATTTTCTGGACATGCTTCCAGTCACAGCTGACAATATCAGACTTTGTATGCATAAAGATCCAGTCCTGGCAAAACTGAAACAGCTGGTGGTGATGGGGGAAGGCCAAAGGAATTGAAACCCGGAGAGACCAGATCACAGTACAGGATGGCATATTAGTACGGGGAGCAAGAGTGATTATCCCACACAAAGATTGCTGCCAGATACTGACACCAGGGTCATCCAGAGGCTGTTAACTTGGCCCAGTCAGGGAGCCCTGCCTGACAGGAACAAACAGGAGCGTCAGATGTTCTGCTTACTCTGAGAGCTGGCTCTAAGGAAGCTGGATCACATGTAAATAATGGATGACTTGGAGATGGGATACCAGCCCCTGTGCAGTTATTTCAAAGACCATCCCTAGATTTAAGTTTCCCACTTTAATCTGGACTTCATGGATGTCACACCCCACAACTCACCCCCAATAAGCCATTATTCAGCCAACCCTGGGAAAAAGGATGACACACCTGGCAGATTAACCTGGCCTCAACTGAACAATTCACACCCTTCAGACTGATATTTCCACAGCACTCTGACTGACATTTCTGGGATCCATGCACTGGCTGCACTTGATCTGCAGGACTGACCATATTCCTGGATTACAACATCAGAATTTCCCAGACCCCAGCAGGACTAACTGTATCAAAGCTCCTGTGGTGTAATTGAATTGAACCCTTTGACCAACTGTTGTGGCAACCCCAGACTGTCTGTTTTCATTCTTGACTCCAACAAAGAATACTTCCTTTCGTTTTCAGACATGGACATTTGTTTGAAACATGTGCAATGCAGCAACACGTCCACCCTCCTTACTGTTTAGTATTTGCAATTTGACAAGCTGCTTGCATTTCCCCCTGTGCTACGGTGCAATGCAAGCTACAGAGCCTGGCAGCCCCTTGAGTGAACACATTGTGGTAAGGCTAAGAAATAAAGGTGTGTGTGTATCCATAAATGTATGTAAAGCAATCTGGCAGTCGTTTGCAAGTCATAGGTGCCTCTGAATTCCAAACTGAAGTCCTGAAGGACTGAAGTCGCGTGTGAGAGTCAGTCCGAGAGCAGGCATGATGACGTGATGATGCTGGGCTTTGCCAATGTTGCATGGATGATTAGTGCAGGGGAATGGTGTCCAAGGAGCTTACAGAGACATTGTGCTGAAGACAGAGTTGGATAAAGGCCAGGACAAGCAATCAGCAAGCTACAGTCTTCATGACTTACATGTTGGGAATTTGCATCATTCAGTTTCCCACAGAAGGAAAGGAGAGTTGGAGGTGGCATAGAAATGTGGCAAATGGGCTAATAATTAGATGTAAATACATGAAAATACATACTGCAAAATATTGCAATCATTAAATCACTGTTTCAAGCTGAAGGGAAAAACTTTTGACATTTTGATTGGTTCATTCTGGTTATTTCCCAACTATCTCACCAATGTCCTTACCACTCCAGGGAGGGGAAAATTCCACCCATAGTCCTGACACAATAGTTGCATCCTCTTACATCTATAGCCAAAGTCAATGTTTCACAATGTTTCACCAATCTCTGTGATCCCATTGAACATTCTTTCTGAGGTGTCAGTGGTGGTGGTTGGCAATCTCTTCTCTTCAGGTTTATGCTTGAATTCTGAGGGACTTTTGTTTTGTTTGTTAGAGAATGTTACCTGATTGGTCACACTCTATTCCTGGTCATCTGGAAGGCTGATCTCTACTACTAATATTTTTTTTGCAATGATACTCCTCTTCTCTAGCCCCCCACAGAGGAAAGTATTGATTTGTCAGAGATTGGTTGATTTGTTGTAAGCTTCCTGCTGTTAAAGCAAGTATCTGCACTGTCCTTTGCATATTGCAGGTGCAGAAATGATGGCCAGAAGGTAAACTGTAAAATATATTCCTGCCAAATGTAATTAATATCATTGAGAATTTTGATTCTTCATCCAAAGGTAACTACCAGAATTCACAGGCAGCAATAAGTTTGGTAAAACTTTCATCCACTAATGTTCAAAAGTGGGTTTCTCACTTGATAACTTTCTTCAGTGCATAAAGTCTACTCAAGTGCTTATTGAGTCATTCAACTTGGACCAAGTGTCTGAATTGGGGAAGGTCAATTTCAATATCAATAGACAGGATCTGGCAAACATAGACTGGGAACAGTTACTTCTGTCTAAGTCTACATTTGGAAATTGGGAATCTTTTAAACGTAGTATAGTGAGAATTCAGGACCAGAAAGTTCAGGAATCCTGAATCTCAAGGGATATAGAGAGCTTGATGAAGAAAAAGAAGGAAGTACTTGTCAGGTCTAGTGCAATAAAAACAGGAGAGGCCATTCAAAAGAACAGGAAGTGTAAGGGGTTTCTTATAAAGGAAATCAGGAGGGCAGATGTGATCAAGAAATGGGATCACTTTTCTTTAAACATACTAGGAAGATTACTAGGGAAGAATGGGGCCGATTAGAGACGAGAAGGGCAATCTGTGCATGGAGCCAGTGGACAAGGGTGAGGTCTTAAATTAATACTTCTCATCTGTCTTCACAGAAGTGAAAGTAGCTGGGGGTTTCAGTTGGAATGGTGAGGTTCTAGAAGACCTTAAAATTATAAGGAGGAGGTATTAAATGTTTTAGTGGACATACTGTGCATAAATCCCCAGGGCCTAATGAGATGTATCCCATGCTGCTATGGGAGGCAAGATAGGATGTTGCTGGGGCCCTGGCAGATATTTTTAATACCTTGCTGGCCACAGGTGAAATGCCAGATGACTGGAGGATAGCTACTATGGTTCCTTTATTTAAAAGGGCAGCAGGGACAGGCCAGATAATTACAAACCGGTTAGTCTGACGTCAGTGGAAGGGAAATTATTGTTAAAAAGTCCTGAAGGACGGAATTAATTAAAAGTTGGAAAGGCAGGGATAGATCAGGGATCATGAGCATGGATTTGTTAAAGGGAGATCCTGTCTGACTAATTGACTATACGTATTGATGGTGGTAATGGATGTGATGTGGTTTACATGGATGTTGGTAAGGCCTTTGACCGAGATCCCACGTAGAAGCCTGGTCCAAAAGGTAAGAGGTCATGGGATCCAAGGCAAATTGGTGAACTGAATCCAAAATTAGCTTACAAAGGAGGCAGAGGGTGATGGTGGAGGGTTGTTTTTGTAATTGAATACCTGAGACGTGCAGTCTACCACAGGGTTCGATGCTGGGACCTTAGTATTTGTTATGCGCATTAATAACTTGGGATATGAATGTAGAAGTATAATTAGTAAGTTTGCAGATTACACAAAAAATGATGGTGTTGTTCTTTGTGAGGAGGATGATCTTAAGACTACAGTTTGATATTGAGCAGCTGGTAAATTGGGCAAAGCAACGGCAGATGGAATTTAATCCCAATAAGTGCAAGGTGATGCATTTTGCAAGGTCTAGCAAGGGAAGGATATACACAATGAATACTAGATCCCAAGGGAGTACTGAGAAACAAGGGGGGTCTTAGTATAGAAGTCCATAGTTCCTTGAAGATGTCAGCAAAGGTAGACAAGGTGGTGAAAAAGGCATGCAGGATGTTTGCCTTCATTAACTGGAGCATAAAATATAGGAGTACGGAAGTCTTGTTACAACTGGATAAAACATTTTTTAGGCCACAGATAGAATATTGTGTGCATGCCGTTAGAGGGTACTAGAGAGTGTATAAAGGAGATTTAGCAGAATGTTGTCTAGAATGGAAAGTCTCAGTTATAAGGAGAGACTGGATAGGCTGGTTTTGTTTTCCTTGGAGAAGAGACTGAGGAGGTAAACAAAACTATGAGAGACATAAACAGAGTAGA
Organism: Chiloscyllium plagiosum; assembly: GCF_037043375.1. Classification (NCBI taxonomy): domain Eukaryota; kingdom Metazoa; phylum Chordata; class Chondrichthyes; order Orectolobiformes; family Hemiscylliidae; genus Chiloscyllium; species Chiloscyllium plagiosum. The sequence continues at coordinate 26,100,411 of NW_028270149.1, read as the reverse complement.
TTGTGAGAATCTGTTCCCTATGGCTGATGTGTCTAAGACTAGAGGACACAAGTTTAAGTTGGAGAGTAAGTGGTGTAGAGGAGATTGGGCAAACTTATTTTCTCTCAGAGGGTGTTAGAAATATGGAAAGAGCTCTTGAGAGGGTGATGAAAGCAGGTACTCTTGCAACATTTATGAAGCATTGGATGAGTACTTAAAATGCCAGGACATAGTAGTCCATTGACCAAGTGCAAATAAATGTGATTAATGTGGTTTGGTCTTTGTTGGTTGGCATATATTTGGTGGGCCAAAGGGTCTGTTTCTGGGCAGTTTAGTCAAATGACACCTTGGTGAAATATTGCCTCAATGTCATGGATGGAATGTTCCAGTCTCCAGAGGAGGACCATTTTAGCAGTGCACTGTAATATACCCCATCGAGAGTGTCCCAAATCACCTTGAGGTGCTGTACCCTTCAGAACCTCACTCAGCAAAGGAGGGATAGCTTTGGAGAGGAAGACATAGAGCACCAAGAGATCTCCTCCAATGAGAAAGGGGAAGGCAATGGTTGTGACCTCAGCCAGGATGTCAGTTATAGACAGGAGCAATGGTCAAATGGACAAACAGATCCATGTAAACATTACTGAGACCTACTTCCAAGCTCAGTGAATTTACCTTTAATTAGGTATCTCTTGGTCCCAAGAACAAAGAAGTAAAAACAAAGAAAATTTACAGTCCAGGAACAGGCCCTTCAGCCCTCCAAGCCTGTGCCAATTCAAATCCACTGTCTAAACCTATCACCCAATTCCTAAGGATCTGTATCCCTCTGCTCCCCATCTACTCATGCATCTGTCCAGACGCACCTTAAATGAATCTACATTGCCTGTCACCTCCACCTCTGCTGACAACGTGTTTCAGGCACCTGCCATCCTCTGTGTAAAGTACTTTCCATGTGTATCCCTCTTAAATCTTTTACCTTGAAAGCGTGACCTCTCGTTATTGAATCCCTCATCCTGGGAAAAAGCTTATCTCTATCCACCCTGTCTATACCCTTCATGATTTTGTAAACCTCAATCAGGTCCCCCCCATCAATCTCCTTTTTTCTAATGAAAACAATCCTAACCTACTCAACCTCTTTTCATAGCTAGCACCTTCCATACCAGGCAACATCCTGAAAAACCTTCTCTGCACCCTGTCCAAAGCATCCCCATCCTTTTGGTAATGTGGTGACCAGAACTATACAGTATTCTAAATGTGGCCGAACAAAAGTCTTGTATAATTTTAACATGACCTGCTAGTTCTTATACTCAATACCCCATCCAATGAAGGCAAGATACCATATGCCTTCTTAACCACTCTATCCACCTATACAGCAACCTTCAGGGTACAATGGATCTCCCAGATCTCTCTGTTCATCAACTTTCCCAAGGTTGTATAATTAGATCTCCCAAAATGCATCACCTCACATTTGCCTGGATTGAACACCATCAGCCACTTTTCCACCCAACATCCAGTCAATCTATATTCTCCTGTATTCTTTGACAGTCCCCTATGCTTTCTGCTACTCCACCAATCCTCATGTCATCTGCAAACTTACTGATCAAACCAACAATGCCCTCTTCCAGATCATTTGTGTATATCACAAACAGTGGCCCCAGCACTGATCCCTTTGGAACACCATTGGTCTCCTTTCTCCATTTCGAGAAACTCCCTTCAAATACAACTGTCTGTCTCCTGTTGCTTGACAGGTTCTTTATCCACCTAGCTAGAACACCCTGCACACCATGTAACTTCACGTTCTCCATTAGTTTATCATGGGGAACCTTATCAAATACCTTACCAAAGTTCATGTATATGACATCTACAGCCCTTCTTTCATCTATCAACTTGGTCACTTCCTCAAAGAACTCTATTAAGTTGGTAAGATATGATCTCTCCCACACACAGCCATGTTGCCTATCACTGATAAGCCCATTCTCTTCCAAATATAAATAGATCCTATCCCCCAGTACCTTCTCCAGCAACTTTCCCACCCCTGACGTAGGGCTTACTGGTCTATAGTTACGTGGAATATCCCTACTCCCTTCTTGAATAGAGGGACAACATTAGCAACTTTCCAGTCCTCCGGCACTTCACCTGTGTTTAAGGATGCTACAATGATACCCATCAGGGCCCCAGCTATTTCGACTCTCACCTGCTTGATTCCTCATTTAAGATTGGTCCTACTTTCCCGATATTCCTCCAGGGCCTGTTCTGTTCTTATCTGCCTAGACCTTATGTTCACTTCCCTTTTCCTCTTGGCTAGTTGCATAATTTCTCCTGTCATCCACAGTTCACGAATCTTGCCTTTCCTAACACTTGTTTTCAAAGGGACATTCCTATCCTGCACTATCCTCAACCTAGCTTTGAAAGCCTCCCACACATCAAATGTGGACTTTCCTTCAAATAGCTGCCCACAATCCACATTTCCCACCTCCTGCCGAATTTTAATATAATTGGCCTTGGCCCAGGTTAGTACTCTTCCCTTAGGACCAGTCTCATCTTTGTCTACGAGTATTCTAAAGCTTACAGAATTGTGGTCACTATTCTCAAAGAAATCCCCCACTTCGACTTCTACCACCTGGCCTGGTGTATTCCCCAACACCAGGTCCAATATGGCCCTTTCCCTAGTTGGACTATTGACATTCTGCTCTAGAAAACTTTCCTGGATACTCCTTACAAATTCTGTTCCATCCATACCTCTGACACTAAGTGTATCCCAGTTCAATGTTGGAAAGTTAAAATTTCCCATCACCACGACCCTGTTGCCTCTACATCTTTCAATAATCTATTTACCTATTTGTTCTTCTACCTCACACTCACTGTTGGAAGGCCTGTAGTGCAGCCCAACAATGTAACTGCACCCTTCTTATTTCTCAGCTCCACCCATAATGCCTCACTATTCAGCCCTCCATAGTGTCCTCCTTTAGCACAGCCGTGATATCATCCCTGACCAGCAATGCAACTCCTCGCCCCCTCTTACTTCCCTCCCTGTCCTGCCTGCAGTATCTATATCCCAGAACATTTAGTTGCCAGTCATGCCCTTCCTTCAACCAGATATCAAATTATGGAAAGCTAAAGAGTTTCTTGATTCAGTGATTCAGGCACCTGCCCTAGTGTCAAGATAAAAGTTTATTTGGGACCCATTTGCTTCTTTATAGGCACTCCAATACTTCCATCTTCATTGTTTCATTTCCTCAAGGAATATGAATGTTGCTGTGCTCTTCAGTGTCCTGCAAGCTGTTCTTTTTACTTTTCCCCACTTCAAAGTTAAAATCGTTTTACTGTAACAGACTGAGTTACATGGTCTGCATTTGTACAAGGGTAGGATTCCACATTTTTGGCAGAACAATCTGGTGTCAATGCAGCCAACTGTGAGAACACTCCGTGGTGACATCCACCGCTTTATTTTGTAGTTCCCTGGTTTCAGCTTTAATACATTTTTGGTTATTTGCTCGACATATTATGTTGTCTTTAACAATTTTGTTTGACAACACTTCTCCATCACGTTTTAGTGAAAATTCTGTTTCCTGCCCTGAACTCAGTTTGCCTTGTTAACTACACCACTTTGGTTTAAGACTTCTGTGCACTGTAGGAAACCCGAAACGATTCCTTCCAATACCTAATCAAGTCACTATTTCTTGACCTGTAGTCACAGTTGTCCACAAAATGATGTCAGTCATTGATAAATGAACCCATGTCATCTTCTGGCTTTTACCGTCTCTCAAAATCTTGTTTTGATGATGATTATATTGCAGCAAGTATTGAAGTATGTATTGAAAGTTTGACAACCTCATTGCAAAGATCTGTCTCCTCATTTAACTTCTGTTTTGCTAAAAACTCATCTGCAATATTGTAACTTGCACAGAGTAGCATGCTCACCTGGTCCTTGTGTGATTTTGCTGTCAAGCCTGAAGCATTGTTATATCAAGTGGATGACCTGTGCCAGTTCTGCTAGTTTTCAATTTTCTGTGGGGCCTTCCACATTCTCAAAAGATGCAGTTAGTGATAGGATCTTATGGCTTATTTTGTTCCTCAGAGCTTACTTTCATTCTAGCTTCTTTCCCACATTGTTTCGTTGTCAGCCGCTGTGTTGTTGGTTGCTTTTCCCCGTTCACTGGGCCTGTTTTTTAGGGTTTGTCTTGCTGCTCTTGCCTGCCACTAAGATTGTCCTCAAAGTCTCTCCTGCTGCTCTGCCTGGCTGCTGTGTCTGTCAGCTGTTGTCACCATCTGTCTTTGTGTGTGCTGCCTTGGAGAATGTGAGTTGCTGGAAACTAAGGTCCGTTCAACTGTTTATTCACACTATATTAACTGCTCTAGCATGCGATCCAGACAGTTGCTTCACCCTATAGAATCTCAATTCATAAAATTATTTTTCACACCACTGCTAATTTTAGCTTTCTTCTTTACCTTGTTCTGTACAAACTTTTTACTCCATAGATTTCACTGTAGCATTATAAATTTGGTTAAGTGTATGATATTCTGTTTATACAGTCAGTCAGCATTTTGACATTTGATAAGTCAGTTGTATTGAGTAACGACAGAATGGATTATGCATACTAACTGTTCCCCTCTCCAATATTCTCCCAGTTTATCTGCTGTGCTATCCCAGATAAATAATCTTGCTGAATAAAGCTATTCCGAAAACTGAATTGATTTGAACATGAAATATTCGTGGGTTACTCCATTATTAGAAGTAAGAAACATTGGAGTTGGATGTACAAAGAATGAGAATACCTCGCTTCTGTGTTAAAGTAGAGAATCAGATAGTGTGAAATAAGTCTGATCATTACCAATTCATAGTAAGGCTTACGAGTAGCCAAAAGTACATCTTTCTGTTCTGTCACTAGCAATTTGACAATTTCCATCAGCCTTGGCTGCAATGGCTGGGCTATTGATAATTCAGCAGTAATAGCCAATGTGTTCACAAGCCTACTGCTCTGCCTGTTTATCACGTGCTGTTCAGGGAAATGGGCTTCATTTCATGATGACATTCATATAGCTAGGATGCATTCATATGCATTAGAAATGCATTCATATAGCTAGGATTATGATTGCTGTTTTAATGGGCACTTGAATGGAAAACGCACCATATTCCAGTGCTATTACATTGCACATGCCGTGAGATATGTGCAGTCCAAAAATGTGCAGGTTAGCTGAATTGGCCATGCTAAATTGCCCGTAGTGTTAGGTGAAGGAGTAAATCTAGGGGAGTGGGTCTGGGTGGGTTGTTCTTCAGAGGGTCGGTGTGGATTTTTTGGGCTGAAGGGCCTGTTTCCACACTGTAAGTAATCTAATCTAATCTAATCATATATATTATCTTAATATTCCTGTTCATTTACAAAATTATATAGTGATAAATGAGATGTTATAAACTTCAGTTGCAGCCCTCACATTTTTGGCACTCACCTTTATTCTTATCAATTGTTTGATGAGTGTTTGGCAATAATCAGTGTGGTGATGCTGCCTCTGATGAGAGGAACCTCCCCCAACCCTAAAGGGGCAGGAAGAAACAAAGATCCAGATGTTCGCCAGATAGAGTGTGAAATGGTGGAAGTAGCCAAAAGTTGGAAATATTGTCTTGAACAGGGCACTGCCATTTTGAAAGGGTAGGGAGTGGAGCAAGCCAGATTTTGTGCACACATGTTTCACAGAGGTAGCTGACCATTTAAGTGACCAACTGCCTCTACTGAGGTGGTGCTTTGACTTGCCTGTAGCATGGGACATGAAGTGTGTATTTGACGCCTACTAAGAGAAGATCTGAACTTTGTGGATTTGTTTGTATAGCCAGGGTACCCATTTGAAGGAGTAAGGTATCCATTTGTTATGATCCTGGAATACCTTTGGGGGTGTTAAGGTGCCCTTAGAGAGGTAAGATACCTTTTGAAGGAAGGTGGGATTGTTACCAGTATAGATGAATTCACCGAAAAAGTGCAAAATTAAATTGGAACTCTCAAACTGTCAAAGAACTGTAAACAGTAAAAGAATCATAGAATCATACAGCAGAAGAGAGTCCCTTTGGCCCATCAAGTCTGTACTGGCAAACATTTATGACTACCTTACACTAGTCCCGTTTTTCTGACCAGGCCCATAGCCTTGAATGTTATGACACTTCAAGAGCTCATCCAAAGATATTTTAAAGTTGGTGAGATGTCAAAGAAGTATCGAAAATGAGTAGAGTTTGAAAACAAATCATTGCTAACTATTTCAATGTACCTGTTGACATAAGCCAATATTAGTTTTGTGCTGGATCACTGACTTCCCAACCTATCATTTTCATATTAGAGTGCTGGTAAAGTGAATAGTTTAGTAGTCAGATCCCAGAGCTTATAAATCAGATTAATCTGCTATGATTAGTTAAAGGTAATTCAATAGATTGAATTTTTATATCCTTCTTTTAAGTGATATAATCAATAAACACACAACTTTATGACATCCTGGCTGGTGAGGTCTACATGTGCAGGATACTAGGTAAGATAGCATCAAATGTGAAGGGTGAAGACTGGCATTTAGGAGCTTGAGTTGGCATGAGATAGCTCTATTGGCATGTGGCCATGAAGGAACATAGAGTTGAATAGGAGACATAGATTGGCATGGTGGCATGAGATACCATGAGGATTCAGTGCAATATGATTGTGTAGCATTGGTTACATCAAGAGCCATGCAAATAAATGGGGTGGGTAGGTTTGCAAAGGGGGCATAAGGGGCAATGAGTGGTGAGCAGAGGGTCATAGGCTGACATGGAGGGTATCGGGGCCATGGGAATGGTTAGAGGGCGCTAGGGATCATGGATGCGGCGTGTGTGTGTGGTGCAAGGGTTTGGGTACTGTGTTTGGATTCATTCATCTGTGTACCAATCGTCCGGACAGTGCCAGTGATCTGCAGCAGGCTCTTGGTGTAGCCTTCACCAAGAGCCTGCAGCCTCTGCTCTCATTCTGGGGTTGTCCAGCCTGCCTCCCAACTAACCCTGCCATCCTGAGGTAAAAGTTGGATTTCTGTCACAGGTCACACTTGTGGATTCAGAAAAACTCCCATCTCTGCATTCCCAAGCCAGGAACCAAGTTAGAGCCTAAGTATCAAAATGTACAATCCAGAAGTAATTCCCTTCAAACATTCCCTTCCAGCTTTCGGATGTCTACTCTACTTTTACCGATAGGCAAATGAAACTGAGTGTGCCTTGCAGAATCACGTAACTGCTTCCTGGTCAACATGCAAGGTGGTCTTCGCTCCTTTGATAGTCCCTAGACAGTCCTGAAAAACGTCCAGGTATTCAATTAGGATTTCAATTAGGTAGCCATTTTCTAACTGAAAGCCAATCCTGCTGAATCTTTCTCAATCAAGCTTAGGTTCAAGCCTTTTACTATAGTCAGTGGTCACCGAACCAGCTGCTTCTCATAAGAGACCGGAAACATACTTGTCCCCTTAATCTGTGAAGGTTTCCAGGAATAAGTTCTCTAGCTGAGGCCTTGGGCAAACTTAATGGTTGGAGTACAGAGTGAATTTTGTTAAGGACTGGTTGGGCAATCACTGAAACGGCCACACCAGTATTAACCTCCATTAGAACCAGATGATCTTTTAACCAGAGGTTTATTTTGATTGGTTCTGATTTGAATGTTGTTAACAATTTGATTGTTCCAAACCAGATGAAGATTAACTTTCTAGGGCATGCACTCTCTCGGACACCAGCCTTTGAACTCTCTTATTCCATTTAGGTCTGTGGAACACTTTTGCTGTCTCAAGTCCGCACACCGGCAGCTACTGCACTCGCTTGTCAGCCCAGATCCTGAAAAATATTTTAGCTATTTGCCTGAGGCTTAATTTTGTTTTGGTGTTTTTCTGTAGGCTAATCTAGAATCCCTCTGTTCAAGAAATGTCCTGAGTGAGGCTACGCAATTGCCTTCACTCAGGTGGTGTTCCCCAAGCTCAGTCGGACTGGCGAGAGTGTCCATTGAAATACCCTGTAACTCATGCTCCACTTGCTGCAATTTCCATTGATAAAGCCAGTTGTAGTGCCTCTTTGAAGTTCAGTTGGTCTTCAGCTAATAGGCGCTTTTGCATTGTTACATGATTTTACATTATTAATCCCACATACTAAACTGTCTCTCAGCATCTCGTGAAGAGCTAAACCAAAGTCATATGTCTCTGCCAGTCATCTTAACCTCATCAAAAATCCCGAAACAGATTTTCAAATTGCCGAGTGAAACCAATAGCATCTCAGAATCAGAGGAGGTTTGTGGTCATAACAGTCTTTAACTAAATCTGACAACTCTTGAAAGGTTTTAGTTTCTGGTGCCTCAGGGAGAGTTGGGCTCCTAATAACCAGATTAACAGCACCAATCAGGGAACTCATATTCCATGAGGTCCACCTGGCTAACCTCATTACAATCACTACAATTAGCAGCTCACAATTCCAGCAATTCATTGCATAGCAATAATAGCAGTCAAAGGGTTGAGGAAAATTCCAATTTATGGTGCTCGCTGCAAGATGTCCTGCTCCAACATAATTCTGAGCTAAATACTGGCCTATGATTTCCAGGGTTGCAATGACAAAGGCCTAATTTGTTTCAGGTCATCTCTTGCATGAATCTATTCCTAATATTTAAAGGGTATTTTATTCTGGAAGAAGGGATATACAACAATAGTGAATATCCGCAGAGCAATCACACAGCTGTTCAGCTTCATGGGTCCTCTGACTACTATTAAATTGAAGATGCACATTCCTTGTGCAAAACTCTTGTAAAATGTGCTGCTGTATACACAGCTTGCCACATAACTAAACCACACATGCTAATTTTCCCTGTTATAGCAAAGCATTGCTGTTCTCCAGTGCTATTATTATACCAGAGCAACAACCAAAAGATCTCATTTTACTGCCTAGTATCTTCCGACAATGAAAGGATTAGAAAGTAAGCAGCCTTAAACCAAGGCCTAACCTGTCAAAGATCCCAAGATATTATTTCTCAATAAAAACAGAAGGGCAGTTCTTCCTGCTCTCCTGGCCAGCATTTACACCTCAACCAATGCCACCAAAACACATTACCTGGTCATTGTCACATTGGAGCTTATGGGATCTTGCTGTGTGCAAATCGGCAGCAGTATTTCAACATTACAGCAGTGATTTTACACTTCACAGGGTATTTTATTAGCTATGAAGTGTGTAGGGATGTCTTTAGGTTGTGAAAAGCAACATATAAATGCATCTTTGTCTCATCTATCTGTCTATATATCTCAGATTTCTTTTGCGAATTTGATTTGTTGACTTTGTTGGAAAACTTCTCTCCTCAATTTCTTTACATTCTGTATCTTTTTCTCTGATCTCTCTTGACCCTACAGTTTCCCATCTTCATATTTGAAGAGGAAGAGTGTGAAGTCCGTACTGTTTGTTCGTCCTTTCCCTCGCTGTTCCCTCTTGCTAATCCTCTGCCTGAAATTCTCCTGTCTTCAGGAATACAACTCAGTTGACAGCTGTCCTTGGCTCCCTGGTGCTTTTTCAGCTGTTTAACTAGCTCCTAATTGCAGTTCACAGTTAATTGTCAGGATTATTAATTCTGCTGTTCATTAGATTGCCTGCTGTGCAAGTAATAAAGTGCAAGGTTTAGCACAGATTCAGGGAACAGTAAAATCGAGGGTGGTGAGGGCAGAGGGGGGAGGGGGGGGGGGTGTGGTGAAATAAGCCAACAAACTTCATAACTCTCAGAAGGATTTAGTGTTGGAAGGGTAATTCTTCAAGTCTTTGCCATTCCAGATCCTCCATCGCAATTGTTCCCCGTAGGGGGATGTAGGACTTGTACCAAGGCAGGAATGTTAGTGACAAAGGAGTGCAGGGAGTCACAGAAGTCAGTTACTCATTCTATATGTGATCAATGGATTTGTATGTAAGTGGTGAAGCAGGTCCAACCCATCAGACCAGCATTTCCTCCAAGCATCATGAACTCCTTTCCAAATGGTACTTTCAAATATATCAGGAAGTGAGGGTTCCAACTGAATCATCATAAGGGCTGAAGGGTTTGAGTTATAAAAATAGGCTAAATAGACTGGGACATTTTTCCACTGGAGTGTAGGAGATTGAGGTTTAACCTTGTAGAAGTTTATAAAATCATTAGGGGCATAAGTAAGGTGAATAGCAAAGATCTTTTCACTACGGTAGGGGAGTTCAAAACTAGGACACATATTTTTAAGGTGAGAGAAGAAAGATTTAAAAGGAACCTGATGGGCAACATTTTCACACAGAGGATTTTTCATGTGTGAAATGAACTGCCAGAGGACGTGGTAAATGCAGGTACAGTTACAACATTTAAAAGACATTTGAATAGGTACATGAATAGGAAAACTTTAGAGGGATATGGGCAAAACACAGGCAAATGGGGCTAGTTTAGTTTGGGAACGTGGTTGACATGAACAAGTTGGACTGAAGGGACTGTTTCCATGTTGTTTGATTCTATGACTCTATAAATGCCTGACCTTCACTTCCAGAGTAATCCAGATCAGTGTCAATGCCCAGGGAGCTGGCTAAGCACATTTTTGGCCGGAGAGGACTAAGGCACTGACCAAGCACACTGGTCCCAAGTGAAACTCTACAGGATTCTGAAAAACAAGGTGAATTGGGTGGCAAAGTAGCCTTTTTCTTATTTTCAATCTTCTAAAGTCATTTAATGCAAACTACTCTAAGCTCTTCCAAAAAATGTAAATGTAAATATGAGGTCTGACTTTCTGAATCAATTAGTTTCAGCTTTCGGCCCTCCACTGCTGACTAGTGTGACCTTTTAAACTTCCATTCCCATCTAAATGCTTTCCCATCCTGTGCCATTTATGAAATAATTTTATTGAACAAGCTGGCTCATCACTGAGCTGTTTAAAGAAGCAATGTCTAGCTATTTATATAGTTAAATGAAGATGTGGGCTGAAATTATCATTACATGGAACATTTGGCTCCAGGGTGACATCTCTATTTAAATGAAGTATTGACTATGCCACTGTTTTGTTAGTGTGATCCTTTGGAAATTTATGCTGATGGAATTCTTGAAGCAATTTCCATGTTGGTCTGGACACCCACAGGGTTTGCTATGTATAGAATAATAGATGTTTCAGGGAGTTACGAGGCAGGATGACAGTCGTGTGGCTTAGAGAATGCCAGGAACCACAAGAGTGATTTACAAAGTTCTCTGAACTACAAGTTTGTCTTACAGGCTTTGGCTTTCCTTCTTTTGTTGTTACTTTATGTTTATGTAATAAGCTTACAAATTATACCAATTTATGTCCTTCGTGTTTTAACTGTTGCTGAAGCACCATTACTCAGATCATGATCCTTGCTACTCAGGTCTCAAAGCATTTGAATCAAATGACAAGAATCAGGGTGATAAATAATATTCACATATGAAATTGTAATACTGATGAGGAAGTTCTGGTTATATCTGGGTACAATAGCATAAGGACCATATTGGGTGACACGAGTTTAAATCCTGTCTTGAAGAATTTCAATTCATACTTGATTAAATAAATATGCTTATTTTTAGAAAACTGCGGATACTAGCTTCATCTTTGTCCAGTGTCCTTACCTAAACGTGACTTCATATTGATAGCAGGAACATCGCCTGAAACAATTCAGTAAGCCATTCTGTTGTATCCAGTGCAACCAGAAACTCCCTCACCATGTGAGCGAATAAAAAAGTTGTTTAGTGTAAAATTTTGCAGATGGGTCTCTCTCACATTGTCTTGCAAGTTTCAGTCACTTTAGAAGAAGATATATTTGTTAAAAAAGTTTAAAAAAGGAAGCCAATTATTACTATTGTAGGAAGAATTCCTGTCATTTCACTCACATGCTTTGAGACTGCATTATAGGAAGGATGTGGAAGCTTTGGAAAGGGTTCAGAGGAGTCTTACTAGGATTTTGCCTGGTATGGAAGGAAGGTCTTATGAGGAAAGGCTTTGGGACTTGAGGCTGTTTTCCTAGGAGAGAAGAAGGCTGAGAGGTGTCATAATTGAGACATATAAGATAATCAGAGGGTTAGATAGGGTGGACAGTTAGATAGGGTGCCTTTTTCCTCAAATGGCAATGGTTAGCACAAGTGGGCATAGTTTTAAATTGAGGAGTGATAGATGTAGGACAGATGTCAGAGCTAGTTCCTTTACTCAGAGAGTAGTAAGGGTACATAATGCACTGGCTGCAACACTAGTAGACTTGCCAACTTTAAGGGTATTTAAATGGTCATTGGGTAGTCATATGGATGAAAATGAAATAGTGTAGGTTAGATGGGCTTCAGATTGGTTTCACAGGATGGTGCAACATCAAGGGCCAATGGGCCTGTACTGCGCTGTATTGTTCTATGTTCTGTGATAAAATACTTCACCGGCAGATGAATTCAGCCATATACTAATGGCAATTGACTTCAGATAGTGAAAACTTATGGGGACAGGTTTTTAGGTGCAGATTAAAATGTTTGTATGTTGTGCGATAAAATATTTCTGTTCTTACAAAGTATTTTGTCTTTATATGTGCTGTTAGCTATGTTACTGTTAGAAAGTACATAACCAAGCAATATACTCATCAAGCTCAGTAGGTAAAGTGAAGGGGGAAGAAAGATAGATTCAATTTAAGTATGCAATTCTTAAACTGAAAATGCACTATAACATGTTATGGTATAAATGTTTCTCACTACTATATCAATTTCTTCTGTGTATAATTCTAACATAGTCATTAACCATTCACTTTAACAGGCTAAAACCTTTATCAAAGGATCAAGTCAGAAGTCACATGACACCAGGTTATAGTCTAACACGTTTATTTGAAATCACAAGCTTTTGGAGGGTAGCCCCTTCATCAGGTGAAAGAGCAGGGAGGCAAAGGCCTAGTGGTATTATGTATCTGGACTATTAATCCAGAGAGCCAGATAATGTTCCAGGGACTCAGGTCTAGATCCTACCATAGCAGATTGTTGAATTTGAATTCAATATAAGATTTGGAATTAAGAGTCTCATGACGACTCTGAATTGATTGTCGGAAAAACCCATCTGGTTCACTAATGTCCTTAAGGGAAGGAGATGTGCCATCCTTACCTGGTCTGGTGTACACGTGACTCCAGACCCACAGCAATGTGGTTGACTCTTAACTGCCCCCTGGGTAATTAGGGATGAGCTATAAATGCTGGCCTAGCCAGCGATGTCTACATCCTGTGAGTGAATAAAGAAAAAAAAGAAAAAAACACTTGGTATTGTGTGACTTCTGAATTTGGCTACCCCAATCCATCACCAGCACTTCCACATCATCAAAGGATCAAACAGCGGAATTTGACATGAATACATGAAGATTTTGCCCAATAATATTAAACAGCATAACTTTCTGGCTTTAAGCTCTATGGCACATTAAAAATCAATGTGTGATAATGTAGTGATGACAGATACCAGTTCCAAAGACTTGCAGTAAAAGACAAACCTTTAGTATGTCTAAAGAGATGCACAGATAAAACCAATTCTCAAACAAATCACATTTAACTCCAATTGGCGTTGCTATCAAGTTGATAAATTATATCAAATATTATAGTTTAGATTATGCAAGAGAGAATATCAAATACATCTAGGCTGTAAAATGTGTAAGAAGTAATAAATAAATTAGGAGTAACAGTTGTGAAATTGGTTCACAGAATTCTTGTAAATGAATTAGTAATGATCAGCTGTACGAATTTGATTAACGGAGGGACTATGTACCACTTTGCTTTGTCAGCATCACACATGATCACATAGATATAATTGTAAGTATTGTCCTGGCTCATTACTCCACATTTTGGATATCTACATAATAATTTAGCCTTTGAAAGAGAAAAGCAAACTTTTTGGGTTAAAGTAAAATTCAGAAATGCATAGCGGGGAGAATGTGCAAACTCCACACAGACAGTCACCCAAGGCTGGATCGAACCTGGGATCCAGTCTGGGTGGGGTTGCTCTTCGGAGGGTCGGTGTGGACTGTTTGGGCCGAAGGGCCTGTTTCCATACTGTAGGGAATCTAACCTAAAAGTCAGCTAATATCCGAATGGATAATGCCAAAATATCTCTTCAGCAAATCGTAGTCTGATTTTTTTCTTATTCAAAAGAAAGCTAATCTGTTTTATATATTTCTATCATTTTGTTTATTTGTCTCAGACTTTCAACATGTAGGTCTTTTCTTTTCATTGAGTTGTTATTAGGTATTCCTAGAGAGAAGGATAAATTTAAAATTTATCCAGTACGGTGAGATGCCTGGATCCCTGCAAACAAAGGTCAGAGAAATGCAAAGAACCCACAATTCAATGATCTGTGCTCTTGTAGGATAGTGCCTTGCTGAAGGTAAACATTCAAAGTACACCTACTATCTGCCCATTGAAATTAATTATGGACATCAAAAAGACATTGGTTCTTAATATAGCTCAGGTGTTATTGTGGATTTAGTGGAAACAAAATTAAACTTAATGGGGCAATATCCCAGGACAGCCTGCGACGCCACCACCTGGTGCTTTTACTCATCACTGCCAGAGTAGTTGCTTCCCTATCTGGAATGAATGTGAAGATAGGAGGCGATATTTTCCTTTGTTTAATATAATAACTCTTTATTGCATTTCATGTACAACTTGCAAGCAAAGTCGCAAATACACATGATTTTTGCAATACTATCTTGTCAGTGGAATTGAAAATGAAAATACTCTGACAAAACGCATCTAATATATGATTCTTTTGCAGTTTGCAAGCAGAAAATATATACTATCCAGAGAATTAAAAAAAACATTTCAAATTCAGCTGTGAGGTGTACAAAACCTTCTGCCAAATGGATGAGCAGCTACAAAAAGAAGCTGATTTGTGGACCTAGCACATGTTCACTGCGTAATGGAAAAACAGCAGCACATTTTTGATCTAGGAGGAACCCCTCCCCACAACAAAGCAGAGATAAGATATGTGAGAAAGTATAACTAAGAATGTGAACTTGCTGTTCACCTTGTACACCATCCAAAACAAGTTACACGACTTGACAAAGAGCCAAAAGTAAGTCAAGTATGCCACTGTAAAATAGCAAAACAAGACATATATAGGCACACAGAAGCATTGGAGATGAGCAGAAAACATTGTGCTCAAACACACAAATATTTTCATGTAGCAAAGGAAGTTAACACAACTGCACGTAGCCATCTTAGTAAAGAGAATGCTCAGCAAGAAGAAACCTCCAAGGACAAAATTACACTGTTGCATTCGCATTGTTTTATGGGATATAATAGGAATGCACAGAATGAAACAGCAGGAATCTTTGAAAGAACAGTAAAGGGTGGAGTTTGGCAACACATATAACTTCGTCATGCCTAAGGCTGATCCAGTGAAAGGATAGCCACACAATGGTAATATCTGATCACTAATTAACTGTCATCTATCTTTATATTGTCTGTTTATTTATGCCTTTTTCACACTCATCTATTTGCAAATTTGTTATTTCATTAAGGAAGTGATATTTTGTATTATTGTGTAGTAGGAGCTCCAAACTGAACCGATGCAAGGACAAACACTGCTTCTGAGAGCAATATATAATTGCTGATTTATTTGGGAAGAAGTACTTAAAAGCACTGACCTGAGGCATGTGGAGTTGTGAGTAGGCCTATTTGCACAATTCTGCATCAATGTATTCAAGTGTGCTTTTGGAGCAAAACTGCATTGGAATAAAGTAGCACATACCATGGATCAATGGTTTGACTTGCTTCTGAGCGTAAGCAATAAGCAGTTTCTGGCATGTGGCTGAAGAGGTCATTAGATGATCTACCATTACATTATCTACCAATTGATGATCAGCTTACAGTAACCAGCTGGGAATACGTTGTTGGTGCATCTGCTATGGGTCACTGCTAAGTTTATAGACAGGAGATTATAAAACAAAATGGGCTGATGTTATTTCTCTGCTAGCACAATTCACAAAAAGTTGCTAAAACTTGTTTCATAATCAGGATATGCCTGGAAGTAATCTGCCTTTATGAGATAGTGATGCCTTTACAATATGATGGTGCAGTGCAGTTGGTTCTATGTTTACTGCCTATATGAACATACCAGCATATGAATTAGGAGTAGGAGCACATCATTTGGTCTCTCTAGCCTTCTCCCCATTTGGTATGATCAGGGCTGATCAGATTGTAGTCTCAACTCTACTTCTTCCCATTCCCTTCGACCTTCTTGGTCTTCAAGGATTGAAAAAAGCTCTGCTTTAAAAGTATTCAATGATTCTCTTGTAGGCAGCAAGGTGGCTCAGTGGTTAGCAATGCTACCTCACCGTGCCAGAGACCTGAGTTCAATTCCACCCTCAGGCAACTGTTTGTGTGGAGTTTGCACATTCTCCCTGTGTCTGTGTCCAAAGATGTACAGGTTAGGTGGATTGTCCAGGGTTGTGTTTCCAATAAATACAGTGTTCTAATGAAAATGCTAGAAATACACATCTTGTCAGACAGCATTGTTAAAGGTCATGAACAGTTCTGATGAAGGGTCATTAACCCAAAATTTACTTTGTTTCTCTACCCACAGATGTTCCTGATCTATTAAATACTTACAGCAGTTTCTGGCTCTGTTTCTGATTTCCAGCATCTGCAATATTTTACATTAGTGTTCAATTGATTTATTATTGAAACTCTTGCCTATAAATTTCTGACCTCTAGCTCAACACCAGGTTATAGTCCAACAGGTTTATTTGGAAGCACTAGCTTTTGGAGCACTGCTCCTTCATCAGGTAGTTGTGGAGAATAAGACTATAAGACACAGAATTTAAAGCAAAAGATTACAGTGTCATGCAACTGAAATTATATATTGAACAAATTTGGACTGTTGTTAAGTCTTTCAACTTTTAGGATGGGTTGCAGGTTTCAGTTCATTAATACATAAATCTCAGAACTTTTTTAAGTCACCCTCTTGAGATAACTTAAGGTTTCATAACAAAATTGACATCTGAGCTCAGACAATGCAATAAAAGGTGTGAAGTTATAGTCTGGCTGTATCCCAATCTTGAGTCAGGCTGGTTCTATTTCTAAAGTGGAGTTTGCAAAATATTACATGGATTGACTGCCTGCAGATTGTGCATTTTTTGAGCAAAATAGAATGTATCTGCAAATATAATTCTGCAAATACAAAT
This sequence comes from Chiloscyllium plagiosum, assembly GCF_037043375.1. Classification (NCBI taxonomy): domain Eukaryota; kingdom Metazoa; phylum Chordata; class Chondrichthyes; order Orectolobiformes; family Hemiscylliidae; genus Chiloscyllium; species Chiloscyllium plagiosum. Next base: position 26,083,277 of record NW_028270149.1, on the reverse strand, counting down.
TCACTCCATAGACTTATATCTATGTGTGCATGCATGAGAGAGAGAGTGAGTGAGTGGGTATGTGTGTGTGAGTGTGAGTGCATGTGAGAGAGTGTGGGTTTGTGTGTGTGAAAGCTTGGTAAAGCGTGTCTGGGTGTGATGGAGTATAAACCTGTGAGAGGGTGTGTGCATGGGTGTGAGTATGGCGAGTGTATGTGTGTGTGTCTATGAGAAAGAGCGTGTATGAGACAGGGTCTGTCTGATTCATAGAGTCATGGAGTCATAGAAATGTACAGCACGGAAACAGACCCTTCGGTCCAACTCGTCCATGCTGACCAGATATCCCAACCCAATCTAGTCCCACTTGCCAACACCCGGCCCATGTCTCTCCAAACCCTTCCTATTCATGTACCCATCCAGATGTCTTTTAAATGTTGTACTTGTACCAGCCTCCACCACTTCCTCTGGCAGCTCATTCCATACACGTACCACCCTCTGTGTGAAAACGTTGACCCTTAGGTCTCTTTTATATTCTTTCCCCTCTCACCCTAAACCTATACACTCTAGCTCTGGACTCCCCCACCCCAGGGAAAGGACTTCGTCAATTTATCCTATCCATACCCCTCAAGATTTTATAAACCGCTGAGAGGTCACCCCTCAGCCTCCAATGCTCCAGGGAAAACAGCCTCAGCCTGTTCAACCTCTGCCTTTAGCTCAAATTCTCCAACCCTTCCAATATCCTTGTAAATCTTTTCTGAATCCCTTTAAGTTTCACAACATTCTTCTGATAGGAAGGAAACCAGAATTGCACGCAATATTCCAAAAGTGGCCTAACCAATGTCTGTACAGCTACAACATGACCTCCCAACTCCTGTACTCAATACTCTGACCAATTAAGGAAGTGAGCGTGTGAGTATGTAAGAGTGTGTGTGAGAGAGTATATAGTGTAGTGGGGTCACCTGTAGTGTGACAGGAACTCAAGGTCCCAGTTGAGACCATCCCAATGGGTACCGAACTTGGCTATCAGCCGCTACTCGGACACTTTGTGTTGTTGCCTGTCCCAAAGTCCGCCTTGGAGAATAGTCACCTGAAGATCTGAGGCCGAATGTCCCTAAAGACTGAAGTATTCCCCAACTGGGATAGAACACCCCTGTCTGGTGATTGTTGTTTGATATCCATTCATCCATTGTCATAGCATCTACTTTTCTTTTATATTCATACATGGAGCATGGGCATCACTGGCTGGTCAGTATTTATTGCCCATCCCTAGTTTCTTCTGAACTGAGTGACTTGCTTGCCCATTTCAATAGACAGTTGAGAGTTAACCACACTACTATGGGTCTGCAGTCACTTGTAGGCCAGACTAGGTAAGGGTGGCAGTTTCCTCCCCTAAAGGACATTAGTGAATCAGATGGATTTTCCTGACAATTTACTTTGTTCTCATGGTTATCAGTAGATTCTTAATTCCAGATTATTATTGAATTCAAATTCCACCATCTGCCGTGGCAGGATTCAAACCTGGGTCCCCAGAACATAGCTGAGAAGGGGTCTGATTGAATATGTAGAATTTAACACGGTTGGGCAAACTGAATGCAACAGTGACACTAAAGGACGGTGACCTGGCCAGAGGTTCCAGAACAAAGGTCTCAGAGTATGAGGTAGGCCAATTAGATTGAGAGGAGGATAAATTTCTTCACTCAAAATGTGGTAAACCTGGAGAATTCTTGTCCACAGAAGGCAGTGGAGGCCAGCTCACTGAATATATTCAAGAATGAAAGTTTTCTGAAAGTTAAAGATGGCATGGTTCAAGGGGAGAAAGCAGGAGTATGGATTTGAGGAAGAGGTTCAACCATGGTCACACTGAATGTGGACTGAGCTGAATGGGCCAAATGGCCTACTCCTCTTAATTTCTACATTTCTCTAAGTTAAGATTTGTTCCCAAATTTTAGTAGTTGAGAAGTAATGTAATCATAGCTTTCAAAATGAGTAGATCCAGAGAAATTATATCCTGAAGAATCCTAAACAAGAAGTCATATTTATAATTAGAGCTCGTCTGTTTAGGAGTGAGATCAGAAAGTACTTTCTCACATTAAGGATGATGGAATTGTATTCCACAACCACCTGATGAAGGAGCAGTGCTCCGAAAGTTAGTGTGCTTCCAAATAAACCTATTGGACTATACCTTGGTGTTGTGTTATTTTTAACATTGTACACCCCAGTCCAACACCGGCATCTCCAAATCATGATGGAATTATAGCAATTTTAAAATGTTCAAGGTTGTGATCAATTGACATTGCATGAGATAAAGGTATTGGGGGTTATAGATTAAATATGTGTAAATCAAGTTGAGGTACAGATCAGCCATGACCTACTTGAACGACGTCCTGGCTCAAGGGCCTGTTCCTAAGTACTTGAAAAACTTTCTGCCTGTAGCCAAGTAAACAATGTAAAAAAATCCTGTCATCTAAATGGATGTGGCAATTACCACTTGTTTTAATCATCTGCCTAAACAGAGGTGAGTTAATTCCCTTCACTTTGAAGTGGCAGTAACATATACTGCCAAGTATATTCTAAGTGCTTACTAAGCTAGTCTTTTTTCCAGCCAGCAGTAAACAAATCAAAGTTGTCACCATATAGTCAGCTACTAAAATTCCTTAAAGCAATAGACAAATAATCTTTTATGGTCAGAAACAAAACAGACCTCTAATTCATCATTAAGGTCTTAACTGCCATGTTTTCGTCTCAGTAATTTCCCTGACCCTTTTTTTGAATAATAGCAATCTTTGCAGAAGTGCCAAGCTCAAGGAAATGGTGTTTTCCACTTTAATTAGTGAACAGAGAAAAATAGAGACCAAGATCCATAAAACGGTACAGTAGGAGTTGAACATTTTTTTTTGTAGATGGAGTGATTAATGATACCAAATTTCTGGAGGAGTGGAAAGCACTGGAGATAGAATTACGTAAGTGTGAAATGGCTTGTGTACAGTTCAAGTCACATTCCATGAACTTGAAACAGTATAAAAACCATCCAAAGCCATCTCCAGCTCCTGTTGTGTTATTTATTCCCTTTGAACTGAAAACAGAGGATAGTCCATCCTTCAGGTCATCCTTCTTACATTTTGCATCTGTCTCAATTGTTCACTCATAACCTTGCTAGAGATCTTGATGGATGCTGGTTTCAGCCTGGGAAATGATAACACCACTGGTCTTTATTTTGTACCTTCAAACATAAAAGCATGTTCCATGGCATCATACACAACTGTATTCAGGAATTGACACTGAGCCAAAGAAGGAGATATTACAGAAGGGATGACTAAAATTTTGGTCAAAGGTTAAAAAGTTTTAAGGAGGTTTTAAAGAAAAAAAGGTGTAAAGTCAGAGCTTTAGGGAATTTCAGAAATAAAACTCATACAGTTAAAGGCTTGATTGCCAATGGGGAGGCACAAGGTCAGAGGTAGAGAATGTGGCAAAATGTTTGTAGGACTGGAGGAGTTTGCAGATATATCAGGAGAATCAAGAGTATGATAGAAATGTAAGGAAAAGAATTTCACAGTGGAGGTATTGAAATATTGAAACCCATTGCAGATCAGTGAGCACAGGGATGATGAGTGAACAAGAGGTGATGTAAGTTAGGATATGGACAATGGGAGGTGGAGAATGGATGGCCAATGGGAGTAGTAGAAGCAAGTGGAACAAGCAAGGATGGAAATGAGTGGCATTGCAGAGTCAGTAGACAATCATTGCAATGGGCAATACATAGGATTGAAAGCTCAGTTCCATCTCAAATCAAATTCCAATGTTGCAAAAAATCAGCTGAAGTGTTTGGAAGTGTTTCCAATTAAAATTCTTATGTGATGGAGATCGATTATCATTGTCTTCCCAAAGTTCTACTGAAGGAAATTACAGCTCCATTAATATTGGTTGTTGGACATGAGGACTAACAACATAGTCCTCTGAACAGTGATGAGCAGAAGTTGAAGGACAGTTTGATCTCATTATTTTCCAACAACAGGAAAATTCCAATGTAAGGTAAATTTCTTATTTTCAAGGTACATGCCCAAACAAATCCTCTTTACAAATCAAAAACCAGAAGATCTCCGGATGCTGGGAATCAGAAACTAAAACTGAAGTTGCAGGAAAAACTCAGCAGGTCTGGCAGCATCTGGGGACAGAAAGCAGAGTTAACGTTGCGGGTCCAATGACCCATCTTCAAAACTTGCAGTTCCCAACAAAAGGAAAGCTGTTCAGAAAGGAATGGCTTCGACTGACTCATTCTTAACTTCTCAGAAACCAGCATATTTCTTTAAGACAGAAACAGGAAGAGTAGTATTAGGCAATTAGAGATAAGCAAGGGTGATTTGGGCTTGAGCATCTTGTTGCCTGGTGTATCTAAGAATGAGAAAAAAAGAATGACAGACTTAGGGCAAAAGACAGAACATGAAAAGGCAAGCAGACGTGGCAGCTCTCCACCTCTCCCTATTGGACCCTGTTCAGTGCCATATGATATGTGCTTAAGCTGTGGGCAGGGAAATGCTGGGACATTTTTATTGCGAGTTGTAGTGTTTACCTTGCTATTCATAGAGATCCCTTGATACCCACTGTCAGCCTAGCTTAAACTTACAACTGCCTATAGTTATGCAATAACTAATCAATCTTCTTAACAGGAGGTAAGACCCCAAGAAACATGACTAGCATTCAGATTTGAGAACTCGGCTGATCTCTTGTGATGGGTGTGGGCATTTAGGCCAGGCAGGTAACAAAGTATTGTTGATGTTTGAGGGATTAACGCAGCTCACACATAGAACCTGAGTTGATCAGACTAGCAGCAAGAACATTATCAATACTGATGTGGAGGTGCCAGTGTTGGACTGGGATGGACAAAGTTAAAAATCACACACCACCAGGTTATAGTCCAACAGGTTTATTTGGAAATACAAGCTTTCGGAGCACTGCTCCTTCATCAGGTAACTAGTGGAGTAGAATCATAAGACACATGTATCACATCAGTTATACGACATTATGGTCCAATATAGCGCATCACTTGTATGACACTATGATCATTTGCTATAAATCCTGTGTCCTATGATCCTACTCCACCAGCTACCTGATGAAGGAGCAGCACTCCGAAAGCTGGTACTTCCAAATAAACCTGTTGGACTACAACCTGGTGTTGTGTAATTTTTAATATTATTAGTACTCTAAGCATTGTTTCATAATTTATTTAGCTTTGGGATGTAGGCTTCAATGGCTAGGACAGCATTTTGTACACATTGCTAATTGCCCTGAAGAAGGTAGTGGCGAGCAGCCTTCTTGTACAGATGCAGTCCATTTGGTCTAGGTATCCCCACGATGTTGTTAGGGACGCAGCTGCATAGCTACTCAAGCTATAAATCTGTGGGCAGTTGTAAAGGAGGGATGCCAGGAACAATACTAGGCACCACTTCTTAGAATGAGAAACCAGCATAATGTGAACAACGTTGAGCTGCAGAAATCCTAAATACAAAAAACAGCAGGCAGAGCAAAGCATTTACACATTCAATGGGTCAGAAAAATTTTTTTTTATAGGACTACAATACTCAAGAATGGTTGTTGACAATCCGACATCTAATGGGAGGAGGAAGCCACCTGAATAACCCCATCCTCAACTAAATTGGAAGCCTGAACCGAAGTGCAAGAAGCAAGGCTGAAGTGTTTTCAAGTGTCTTCAGTAATAATTGCCAAATTGGTGATCTCATTTGGCTTCCTCCCAAGTTTCCAAAACCATAGATGCCAGTGTCTAACTAATTCAGTTTCAATGAAGTATTAAGAAATGCTTGGGTATTTTGGAGTAGAGCTGGTTAGCCCAATTGATTCAAGTGTGTTTCATAATGACAATGGTGCATGTCAAGGTCAAAAGGTATGGTGCTGGAAAAGCACAGCCGGTCAGGCAGCATCCGAGGAGTAGCAGAGTCGACATTTCAGGATAAGCTCTTTATCAGGAATGTGGGACCCCCAAGGGGGCTGAGAGATAAATGGGAGGGGTTGTGACTGAGGGGTGAGGTAGCTAGGAATGTGATGGGTCGATGAAGGTGGGGGGGTGATGGTGATAGGTCAGAGTGGAGGGTGGAATGGTTGGTGGGAAGGAAGCTGGACAGGTAGGCCAGTTCAAGAGGGTGGTGCTGAGTTAGAGGGTTGGATCTGGGATAAGATATGGGGAGGGAGATGAGGAAACTGGTGAAGTCGGCATTGATTCAGTGTGGTTGGAGATTCCCAAGGTGCAAGATGAGGTGTTCTTCCTCCAGCCGTCGGGTGGTTAGTATTTGGCAGTGGAGGAGGCCCAGGACTTGCGTGCCCTTGGTGGAGTGAGAGGGGGAGTTGAAGTGAAGTCGCGGAGGGAATGCTGAAAGGGGTGGGGAGGGAAATATATCTGTGGTGGTGGGGTTTGATTGTAGGTGGTGGAAATGGCGGAGGATGATGCATGATATTCTAACTGTAGTTGGTGGAAATGGTGGAGGATGATTCTGACTGTAGGTGGCACCACCCCATGGATATATTTCCCTTCCCTCTCCACCCATTTCAGCATTCTGCAGAGACCATTCCCTCCACGATTTCCTTCTTTGGTCCACGCCCCACACCAACCCACCTTCCACTCCTGGCACTTCCCTCGCCACCGCAAGAGGTGTAAAACCTGCGCCCACATCTCACCCTCCACTTCCATCCAAGGCCCCAAAGGATCCTTTCACATCTGGCAGAGGTTTTCCTGCATCTGCAAACATTTACCTTATATACTATGTCCATTACCCTCAATGTGATCTCCTCTACATTGAGGAGACAGGACGCCAATTTGCGGAGCTTTTCAGAGAACATCTCTGGGACACACACACTAAACAACTCCACCGTCCTGTGGTCAATCACTTCAACTCCCCCTCTCACTCCTCCAAGGCGGTGGCTCCACCGCCAAATCCGAGCCACCCGACGACTGGAGGAAGAACACCTCATCTTCCACCTTGGGACCCTCCAACCACACTGAATCAATGTCAATTTCACCAGTTTCTTCATCTCTCCTTCCCTCACCTTATCTCAGATCCAACCTTCCAACTCAGCACCGCCCTCTTGAACTATCCTACCTGTCTATCTTCCTCCCACCCATCCGCTCCACCCTCCACTCCGACCTATCACCGTCACCCTTCACCTTTATCAACCTATCGCATCCCGAGCTACCTTCCCCCCAGCCCCATCCCCTCCTATTTATCTCTCAGCCATCTGGGACGCCCTCCCCCATTCCTGATGAAGAGCTTATGCTCGAAACATCAATTGTCCTGCTCCTCAGATGCTGCCTGACCGACTCTGCTTTTCCAGCACCACACTCTTTGACTCTGATCACCAGCATCTGCAGTCCTCACCTTCTCCTGGTGAATGTTCAACCCCCATAGCAGCTGAAATTGTTGTTCTATTTATCTTGTTGGGATATCATCAAGGTATCAATGAGCCATGATTAAAAATCCATGGACAATGAGGATACAACATGAAGAGAAGGAGAGAGTAGAAAGAGAGAGTATCCTAGAAACAGCAAAGACTATGTACCCTGTAATGCTGAAGACCTATGCACCACAATAGTCTGCTATTCCAATATAGTTATGATTCTGACAAATGGTAGCATTGTAGCAGATTGCCAAGGCATAATCTATCCACAAAAAAAAGAGTAAAGATACACCAACCAATTACTACTCTACCTCCTGCTAATCATCAGCAAAACATTGCAACAGTTTAGATAGTTACTAATCAACCTGTCCGAAGATGTCATTACATACCTCTGGAGCAGGTGGGACCTGGACTGGTTCTCCTAGGTCAGAGGTAGGGATACTATCATTGTGCCACAAGAGCCCCTGAATGGTGCCATCCTGAGATCCACTAATAATTTGATCATTAATGCTGATTTCAGGTTGCTGCAGAACCATTGGGGATCAGACTATGTCATAGGCTTGATTCAGGTGTGGACACCAACCAAAAGCCATGAACAAGGTAAAAGTAACTGTCTTCATAAATAAGGCAGTATTCAACTGAATATGTCACCAAGGAGCCCCATAAAAATTGAGATTGTTGGAATTCAAGATAATAAGCATTTAGTATTTAGAGTTATGCCTGTTTCAAATGTAGTTAGCTTTGGTGGTTGGAAGATAGTTTTTTCAGTCTTATGATAACAGAGTAGGCATTTTTCAAGAAAATGTTTACAGGCCAACTGTCTTCAGCTGCTACATTAATGACCTTCCCCATATCAGAATATCAGGATTGGGGTTGCTTGACCACAGTTATACTAATCACAATTTCTTTGATAATCTATCATTCCAAGACAATCTATAGTAATACATGAAACATCCAGGCTTGAACTGATGCCTCATGGGTAATAAGCTTAAACAACAGAAGACCCAATTATCAACCAATGACCTGCAGTCGCACCACCATCACCAAACTAGTTCCAGCAATATCCTAGGGAAGTGACTACCAACCAGAAACTTCACTGGACCAGCCACTTCAGGAGTGTAACTTGCAAGGGCATCCTACAAGCAATTGACATGCACCTTAGTTCATTAATGACACTCCTCTAACCCAAGTCAGAAATGTAGATGGAATATTCACTACGTGATTACATGGGTAATGGTACCCTCTGCGAGTGTAAAGTTTACCACACCACCCAGCTTTAAGAAGATCATGGGAGCACCAGCAATTCGGAGTTTCCTTCCGGTCAGTTGAGTTTGACCTAAATTATTCCCTTTATAGTGAAGGGTCATCAAACTTGGATTTCCCTACCTAATGCCCTTGTGGATGTACCATCACCATAAGGAATGAAGCAATTCAAGGGATGCTACACCATCACTGTTCCAAGACAATTAAGAATGGAGGATCAATGTAAATTTATCAAATTCACGTACATCCTGAGAACAAGATTTTAAAAAATGACAGCAAACATTACCAATTCTAACTAGAACCTAGGTTCTCTAGGCAAATATTAATGTGGAATTTCCCTGTTGGCAAAGAATGTATCTCCATTGAAAATACATAGAAATGCCATCTGAATAGTTTTTTCAGTTGTATGACTTGGAAACTATAAAATAGGGTAATCAGTTTTTGTATATGTCTGACATCTAGCTGACCAACAAAAATTAAACATTCTCTCAGGCACAACCATGCATTCCTCATGAGGTGCTGAGCCTGGGCATATCATCAGGCAAAGAGGAGCCAAGACCCGAGAGACCTCCCTGAAGCAAAACAAATCTGAGACAAATCAGGCAATATAATCTCAAAAAAAAACTAAGGGTTTATTTTTATTGGGCTTAGATCCTCATTCTCCTCAAAACAAACAGAATACTTAGCATTCAAGGGGAAAAAGGCGACAGCCAAAAAAAAAACTTTATTTTAAGTCTCCATATGAAAATTGAAAAGTATATAATCTTTATATTGTAGCAAGCATGAATAGAAAGACGGCCTATGCAACTATCCATGTCACTCTGAAGGAATACCAGGTTGAAGAGAAGATGGAGAGGTTATTTGATTGAAGTGTCTAAACATATGAAGGGATGGAACATAGCAAATATTTCAAAGACTCAGGAGGGTGTTCTGTAACAAGGGGCCATATACATAAACTGGATGAACCGTAAGGGTTTTGGAACAGAGAACAGGAGCAATCTTTTTCCACGGTGTGTTAAAATGGAATGAAACGTAAGAATCACAGAGTCCCTAAAGTGTGGAAACAGGCTATTCAGCCCAACAAGTCCACACCGACCCTCCAAACAGTACCCCACCTAGACCCATTCCCCTACCCTATTACTTTACATTTACCCGTGAATAATACACCTAACCCACATATCCCTGAACACCACGGGCAATCTAGCATGGCCAATTACCCTAATCTGCACATTTTTGGATTGTGGGAGGAAACATACAGGACAGACTCAATGGACTAGTTAAGCTTTTCTCTTATTGTATTTTGGATGGGGCTTGTTACTTTTAAGAAGAAACAAAGGGAGATTAAAGGAATACAGTTAAAGAGCAGGTAAATGCAACTATAAATACTGTTCCTTTGGGGGTGGGTGGAGGGAATAAGTTCCATCTTATAATATTGTGTATATTTGAGATCTCCTTATTTAAGGTGAGATTTACTTACATTGGAAGTAGCTCAGGGAGGGTTCACTGTGTTGAACCCTGGGACAAGGCAATTGTCTTAAAATGGAAGGATTGGGGCAGGTTGAGCCTATACTTATTGCAATTCGGTAAACTCTGCTGGTTGGAGATGTATGTTGAAGGTCAGTCATCTCAGCTCCAGAACGTCTCTATAGGAGGTCCTCAGGGTAGATTCCTAAGCCCATCAATAACCTTCCTTCCATGATAAGGTCAGAAATGAAATTAACATTGTTCATCGCCATTCATGACTCTGCAGATATCAAAGCACCCATGTTCAAATTCAACAAGATCTGGACAGTATCCAGGCTTAGGCTGACAAGCAGCAAGTAATATTCATGTCACGCAAATGTCAGGAAATGATCATTTTCAATAAGAGACAATCTAACCACTCCCCCTTGACATTCGATGGTGTTACTATCACTGAATCCTCCACTATCAATATCCTGGGGGTAACCATTGACCAGAAGCTCAACTGTACTTGCCACATTAACCCAGTGGCATCAAGAGTAGTTTGGAGGCTGGGTATACTACAGCAAGTAACCCATCTCCCGATTCTCCAAAGCCTGTTCACCATCTACAAGGCACAAAAGAGAAATGTGATGGAATATTCCCCACTTGCCTGAAAGTGTGCAGCTTCAACAACACTCAAAGCTTGACACTATCCAGGACAAAGCAGCCCACTTGACTGACACAACACCCAAAGCATCCACTTCCTCCACCAGTGATGCTCAGTAATAGCAGTGCGTACTATCTACAAGATACACTGCAGAAATTCACCAAAGATTTTCAGACAGCACCATCAAAACCCATAATCAATTCCAATAGAAGGGCAAGGGCAGTGAATACATGGGAACACCACCACCTTCATTTTTCCCTCCAAGTTACTCATCATCTGACCTGGAAATATATCACCGTTACTTCGCTGTCATTGGATCAAAATCCTGGAATTCCCTCCCTAAGGCATTGTGGGTCAATTCTACCACTCGTAGACTGCAGCAGTTCAAAAAGGCAGCTCACAACCACCTCTCAAGGATAACTAGGAATGGGCAATAACTGCTAGCCAGCGATACCTACATCCCACAACTGAAAAGAAAATCCTGGGAGCTACCATGTTTCTTATATATAAATGAAATCTCAGGTTCTTGTCTCCTTCCATACAGGAATAGCTGCCGTGAGACTCCAAATATTTCTGATGATAACTTTGTGAAACCATCAATCTGTCATAGAAAATAGATGAAGCACTTGCTTCTACCAAGGCCCCAGTGGATCAACCTGGAAGACCCTTGGAGGATATTCCCAGAAACTGTGTTACATCATTCATAAGGGCTGTAACCTTCATAACTAGACAAACAGGAGACATAATGGATGCAAAGTGAACAGGGAAATATACAGCAACTTCTGAGGATTGAGATGAAAATGAGGATCAGAACATTCTGATATGTCTGCAGGTCAGATGAGATCCATCCCAGGATACTAAGAGAGGCAAGGAAGGAGATCGCTGTGATCTTGCTTTGACAGAGATCTTTGAATCCCCATCAGCCGCAGGCAAAGTCCCAGAAGACTGGACAATGGCCAATGTTGTTCCTTTGTTTAAGAAGGGCAACAGGGATAATCCAGGAAATTATGAGTCTTACATCAGTGGTAAGGACATTATTAGAGAAGATACTCAGGGACAGGATTGGCTTGCTTTATTAGGAATAATCAGCATGGTTTTGTGTGGGGAAAGCCTTGCCTCATAAACTTGATTGAGTTTTTGAGGAAGTGATGAATTTGATTGATGAGGGTAGGGTAGTGATGTAATCTACATAGACTTTATTAAAGCATTTGACAAGGTCTCTCATGATGTGTTGGTCCAGAACATTAAGTCACACGGTGACTTAGTAAATTGGATACAAGATTGGTTTGGTCATAGAAGACAGAGGCTAGTTATGGAAGGGTGTTTTTCTGACTGGACGTCTATGACCAGTGATGTTCTGGAAGGATTAATGCTGGCACCCCTGTATTATGTAAGCGATTTGGATGACAATGTAGGTGTACTGATTAGTAAGTTTACACACAAAATGAAAATTGGTGGAGTTGTGAATAGTGAGGAAGGTTGTCAAAAGATACAACACGATTCATATCAGTTGAAAAGTTGGGCAGAGAAATAGCAGATGGAGATTGATCTGGATAAGTGTGAGTTGATGCATTTTTGGAGGTCAGATGCATAAGTTTACAGTGAATGTCAGGATCCTCTGGAGCATTGAAATACAGAGGGATCTTGGAGTTCAAGTCCAAAGATCCCTGAAAGTGGCAATACAGTGGAGAAGGAGGTAAAGCAGGTACATGGCGTTTACCATGGCCAATCCACCTCGCCTGCATATCTTTGGACCATGGGACAAAACCGGAGCATTCAGCGGACGCCCACACAGTCACACGGAGAACATGAAAATTCCACACAGTCATCCAAGGCTGGAATCCAACCCAAGTCCGTGACGCTGTGAGGCATCAGTGCTGATCACTGTACCACCATGCCACACTAGTCAAACACAGAGATAACTAGCCAGAGATAGCATGGTAATTTGATTTGATTTGATTTATTGTAGTCACATGTATCTAAGTACAGTGAAAAGTTTTGTTTTGCGAGCAGTACAGGGAGATCATAGCAAACAAAGACATAGGGTGTGTAGACAGAGGGAAGCTACAAGATTAAGGCTGCACAGGAGGTGCAGAGAGCAAGATCAACTTTAGCAATATCACCATTATTTGAAGTTAGAGATGTCAATTCAGCAGTCTATTAGCAGCATAATAATCTAATAATTATAACACTGATGTCCTGCTCCATTTTTCAATCCACTTTGATGATTGTCTTTGACAAACCTGCTGATCCTGTGTCTGTGCATTTTGACAGCATCATTAATGATCAAGAGTATGAGGTCTTCTGCCTGGGGTTGAGCAGATGCCTGATCTCTGGCAGTTCTCTGAAGGTCAGGGACCTAAGGCATTTCTTTCTTGGCTAGCTGCAAAGATTGCTGAGTGATGTGCTCACCAGATTAGATTCCTGAGTCTAATCTAGAAATAGAACCATCCCACTAGGGAAAAAGGCACTGAGCTGGTGGAGGCTGAGAGGAAATCCTTGCCAGTTCATTCTGCAAGAAGTCTTCCTTCTCAGACGTGGTGGTGGCTCTGGAGATCTCTGACACTGGCCTCTTGGTGGAGGTTCACTGGGTGCCACTAGTGCAAAACAGAAGAGAAGGAATAAGTTTAGTCAGAGGGATCAAAGCTGTTGCAAAGAGGAATGAGTTAGTGTTTTTGGTAATGGGAGGGCAGCAAGTCACAGTGAAAATTACTGAGTCGGTTAGCCTTGAAGGGCTCCTATCCCCACATTATGCTCACTCTCATCCAATCCAGGATTTCAAACTTTATGTCTGTCACCCACCTCGTCGCCACAAACCCCACCCTCAAAATCTTGGTCTTGGCTCTCTGAGCTCAGTTTTGATCTTATTTCTCTTGTAATGATGAAAGAATAGAACAGAGTAGCCTTTAATGTCACATAACTCAAATGAGTGCAGTGAAAAGTTTGTAAATGTTGTTGCTTTGGAGCCATCTTAGGTACTGGGTACCTAGGTACAGATACTTTACGTGTTGGTTACAGAATTGAAAGAGTGAAAGAAAGTCTGGCAAAGGAATACAAAGTTTTAAAAAGTACTCAAATTACTCAAAGTCCAGATTAAGAATAAAAAGTATCTTTAAAAAGTACTCAAATTATAGTCCTTTTCACTGAGTTAATGCATGTCAATCTTCACAACATCAGGCCTCGCCACCTCCACGTGCTGGGCTCCGGACTGTGACTCATCTCCAAGACTTGGATTGTCTTCCACCCCGGGCTCCAGGCTCCAGGCTTCGGCCCCTGACTTGCTTCCGGGACTTGTCTTCTAGGTTGGACTGGGCTCAGACTGCCTCCTGCTCCAGGCTCCATCCTGCAACTCGCCTCTAGGACTTGCCTCCCGCGCTGTTATGGTCTCCAACTCATCTCCCGCGTCAGCTGGACTGAGACTTGGATACACCTCCATTCTCCATTCCCTCCAGGTAAAACATGAGGTGGGGGTGGGGGTGAGCTGCAGAAAAAGTGAAGAAAAAAAGAAAGGAAAAGGAACCGGCAAAACAGATGAGATTTGCCACCATCTTGGAACCATAGGGCCAAAAGGAAGGATTGATTCTGATGCAAGAGGATGGGAGAGCAGTTAGTGAAGCGGAAGCTGGAGAAGAGATGAGCTGTCTCCAGTGGGAGAATAAAAAGTGCAAAAAGAAGGTAGGATTAGTAGTTTGGGAGAATGAGGTGGTTGAGCCATTTATGGACATGCTGTGCGCAATGAGAATTGACATCCATGAGTCTCGGTGAGATAGGTTGAGTGGTGGACCATTGAGTGTGAGATAAGAGGGAGAAGATGATGGCACCAGGTTCACTAGATTGATTCCAGATATAAGGAATTTGTCTTATGTCTTATACTGTCTGGAATTTAGTAGAATGAAAGGAAATCTAATTGAAGTATATAAGATGCTAAAAGGGATTGTCAAAGTAAATGTAAAAATGAATGTTCCTCATGTGGAGCAATCTGGAATGAGAGGTCATAGTTTTAAGATAAGGGCAGCAAACTGAAAATAGAAATAAGGAGAAATTGCTTCTCATAGAATCATGAATCTTCAGAAATCACGAGCCCATAGTTGGGACATTGAGTAAATTGAAGGAGGAGAAAGACATTTTTAATTAGTAACTTGTTGAAGGGTTATGGAAAGAAGCCAGGCAAGTGAAGTTGAGGCCAAGATGAGATCATCTGTGATGGTATCAATTAGCAATGCAGTGTCGAGGGTTAAATTGCCTACTCTTGCTCGTAGTTCTTATTTTCTTATGGAGCACTAAAGATCATGAAACATCTTCCTGCAGGGCTATCTTGCATTTCACCCAGGACACTGTGCTGACTCAGACTGCTATCTTGGTCCAAGGTGACCAGATTTGGTGGTATGGCCTCCTTTACTGGTCATCAGCGTGCAGCGTCCACCACTCCATCTGCCAGCACCTCCAAGTCCCTCTCAGTGAGCTGCAGAACTAACTGCCCCTTTCTGGGCCATTTCCTTGAAGTTGACAGTGGGGACCACCGTGGGAAGGACAGCTCCTGGCTTGCTGCATCTAAAATGCTTCTAGGGTTAATCATGGTGCCATTGGCAAACATGCCTTGCCTGCCAGGCAACTGCAAAAGACAGGCACTGCATAGTTAATGAGATGAAGAGCAGAAAATCGTGTAAGGAGTGTCACTGTAAGGCATAATAACCTGGGTCCATGATCTCACTTTCAAAAAAATACTTTGCCTGAAAATGGGAATATTCAGCTCTTTTTAAATGTTTTCTTTTTAAATGCCTGTTTTGACGGCATCTCTCCAACTTGTACCTGTTTCTTTAAGAGTTGGGAAGAAAGGAAAGGGAATAGTTTACTCTACGGTCTCCAGCCTCAACTGTCAGGGTATCACTTTCAAATGAAGCAGTGGGATTTTGTGGGAATCATGCTTCAAGAGTCAAGTGGGACATCTCCTCAGATTCACATACCTTACACCAGCTCCATCATTTAATAATGATGGATTATGTTTTGCTGAAAAGCTAAAGCTGGTAGGTTTTAATATTGCATTCAATTCTTGTGGTGAAACAGAAATCTGTGTGCAGTATTCCTTCATGTCTAATTAGGGATCACTTCTTGACAGAAGATGAATATCAAACATTTTCAGGGGAAAGCTGGGTTCCTGGAAGAAGTTTTTTAAAAATTGGAGAAAAAATGGTGATGGAAAATCTGAGCAAAAAGCTGATAAATGGGAACTAATAATGTTTTGACTGTGTCTATAGTTTATCTGAAGTCATGAAAAAGACTTTTTTTTTGTGGGATTCCTCAGACAGTACCCGTATGTGTTCTACAGTCTCCAGTAGAATAGTTACTTAAATCCAAGGATTAAAGATACATTTGTTTTGGCAAAAGAGCAAACAGAAATTCGAGACACAAATTTTAATCTTTATTTTATGCTCCATCAAAGAATGTTTGTGTCAATGACATTTTTTTACCCTCTTTTTTTAGGTTAGATTTCTGGTTTGCTTCTTTTTTTTGTAGATTTATATCCATAACAGTAATAATTTGCAGTTGTACATCTGTGTTTGCGGCCACACTGAGAATGTTTTCTGCTTTGGTTTCTCAATCTTTCAATCCGCAAGTGCTGATCTCACCCAAAAAGTATTGATGCAAACTCTTTTCTCTTGGTACTGAAGCACTTCTATTTAAAAAACCTGATCCATGTGAAAGTAAACGGATAAATTAGAAAAAAAAGGTCACTTTTGTTTTTAATGCAAGGGAAATTGATTCCTTAGCCACAGTGAAAATTAAAATATCTGTCTTCAGTTAAATCAACATCTTGTATTACAGAACAAAAATAGAATAATCTAGAAATAGGCAATAATTTTGTCAACAGGTAAAATAGAAAGAATACAGGAACATTTGGCATTTGCCTCTGCTGATGCATCGAAGATTGTATCTCAGAATCTTGTCAATTACTGATGCTGATCGAACTGCTGTATATTAAACAGTACCTGTTCTTTTACAAAATTCCAGGATTAACCGTTTTCTGATATGACCTTTTGGTGTCTGACTTATTCTTAACAACTACATGTCTAGGGCCAGATTGTTCAAAAATTGCATCCTGTCCCACAAGATTCAGAACTCATCTTTTCCACGCTCCACCCCAAATCCCCTCCTCCATAATACACAATTTTTTTTTATTCACTTGTGGGATATACTAGCTGGCCAGCATTTTTTTGCCTGTACCTAGTTGCCCTTGAGAAGGTGCTGGTGAGCTGCCTTCTTGAACCACTGCAGTCCACGTGCTGTACGTTGACCCACAATGTCCTTAGGGAGGGAATTCCAGGACCTCTGTGAACAATCATGAGCTGCGAATTAAGCTGTCATTGCGGCTCACACTATTTATGTGCAGACTGGGTCTGCTCTCAACCAGTCTGTAGCCTGCTTATGCTGGAAGAATTCCAACACTTAGGAGGTGCATGCAACATTCAGGGGAATACTTGACATGCCAAAAACATATGGGTCAAATACTAACATCTGACCCTGTGTGACAACATTCTGCACAGAGAAGATAGTCAGGCAATATTAAATTTATTTATTGCCGTGCAGAAAGCTGGGCTTCATGTGGAGAATATTATTCAACAGGGGAGAGCAATCCTCTGGTTTCTTACTAAGTAGCCATTCAGTATGACTGAGCCCAGATATTGAGGGTAGCATCTGTTCGGGCACTGAACGATGTGGACATTGGTGTGAAAACTGGGAAAATCATGTGAGATGACCAATGAGGAGCTTTTCAGTGTCAAGAGTAAAAAAGCCCAATTTTCCAAAGAGACAGGATTTATGCTAGTGAGCAGTGAGAGGTCTATTTACAGGTATTATAGCAGGCATTAACAACTCATTATTACCTAAACTCATCTCATGAATATTTCCAATTCCCTACTCTGTGAGCAGAAATTCCCGACATCAAAGTCAGTGATTTCCTGGAAACTCCACTTGCTCCGACGACCCTCCACCTTGGACACCAGGCACTTACATCTCAGGTACACTCCATTGGCAGTGATCATGCACACACCCCATATTGAGAAACCAAAAGAGAAATGCTGGAAAATCTCGGCAGGTCTGGCAGCATCTGTAAGAAGAGAAAAGAGCTGGCGTTTCAAGTCTAACTGACCCTTTGTCAAAGCTACTTGAGATGTTGGCACCAGGTATGCACCAGCCTCATCACATCACCAGGGAATATTTCCAATCTACATCTAAAATGGTTCTGAACATTAATGGTACACTTTTGGGGTGCTGCTGCCAGGACACTTTGTGTTCAGGAACAGGCACATATTCTATGAATTCAGCCAGGCTCCTTCTCAGAGCTTCTCACTTGCTCTCGTAATGCTCACTCACTTTGTCTCTTCTCGGATGCTCACAGTGTCTCTGTCACGTCTTGTCTTTTTGCACTTTGTGGTGTCAGCCAGAGCTTATTCAGAAACATGAGAGGTACGAGCAGGAGTAGGCCATTCGACCCATCTAGCCTGCTCCACCATTCATAATGATTATGGCCAATCATCGAGCTCAATACCCTAATCCTGCTGGCCCCCATACCCTTTCATCCCTTTAGCCACAAGAGTTAGTTCTACCTCCTTTTTGTAAACACATAATGGTTTGTCCTCAGCTACTTTCTAAGGTAGTGAATTCAAGACTCACCACTTTTAGGTAAAGATATTTCTTTTCATCTCAGTCCGAAACAGTATACCACTCATTCAATTATGACCCCCTCATTCTGGACTCTCCCACCATCAGGAACATCCTTCCTACATCTAACCTGTCTCAGGCTGTTCGAATTTTGTAAATTTCTATGAGGTCCCCCCCATTCTTCTAAACATCGATAAATACAATTATAACTGACTCAATCTCTCTACATACGTGAGCCATGCCATCCCAGGAAACAATCTGGTAAACCTTCGCTGCACTCTCTCCACAGCAAGAACATCCTTCCTCAGAGAAGGAGATCAAATCTGCACACAATATTTCAGGTGTGGCCTCACCAATGCCCTGTATAATTGCTGCACGCCATCCCTGAATATTTAGTACTTCTGTTTTGCCTTACTGCTCAGTGCAGACACAAAGCCAGGCAACTTGTCACGGTTATAGCAGTGAGTGTAATGGATATGTTATCATACCTCACTATGGATACATCAATCTCACACCCACACCATGTACCAGAAACTACGTGCATTATCACACTGCAGGTCCTTCAAAAGGCAATGTCTCAAAGGGAGTAGTCCTTGGTCAAGTCAAGGATTTCAGTCAGGGATTCTGGCATAGTAGGCCAAGGGCAGTCTTCAATATCAGTCCAGGACTTTGGGTACAGTCAATCGGTCATTTGGGGTGGTCAGTTTTAGAGGTCCATACCTCTAGTGGACGATGGTCAGCCCTGTGGGTCCAGTGTCATCAATCTGCTGGCTCATGGAAGTCACTTAGGGATCTGAACAGAGATCAGTCAGGGTCATGTGTTTAAGTTGGTTTTATCAGGGACCACAGCTATGGAGTGAAGTTGGTGAACTCAATTGTGGGGGAATGGAGAAAGCACATTGGAATGTAAAGAGAAAAGCAATTGTGAATGGCAGCAACTCAACATAGAAACATGGAGACAAAATGGAAATGGGTAATTCAGGAGGGAGAGCAATGGTCATTGGCAGTCAGCAACACTGGCTTTGATTGGGTAACAGTGTATTTTGCACTTTGGTTTGTTATGCCTGGATTCAGGGGATAGAGTGGGAGATGAAGAGTTGGATAAATAAATTGATTGGGAAACATGGATAAATTCAAAGCTCATGGGATTGACAGGAAGGGCAACCAATAAGGGAATGTGTCTGAGTCTGAGCCTGAGACTCATTGTGTTAAGCATGGTCTTACAATTGTAATACAAATGGTGCTGGAAATGGCTGCAATCACACCTAGATAGGCTGGGGTACATGTTTTTTGCCATGTGAGAGAGGAGCTTTACTTTCAAGTGATGTGAGCCCTTTGCAGGACAATAGCATGATACCCACACCCAAACAGCACAACTGAAAAACACCACCTAGCACCTGGGGCATTAACCCACTGTGTGGACCACAAATACGGGCTCCTAGCACTCTCAATCACATCGTGCAACTTCAAGAACCAATCACACTAATGGCTATGATGTATTAGCTATGAAGTCGGGCCTGGGAAATTTGTCCAAAAGTCTCATAGCCTGCACATGCTATTGGAGCTACTCATTTCACACCTTGGACCATAAAACATCACTAAGCACTAAGGATGACTGGGCTCTACACCATCTTTCTTATAATTGCAGCTAGAATGATAGTCACTCATACAGCTAATGAGGAAAAGTAAACATATATTTACAAATGTGATAATGCGTTTACAATGAAAATTTCACCAGCCACCTATGTAGCGTCAGAATATCTCTTTCTTCCTTTACTTCACATTACAGTCCTGAGGTCTGCAATTGTGATGATGGAAGTCTGGCCTACAGTGCAGCCTGTTTACCTTGGGAGTTTTGGTTGGGTGACCCCTGGGCTCGAGGGCCTGGACATGCTGAGTGTGTCCTACCCAGAGGCAGGTACACTCAGTTTGGCTTGAACCTCCACAGTTTGACAGGCAGGTGAAGGTGGAAAGAACAGGCATGTCTGGACATTCTCAGAGGAGACCTGTATGAGGTTCCTCCTCTAGTTGGATGCCTCTTGTCACCGACCTGTTTTCTTGTGAGGAAAGGCATCTGGAATGAGGTGAAGGTCCATCAGCACTCTTGCTGCAGGTTGCTAGAGTGAGGGGATACAGATCTGTGCACATCTCCAGCAGACACTGAGGGAGTGCTAGATATGGCTGTCCATGAAAGCCACCAACATGGAGGTAACCAGGCACTCACACTCCAGGGCAATATGGTAAAACTGTGTTTGTCCAATATGGCAAACTTTATGTCAATTTGCCCAGTGTCTCTGACAATCCTGCCTGCTGCTCCTCTGTCAGCATGTGTATTTCTGTGAAGTTATGTGTAGCCAGCTCTACAGGGTCCCCTCCTTCCTGAAGCTGAGTATTCCTGCTCTCTGGCACTCCTCCAAGTACCAGTGATCTGCAGCATTTCTTTCTCAACAGGTTTCAGAGACATGGCAGTGATATGCTCACCAGCAGATACTCCTGACTCTAACTCCCTGAGCTGTCAGAATCTGAGCTGGCAGCAGGAGGCAGCCTTGCAGTACAGCCTCAGAGAGATCTGTGGATTCTTCCTCTGAGCTGGATGAGGAGATTTCTTTTAGATTAGATTACTTACAATGTGGAAACAGGCCCTTCTGCCCAACAAGTCCATGTCTTGTGGGGCTGCACCTCCTGTCTACTGAGGTCATGCAGAAGCCAGTTGTATCTGCAGAAGGAAAAAGAGAAAATGTGTTGCAGAAAGGTGTAGAAATTGGGAGATGTTAAGAGTATATTCGCAGTGGTTGTAATGTGAGAGTATAGCATAGCAATGGGCAATGCCTTTTTCAAGACATTGATATTTCAGCATTACTACGCGAACTGACTCAGTCGTTACCTAATCTTGACTCCCTGCTCCCTATTATAGGGCGATTTTCTCCTAGAATGAGCCAAAAGGAGGAATTAAGTGCAATGAAAGTGCCTGGCACAACTGGTGCAGGTGGGGCAAAGGTGGTGAGGTATCCTGAATGAATGAGTAGATGGCACAGAGAGCATACAGTGTCAGTAGTGTGTGACGTTCAGGTGGTTAAGAGAATGTGAAGGAAGATTTTAACATACAGTGAAAGAAGGAGACGATGAACTTTGGTAGCGTAGAGAAGATAGCCTTGCAGAACAGCAAAGATCATTAACCTTCTTACTGCACTGCTGGTCAATTCTCCGGATGGTTGAGACCATGGTGATTCAGATGGCAATCTTGGATTTGACTGGCAGGGTCTAGTGGTTTCATCTGTTAGTCCTTGGGAAAGGGGATGGCCCTCCTCTACACTACCCTCATCTACCAGGCCCATCATTTCCGTGGAGTGAGTACCTATTTTCCCTTGTCTGCCATGTCCAGGGCACATAACATGAACCATACAAGACAGCACCAGATTTTGAGCATTTGACTGGGTGCACAACAGCCTTTTAAATATGGCACCAGGTACCCTGGGATGTCTTGGCAATGATGGATACTTCAACCAATGGCGAGTGGGAGTTTACGACGCATAGGTAATGAGGTGAGTTTAGAGAGGTGGAGTGTGAAAACTCACTGGGCCTCGTAGAGAGAAACCCTCTATGAAACTCAGTAGTAGTGATACTTAAGCTGATTTCTAGTAAGAATCAGCGCTGAGTGTATATAGGTGATTCGATTATAGTGACGCATCACACTAGCATGAATGTCTGGTTGGAGAGGAGTTTTCCAGCATATTTCCAGATTTTGTTTTGTTATCTGACATGTTGCCTTTTCCAAGATGTTACAGGAATGATGAGCGACATCTCATTACAAAGAGTAGCTGGTCTTTTTCAGCCTATCTATTTAGCAACTGAATAAGATGTGCTTGTTCTTATCCATCTAGTGACCATGCAAACTTCCCAATGGAATCAATACGTCACTCCTATACCGAGATAAACTAAAACAGTACAGGTCAGTGACCAACGCTGCAACTTATTTGACTGATTCAGCCCACATCTTATGGTGCACTTACCCACCATAAGCCACGTGTCCAATGGTATGCAGTCAGTCGTTATGTCAATTCAAAGAGGAGGCCAGGGTATGATATGGAATCTGTGCATTAGTTGACGACAGTTCAGTATGTGGCCAGCTGTGTTCTAATGGGTAAATTCAATCAGGTCTCCCAATTCTATTGATTTACCAACGACCCCTGCAGGAATGCAGCAGTGGGTGGCAGGATTGAAATCAGGATGAAGTTCATCATTTCCCTTCCTGAAAAAAGCCAGTCAACACTTATTACTGAAATGTTAATCACAAACAATACTCCCTGAACACAACATGAGAGAATGGCTACCAACCATGGAATTGTTCCCTTGTTAGAAGCCAATCCCTTTGGGAAGCAGGTGAGAAACTTAAAAGAGAAACTATTCCAGAGACAGTAACACACTGGCACATAGACATATTTTACTAGTGTCCTTTCAGGCCTCCATAAAAAAAATCAAAGCTACTTTTTAACAGCTTTTTTAAGTTGGCAAATGAATATTGAGATCATGATGCTCCAGATATTTTCACTCCAGGCAAAATATTATTATTTTCACTGGAATGAAAATTCTGCCGATATTCCTGCCATCCAGAAATGTTACACTGTGGTATTTCGCTCCAGAGAAAATGTAAAAAAATATTAGTTCACAGCAGAAAAATAACATTTGCCACACGATGTGATCTCACCATGGAAACCACATCAGTAGCCAATATGAAGTGGATGGGAACATGCACTGTTAGTTAAACAAGACCTTTTATGTGAATTTGCATCTTTAAACTTCTTCACATAAAGGCAGTTTACATTCATGTGGGAAGAAATGTCTGATTAAAAGACTGCATTGCAAACCAGGGCGACTTGAAAAAAAAATGATGAAACGCAAATAACTCTATTAATTCTATATTGAAATTTCCATACATTAAGGGTTCTTTACGACAAAACACTATTGCAATGTAACATCCTTGCTGATGAGTGGGTAACGAATTAGTGAAGGTGTCAACGACAGATTCAGCCATCTGTACTTTCATGGTATGCACAAGGGGGTATGTTTCTAGATGGGGTTTACTGTCAGTAAGCTATAGTTTATGCCCTCTGAGCTTATGTCCTCTGCTCCTAGAGTCTTCCATGCAGGGAAGCAACCTCTCCACATCTATTCTGCCAAGTCCCCTAAGAATCTTGTATGTTTCAACAATATCGCTGCTCATTCTTCTAAGTCCCGATGAGTACAGATTCAAACAACTCAACCTCTCCTTATAAACCAACCCTTTCATACCCAGGATCAGCCGAGTGACTCCAATGTCAATATATCATTCCTCAGATAAGGTGATCAGAACTGTTCATAGTTTTCTAAGTGTGATCTGACTTGTGCTTTGAATACTTTTAATAAGACTTCCCAATCTTTGTACCCCATTCCGTTAAATAAAGGTCAACATTCCATTTGCCTTCTATATTATCTACTGAATTTCTATCCTAGTTTTTTTTTCTGATTTATGTACAAGGATTCCCAAATCTCTCTGTGCTGTAGCTTTCTGTAGTCTTTCTCCAGTGAAATAAATATTTAGCACTTCTATTCTTCTTGCCAGCATTCATAATCTCACATTTTCCCACATTATATTCCATCTGCCAGGATTTTGCCATATCATTTAATCTGTCTATGTCTCTCTGCAGTCTTTTTGTGTCACCTTCACCCCTTGCCTTCCCACCAATTATTGTTTCAATCACAAACCTGGCTATAGGACATTCATGTTCTTCATATAGGTCATCAAAATCTATTGTAAGTAACTGTGGTCTAAACACTGATCCTGTGGCACTCCATCAGTGACAGGTTACCATGTTAAAAATGCCCTCCTTATCCCAACTTTGTTAGCTAGCTAATCCTCTATCCATTTTTATACACTACCCCCACACTATGGGCTCTTACTTTATTAAGTAATCTAACATGCGATACTTTATCAAATGCTTTCTGGGAATCCAAATATATTATATCTACTGGTTCCTCTTTATCTATCTTACTTGCTAACTTTTCAAAATATTCTAATAAATTTGTCCCTCTCAGACTGAATGTTAAATTCTAATATGTTATGAACATTGATTTCTAGGGGATCGTTTAGTTCCTCAGTTTGATTTGCTTGCACCCATATCTCTAGAAAGACTATAAGATCTTAGGGATTAACTTCCATTTGTGCCATTCATTCACTTAGTTTGTTTCAAATGCTATGTACCAGTAAAGAGCCATTCATTTTGCCTTTTTTATTGTTTAATCCCCCTATGGCTTTTTTTTTATATTTCTACACCTATCCATTCCTGTTCCACTTTGAATATCATCACCCAAATAGTTGTCATGTAAAGCTATAATATCCTTTTATATTGTACACCTTCATTATCCCTCTCCAAAACCCTAGCCCCAACATCTATAATGACTTTAAAGCCCTCTCTGCATCTCTAGCTATTTGATTCACCAGGACACAGGTGCCAGCATGATTCAAGTGAAACCCAACCCACGGGAACTGCTCTGTTCTACTGTAATACTGGTGCCAGTGCCCCATGAACTGAAGCCCATTCCACTGATGCCAATTTGTGAGAATTTAACTCTTTGACTTTATTTGTCTTGTGCCAGACAGCACTCCCTGGAATCCCAACCTTTTGTGGTCAAGTGACCCGAGTCCAAAATTGGACATTTTAAATTGTCCAATGGCCAGAATAATTGGGCATGACAGAAAATTGGCCAAATCAAAGTAAACAGCAACCAACAGCTACAGGCAACAGTGAACCATGGAAATTTAGATCAATGAGGTTGTAAAGGTTGAAGATCAGCCTGTTACAACCAGCCCGAGAGTAGTGTGTTGGAGGAATATTGATGAGGGGGATAAGACCACACACAGTTGGAAGCCACACCCTCAGTGAAGACACAGCAAGACTTAGGACACAAGATCATGTGGCAACCCAAGAAGACCAGGAGAAGATCTACCCTGCAAGACCCATCTTTGTGGAAAAGAATCAGCCTTACATCAGAGAGGAAAAAGATTCCAATGGACCAGCTCAAAAGCATGGACCACTTTGGGTAATATCCTGTCTCAGATGGATACAGCCAGGTGTAGGTATTAAATATTGTAGGAAGAGAGGAAAGGCTCACACAGTGTTTTAATAAGGAATATTTTAATATTATAATCAAGTTGAACTGCAAACTGAATTCTTTGTCCCTTTGTCTGCCTCACCAGCAAGAATGCTTGGGTACAGTGTTTTTAATACATAACTCGTCAAAGTGTCCAAAGCACGGGTAACACCTTCCTCACTCACCATTTACCTGGATGTCTTGCTGCTTCTGGGCATTTGGTGTGTGTATTACCAGTAGCTACAGTTTTATCCTTGGTGATAGTGGTGGCAACAATGCCCTACCAGTCTCAGACTGGCTTGTTGAATGAGGAATGGGAGTTGGATTTCCACTCCCAGAATCTTTGATCCAGGAAAGCTCAAGTAGCCATTGGTCACTTAATGGCTGACTGACAATTAATGTGGAGATGATCCCCAAAGGAAGTGACAGGGTCTCTCACTGGCACACCAGCTGGTGGAAGAAACCTCTGTCATCTGCATTAAACTCTCCCCTACACAATTGTGGGGATGTCAGGTGCACTTATGATAAGACTCAAGTTTGGTGCCCTCTCCTTGGAGCAACAAAGACAAGATAGAGAGAAATAAGAAATATCCTTCAATTGGAATTTTACAAAATTTGACGTAAACCACATGTTTTGGTACATGCAATACTAATGAAAAATTGTTGTTTTGCACTTTCAAAGGTTAACCGCACTGAGTGTTTTTGTGGATAATAAGCCGGCTGGTTTAGTCACTCTCTTGTTGTTTTAAGACTCTGAGCTAAAGTGTAGCTTGTATCTTCCATGCTCTGGGCCAGCCAATGAGAAAGAGAACCACTAATCCTCAAAATCAATTATGTGCTGAAATAGGAGGCTGTTAAACATTTGAAATAGGACAGGCGGAGCAAAGCCAGATGTTCAGTCATCAACCTCGCAGTGGAGTCTGGCATTACAACGTGAGGAAAGCCAATTTTCCAGGCCAAAAATTGCCAACCTATTCTGACGAGGCAGGGAAAAGTAAACAATTTATCATATCAATGATTACCCCTTTCCTTTTCACACTGTTTTTGTCCCATCCCTCTGAAAATAACACCTCCCAATCCTCTCCTGAACATTGTGCCTCATCACCCTGACTTCCCAGAATCAATCATAGTAGCATCAGGTCAACAACAGCAGTAAGCCTGCCGTAAATGTGGTTGACTCACAATGTACAAGGAAGTTGATAATATATTAGAGGCTCAACTGATTTTCATTGGGAAATAATGCACACTTATTTTGCTTGGAAGTGAAATAAAGTGTTAAATTTTCCTAGAGAATCTGCTAACTATTTGCAGAGAAGAAAGAAACCACAAATTTCAAAGCGTTATTGGAAATATTTTCATCCTGGATATCACTGAAGAATCCTCAGAGGATAACTATCAGCAAGACTAGAGTCAATAACCAAATGTTGCTGGCGCAGTGAGAATTACAGTCTACACAGAATCCTTGGTGATCTTTTACAGTTTAAACAACATACAGCAGAGTCCCACACATGGTGGCGACACAGAATAGTCATCACCCCTGAAGACGATTGTGAGAAAGAAATCTATTACATCAGGCAAAAGAATATACTGCACAATGGAAGATGTGAGCAACCTCTTGAGAGAGACCAGTCACATGACCAGTACATGGCATGAAAGATGAAACTACACTTTTCATGAACACAATGTCTTCCATGAAGCACATTCATGAAATCAAAGGTCCTCCAGACCAGACAAAGGACCACCACCAATTCAAACATCGTTTTTGAACCGACCCCTCAACAAAAGTGATTCACAAGATAAAGTATCGTTCAAATATAGGAACAGGAGGGGGCCATTCAGCCATCAAACCTGTCACACCATTTAATTAGATGATGTCTGATTTTCTAACTCATTGTCCCTTTCCTACATTATCTCCACAATCCCTGATGTCATTAGCCTGCAGAAACGTATCAATTTCCTTAAACCTGATTGAGCTTCCACTGCTTATGTAGAGAATTTCAAAGGTTTACCCTCTCTGACTGAAGAAATTCCTCCACAATTCATTCTTAAGTGGCCTAACATTTATCCTGAGATTATTACCTCTTGGGTTTGGAGTCACCAACCAGGTATCTGTATCCAATTTTATACTTTTCACTGAGAATGCTTCTCGTTCTTTGAAACTCCAGAGATAGTGACTAAGTTTTCTCAATCTCTCCTCATAAAACAATCCTTTTATTCTCAGGAATTAAATGAGCTAATCACCACAGAATATCTTCTATGGCATGTATATCTTTCCTTGACTAAGGAGACCAAAGTGGCACACAGTACGTAGTTATATTCAGTATCCAACATGCAGTAATCAAGTCTCTGTCATGTAATCAATATCATCCCAGTCATGCATTTGTACTGGCTTCATTATGCTTCATCATTTCTATTTGCACTAGGATTTTATTTTTTTTTTCATGAGATATTGACTTTGTTAGCTATGCCAGCATTTATTGCCTATTCTTAATTGCTCAGAGGACAGTTAAAACCCAACCACCTTACTGTGACCCTCAATCACATGTAGGTCAGACCAGGCATGGATGCAGATTTCATTCGCAAACAAACATCAGTATTTGATGATGTTGTAGCTTTAAGATGTATATTTTGTCTTGGCTTCTTTTAAGAGAGATTGAACGAGAGGTACAGAGTTGTCTGTGGTTATGTAACTAGTTTGTGAGGCTCTGGGTTTTTTGTAAGTTGGAACAATAGAAGCAGCCTGGATGGGAATGGCCAGCTCTCACAGACCAGGATTTCTAGTTCTTTTTAGTTTTTTAGGTTTAGCTTTAAGCAGTTGCTGTTGGAATCTCAACAGGATTGGAAGCCGCAGTACATGTATCTTGGCTGCTATTGTCTCTGTGTTTTTGCTTGATTGTGTTTTCTCTCTCTCTGCTGCTGGATTGTATGTGAGACAATCTGTTTCTGACTTTGCTTTTTTGCCAAGGGGTGTGTTTATGAAATGCAACAATATTGGAACAGTTCATTAATAATAGTTACTGTATCTCTTTGTTACGTTTTCTGTTACGTAGTGTTGTTATTGTAGGTTCTACTTTCTTTTGTTATATTATAACCATAGTATTTTAACAAATTGTGTTTTGCTTAACGTCAAACAGTTTGACCAGTCGAATTGCCTCTGGAACACAGCACTTTACATTTGCCTTTAAATAAGAAAATGTCAGGGTCTGGGCTTCCTTAAAATATTTTGAGGGGGTCTGGTCTGGTCTGGTGTGGTGCATTATAGTAGAGCAGATGGGCTTTTATGACAATTGACAATGATTACATAATGCCATTAGGCCAGCTCTTATTCTAGAGTTTATTGAATTCAAATTTCACCATCTGACATGAGTCAGAGTTTTGGCCTGGGGTTCTGGAATGCTCGTCCAATGATTTTAGTATTGTTCCACTGACTCCCCAGATCTGTTTTTGTTTCAAATTCTATGTGAATTCAGATACAGAGCCTTTAGTTTTATTCTTTTATAATTTCTTAACCATATACTTTCTACACCTTCCTATCAGAAATCTATTTTTCATTTTTCACATGTATACCTTTCTTTCTTATCTTGACTCTACTCCTTGATTTATTACAGCCTTTAACTGAATTGCTCAGACAATAAAACAGCCCCTGAGCAAACTGAAATAGCTAATTTGAATTTGCTTCAAGATCCCTCTAAACCTTTCCTATCCATATACCCATCCAGATGCCTTTCAAATGTTCTAATTGTACCCACCTCCAACCATTCATTCCACACACACACCACTCTCTGTGTGAAAAAGCTACCCCTCTGGTCCTTTTTAAATCTTTTGCAACTCACCTTAAACGTATGTCTTCTAGTTGTGGACACCTCTTCCACTTGAAAAAAAGAGCTTGGCTACTCACTCTATCAGGACCAAATGCTTGCAAATGGGACGAGGTCACATTAGGATGTCTGGTCGGCATGGACAAGTTGGACTGAAGGATTTGTTTCTGTGTTGTTTGACTCTATCACTTTATGGCATCTTCCTAGATTTGATCCCTTCTCTCCACTACTTAGTTTAAAGTTCACTCTAATTTCCCAGTTTAGTTGCTCATTAAACCACTCATCTCAGCACGGTTCAGATGTAGACTCTGATCATTTTTGCATTATGACAATTTGCATGTGGCTCAGGAAATATTCAATCAATTTCCTCAACTGCTTGGTGACAAATTTATGAGGGTGCTAGGATTTTGAATGCAGTGTCAGCCACTTTGAGATGAATATGTTAGCTCATTGAGGAAACAGTCAGTAGCGTAAAAATTCAAAGTCAATGCTGCCTACATTGTCCATGGATTTCTACTTTGGTGACAACACAGTTTCCCAGATTTTAAGAAATTATTTTCCAGTCGAACACAGTTAACTGTGCCTGAAGTGATATAGTTGGTGTAAAGCATAGTTGCAACTTTGATCAGTACATTTTTGGCTGCCTCTCTGCCAGCCTGTTCCTGCTTATCTACCAGAGCCAAGTCAAGTGGAAGGGTAATATTGAATATTATGCCTTGGAAATAAAGAAGAGAATTTGATGAAAACTGAGAATCCCTACAGTAGGGGTGCAGCTCTGTACTTCATCTTGAGTCCTATTGACAGAAAGAACCTATCACACAAGAAATTCATAAGCCCTGGAATATGATTTGTCTCCTAGGTACAGATAATTTTGCTGGAATGAAGAGCCAAACATGCGATTTAGTATTCCCATCAGACTCTCACATCGTCAGAAATATGAAGTTGCAGCTGAGCTGATTGTATGGTATGCCATATTCCTGATTACAAAGATGGAGAAGATATGCTTCAGATGTGCAGAGCCTTGTTCAGACCCTTTCAAAAGTTTGCATTCAGGTTTGGGTGACTCAGCTCTGGCTGACAGTGGACATGCAGATTTTCCAGAGTGACAAGGTTTTAAATTATGAGGACACTTAAGCTATGCTTGCATTTCCTTTGGGGATCCAGGGTTATCTGATTGTTTGCAATGTTTTAAGGATTCAATAAGATAAATTGTGAAAAAAAACTACTTGCTGCACTGAAGAAGCAGGAACTCTGGGATTTGGATCTTGGTTTTTTTGCCATGACAGAGAATCTTCCCACTGTGGAAGTCGGGAACCCAATATCCTGATATCTCTCACTTTTGCAGGGGCTGTTTTGAACTGTAGATCATAGTTCACACTTTGTGATCAGCTGCCTCCACTGAAATAAAATTTTGTTGACCTTGGTCTCTGGGACCTGGAGTATGGTGATCAGACTAGGTGAGAACAGGTCTGTTCTCAATACATTTCTTTTGATAGCCCTTTGGAGAGTTGTAGTAATTCTGTGCATATTTTTGTGAAAGATCTTCTGGAGCAATTTCGCAATCATGTTACAGAGCTGCCTGTCACACAGCGTAAATAGCACTGTGTGGGTGTAGTTAAAACACTCTAGAATGAGAGAGAACCTCAAGAGCATGCGGATATGAGCTATAGGAAGAAAATAGATGAGTTTATCACCTTATGTAATTATAAGTCAGAAACTGGAATACCTATGATTAGCATGTGCAGCAGTGTTCAGTATTAATGTATAATAAATGGTGTTACTTCAAAGTCTAAAACCTGAAGTAAATTCTTGAGTTTGCTTTCTCTTTGACCAGTGTGTTTTGAACCTCTGAACTCATTGTGTGGCACCAAACCAAAAGATGGTGACAGTAACTTTAAATCACTGCCCACAGCTGTGAGGCAACAATGATGATCAAGAAAAAGACCTGAGATTACCTGAGAACAAGGAACTCTAAAAATTGTTTTGTCAAGGATTCGTCAGTACAGTGTTAAGATCAGCTCACAGCAATAGACAATAGACAATAGGTGCAGGAGTAGGCCATTCTGCCCTTCGAGCCTGCACCACCATTCAATATGATCATAGCTGATCATCCTTAATCAGTATCCTGTTCCTGCCTTATCTCCATAACCCTTGATTCCACTATCCCTGGGAGCTCTATCCAACTCTTTCTTAAGTGAATCCAGAGACTGAGCCTCCACTGCCTTCTGGGGCAGAGCATTCCACACAGCCACCACTCTCTGGGTGAAGACGTTTCTCCTCATCTCTGTCCTAAATGGGTCTACCTCATATTTTTAAGCTGTGTCCTCTGGTTCAGCACCCACCCATCAGCGGAAACATGTTTCCTGCCTCCAGAGTATCCAGAGATGAGCACCTACTATGAAGGAACAATAAATAGACAACTCCTATAGAAAAATCACCAGAGACATCAGTAATTCACTGAAACCATTTTACAGCCGATAGTCAGGGAAATAACCCTTTAAAAAGCAGTGAGAGCAATAAAAGCCCACTTACAGCCAAGCACATTAATCTAGATCAAGCACCAATGAAAAGAGGCTGATTACTGGACATGCAAAGCAAATATCATTTTATAAGGCGGGGAACAAAATGTTTAATTTCTACATGGAAAATCAGGCCGAAGAGCACAGTTAAGAATTTTAAAAATAGACAACAAATTTCTAAATTATTTACTCAACAGCAATTAACAACAGGAAGATAAGTATTCAGGTACAGGCTTAAGGAACATTGATTTAAAAAGGAAAGAAGAAATCAAGAATAAGATTCATTATTGCAATTTGAAATAGCAGAGCCGTAACAGTGAAGACAGATCCAATTTTTACTTGGCAATTAGGAAGCTTTTAATTTTACTCAACAAGATGAAAAGCTGGACTCACCACAAAGATGCAGTGGCTGCCACAGCAGGACAGAGGCTAGGAATACTGCAGTGAGCAACTCACCTCCTGACTCCCCAAAGCCTGTCCACCATTTACAAGGCACAAGTCAAGAGTTTGATTGAATACTCCTCATTTGCCCAGATAAGTGCTTCACCAACAACATTCAAGAAGCTTAACACAATCCAGGACGAAGCAGCCCACTTGATTGGCACTGTATCCACAAGCAACCACTACCGACGTTTAGTCGCAGCAATGTGTACTATCTACAAAATGCACTGCAGAAATTTACCAAAGATCCTCAGAAAGCATCTTCCAAACCCTTGACCACTTCATCTAGAAGGACAAGGGCACAGATATATAGGAACACCACTACCTTCAAGTTCCCCTTCAAGCTACAGCATACCTTCACTGTTGCTGGGTCAAAATCTTGGAATTCCCTCCCTAATGGTACTGTGGGTCAACCCCCAGCAGGTGGACTGCAGCAGTTCAAGACGGCAACCTTCTGAAGGGCAAATAGGGACAGATAAGAAATGCTGGCCAGCCAGCGACACCCATATTCCACAAAATGAATAAACAAATCTGATCATTTGATGTTGAAGTCAAAGTGAAAATGCTTCAGGTGCAAAGAAATCAATGCAAATAGCGGACATATTTGATACAGTTAAATATGATTGAATTTTAGTATATAAAGTTGTTTTGAGAAAGTTTCTGCCCACAGATATTGGAAGCCTTTCGGCCATCTAGGAAAAAGGAATATCTTTATACATCTGGATGGAAATGCCACCCTGGAGAATATATCATAAACATTTACTACTGATAAAGGATGACAAACTCTACAATGTAAACAACATTTAAAACAATAGAGACTCTAAAACCTTTCAGTTTTAGTACTGCAAAATCAATTTTTGCAACAAAGATTCAAGACCAACATTAATCAGCTAAGAATGCAACTAGACAACAAAATAAATGCCAAGGTTAGAGTGACGCTGGAAAAGCACAGGTCAGGCAGCATCCATGGAGCAGGAAAATCGACATTTCAGGCAAAAGCCCTTTATCTGATGAAGGGCTTTTGCTTGAAACGTCGATTTTCCTGCTCCTTGGATGCTGCCTGACCTGCTGTGCTTTTCCAGCAACTCTCTAATCTTGACTCTGATCTCCAGCATCCGCAGTCCTAACAAAATAAATGTGTCCAAGATAATCAAAATCCAATTCAAGAAAATACTCAGTATTTCAATTGCCTATCAACAATCAGCCAACGCAACAGAATTCTCTGGTAACAATTTTCCACCAGAAAATGTAAGCTACTTGATTGATTTTATAGATCAGCAAGTTGGCAAAACTGGAAAGCACAGTTCCCAAGGTTTCAAAAGCTTCTGGATTGGACACTGAATTCAATGTAGAACTTGTCAACACACTTTCTACATGGGAAGAACAGCTGATTTCATATTATACAGAGAATAGATCAATGTGAAACACATTATGTTTGATAACCTTACTAGAAAGTTTAGATTAAGGCCGACCCTCCAGACTGATGTCTCTGCGGCATCTTGATTTCCTGACTGGTTAACCATGGACTGGTTGCAACCTCTTTATAGCTTTTGATCAATACTTCACTTCAAGAACGAAAAGGATACTGGTGAGATCACACTTCAAATCCCAAGAAGGACTGTGGATAGTTTCATTAATGACCTGAAAGAAAAACAAATTGCTCGGGAAACTCAGCAGGTCTGGCAGCTGAGAGAAAGCAGAGTTAATACTTTGAGTCCAGTTATTCTTCATCTGATGAAGAGTTACCAGACTTAAAAATTCTGTTTCTGTTTCAGATCTCCAGCATCTGCAGTTCTTTGTTTTATCTCATCATTAATGACCCATATGTATTATCTCAACCATAGGTTTCTGCAAGGGCTTTGACAATGTCCCATATAGGAAACCAATAAAAAAGGTTATAGCTCTTGGGATTTAGGTAACTTGGTAAGTTGGATCCAAAAGTGACTAAGTGACAGAAGAAATAGGATGGTGGTAGGAGGCTGTTTCTGTGACTGGAGCCTGGTATGGAGTGGCATATCATAGAGAACAGTGCTGGTCCCTTATTGTTTATGATATTCATAAATGATGTAGATGAGAATGTGGGGGAGGTGGGGGATGATAGGCTTGCAGGTGACACAAAGATTGGCCAGTTGTTGACAGTGAGGAGGAAGGTATTAAGGAGGTTTAAAGGGGATTTAGGAAAAGCTTTTTCACGTAAATGATGGTGGGGGTCTGGAATGCACTTTCTGGGAGGGTAGTTGAGGCAGGAAACTTCACAAATGTTAAAAAGTACTTGGATGAACTCTTGAAGCCTCATAATATTCAAGGCTAATGGGTCTATGATCCATGCAGCTAGGGAAACTTACAAGAGCTCATTTGTGACAGATTTGTCACTGGCCTCTAAAATAAATCAGTTACAGAACTTCTTCAATGAAAAGAAGATCTAATTCTAGAACAAGTGGTTCAAATGGCTGTGGACACAGAGCCTAGAAAATTGTTTAGATAGTTTATTCAGCAAAAGTCCTATTTAATGCAAGACATGCGATGGAGCAAGTTACTTAAGGTATCATAAAAAACCATCTGATCAAAGATCAGCCTTTCATCTGAGTGCAATATTGGTTTTGTGGAGCAAGGATTTCTCGATACACTTGACTCAGAACAAAGGTCTGGGGTATGACCTTCAGGTTAGAAGCAGACTCTTAAGGAGATGAGTCAGGTCACACTTTTTTATATAATACATAGTTAAAAATCTGAAATTCCTTCCACCACAAATCTGTCGATGTTCAGCTCATTGTAGCTTTCACAACTAAGAGTGACAATTGTTGTTAGGGGAAGTGGAGTTTTGCAGAATGATGCTCCAATGCTCAGTATCCATTTCAAATGGACACTTGATGCTCCGCTAGTATATAAAATGAAAATAAGCTGTTTGCTGATCTCATCTCTCCTTTTTGCGAGGTAAAGTACTGTGGTCTCCAATGCCTAATTTACAAATTGACCTGCATTTGTCCTTGAAACACGCCATTGGCACAAGGATTCACAGTATCCTTGTCAGCCACCAGGGTAGGAATGGCCACTCAGTTCTGAATGCAGGTCCTGCAGCAGCAGTTTGATGATGATACCCAGGATATCCTTAATCAATGCCTGCACGGTCTTTCAGCCAAGTGAAAAAAATAACAAGACCTTTGGTTGTGGAATCTCTTCATTCTCACTGATCCTCCCTCTGGAGACCTTATGTGACTGTGTACTTGAGGTTCCTGTTGCAGTTGTAATCCCTGCTTCCTTCTCCAATCTCTTCTTAGTTGCATCAAGCCTACAAGAAATCCAGCCACAGTGATATCAATGTGAGCATTATGAACAAATAATCTGTGGGGAATATCAGAGACAACACACAGTTCTATTGAAGGAATTCTTGAGCCTCCACATCAATCGCATTGACACTTCATATTATGCCCTCATATAGAGTGACCAGTAGGCTTCCAGGGAAGGACATTATATGCCTCCATAGGAGCTCTGAGGTATGTCACTTTATCCAATTGTATATTGTACAACAATGTGTTTGTGCTACATTGACAATAAGACATTGTGAACATCCACCAAGAAAAAGGTTCCCTTCCACTTCACAGATCTTGTCCTTGTATAATTATCATGTGTGAATGTAACAGCTGCAAAGCATTGTCTTTCAATGCTATTGATAGAATGTGTTATAGAATGTGAAATGGGAAGTTCAAGTACAGCTTTTAGATGTCTTGTTTTCAATACATTTGCTGAGCTGACACGACAAGGAGGCAATTAGCGTTCACAGTGTAATGGTCATGGCTGTTGAGGTCGTCATTTTAAATGTGCATTCTTGGACAATGAATCACCTGCCACTGACATTCAAACTGAAGCCAGAGCGTGGCATTACACAATGGGTAGAACCATGACTGGCTTCAGCAAGACCTCAAATTCAAAATGTTACATTCCATTCATGGAAAGAAAAATAGCAACTTACTCCACGCATTCTGAAAATGGTGTCAGCCAGTTTGTGTAGCAATTGACTTTCAACAGCAAATGTGTTTCACTGTGAGTGACTTGCAAGCTCCACCCACAATATATGATTCTTTCCCCCATTCTTCATTCTCCTGTGTTCGTTACTATCCTGAGGTCCCTTTGAACTTTAAGCCTCTCCTTGTTTCCATAAGGTCCCTCCATATAGCTATTAATGTGACCACTTTGTTCCCCTGGGCCCATGTCTTTGAAAATTTCCATGCACTTGTTAGCTTTACACCCTTCCCATGTAGAGACCAGAACACCATGACTGGTGTTAACCCCCTTTTCTGAAGTTCCCAACCTCATCCTGTTCATTGTAAGTCCTACAATACTATCTTTAATTGCCCCATATCATGTCACACTTTACGTTGAGGTTCATCCCCAGACTTGTGACACTTGCTTTCCCCATGAACTGCTCCTTGATAAACCCCTGCTAATTACTGATCAAAACCCCAGGACTGACCATGGCCAATGCCCAAGGTCTAATTTCATAACACAGTCTAGGCTAACTAAGGCTATTCCCTCTGGACTGAATTCTCTAAAACATCCTGAATTACCTACTTTTAATCCCTGGACTGGTTGCAGTTGACTTGCAGAACTGACTATGACCCAGAATGCAATGACAGGCATCCTGGTTCCTAGATCCTGGGAGGATGAAGTACCTGACTGACCATGCCCAACCCCCTGTGTCAGACCCCCTTGACTGACTGTAGCTCCCCTCGAATTCCCTGAAATCAGATCCCCTTTGACTTTCAGACAAAGTTATTTGTTTGAAGCCCATGCAGTGTGTTTTCCATGCAAACTGCTTGCACAAGCTGCATTCCTGACGTTGACATAGCACTGTGCTGGGCAGGCATGTCCAGCCCTTTGATTGTTCAGTGCTCTCCATTATGACAGGGTGGCTGCCTCTCCATCTGCGCTAAAGTGCAATGCAAGTCACAGATGCTGGCAGCCTGTAATTGAGCACTGAAGGCCCTGTGCACTAAGAAAGCATTGCGAGCCAACAGAGACTGAAGTCAGTGAGCGTGCACAAACAGACCAACCTGAAGTACATTGAGGCTGGCACCACCCAGCAAACACAAAGTGTGTGCGCACTAAGATATCAATGTCATAATATGAAACCAGTTAGTTGCACAAACTGTATGTGTGTTCCTGCAAGCAGAGTGACATGGCAGAAGCATGCACATCATTGTTATCCCAGAACTCCAAAGTAGGGTATTGAAAGGACTACAGTGGTGAGAGGGTTGATTCAAGAGCAGGAACGATAATACGGTCAGATTGGTGGTTTGCCATTGTCAAATTGTGTGGTCAAAGGGTGAAGGAAGGTGGTAACCATGAAACATGCACGGGTGTTGGTGTAGAGAAGCAGTGGCATATGGTTCAGATAAGCACTCAGTGAGCTGCAGTCACCAGGTACACACTGTGAGTTACACATTTGGAATTTACATTATCTGGTTTCTTGGTGGCAAAGAGGAGAATTGAAAGTGGCGACTAAATAAGGTGAGTTGAGGTTTTAAAGAGTTTCAAATGCAAAAAGTCAGGTAGTTACTGCTCAGTGGCAAGATCCTAAAGCTTGAGGGAAAATTGCAAAAATTCTTCTTGACTTCTAGTATCTCATTTTGATTGACTGTATTTCCCCATCGTTTTCACCATTGATCACACTCCACCAGGTCGATGAAAATTCTGTCCTATATCTCATTTATTTTCTTAGTCTACTATTTTATTTAATAATGCTTCTTTGAGGCGCTGTATGACATTTCATTGCATTCAACTCATGGTAGCAAGCTGATAACTGCCAGGGTTCCTATGGCATAAATACAAGTTGTTGTTGCTGAGTTGTGGTTAACCAACAAGTTATACATGGGTAAAAGAATGAATTAATTAGTCTTACTGAAAGCAATCATATTGGCCTAAGACATTTACTGGTGGTAAACAATCACACCAAACTGACTGATATGTGTACTATGCTAAGTCTCTTCACCTTCAGTTTAAGCTGCTAATCTTTACTTCAGTTACCTAACTCATCTAGTTCTCTCAAAACTATTTACGTTACTCATGTAGTTATACCATTAATTAAGCACCAATTTTGATAACATTATAATGAGCAGTCCCCTACCCCACACACTCCCATTCCCACCAAGTTCAGAAAAAAATCTGTTGATATCCATTGTTCACTGACCTCAAGCAGACCCTCTTTTATCTATGCCTATTTTCTACAGCAAATCAATTTATAATGCCTTCCATCTTTATCTTTTAAATTTGAGATGCAGCACTTGTTAAAAATCTTCTTTAATTTCACCTGCACTATAGAATATTTAATAATTTTTCTCATCAATAATTTTAATTATCTAAGTGAAGTAAAGTCAACTAAGTTTTAATTATGTTTTTAAATTGATTTAAATAAAATAGGACATTATGCTGATAACATTAGATGAAGGTGCATGGAAGAAGGGTTCACATGGAACATAAACAGAGGCATAAAAGGTTCTAAAACATGGTAGTGGAGATGCAATAGAACATCCTAAAACATTATTTACTAGAAAGTTTAGGAACTCAAAAGCTGAAATGTTTGTCAGTACATCTCTATGACCTATCCTTTAACCAAATTTGGTAATCCACTTTAACCAGCTTTCATATCCTCATAATGGCCTTTTTGTCTAAGTCTAAGACCCACTTCTTCCTCCCTCAAAATAAATGTAAAATTCAATTATTTTATGATCACAGCTACCTAAGAGAAAGATTTCGAGATCATTAATTATGCAATGAGGACCAGTACTGACTTCTCTCTTACTGATTCTAGAACATGATGTTCTTAGAAATTATCTTGAAAACATTTTATGAATTCTTCATCTCGGCTCTCTTTACCCAGCTGATTTTTCCAGTTGAGGTGTAAAATAAAATCTTCCGTTATTATCACCATGCCTTTCTGACAAACGTGCATTATTTCTTCTATTATGCTGCACTCTACCATGAGGTTATTGTTAGCTGGTCTCTACAAATCTTTGCAAGCGTTTTCTTGCTTTTTTTGAACTCATTTTTTCCCTTTGTATTGTGCTAATGCCATCATTAACTAATTGAGTAGTCCTTCATATTTTCTGTCATTCCTGAATGTCCTATACCATGTACTCTTCAAGATTCAGGTCCTTATCTCCATGTCATCTGAGAGCTATGTCTCTGTAATGTCTACCAGATCACCCTTTCTCATTTCTATTTGCACTCTCAGTTCTTCTGTTTTGTTTGAATGCTATGTGCATTCAAACAGAGAGCCTTTAGTTTTATCCTTTTACCGTCTTTGTAAATTCTAGTCTCATCTGTTGCTAAATTCATAGATTCATACTCTGTATTCTTTCCTTGCATGGTTTGTTTATTGTTTTCTGTATTAATACCTTTCTCTTCACCTTGACTCTCTTTGATTTACCACATCTTCCCAAAGTTGACCTCTAAACCACGATTTAGACCATAAGACATAGGAGTGGAAATAAGGCCTTTTGGCTCATCGAGTCCACTTCACCATTCAATCATGGCTGATAAGCATTTCCACGCCACTTACCTGCACTCTTCCTGCATCCCTTAATTCCTTGCAAGATTAAGAATTTATCAATCTCTGCCTTGAAGACATTTAACGTCCCAGCCTCCACTGCGCTCCATGGCAATGAATTCCACAGGCCCACCACTCTCTGGCTGAAGAAACTCTCCTCATTTCCATTTTAAATTGACCCCCTCTAATTCTAAGGCAGTGCCCACAGGTCCTAGTATCCCCACCTGACAGAAACAAATTCCCAGAGTCCACCTTTTCTCAACCATGCATTATCTTGTAAGTTTCTATTAGATCTCCCTCAACCTTCTCAACTCTAATGAATACAATCCCAGGATCCTCAGCCATTCATCCTATGTTAGGCCTACCATTCCAGGGATCATCCATGTGAATCTCTGCTGGACACGTTCCAGTGCCAGTAAGTCCTTCCTGAGGTGTGGGGCCCAAAACTGGACACAGTATTCTAAATGGGGCCTAACCAGAGCTTTATAAAATCTCAAATTTACGAAGTTTCAGATTTAATTCAAAATTCTCTAAACGGACAGGATTTTCAGTTTCTGAAGGTGACAAGTATATTTTCAAATATCATGTCACCAGCATGTGGCCTTCTGGTTTGGGTAGTTCATTGCCACCAATCATCTTTTCTCTACACTGAGCCTAGGACCTTATTATGCCTAATATGCAGACTACCTTTAAGAGATATGCTCCGGATATCATCATAATTTCATAGCGTTTGGCCAAAGGGTATAAAAATCTCAGACTCAGTCTTCACTTGGGCCACTTGAAGCAAGACACACTGTTGGAAGCTTTATAGATTGTAACCAAATATTTTAGTTTTAGTTCAGACATTGAATGGCTCTGACAGTAATATGTGTACATACCAGGAACTGTAATAAACTTTTTATGCCGCGTTATCCACATCTAGTTCTTATGTTATGGGAGCCAACATAAATATTGCCTCATCAGGTACAAATACCTTGCTGGAGGCATGACACAATTATAGGGATACATTGATGAATTCAATGGTTTCATTGCCATTTTTACTTGTCTTGAAGTTAATGACCTTTGTAATATTTTCCAAGGCAATGGAAAACAAAAGTGATGCAGTTAATGTTGGCTACATGCCTGGTTGATTTTAAACTCATGACACTGAAGAAATGGCAATATATTTCCAAGTCAGGATGGTGAGTGACATGGATAGGGACATTTTCAGGTGGTGAAGTTCCCAAATATTTGCTGTGCTTGTCCTTCTAGATGGAAGAGGTCATGGATTTGGAACATGCTGTTCAAGGAGCCTTGGTGAATACTGTTACTTCACCTTGTGTACTGAGCATTGGATACTTTGCTAGCTATAGTCTAATGATACTCATCCTGATAATTATTTGAGATACCTGCCTAATCATTCAGGTGTCTGTTGTGCTGATCATGTGGTACCCATTTTGGACAGAGATTCTGAACTGCCATTGAAAAGGCAAATTAGATGAATTTAGAAGCAGCAAAATTCACATGTAATGGATAGAGTGCATCGACTGCACCCCTTAGCTACCTTCTCCCCAGCCCCACCCCCCTCCCATTTATCTCTCCACCCCGGACACTCCCAGCCTCATTCCTGATAAAGGGCTCCTGACTGAAACATCAATTTTCCTGCTCCTCAGAAGCTGCCTGACCTGCTGTGCTTTTCCAGCACCACTCTAACCTTGAAACTTCCTCTCGCTTATTCTTTCAGTCCTCCAATTCCAGTTCTTTGGTACATGCTCTCCACACCCAATTTTCGCTTTAAATGCCTTTAAATGTTTCCTGAACATACATATTTCACCCACGATTTTGGAAATCTGAACTAAATTTCCAAGTATTGCTTACCACCCATTTTTATTCCGTGAAACAATTAGACTTGTTTAACAAGTTAAGGCATTTTTAACATCCTTGAGAAGGTAACAAGCCGGATAGATAAAGGTGAAGCAGTGAATGTAGTTTATTGGGATTTTCAGAAGGCATTTGATAAGGTGCCACACATTATGCTACTTAATAAGAAAAGAGCCATAATATTGGCGGTATTACATCAGCATGGATAGAGGATTGGCTAGCTAATACAAGTCAGAGACTTGGGATAAGAGAGACATTTTCAAGGTGTCAAACTACAATGATGGAATACCACAGGGATCAGTTCTGGGGTCATAATTATTTACAATATATATGAATGACTTGGATGAAGAAAGTTAATGTACCATAGACAATTTGCTGATGACACAGAAAAGGTGCGCCGGCCTGTGGCGAGGATGACAAAGAGTCTGCAGAGGGATAGAGAGAAGTTAAATGAGTGAGTAAAAAATTGGCAGATGGAATAAAATGTGAAAATTATGGGGTTATATACTTTGGCAAGGAGAATAGAGGAGCTGAGCATTATTTAAATGGAGAATGAATGCAGAAACCTACAGAACAAAGGGATTTAGCAGTCCTTGTATATGAACCACAAAAAGCTAGCACCCAATTCAGTAGATAATAGAGAAGGCAAATGGAGTGTTGGTCTTATTTAAGAGGGAATGCGGTAGGGAGGTTTTGCTATGACTATACAAG
Source organism: Chiloscyllium plagiosum (assembly GCF_037043375.1). Lineage (NCBI taxonomy): Eukaryota > Metazoa > Chordata > Chondrichthyes > Orectolobiformes > Hemiscylliidae > Chiloscyllium > Chiloscyllium plagiosum. The sequence goes on along the minus strand of NW_028270149.1, from coordinate 26,040,842 downwards.
ACACTAGTCAAACACAGTTGGAATATTGTGATTTGTTTTATCTTTGAGGAAGTGACCAGGAAAGTTGATGAGGGCAAGGCAGTAGACATTGTATACATGGATTTCAGCAAGGCCTTTGATAAAGTTTCACATGGTAGGCCACTTTGGAAGGGTAGATTACATGGAATCCGGGGGAGCTGGCAAATTGAATACACAATTGGCTTGATGGTAGGAAGCAGAGAGTAATAGTGGAAGGATACTTGTCAGGCTGTGACTATTGGAGTGCCTCAGGGGTCGGTGCCGGGCCCATTGCAGTTTGTTATCTACATCAATTATTTGGATGAGAGTGTACAATGCATGATTAGTAAGTTTGCAGATGAGACAAAGTAGGCAGTATCATGGACAGTGAGGAAGGTTATCAGAAATTGCAGCAGGATCTTGATTAGCTGGGGAAGGGGCTGAGAAATGGCAAATGGAGTTTAATATAGATAAGTGTGAGGTCTTACAGTTTGGAAAGTCAAATCAAGATAGGAGTTTCATGGTGAATTGTAGGGCCTTAAGGAGTGTAGTGGAATAGAGGGACTTTGGAGTCCAGGTGCATGATTCTCTGAAAGTGGAGTTACAGATGGATAGGGCAGTGAAGAAGCCTTTTGGCATACTTGCTTTCATTGGTCAGGATATTGAGTATAGAGGTTGGGAAGTTATGTTGCAGTTGTCCGGGATGTTAATGCGGCCACACTTGGAGTATTGTGTTCAGTTTTTTGTCAGCTTGCTATAGGGGGGATGTTATTAAACTGGAAAGAGTGCAGAAGAATTTTACAAGGATGTTGCCAGGACTCAATGGTCTGAGTTATATGGAGAGGTTAGACAAGCAGGACTTTTTTTCTTTCGAGCGTAGGAAACTGAGGGGGGATATTATAGAACTGTGTAAGATCATGAGAGGCATGGATAGGGTGAATGCATTAGGATTCCTAGAGGGCATCAGTTTAAAGTTATCAGGGAAAGAATAAAAAGGAACTTGAAGGGCAACTTTTTTACACAGAGGGTGGTACACATATGGAATGAGCTGCCAGCGGAAGTGGTTCAGGTAGTTACACTAACAACATTCAAAAGGCATTTGGACAAATACATGGACAGGAAAAGTTCAGAAGAATATGGGCCAAGTACAGGGAAATGGGGTTAGTGTTAATGGACATTTTGGTAAGCATGGACCAGTTTGGGCTGGAGGGCCTTTTTTCCATGCTGTATGACTCTATGAAATATAATGGTATTGAACTCAGCCCCAAAGAAGGTTCACAAGGCTGATGGAGGAACTGTCTTATGAGGGGAGTTTGAGTAGATTGGACCATTACTCATTAGCATTTGGAAGAATGCAAGGTTACCTTACATGCAAGAATCTTAGCAGGCTTACAGGATAGATGTGGAAAGGTTGTTCCCCCTTATGGGAGAGCATCAGAGCAGAGGGCATAATCTCAGAATATGAGTTTGCCATTTATAACAGAGATGAGGAAGAATTTCTTCTCTCTGAGGGGAGAGAGTTCCTGGAATTTTTTATGCAGGGGGCTGTAAAGATTGGGTTCATAAGTATATTCAAGGCTGAGAGACAGATTTTTAAAAAATCAGTAAGGGCATCAAGGATGATGGGAAAAGGTAGGGAAATGGCATTAAGCACAGAGTGCTTTAGGGAGCATCTCCAGGACACTCGCACCTATCAACCCTACTGCCCCATGGTTGAACATTTCAAATCCCCCTCCAACTCTGCCGAGCACTTGCAGGTCTTGGGCCTCTTCCACCGCCATCCCTCACCACCCAACGCCTGGAGGAAGAACGCCTCATCTTCCGCCTCGGAACACTTCAACCCCAGGGCATCAATGTGGACTTTACCAGTTTACTCATTTCCCATCCCCCCACCTTACCCCAGTTCTAAACTGCCAGCTCAGCACCATCCTCATTACCTGTCCTACCTGCCAATCTCCCTTCCCACATACGTGCTCTACCCTCCTCTCCAACCTATCATCTTTATCCCCACTTCCATCCACCTATAGCACTCTTAGCTACCTTCTCCCCAGCCCCACCCCACTCCCATTTATCTTTCCACCCCGGAGGCTCCCAGCCTCATTCCTGATGAAGCACTTCTGCCCGAAACATCGATTTTCCTGCACCTCGGATGCTGCCTGATCTATTGTGCTTTTCCAGCACCACTCTAATCTTAACTCTGATCTCCAGCATCTGCAGTCCTCACTTTCGCCCGGGAGGTAGTTTCAGTTACAGGGAAGGGAAAAGCCATGAGATTTCTTTTAAACTAGAACAGCATTCTGGTTAATACATTGGAGGATACGTCAGTGAGAACAGTGCTGATGAGCAATCAGGATATGATGCAGGACAGAATTCAAGCCAAGAAAATGAATTACAGGTGAATAGCAAAGGTCTTTTCCCAAGGGTTAAGGAGTTCAAAACTAGAGGGCATCATTTTAAAGTGAGAGGAGAAAGATTTCAAAGAGATCTGAGCGCCAACATTTTCATGCAGAAGGTGGTACGTAGGCAGACTGAACTCTCAGAGAAAATGATAGTTGCAGGTATAGTTACAATATTTAAAAGACATTTGGATAGGCAGATGAATAGGAAAGGATATGGGCCAAGTGCAGTAAAATGGGAATAATTTAGTTTGGGAAGCTTGGTTAGCATAATCTGTTTCTCTGATGTATGACTCTATGACTCCATGACTGTATTCATTACATCAGGATGTAGTCCAACAGATTTATTTGCAATCACAAGCTTTTGAAGCTCTGTCCTTCATTACTGTTGGACTATAACTTGGTGTAATGTGACTTCTGACCTTGTCTGCCCCAGTCCAACACCAGCACCTCCACCTCCATTTGTGAACTACAAAAGCATAAAAGTTTTTTACACAAACGTTTGCTAGTTGCAAATAATTGTGGAAACTATTTAACACTTTTGTTAGGATACTTCTCTGATGACCTAAACGAAATGGTCATTGGACCTTTGTCATTTTACTTTCCAGTTCTTGAAATTGCTCTCACTTACCAGCAGCTCCTTGCCTATGTGTGTATTCAGCTGTTTTTTAGTGTATTGACTTAGGAAATTAGAACTTCTAGTCCCATACCTCTCCTTCACTTTTGGTTTATTGGTGTTACAATATTTTCTATGATCATAACCACAAAACACATGTCATTCTCTGTGATTCAGAACTGAACAGGTTTCCCATAACTGGGCTGGGATGTGGTCATACAATAATATTGAAAAAATGTTGAAGTTTTCTGCATGCTTTGTCTTTTCACACTGGAAAACACCAGCTGAGTGGAGGTCCTGTGTGAACATGATATGATGTTTTGAATATTTAGGGACTTCCCTTGGATAGACTATGCTTTGTCTCAGCAGCAATGTAGCCCTCAAGAGCTGAAAATATTCAGCAGGGGCTGTGTCCCATTGCGGCATAAGTGGAAATAATTTACTTAGCCAATAATGTAGACCAAAAAAGTGCTTAGGAATTGGGTTCAAGGGGTTACCTTATCACTTACACTTAGACACAATATGTAAACATGCCCCAAATTTATTGTCATTACTCGGCTATATAAACCACTGGTTTTCAAAAATTTCCTGTATGGTGCAAGCCCTGCAAATATTACTACACTCCTGGGAAACAGTCCACAACAACTGACATAATGCTGCAGACCTTGGGCAAATATTGTGAAATTCCTAAGGAACCCCCTCCCCCAACCTCTAGAAAACACTGAACCAAGAATCCTCCACAACAATCAGCATTCTTCTGGAATGGCAGTGTCACTTACCCAAAACAAAACAGTGAAACCGTGGCAGAGAAGACTTCTTCATTGTTGGCACACAGCTGTAGAAATAATAGAGATAATTTTAACATAACCCTCCCTAAAGGCTACTGCAGAATTGGATTGATTGCCCGTTTAATACAATGCCTGAATATATGTTCAATTGAATATTTATATATCACTTTCTATACTCAATCAGAATCAATTTTTAAATCTCAGTAGTCGCTAATTCCACACAATTGTGTTAACATTATTAACCAGGTACTGCCTCAAATGTTTTGTCTGTACTTTCTCTGTTACTATCTTGCATTTGCGTTGAGAACTAGTTAGCAGACTGCAAAGATATCCTCATTCTCCAAACAACTACTGCTTGACTGAAGTAGGAAAATTACAAATAAACATTTGGAGCAGGAGATAGCTACTTCGTCTTTCGAGACCACACAGCCATTGAGCAAGATCATCGCTAACCTTCTTCCCAACCCCACCAAATTATGTTATTCTTTAATTCCATTCAGCACCTAAAAAAATCTATCAACCTGTCATCTTGAACATACTCAATGGCAAGGTATTCACAACTCTCGGTGTTAAAAGAATTCCAAACAATTTGACCTAATTTCAGTCCTATTTAAGAAAGAGGTAGCTTTGAACTGCTATGAACCATCTTGGAAGTGTATTTTATCTATGAAGTGGTAACTTCATCAATTAAGCCTAACAAATACAGAAATGCCAAGACTTGTTGAATGACTACTTTGGGTTGAATATTCAGCAGAGCTGGGAAGTTTCAACAGGTTTGTAAGAAGTTTGTATAGATGTACAAACAGATTCAAGAACAGCTTCTTTCCCACTGTTATCAGACTTTTGAATGGACATCTTTAATGTTGATCTCTCTCTGCACCTTCTCAGCCACTGTAACATTGTATACGGCACTCAGTTTTATTACTACAATGTATTTGTATAGTACAATCTGCCTGTAAGGCAACACTTTTCACTGTACCTCAGTAAACGTGACAACAATATATCAAATTAATTCAATTCAAATGGTAAGTGGGACGTAGAGGCAAAATCCTGCCTCCATTTTTTATGGGTATGATGTATGTCAGTTGTTTAAATGGAGCAGGACATGAATCACATCAGAGGGAAATGAAAAATTAGAAGAGCCATTTGAACTTAGCACTGAATTCCAAAAGACCTGGTTTTGGCTGTTGCATGTCATATGGAAGTCATGGATTGATGGAGTAGATGTAAATACACATGAATATTGCATAAGTTTTCTTTAAATGTCATGGTCTAGAGCCTTCTAAATGCTCTGCTTTTAAAAACATTTTTAAAAAGGCTACAGAGAAAATTAAATAAAAAGTTCTGCTAGACCAGTCTGATTAGGTCAAATGGTGAAGGCTAGAAGGAAAAAATGTTTGTGCTGTATTGATAAAGCTCTTTCTTGACATTTTCACAAGCCATATGAAAGCTTGGCTGAATTTCAAAAACCAAAACTTATTTCAATAGAGTGTACTATTTGCACAGCTTGAAAAATTAAAGAGGTTATTAAAGGATTGCATGTTTTTAATGTGGTATCAGATTGATGTTTGCTTGTTTTTTTAAGAGATTAGCAACTTCAGAGATTTAAAAGTTTGAATGGATGTCCCGGCTAGATTATTTTTCAATATCAGGTCCATATGAATAAAAACGCCCTTAGATTGTTAGTAATCATTTTTTAATCTTCACTTATCTCCAGAGGTCGGCCCATGGTAGATTCTGGGTGAGTTGCTGTGGAATTAGTACTGGTCTGGGTGAGGATCATACATTGGTATGGAGGGTTACAAGAGGAGATGGAGAGAGATGTTGAAATGAGGGTAAGGACTAGCTAAAGGGCCTAACCGATTATCAAGCAATGGAAACAAAATCCTGGAGATCTGAGGTGAACCTTTAAACATACCTGCTCTGGCACTCACTCATCCCTGCAGCCACCTGTGCTCTGCATCTGGAATGGATGGGCTAGCTAAAGCTCCTCTTCAGCTCTAGAGCAAATATTTCACATACTGGGACAAATCTTATTGAGACAAATTTGGTAAGTCAGAAAATTTGCCAACTCAAGTTACGTACTTTGATAGCAACTTCACAAAATAGAAAGATAATGTATCTATTATTCCATGGAAATCATCATTGATTCAAGGATTGGAACTCACTAAAGTTAACGTAAGTAAGAAAACAACATTAGGCATAATAATGACCCAGACATTAAAATCTAAAATGTCAAGGATCTTACAGTTTTTATCCGAGGTTCTAAAGAATGTAGGTCATAAATTGTATAGTTTAGCTATAATCTTCCAAACACTATCACTTTAGGAGTTGTCACATTAAATTGAGAAGTTGAAAATGTAACTCATTAATTTAAGAAATCTGAGAGAAACAAAACAGAGAATTATAGAGTTGTCAGACTAACATCTATCATTAGAAGTTACTTGAATCTATCATTAAGCACAGAGTGACTGAGCATTTAGAAAAATTGAGATGATTACAGAGAGCCAATGTGCATTTATAAGGGTTGGTTTGGTGTAACAAACAACTTAAATTTTTGAGAATGTTAACATGAGGAAGTCTATAGATACAGTTTAAATGGATATTACAAGTTATTCAGTAAGGTACCATATTACCGCATTTGTGGGCTAAAATTAAAGCTCATGGAATTGAATGCCAATTAACTTGTTAAGACACTGATTAGGTGGTGGAAGGCAGACAGTAGTGATATTGGGTATGTATTTGAATTGAAAGGAAGTTACGTGTAGCTTCCCACAAGGATCTGTGCTGACCCTTCAACCATTTATTATATTTATGGATGACTTAAATAGCACAATAGCCAGCCATATATTCAAGATTGGTAGTAGCACAAAAAATATATAATTGGTGTACACGGGACCATAAAATTACTAAGAGGCACTGATGGATTAAATGAATGGGTGAAAATCGTGTCAGATGGATTTTGACACAGATAAGTGCGATGTTATCCATTTTGGACTAAAAGACGATTGATTTCATTATTATTGAAATGGTGAAGAACTAGAAGCATTGGAGGTCCAAAGAGATATGAGGATCTATGTGCATTGATGACTTAAGCATAATAGTCCATGTACAGAAAATGATCAAAGAGGCTAATGGCAAGTTAGAACAAAAAGGAGACAGACTTTTGTTATAGCTGTACAAAGCCAAGTTAGACTACCTCTGCAGTGTTGAATTTTTGCATTTTATACAGTGCTGCATATCTTAGAAAAGGTATGTTAGCCATAGAAGAGTGCAGCACAGATTCATCAGAACATTATCAGGATTTAGGAGAGCGTACACAAACTGGGTTGCTTTACTCTTAAATATAAAAGGTTGGAGTGATTTATTTGCAAGTATTGTTTAGGAATGCCTGAAGAAGTATTAGAATAGGTAGATACTTGTTCCATTGGTGAAGGAGTCTAAGGCAAGGGGCCCTAATTTAAAACCAAAATCAGACCAATCAGGAAAACAATTAGGACTTCTTCAGGCAAAGGATTTGAGAAGTGTGGAAGTCCCTTCTACAAATTGCAATAGATGCTAACCCAATGAATAATTTGAAAGCAGAAACTGAACAGCTGGAGGAAATTAAGATAAAGATTAACCATGATCACTTTCAAAAGCAGGGCAACTGGGATAACTGGTCAATTTCTGTTCCTATTTATGTCCCTGGACTTCAGGGAAGCCTACAAAACGCAGAACCTTTTCAGTTGCTAATTTCCCTGGTTAAATGTGGTAAAGATGTTTCCAATTATGCAAGATGCACCTGTGACCCTCTTGATGAATCTCAGCACAACTGTTTGACTGCTTTTGTTGAAATCCCTTCTGAAATTTTGGAATGACTCTTAAGCATGAAGTGTGTGTGCTATGGTTTGGGCTGAGAATTACTCACAGACTGGTTTCCAGAAAGTAGCATAGCTTTATCTTGAACATCCTAGTGAGCAAAGCTTATACAAGTAGTTTTCCTCTGACAGTCTTAGGTAGTGTGTCTCAATCATTACAGAGTGTCACACAGAGAGTATTATGGAACAAAGAGACCTTGGAATGCAGATTCATAGTTCCTTGAAAGTGCAGTCACAGGTAGATAGGATAGTGAGGAAGGTGTTTGGAATGCTTACCTTTATTGGTCAGTGCTTTGAGTGTAGGGGTTGGGAGGTTGTGTTGCAGCTGTACAGGACATTGGTTAGGCCACTATTGGGATATTGCATGCAATTCTGGTCTCCCTGGTATAGGAAGGATGTTATGAAACTTGAAAGGGTTTAGAAAAGATTTACAAGGATGTTGCCAGCGTTTGAGTGTTTGAGCTATCGGGATAGGCTAGGGCTGTTTTTCCTGGAGCATTGGAGACTAAGGGGTGACCTTATAGAGGCTTATAAAAACATGAAGGCCATGGATAGGGTAAATAGACAAGCTGTTTTCCCAGGGTGTGGAAGTCCAAAACTAGAGGGCATAGGTTTAGGGTGAGAGAGGAAAGGTTTAAGAGACCTATGGGCCAACATTTTCACACAGAGGGTAATGCATGTAAGAAATGAGCTGTCAGAGGAAGTGGTGGAGACTGGAACAATTACAACATTTAAAAGGCATCTGGATGTGTATGTGAATAGGAAAAGGGTTTAGAGAGATATGGGTCAAATGTTGGCAAATAGGACTATATTTATTTAGGATGTCTGGCTGGCATGGATGAGTTGGACCAAAGGGTCTGTTTCCATGTTATACAGTTCTATGATTCTGAGTGTTGCACTGGTAAGGGGACACATTAATGGTCTGCTCTGGTACAGGTAAAACTTGTCACATTCTTCCTATCTGCCTCCTTTTCTGTCTCTCTTTCTGTTATCACAGGAAATGTTTTCACTTAGCAGATGGTGTGAATCTGGGAAGATAGTGGAGGCTGGAAACCTTTCAAACTTTAAAAAATATTTGGATGACAGCTTCAAATTTCATAACATTCAAGGATATGGGGCAAGTCAGGAAATTGGGATTAGCACACTTTTAGTGGTAGTTATGTCAGTGCAGACTTGTTGGGCTGACTGGCCTTTTCTGTGCTGTATAAATCTATCAATCTGTGGAAGAGAAGAAATAAAGAGAAAGAAATACCAAGTGATCTTCAATGTTCTCTTTTTTTGAATTGGAATAAAATTGAGCATCAGAATGAAAATTTGGGCCCAATTTTATTTTCAAAAATCAGGACATCGATCCCTGAAAGTTCATGTGAAAACACATGAATAGCCTCCTGCTCCCCCTTCCAGGTATCACTTGGTGTCAGCCAGATCTAGCCTCATCTCCACTTTTATCATTGAGCATTTCCCACTAGAAAAGTGGAATTATAGCTAGACTCCTTACGTAGCCATTGATTTGAATACTTAATTAAAAGATTTGCCCATTTTTCACAGAAGTGTGTTAGCCTGATTTCCTGATGTTATTTTCCCATTTTGCTCACAGACCATGTTAAATAGGTAGTGTACCCATTGCAATTAAAATCTCTACAAGTTTTTTTTGTTGATGCACAGTAATTCACAGCTCCCACCTTTCTATCCAAAATTCCTAGACAGGGATGGTCACTGCAGTTTGTTTGGTTCTTGCCGTTCCTGGCATCTGCTTCTCCTTCTGTCACTTGCAGACTGATGTATAGCCATGCCACGTTCTTGCATATGATGTGTCCAGACATATCAGCACTCCCTGTGCCTTTGTGGTTAATCATTGGCCCTCTACCATGTGGTTGCTGTTTTAATTCTCTGTTTTGCATAGGTGATCTGAATAGAAATCTCAGGTAGTCCTGCATCTGATACCTCTGTGCCGGGAGACCTAACAGTGAAAAGAAATGTGATTGCCTTCCATTATGATCACTTACTGTCACTTTCAACTGTGTTATCTGACATTTGCACATTTACCAGCTACAGAAACACTCAAGTCAATTGCATATTAAAATTCAGCACTTGCAGTTTAAATTCAATTTGGAACATTATTAGGTATATTGTACAACTTAACATCAATTGATAAATAAGTGTTATTGGGCATGTTAGACTAAAATTATGGTTCATTGTCAGTGCCTATGTTAAATGTAACTTCTAAGAATATAGTTAAAAATCACACAACACCAGGTTATAGTCCAACAGGTTTAATTGGAAGCACACTAGCTTTCGGAGCGACGCTCCTTCATCAGGTGATTGTGGAGGGCTCGATCGTAACACAGAAGTTATAGCAAAAATTTGCAGTGTGATGTAACTGAAATTATACATTGAAAAATTGATTGTCTGTTAAGCCTTTCATCTGTTAGAATACAGTGATAGTTTCACTTCTTTCATGTGTAAATCACAAAACCCTTTTTTTAAAGTTGCATTCTCGGGTTAGCTGTTAACAATGGTGATAGCTAGACAATATGTTGAAGGTGTTAGCCCCCTGTGTTCTCTGTCTATGACCTGACATTTAGATTTATTCTAATCTATAAAGTGAGATAACAGAGTTTTACATAAATTCATGCAGTTTTTGAGCTCAGAGTTCTACATGAATGTATGCAGTTTTTGAGCAAAGTGCAATATAACTCTGCAAGTACAAATTCACCACACAAAATATATGTGTGCATGTGGGTCTTTGTCTGTCTGTGTGTGTGTCTGTCTGAGGTGGGGGTTGTGAGTGTGAGAATGTGTGTGTGTGTGTGTGTGTAGCGAGTGCAGAGTGTCTTAAGTCTGTGAGGGGATACATGTGTGGGAGTGTGTGTGTCTATAAGGGTGTGTGTGGGTGTCTGTGTGCGCGTCTGTGTGTACCTGTGTCTGTGTGTATGTGAGAGTGTGTGTGTGTAGGAATATCTGTGTGTGTAGTGCAATGGTGATCACCTGTAATGTGACATGAAACCAAGGTCCGGTTGAGGCCCTCCCTATGGGTACCGAACTTAGCTAGCAGCCTCTGCTCAGCCACTTTCCTCTGCTGCCTGTCCCGAAGTCCACCTTGGAGGATGGTCACCCGAAGGTCCAAGGCTGAATGTCCTGGACCACTGAAGTATTCCCCAACTGGAAGGGAACCCTCCTGTCTGTTGATTGTTGTGCGGTGCCCATTCATCCGTTGTCATAGCCTTTGCTCGGTTTCCCCAATGTACCATGCCTCCGGGCATCCTTGCCTGCAACGTATAAGATAGACAATGTTGGCTGAGTCACATGAGTACCTGCCATGTACAAGGTGGGAGGTGTTCCCACGTGTAATAGTGGTATCTATGACCACAATCTGACACGTCTTGCAGAGTCCACCGTGACAGGGTTGTATGGAGTTGTCCTGAGAGCCGGGCAGTTTGCTACGAACAATGATCTGTTTGAGGTTTGGCGGTTGTTTAAAGGCAAGTAGTGGAGGTCTGGGGAAGGTCTTGGTGAGGTGCTTATCCTCATTGATAATGTGTTGCAGGTCACGAAGAACAAGGCATAATTTTTCAGCCCCTGGGAAGCCCCTGGGTTCGAACAAGATTTCTTCTCTATGCAGGATCTCCAACCAACATTGTACAGCAGGTACATTGATGACATTTTCATCCTCTGGACCCATGGCGAGGAGTCACTGATAAAACTACACAGTGACATCAACAAGTTTCATCCCACCATCAAACTCACCATGGACTACTCTCGACTGTCTGTCTCATTCTTGGACATGTGCTTCTCCATCAAGGACGGACACCTCAGCATCACACTCTACTGTAAACCCACAGACAACCTCACAATGCTACACTTCTCCAGCTTCCACCCAAAACATATTAAAACAGCCATTCCCTATGGACAAGCCCTACGCATACAACAGATCTGCTCAGATGAGGAGGAACGTGACGGACACCTGGAAGTACTCAAGGATGTCCTCACAAGAGCGGGGTACGATGCTCAACTCATCGACCGCCAGTTCCAACGTACCACAGCAAGGAACCATAATGACCTCCTCAGGAGACAGACACGGGCTGCAATTGACAGGGTACCCTTCATTGTTCAGTACTTCCCAGGGGCTGAAATATTACGCCATGTTCTTCGTGACCTGCAACACATTATCAGGACATTCAGCCTCGGACCTTCGTGTGACCATCCTCCAAGGTGGACTTCGGGACAGGGAGCAGAGGAAAGTGGCTGAGCAGAGGCTGATAGCTAAGTTCGATACCCGTAGGGAGGGCCTCAACAGGGACCTTGGGTTCATGTCACATTACAGGTGATCACCATTGCACTACACACACACACACACACACAAATATTCCTACACACACACACTCTCACATACACACGGACACAGGTACACACAGACATGCACACAGACACCCACACACACCCTTATAGACACACACACTCCCACACATGCACCCCCTCACAGACTTAAGACACTCTGCATTCACCACACACACGCACACACATTCTCACACTCACAACCCGCACCCCAGACAGACACACACACACAGGCAGACAACGACCCACATGCACACACATATTTTGTGTGGTGAATTTGTACTTGCAGAGTTATATTGCACTTTGCTCAAAAACTCCATACATTTATGTACCGGAGGTGCCAGAACAGACAATCAATTCTTCAATGTATAATTTCAGTTACATCACACTGCAAATTTTTGCTATAAATTCTGTGTTACAATCGAGCCCTCCACAAATACCTGATGAAGGAGCGTCGCTCCGAAAGCTAGTGTGCTTCCAATTAAACCTGTTGGACTATAACCTGGTGTTGTGCGATTTTTAACTTGGTACATTCATGTAGAACTCTGAGCTCAAAAACTGCATGAATTTATGTAAAACTCTGTTATCTCACTTTTTAGATTAGAATCAATCTAAACATCAGGTCACAGACAGAGAACACAGGGGGCCAACACCTTCAACATATTGTCTAGCTATCACCATTGTTAACAGCTAACCCAAGAATGCAACTTTAAAAAAAGGGTTTTGTGATTTACACATGAAAGAAGTGAAACTATCACTGTATTCTAACAGATGAAAGGCTTAACAGACAATCAATTCTTCAATGTATAATTTCAGTTACATCACACTGCAAATTTTTGCTATAAATTCTGTGTTACGATCGAGTCCTCCACAATCACCTGATGAAGGAGCGTCGCTCCGAAAGCTAGTGTGCTTCCAATTAAACCTGTTGGACTATAACCTGGTGTTGTGTGATTTTTAACTTTGTACACCCCAGTCCACATCTCCAAATCTAAGAATATATATATGGGCAGAATTATTTTCGAGGAGGAGAAAGTGAGGACTGCAGATGCTGGAGATCAGAGTCGAAGAGTGTGTGCTGGAAAAGCACAGCAGGTCAGGCAGCATCTGAGGAGCAGGAGGCACTTTTGACCGTACCATTGTACCACAAGAACTTTGAAGAGTCAGCATTGTAAGGTTAGCACTGAACAAGACTTCAACGCAGAAGGTTAGGTGACAGGCGTTCAATCCATTAGATGCCTCATTTGCATCAATGTCTGCCCTGCATTGCAGCTTCTAATGTAGCATGATCAACATCATGTTGGTACAGTGTTTCACTATCTGCCAGGGCTCACACTTATATCGGCAAAGAAGCTACAACACTCAGCGATGATTTTTCATCATGATTAGCAGAATGCACATTTCTGATGGTTTTTCAGCAAAAGCACAAAGACACAACCACAAAAGATGGCATTTTGATTGGAACCCCACTGGCCTGACAAGGTCAGGTTTGCTATAGCTGTTCCACTTTGACAGGTTTGTTACCACAGTCAGGATTCACTGCGAGCATTTAACAACAAAAACCCAGACTGTGTATGAATGACACGTTCCATGAGCTGATCAACATGAGGAGGCTTCACTACTCAGACTATAAGTGTCTGTGCAAAGAAATGCCTTGATTATGAAGGAGCCAACTAACTAAAGCAGTTTGTACTCACTGGAGCTTGAAGGAAGAGGTCTAACCCATCAGGATTATGCCTTATTTATATACAGTAGTTGAATTTGTATTTGTTCGCTTAATTGGATTGTGCCCATCGACGTAATTCCTGCCTTATTAATCCTTATTAATGATATGCTGATAAATCCAAAAAAGGTTCATGGTCAGAAAACTGACTTAGAGTCATAGAGTCCTGCAGCACAGAGACAGGCCCTTTGGCCCATACTGGTCCATGCCGGCTGAAATGTCCATCCACACTAACTCCATTTACCTTCACTTCCTTCTAAACCTTCTGATCCATGTATTTGTCCAAATGCCTTTTAAATGTAGTTATGGTATCTGGCTCAACCACTTCTACAGGCAGCTCATTCCATATGCATACCACACTCTGTGTAAAAATGTTGTCCCTCAGGTACCCTTTGTTTCCTTCTCCTCTTACATTAAACTCATGCCCACTAGTCCTTTATTCCCCAACCTTGGGAAAAAAGACAGAGTGCATTCGCCCTATCCATGCCTCTCATGATCTTATACACTACTATAAGATCCCCCCTTCAGTCTCCCATGCTCTAAAGAAAAAAGTCTTAGCTTGTCCAACATCTCCCTATAACTCAATCCCTTGAGTCCTGGCAACAGCCTTGTAAATTGTGTTTGCATTCTTTCCAGTCTATTACTGGAAAGCTTCTGAGAACATCATGACAAAACTTCAATCCGTCAACTGGAAAATGAATTTATACTGCCCATACCCTCCCTTTGAAAAGCTGAGGCTGGGCCCAGAAAATTCTATTCTGTGAGTTTCTTTTTCTGCCAGTTACATTGGGACCGATTGGTTTTCTAAAGAACTTAATTTGTTTTAGTAATTTAACTTTGGTGACTCACATTCTGATAACCTGAAGCTCCAGTTGTGGTGGAGTTACCAGCTGTTCCATCCAACAAAATAAGAATCCAATGGAACGATGTCAGTGATCAGCCCAAGTTCCATGTAGTGACTCAGGATTAGTTTGTCAAAGGATTGTGCCAGCCAATCAGCACGGAGTTAGGCAGTGCTGGATTTATAGGCAAACCTACAGCGGGGGCTGCAAATTGGTCATGCCCACATCCTGAACAAGGGTGCACAAAGAAACATTTAAGACTGGACTGGCTTTCCACCTTTTACCAATAACCCTTTAACGTTTAAGAATGAAACGTGTCATGATGGAAAGTGAAGAAAGGAAAATGTAACTGCTTTGGTTTGCCCCAATATGGATGGCATCAAAAAGGTGCTGGTTCTTGAGACTGGAAATTCCAAGAAGCCACATTGCTATACGAATGTCAAGACCGTCCAGGCAGTACAAGGGCTAGCAAACCCACTGAACTCCAGGACTTTTGAGGCGTGGATCAGGAAAGCTGGAAAACAATATCAATAGAAGAAAGGGAAGATTATCATTCTGATGACCTGGAAAGAATCTACAAATGCCTGCTGCTTACCTGTCTGGTTCCACAGTGAAAACACAAAGGCTGAAGATAATTTGCAGGAACATTTTTAGCCTTCATCTCAGGATGTGAGGGTTTGCAATTGCGTTCTCAACTACATTGCTTCTGCTCATCTTAGTGGAACAAGTTTGGTGATTGCTGGACAAACAGGAAACATCCTAAAAACGTCATCACAACTGAACATAAACCGGGTGCTTCAAAACCCATGTCCCACTCCCCCCTAGTCACTACAGGTTGTGAGGGGCTGAATCTCAGAGAATCTAGGTTCTGCCTTAAATCCCATCGTGGATCATATCACAATTCCACTTTGTTCCCTACCTAAGTAGATCTTTTTTGTCTTATGGCTCGATTTAAAAGGACAACCATCAAGTCAAATATAGATGAACAAAAATGTTACGTACCTGTCACAATGATCATCAAGATTATCTCCTCATATTTTGAAAGAATTCATCGCTGAACCCATGTATGTTTGGTGCCACTCCTGGCTCCACTTTATTTCATTTTTGCTGAATCATAGCGTTGGCTTTTAAATCATATATTTTTCCGCATTAGATGAGAGATTTATTCTTCAATTTAACACAATTTGAATTGAGTTGGCAACAGCATCCTAGTAACTGAAAACTGACAACATTGTACCACATGTCAATAAACCAATCTAGTGTTTGTTTAGTAGTTCCTATTTAGTCATTCCAGCAATTTCAAAAAGATTGTTACTAATAAAATCTACAGTAACTTTAGCATTTTGTCCATCTATCTTTCTGCCTGCAAATATTCCATGTATCACAAAGTAAGACCAGTATTTGCAGCACATACATTGGAATGTGAAGATACACCTTTATGTAAGATTGACAAAGTTGTTCCCAATTCCCAACTCCCAACTCATTGTTAGAGAAACATATGACTAAATATTGACCACACATGTCTCGCAGCCCCAATACTACTGTTAATCCTTACAAACAATCAAGCTATATTAAAACTAGTGTTGCAATTTTGTCTCTCAAGTATACTTTGTTCCTCATTAGCAATTTCCATAAAAATTTTCAAGAAAAATACAGAAATAATAGAGCTGCAATGGTTGATCTTTTAAGTAGACAGGGAATGAGTCAGTTCCAAAACTATTATGTTAAAGAAAGTTATTGGTTTATGGTGAGTAGCAGGTGTCTGCCTGGTCAGTAGCCCAGAAAAGTCATTTGTATTTTGTGTCTCATGCTAAGCAACTTGACATGGGAGCTAAGTTTCCAAGCATAAATTAAGCTTGTGGGAAAATATTAAGTAACAATGTTTTTGGTGTGGTTTTATAGATTCATAGAAAACTATCATTATAAAGGAGCAGTTAAAAGTGGGAGGTTTCAATTAAAACCAGATGAGGCAAGCACATGGGGCAGCAAAGTTCATGGCTGTGCTGGGCAAGAATCACAAACTGGCCATAAAAACTTGCAGCAGACGTAAAAAGTAGAAGGAGAGGATTTTCATTATATTCCACAAAGGGCCTGTTGCAACATTTAGCTTTAGTGTTCTCAGAGCCTTGGGGAACAAACATAACAGCCTTCATCATGCTGTGCTGCAGTGATATATGGCATGTCGACAGAAAAGAATGTACACCGTTGGCTGTATTGTGTGTCATAAATGCATCTATCATACCTCTGCTGCTTTTGTAGTGAATGAAGAGGAATCGCCTTACTTAAGGAAAATCCTGTACATTAGTGGCAGATCAATGCAGGAAGTCTGAAATTATTTAGAAGTGATTATGCCACCAATAATATACCAGCAATTATTATTGCAAATCGTCTATATTGACAGTTCAAACAGCAATCATGGTTCAATGATGGAAGGATAACAGCAGAAATAAAAACTTTATAGGTTGAGTCAATTCTGTTCTTTAAAAAAAATTAGGGATGAGGCAGTAATTATAGGATTTGAAATGGTTAGACTGAAACTTTGAAAACCTGCAGTTAAAATTCTTCATGTGCTAAGGAGTGTAATTCTTATACAGGAAACATATAGTCACGGAGCTGATGAATTGGATTTTGGCAGTGGTGTACTACTCTTGCTGTGCTATACAGGGAGGAAGACAAATAGAGAGATCCACTAGAACAAGTGTGCCATCAAAGACCTTCCAAATGTGGGATGATTTCCATTCCTGCCTTTATAACCAAACCATAAAGCTGTCTTGGAAAAGATCAAAAGAGAATAAATACTCAAGTGAATTGTAATGACATTTCTTGTGGGTCAATTGAGTATTAGTTCTACTTGAAATGATTTGAGCCTGCAGCTACTATCATTAATAAAACAATATATTACCTCACCAGCCTTCTTGCAAAGTCTTTAAAACATTCCACATTTTAGAAAATTAGAGGATGAAGGCAAGAGAAAAGAAAGTCTTGAATTTATATAACTCCTTTTGCCTCCTCAGGGCATCCCAAAGTGCTTTACAACCAATGAAGTATTTTCTGAAGTGAAGTCAGCGTTGTAATGTAGGAAATGCAGCAGCCAATTTGCTTCCTGCAGGCCACCACAAACTGCAACAAAATAATGACTTAGAAATCTGTTATGAGTGATAATTTAGTGGAAAATATTGACCTGGAGAGTGAGGAGTACTCTTCAGTTCTTTGTAAAAGAGTACCATGAAGTGTTTTATATCCAATTTTGGCATCTTGTCCAAATCCATCTCCGACAATTCAAAACTGAACTGAGTTGTCAGCATAATTTTCTGAGGTCAAATAGGACTTGAATCTTCAACTTTTTGACTCAAAAGTGAGAGTATTACCTATGGAGTCAGAACTAACATGAGGATGTAGGACAAGTGTGCATTGAACACCAGACGTTTAAACATTCAGTCACATAATGGAAAATTTGGCTGCTGCAGATGCTAATATCCTGTACTTTCACCCTTAGAACCTGAATTTGAAAGTAATTCTGAATAGTGGGATGGGGGCTGACTCTACTGTTTCTGGGCTGTAAGAATCCCACAGATGATCATTTTGAACAGTCTGTCAGATTCGAATTGGTGCACACAGAACAAACACGCCTCTCATTCAAAAATAATTGGCACTTTTAACTAAGAAAAATACTCACTGCTAATTCTCATTCAGTCTAAAATCATATTTGTTATCTATTGCCACTATTGGTATAAGTCATGCATATTTAAAACTTCTGCTGTCTCTGTTGGTTCCCCTTGTCTCAATTGTTCATACTTAAAATTGAACCCATCTGCCTTTCCATGCCTGATAAGTAACTTGGACTATATTTTGCCAGAGATAAGGTCGGGTTAAGATTGTCCTCTACTTATGTTCATAATTTAGTAAGGAATCTTGCACAATCATCAAACAAGAAAATTACCAATACCAAACCATCTTGTGGAAAATAATTTTCAATTTCCAGAATGTCCATCATTGAATCCTGATGTGAGAGAGAGTTTGTTTTAATTTGCCATGGAATGTGGA
The DNA here is from genome assembly GCF_037043375.1 of Chiloscyllium plagiosum. NCBI lineage: Eukaryota > Metazoa > Chordata > Chondrichthyes > Orectolobiformes > Hemiscylliidae > Chiloscyllium > Chiloscyllium plagiosum. Next base: position 26,022,241 of record NW_028270149.1, on the reverse strand, counting down.
CATCACTGGTTAGACCAGCATTTATTGTTCACTCTAATAGCCATTGGGAAGGGAAAGCAAGCTGCTTTCTTAACATCCTGGAATGTACTTAGTGTAAGTGCACTTATGTTATTGTTCAGCATGGAGTCCCAGAATTTGATCGAGCAATAATGAAGAAGCAGCAATATATTTGAAAGTCAGGAACATGTGTGACTTGGAGGGGAACTGAGAAGTGATGGTGTTTCCTTGCCCTTGTCTTTCTGTGCCATGGAAATCATGGGTTTGCAAGGCACTGTAAAAAGGTCTTGCTGAGTGCTGCAGTGCTTCTTATAGACACCTATATAGTTATAGATCATGGAAAAAGACCCTTCAGTCCAACTGATCCATGCCAGCCAGGTTTCACAAGCTAAACTAGTCCCATTTACCTACATTTGGCTGATATCCCTCCAAATCTTTCCTATTCATGTACTTGTCCAAATGTCTTTTAAATTGTTGTAAATGTATCTACATCCACCACTTCCTCTGGCAGAACATACCATAAAAGCACCACCCTTTGCATGAAAATGCCGCCCCTCAAGTCAATTTTAAATTGCTAATAATGGAGTAAATGAATAGTTAAGGTGATAGAGGATGATATGTTTGACCAAGATGGTATCAAACCTTTGAGTGTGTTAGATCTGCACCCATCCAGGGCATTGGAGAACATCTGTTCACACTCCAGACTTCAGCCGACAAGTTGTGGGAAGGTTTTAGGGAGTCCAGAGGTGAATTACTGGCTGCAGAATTCAGAGCTTCTCACCTACTGTGCAGCCATAACACTTATGCAGTTGCTCAGTTATGTTTTTGTTGATTGGTGACCCAGGATGCTGTACATAATGGATTCAGTGACGATCATGTTAATGAACATCCTGTAAATAGATTTTGCCTGGCTAATGTGGTGTGAACATTACTTGCCACTAATTAGCCCAAGCTTGAATGTTGCCCACTTCCAACTGCACACAGGTATAGGTAGCTTCCTGGTCTGACATGGTTGCAAATTATACTAAACTCTGTGCAGTCAATATTGATAATCCCCACTCCTGACTTCATAATGGAGGGAAGGGCATTAAGCAGCTGAAGGTGCTGGATCTCGAACAAGCTACAATTTCTGCGATTTTCTGAACTGAGATGAATAACCTTCAGTAATCATAATTAATCGCTGTTTGTGCTCGGTGCGATGACAGCCAGTTGAACCTTTCTCCTGGATTCTGATTGACTTTAATCCAACAAGGGCAGTGAATCTCAACTTCTCTTTGGAATTCAGCTCTTTTGCCCACAATTGGACCAAGGATGTAATGAGGTCTGTAAGCAGGTGGTAATGAGCAGAATTTTGCCATTTGAAAGAACTGTCGAAAATACTATTGATTGTTTTGCTGATGGTTGATAAAGTGATAATTGTAACAACGTTTTATAATTTTATAACTTCAATTTTAAATTAAAGCATATATTATTAAATTATTGTTTTTAATCTTTTGTAATCATGATAACCTTCTGACATGACACACCTGGGCAATCTTTCACCTTGGTCAGTAGAGAATGTCACAAATTGTTATATGTTAACCAAATAAATAATTAATGTAGGTTTTCTATACATCAAGAAACAAAAATAATACCTTTGCATTATATTACAATTTTTCACCGATTGTTTTCCAATTAATTTAGTCAAAGTGAACAGACAATATTTCAGCTTCCAATAGCCAGAGTCTGAGAAAGATTTGCTACTCTAGAAGGCTATCTGTAAATTATGTATTTTCTTCAAGTGTTTCCTGTAAAACAGATTTAATTATGATTTACTTTTAGGAAGCAATGTAAAGAGACTAGATATTTGCACCCACATTTGCAGGTAACACTCATTGCTACCTGTTCACTATATTTAGTGTGATCAGCGTGGAAACATTTTTCTTTTTCTTTCATTTAATTCAAATGTTCGTAGGTCTATCACAATCCTGACTTCTAACTAATAAATTGTGGAAAGATTTTGAGGAGTCAGGAGGGGAATTATTTACTGCAGAATTCTGAGTATTGGAGCAGTACAAGACTTTGGTTAGACCACAGTTGGAGTACTGTATGCAATTCTGGTCACCACACTTGTAGAAAGGATGTGACTGCATTTGAGGGAGTGCCAAGGAGATTCGCCAGGATGTTGCCAGTGATGGAGTAGTTTAGTAATGAAGAGAGGTTGGATAAGGTCAGTTTGTTTTATATAGAACAGGCACAGCAGAGAGGGGACCTGATTGAGATGTATAAGATTATGAGGAGCATGGACAGGGTAGATAGAAAGCAGCTGTTCCCCATAGTTTAAGGATCAATAACAAGGAGGTATAATTTTAAGGTTAAAGGCAGAAGGTTTAGAGAAGATTTGAAGAAAACAGCTTTCATCCATTGGGTGGTGGAAATCTGGAATTCATTGCCCGGGAGAGAATTTGAGGCCAGAAACCTCACAAGCTTTTAAAAAGTGATTGAATGAGCACTTGAAATGTCGCGACAGTCAATACTATGAGCCAGGTGCTGGAAAGTGTGATTAGTGTAGATTTAGAGTAATATTTATTAGTGCACAAATGATGGGCTGAAGGGCCTCTTCTGGGTGTATGATTCTATATTAGGACCTCGACACCATAGGGACTTGCTCTAGCAAGTTTGGATTAGAAGACGCAGAAGATAAAATAATGCAGGTTGATAACTGATGAACCAGTATAACTATCCGTTTTAGACTACCATAATTCATTGGTTTTCATCATATTCATTGTTCATTACAAACTAAAGAGAGGATAAAAATAATCTATTTCCAAATCTGTGTATTAGATTAATTAGTCAGTCCACATTCTGCTCTGAAGAGGATTATATCTGCAATAAATGCCGTTGGTTGCGAATCCTATCAGATCCGAATGGATTGGTTGGAGAGACAATTAGAGGCAATGAGGAATGTACAAGAGCATGGGGGTGGATGGATGGCAGTTATAGGAAGGGAGAAAGCTCGCAGATACAGTCACGTAGATGGGTTAACTCCAGGAAAGGTAGAAGAGATAGGCAGGTAGTGCAGGAGTCTTCTGTGGCTATCCCCATTTCAAAAAAGTATGCTATTTTGGAAAATGTAGGGGGTGATGGATTCTCAGAAGAATGTAGCAGAACAGCCAAGTTTCTGGTATTGAGACTGGCTCTAACGCAATGAGGGGTACGCTGGGTTCCAGGAGATTAATTGTATTAGGGGACTCTCTAGTCCGAGGCACAGATAGACGTTTCTGTGGCCAGCAGTGTAAAAGCAGAATGGTGTGTTGCCTTCCTGGTGCCAGGATCAAGGATGTCTCAGAGAGGATGCAGAATGTTCTCAAGGGGGAGAGGGCCCAGCAGGAGGTCATTGTACACTTTGGAACCAACAACATAGGAAGGGAAAAGGATGAGATTCCATGGGGAGAATATAGAGAGTTAGGCAGGAATTTAAAAAGGAGGTTATTGAGAATAGTAATATCTGGATTACTCCCAGTGCTATGAGCTCATGAGGATCGGAATAGGAGGATAGGACAGATGAATGCATGGCTGAGGAGCTGGTGTATGGGAGAAGTATACACATTTTTGGATCATTGGAATCGCTTCTGGGGTAGACCGGTTTAGGACCCAGGGAGATAGCATTGTAGCACTACTAAGGGAACTTACTTGGGTGGAGCTGAGAAATAAGAAAGGGATGATCACCTTACTGGGATTATACTATAGACCCCCTAATAGTCAGCCAGAAATTGAGAAACAAATTTCTAAGGAGATCTCAGTTATCTGTAAGAATAATAGGGTGGTTATGGTAGGAGATTTTAACTTTCCAAACATAGACTGGGGCTGCCATAGTGTTAAGGGTTTAGATGGAGAGGAATTTGTTAAGTGCGGACAAGAACATTTTCTGAATCTGTATGTGGATGTACCTACTAGAGAGGGTGTAAATCTTGACCTACTCTTGGGAAATAAGGCAGGGCAGGTGACTGAGGTGTCAGTGGAGGAGCACTTTGGGGCCAGTGACCACAATTGTATTAGTTTTAAAATAGTGATGGAAAAGGATAGACCAGATCTAAAAGCTGAAGTTCTAAATTGGAGAAAGGCTAATTTTGACGGTATTAGGCAAGAACTTTCAAAAGCTGATTGGGGGCAGATGTTCACAGGTAAATGGATGGCTAGAAAATGGAAAGCCTTCAGAAGAGGCCCAGAAAACACTTCCCTGGCTTCCCACAGAGTCCTAAGGTACACCTAATCAGGTCCTAGGGATTTATCTACTTTTATGTGTTTCAAGACATCCAGCACTTCCTCCTCTGTATTAAGGACATTTTGCAAGATTTCACCATTTATTTCCCCAAGTTCTATATTTTCCATGTTCTTTTCCACAGTAAACACTGATGCAAAATACTCGTTTAGTATCTTCCCCATCAACAGTGGCTCCATACAAAGGCTGCCTTGCTAATCTTTGAGGGGCAATATTCTCTCCCTAGTTACCTTTTTGTCCTTAATGTATTTGTAAAAACCCTTTGGATTCTCCGAACTCTATTTGCCAAAACTATTTCATGTCCCCTTTTTGCCCTCCCGATTTCCCTCTTAAGTATACTCCTACTGCCTTTATACTCTTCGAAGGATTAACTCGGGTCTATCCTTCTTTCCTTCTTTTTCTTAACCAAATCCTCAATTTCTTTAGTTATCCACCATTCCCTACACCTACCAACCTTTTCTTTCACCCTAACCGGAATATACTGTCTCTGGACTTTTTATCTCATCTCATTACATATATTTGTAAAGGCAAGGACTGATTAGGGATAGTCAATATAGCTTTGTGTGTGGGAAACATGTATCACAAACTTGATTAAATTTTTTTGAAGAAGTAACAAAGAGGATTGATGAGGGCAGAGTGGTAGATGTGATCTATATGGACTTCATAAGGCATCGACAAGGTTCCCAATGGGAGACTGCTTAGCAAGGTTAGATCTCATGGAACATAGGGAGAACTAGCCATTTGGATACAAACTGTCTCAATGGTAGAAGACAGAGGGTGGTGGTGGAGGGTTGTTTTTTTCAGACTGGAGGCCTGTGACCAGTAGAATTCCACAAAGATCAGTGCTGGGTCCACTACCTTTTGTAATTTATATAAATGATGTGGATGTGAACATAGGAGGTATAGCTAGTAAGTTTGCAGATGACACCAAAATTGGAGGTGTAGTGGACAGTGAAGAAGGTTACCCCAGATTACATTGGGATCTTGATCAGATGAGCCAATGGGCTGAGGAGTGGCAGATGGAGTTTAATTTAAATAAATGTGAGGTGCTGCATTTTGGGAAAGCAAATCTTAGCAGGACTTATACACTTAATGGTAAGGCCCTATGGAGTGTTGCTGAACAAAGAGACCTTGGAGTGCAGGTTCATAGTTCCTTGAAAGTAGAGTCACAGGTAGACAGGATAGTGAAGAAGGCATTTGGTATGCTTTCCTTTATCGGTCAGAGTATTGAGTACAGGAGTTGGGAGGTTATGTTGTAGCTATACAGGACATTGGTTAGGCCACTGTTGGAATATTGCGTGCAATTCTGGTCTCCTTCCTATTGGAAGAATTTTGTGAATTTTGAAAGGGTTCAGAAAAGATTTACAAGGATGTTGCCAGGGTTGGAGGATTTGAGCTATAGGCAGAGGTTGAATAGGCTGGGGCTGTTTTCCTTGGAGCATCGCAGGCTGAGGGGTGACCTTATAGAGGTTTATAAAATCATGAGGAGCATGGATAGGATGAATAGGTAAGGTCTCTTCCCTGAGGTGGGGGAGTCCAGAACTAGAGGGCATAGGTTTAGGGTGAGAGGAGAAAGATATAAAAGAGACCTAAGGGGCAACCTTTTCTCGCAGAGGGTGGTACGTGTGTGTAATGATGGGCCAGACGAAGTGGTGGAGGCTGGTACAATTACAGCATTTAAAAGCCATCTGGATGAGTATATGCATAGTAAGGGTTTGGAGGGATATGGGCCAGGTGCTGGCAGGTGGGACTAGATTGGGTTGGGATAGCTGATGGGCATGGACAAGTTGGACCGAAGGGTCTCTTTCCGTGCTCTACATCTCTATGACACTATGACTCCATAAACACTGCAGATTTTACATTGAAGTCATTTTTACAATATATTCTTGCACGTTCGTGCAATTTGTCAGGAGCTGACTTTATTCAGTTCACTAAGTATTAAAAATTGGATAATTTGGCAACAATTTATGCTTGGGTTAGGATTTTGTGCTTAAATGTTTTTCTTGGAACAAGAGTTCTATACAATAGGAATGAATGAGAAGTGATTTGCTATCTTGGAATTCCATGTTTTAATTCAATATGTATTTATTTGGAATGAACTGCAGCATACCTGACATGCATATCTCCAAAGTAAAATGCATATATTATACAATGAATTTGGTCGTCAAGCTATTGCAAAGCTTAGATTAGGATAAAATTCACTGTTATTGAGGGCTGCTCTGGGAAAAAGATCCTATTTCAATATGAGGTCACTGAATCTCAAAATAAAATGTTCATAAACCTAACAAAGTTAGCATTCATAACCCAAATGTAAAATAGTTTCTTAAATTTTAAAAATGAAAACACATTTAGACTAAAGGCATAAGCTACGTCGAAACTATTAGAATGACGTTGTGCATTTTCTATGTCAAGAGTTTAAGGTTCAGAGGTTTTGTTTAGTTTTCAAGATTAATTCTAAGCACAGATTTAATTGTTTTTGACAAGTGCATACCTCACAAGGAATACATGTTCCTTTATGCATTAAAAAAGTGAAAATTTGCAAGCCAAATAAAGGTTCAATAACAATCCCCATGGAATAACTGCTAAAAGAAATTAGCTTACTTTATCAACTTGTAGATAGCAAAGCATCACCAATAAGTCAATTGGATTTAAGTTTCTGGGTGGTGGACATCAGCACATTTAATGCACAAAAATGTCAACTAATTAAAGAGCAGCAGGAACGTTTGGTTCTTTCAAGTGTCTTTCGCCCACTGTGAATGTTTGAGAAATAGTGAAAGCAGATGTGGATATCATAATGTAGTCATCTAACAAGTAAAAGAAGGTATCATTAAGAACATGGGGATAGAAAACCATCTAGCCCCTCATACTAAAAAGAGATTTCTGTCAGTCATGTAATCTTATAGCTGATCGCATGACTTTGACATCAGTAAGAGAAAGGTCACCAAGTTAGATTGAACATGTGAAGAGAAAGGTCTTGGAACTGCACTAAACAGTGGCATTTTTATAGCCTTCAGATGTAAATAAAGAAACATTACAGTACATAAAAAGATGAAGAGTCTTACATAGAGATAAAAAGCAAGCAGCCTCAGAGACAGAACTCATGCAGACGCCCACTGCCTGACCTACTTCAGACTGATATCTACGTGAAGGAGCTAGATTGGCTTAAAGTACAAGATAAAGCAGCCTCGAGCCTGTTCTGACATTCAGTGCGATCATCTGTGATCTAACTTGCCTATGACCCAAACTATGACCTACTGATGGCAAAAATCTATCGATCTCACATCTAAAACTTACAACTGACTCACATCACTTGAGTTTGGTGGAGGAGAGTTCCAAATTTCCACACCCTTTGCACATAGAACTCTTTCCTAATTTAATTCCTGAACGGTCTGCCTCTAATTCTTAGGCAATCCCTCCAAGTCCTAGATTTGCCAACCAACAGAAATAATTTCTCTTTATCCATTCTATCTGGCTGCCTTAATCTTGAAAATTGCAAACAAATCACCTGTTGACCTTACAAACTCCAGGGAATCAAATCAGGTGCTTTGGTTCAAAATTCAGAGAAGCGCTGCAATATCTATCATGATGGAATAGATACCTGCCAGGATAGTGGTAATGTTCTCCACTAGTGCACACAATCACATCCACTATCCATGCAAGAAAGAAAAGCCTATGGGGGGGGAGGGGAAATGAGGAAACTGGGAGGGGAAATGAGGAAACTGGTGAAGTCCCCTCCCCCCACCTTACCTCAGTTCCAACCTTCCAGCTCAGCACTGTCCCCATGACCTGTCCTACCTGCCAATCTCCCTTCCCACCGATCTGCTCCACCCTCCCCTCTGACCTATCACCTCCATCCCCACCCCCATTCACCTATTGTACTTTTTGCTACCTTCCCCCACCCTCCTCTCTGACCTATCACCTCCATCCCCACCCCCATTCACCTATTGTACTCCTTGCTAACTTCTCCCCAGCACCCCCTCACCCTCATTTATCTCTCCACCCTGGAGGCTTCCTGCCACTATTCCTGATGGAGGGCTTTTGCCCGAAACATCGATTTTCCTACTCCTCAGATGCTGCCTGACCTGCTGTGCTTTTCCAGCACCACTCTGATCTAAACTCTGGTTTCCTGCATCTGCAGTCCTCACTTTTGCCTCCACGAATAAGAAAGGTCCAGAGGGACATGGGTCAAGCACAGGCAAGTGAGACTAATTTAGTTTGGTTTGGGAAACTTGTTTGGCATGGACAAATTGGACTAAAGAGTCTGTTTCCATGCAATATGACTCTAACTCTCAATGATATTAGGGCAAGCAGGGGTGAACAATAAATACTACCACACCAAAACAGCCCAATTGCCAATGAAAAAATAATAAAATCTGCCTTACTAATCGAGTTATCTGACTTGTAATATCCCAGTAGATATAAGCTGCTGATGAAACAGAGCTTATATGTAGGCCTAATAAGATGAGCCCTTCTCCAAGCCAGCATGAGGGGAACAAAATTATCTATCTCAGCATTCTCTTCAGTGATGAAGTCTTAATTAAAATGATTATCAGAATTTTCTGAACCTCCCATTCATCTTATTGACAGGTTGACTTTCGTAATAAGATAACAATTTATTTTCCTATTCTTTCACAGAGTTTGTTCAGATTAATGCAATCTCCGAGCTTAGTTTACAGACAACAACTAGCAGGTGTTTCCAGCTAACATAGGATATAGAATAGTCCATTTTAATTGAAGACAATTTAATAGGTGTTGTTATCACAGTTTTACCATTTTGCAGTTTTACAAAGTTGCAGTGTTTCAAACAATTGAGATTTGTTTCAGAAATTGGCTGTTTTATACAGAATAAATAATTGTTTTGGTGCAGGGTATTGATTGGTCAGTGGGAAATATTACTCATGATCAAAATATTTTCTGTTAAAAATAGAATCACAGGCTGGGAAATTAATATCAATACAATTGACCTTTTTTCGGTTGGAAATTACAATAACTTATAGTAAGGATCTTGAGAGTGTGAAACTTTATATTAGTATTAAAGTGCTAGTCGCCTACTTGTGCATAACAATTTAAAATGTATTGAGTAGCATTCTGTGTTAACTCTTAGTTCACAATTGTTCTTTCACCAGTAGCTAGGGATGGGAGATAGATTTAAACTGAAAACTGTTTTGTTGTTTGATCCATTCACAGAATGCACAAATGACTGATATTTTGCACAACCTTAATTGTCTTTGACATGGGGTGAGCTACCTCCTTGAATATAACCAAACAGATGACTCATTTCAAAAGGCAAATAAGAGTTATCAACATTGTTATGGGTCTGCAGTAACATGAATCCACTCTGGACAAGGATTGAAGATATCATTCTCTAAAAGACATTAGTAAACCACATGGGATATCACCATTACTAAGACTAGATATTTTCATTTCACATTTATTTAATTAATTGAATTTAAGTTCCCAGCTGCCTTGCATCCTGGTAAAAGCATGCACCTCATGCACCTACACAGGATGCATCTTATGGCTCTCAGTTTCATTTCATTTCACTTGTGTTTATTATACCACACTGTTCTACATCAGTGTCACACCTGCAGCTTGTGCCAGCAGCTTACGTGGTCTTTGATTGAAGCATATGCAATAGGCAAAAATCAAAATGAAGCAGTTTTTTTTCCAGCAAAGAGACAAAAGGAGGGATTAAGTATGCGGGGAGTAGATGGAAGAGCAGTTATTGGCCATGCACAAGCAGAAGAAGTGGTGATGTAACCTCAGTTACTGAATAGAAGGTGCAAAGGACAGGAAGGGTTGGTAGCTTGGGACAAGAGGTAGAGGTAAGCTATTGAGTGCACATCATGCATGCAACAGTGAAAGATGCAGTCCACTAACCTTGGTAACAGCCGTGTGCAGTGGCAGAGGTAGAGTGAGTGGTGACCCTGTCAGTGTGAGGAAGCAGAGAGAAGATGATAGCAGTTATTGTGGAACACAGAAGTTTATTAATGTTCTGCCTGCATTGAGCATCCTGATTCACACAGGACACAGCATCAACCCTGCCTGCAAATTGGGTCCAGGCTAGGTTAGTGTGCAGGTGTAGCTTCCGTGGCAGTCCCCAGGAAGAAGAACTATCCTCCTCTCCACAACCCCATTCTCCAGCACCTCAATGTCTCTGTCGATGAAGTGTGGAGTGAGTTTTCCTTTCATCTGGGCCATGTCCAGAATGGAAAGATTCAAGCTGCATAGTGTGATTGGTCCTTTGGGCTAACAGGGTCTGAAGTGGTGTATAGCTTGGCTTTAAAAATAGCATCAGCAGTTGTGACGGCTGAAAGGTCCAGCAGTTGTGAGCACTTCCACTTCTCCAACTAGGCAATCAAGTGAGTCTTCAAGATGGATGTTCAAAAGTACAGTTGCAAAAAGTAATGAAGTGAAGATCAGAAGATTGTGTGAGGAAGCTGCTTTGAGCCAAGCCTCAAAGAAATGGAAGGGTCTATCTAGGTCAAAACATGCTAATGTTTCATATTACTGAATCCTCAATGAGATATTTCCAGAAATTCACTGATATTATGTTACAATCCTGCACCTCTCACTTATATTTTTCAATCAAATCTACCATATTGTACTTGAGTTGGGGAAAAACTACAAATGCTCAAAATCTAGACTATAAACAGAAAATATTGGTTATACACAATGGGTCAGGCGGTATTGGAATGAAAAAAACAGTTTAGATTGTAGAAATATAGTGAAGGGGCAAGCTGTAAAATGGAAAGCCATTCAGTCAAGGCTTCGGATGAAAGTTTTATTTCCAGTCTTCTGCCCGTTATGGTCCTTCACTACATCCTGATCAGAATTTCTTGTCCGAAAATTTGTGGTGGCAATAGGCAGTGAGACTGTCAGTGTTCCCTAATATTACTGTTAAAGCTGTCTATATCTGGTGTCTTCACGTGTGCAGTTAAAATGTGGATATCCAGAAATTATTATCACAGTTATCCAACTCATCCACAGGCGCTGCTGCTTTCTTCACAGATCCAATTGACGAAGAATAATCACTTCTTTAATGTGAACTTAAGCTACCAACTATTCCACCTTAAGGACCAATAATACCTTTCTCATTTTGCAGTAACTGAGCCTTTAATAACATACCAAGTCATAATTATTGCTCAAAAACTTCTTTGGCCTGAGAATGAAATCAAAAATGTATACTTGCATCATCACAAGAAAATCTAAAAATGATAGTCTAAAAGAAAAATCCTTTTGCAAATTTGTATTTTGCTATTTATGTGTCTTCTGCAATCACTGTGTCCCAATCATTATTTAGCTATTTATTTTATTTAAATGTGATTTATATTCCTTGCTTTTTATTTTCTGTATTGGTGTCTGAGAGAATTATTCAATCTGATTGTTTGATCAATTTGACTACTGCCTGCCCTGTTAATGGGCAAGACGAGTTCTTGTAGAAAGGAGAAAATTGAAATTAGCATTGGGAAAGAAGATGTTTGCACTCTACTCCCGCCAAAACTTAGTGGATGGCATTTTTGTGGAATCACTAGGGAGCATTTGTTCATTCACCACTGACTACAAAATCTAGGCCATAAAAAATACAACACAGAATCAGGCCAGTTGATCCAGTTATTCAACTCTAATGTTTACTTTCGACATGAGCCTACTTCATCCTACTCTATCAACATGACCTACTCCTTTCCCTTCCTGAACTTATCCAGCTTTCCCCTTAAATTTATATATGTTTCTCAACTCAACTATTCCATGTGATGGCAAAATCCACATTCTCACTATCCTCTGGATAGAGAAGCTTCTCCAGAATTATTTTTAAAAAACAGGATTTATTTATAGCTATCTAATATTTATGACCTCTAGATTTGGATTCTTCATTATAATGGCAAAGATGTCCATTAGGTTAGCCCTCAGTTTCCTCTTTTCTAGACTAAAGAGCCCCTGCCTCTGCATTTTTCCTAATCATTATAAGCACTATTCTGGAGTGATACTTGTAAATCATTTTTTGCACATTGTACAATGCCTCTATTCTTTTGTAATATTTAGGTTTTTATTCCTACTTTCCCATTGGAATTACTCTAGATATCAATAACCGAAGGCAGTTTTAACAACTGAATATACCCAAGGTTCGTTATTAAAGCAAAGTGCACGACAAAAAAAATCAAACATCTTATGCATGCAGTACTTACAATCTTAATGAACATGTTTACATCATTACACCTACATCCAAGGTTCAGACTAAAACATATGAATGCTCAGGCTGCTTCATCTCAACCTCCAGGTCCTGATCAGACAATCTCCTAAGCTAACTAATTTACTGAGGCAAGCTTGTTCTTAAACACTTTTGTCATACAGACATTGCTCTTAAAACCTTTTTTCATATCTGTTTGACCACCAGCGAACATCACAAACAGGTCGTCTACCATTCTGAAGAAGGGTCTCTGGACTGGAAACATTAACTGTGATTTCTCTCCACAGGTGCTGCCAGACCTGCTGAGCTTTTCCAGTAATTTCTGTTTTGTTTCATCTCTCATGGCTAGTTTGCTCATGCTCATTAAGACTTGTTTGTATCTCCCTGAAAAGAGGTGTATCTTTTGGACTTAATGAACTTTCACATACACTTTAGCTTTCTGATATTTCTGTCATGCAATCAACCATACGAATGTATACCAACCAGCAGAATCCTACAACAATCACAACCTTAGTTGATAAACTGTCCTAATTATCACATCTGATCCATTATGTCTGTTCTAAACAGAAACTTCAGCTTTTCCACAATTTCTGTGACAGTTTAGTTCATTATTGCTGAGTTACAGCACTTAATATAAACACACTCCTTCAGCAAAAGACAGAAACATTAACATCAGTGACGTGTGTCATTATTAAGTCATCACCAGGCTTCGTATGTTGTTTTTCCCCGACTTGGTTTAATTTCATTTGGCTAACTGCAGATTTTAGGCTATTATATGCAAGTATGAGACCAAAATTGTGTACAGCACTCTAAAGATTGCACTGTTTATGCTGATAAATTCCCTCTGTTTATGAGCTCCTACCCAGAATGTGAGCTGGGTTATAGGTGGAACAGTGGGTGTACTATCTGTCAAAAACACTGATCGGTAGAATCCAGGTCAATATCATTTCCTTCTTAAAGTTTTTCTAAGTATGGGAACTGTATAATCCACATCAACTGTTCCTGTAAGAATTGTAATCAGTTCAACAATGCTCTGTATAAGTCAATGACCTATCATTAGAACTGAAGAAAGATGGGGCTGGATTTACACTGATAATAGACTCCTGGCAAACCAGTATAAATATTACTTGAGTCTGTGCCTTGCTCATACCACTTTTCCCAGCCAATGTGGCTTTAGTTGCTACAAAGTAATATCAATTGTATGAGGATTCAACAGGGTTAATGCTGGTAAATAACTAAGCACTTCCCAATAGGATGATGTCAGTTGGACTGGGGCAGGGAAACTGTTTGACATCTCAAAGGAGTGAGACTTAACTTTGAAGTCACCCTTATTGTATCATTAACTATACTCGCCCTATTTTCTTCTGCTCTTGAAGAAAATTGGGCAAGTACAGAAAATGTGAGAAACTCAGATTCTTGACAAAGAGAGAAAACATTTCTGATTTTCTCCTTGAGGTTTAAACGGTGAGTTCAGATTCTATTTAATGAGCAGGAGATCACTTTATTTCTATGTAGCTGCGCATTCTCCCCACCTTCCCCAGATACTTGATGGCATCAATTCCCAACATGAAAGTCAGAACGGTTACCTGGCAATAGCAGTGCACCTCTCACTTCTCAAGGCTTTCATCCAACTCTGCCTTCATCACTACGATGCTGCATCACCATCCGTGTCCATACTTCAACCATGTAAATCAGTAAAATACTTTGGGGAAGCTCAGTGGTTAACACAGCGCCAGGTGGCCATGTTCGATTCCACCCTTGGGTGACTGTCTATGTAGAGTTTGCACATTCTCCACGTCTCTACGTGGGTTTCCTCCAGGTGCTCCGGTTTCCTCCCACAATCCAAAGATGTGTAGGTTAGGTGAATAGGCCAGGCTAAATTGTCCAAAGTGTTCAGGGATGTGTAGATTAGGTGCAACAGTCATGGAAAATGTAGACTAATAGTGTAGGGAGTGGGTTTGAGTGGGATACTCCTCGCAGAGTCGGTGTGGACTTGTTGGGCCAAAGGGTCTGTTTCCACACTGTAGGGATTCTACTAGCCTCATCACGTCACTCTGTCAGCTCTTGGTCCAACTTTCTCACCATGTGAGCTCTTCAGGACTTGAATTTGAGTTCAGGGACACCTACAACTTGCTTGGTTCTGCTAGGTCACAGAGATGCACAGGGATACACACACTTCAGTCATCCATGCAGAATGCATCTTACAGTGATCAGATACATTTCTTTACGCTCACTCACGGTGCTTACTTGGTCCCTGTCAGAATCAGTAGTTTACATTGTTTTCCAGGCAATTGGAAGAGACGGCAGCTTATCATGATTCAAAGCACTCAGAGAGGGTAGGTATGTTACTGTATGGCTCCACAACGACATCAACATCACATGCAGCATGGACCAGCAGCTGAAGCAACTGCATGTACTCAATCCAAATGACTATATCAAAAAGTCAAAGGGGGCTAGCCGCTCACACAGTCAGAGTTGTACAGCACAGAAACAGACTCTTTGGTCCGACTCCTCCTAAATTAACTTGTCCCATTTGCCCACATTTGGTCCATATCCCTCTAAACCTTTCCTCTTCATGTACCGTCCAAATGTCTTTTAAAAGTTATAATTGTACCCACCTCCACCATTTCCTCTGGCAGCTCATTCCAGCCATGCACCTCCTTTAAAGTGTGAAAAGGTTACCCCTTAGGTCCCTTTTTACCTTTCCCGTCTCACATTAAACCTATGACCTCTAGTTTTTGACTCCCCTACCCTGGGAAAAAGACCTGGCTATTTACCCTGTCCATGCCCCTCATGATTTTTTAAACGTCCATAAGATCACCTCTCAGCCTCCAATGCTCCAGGAAAATCAGCTCCAGCCTATACAGCCTCTCCCGACAGCTCAAACACTCTGACCCTAGTAACATCCTTGTAAATTTTTTCTGAACCCTTTCAAGTTTCATAGCATCCTTCCTATACCAGGGAGACCAGAATTGCTTGCAATACCCATTCCTGATGAAATGTCGATTTTCCTGCTCTTCGGATGCTGCCTGACTTGCTGTGCTTTTCCAGCACCACTCTAATCTAGACTCTGGTTTCCAGCATCTGCAGTCCTTGTTTTTACCTACCCCAATAGTGGCCTAACCAATGTCCTGTACAACTGCAACACAACTTCCCAACTCCTATAAAGGTCACCCCTCAACCTCTGACACGCCAGAGAAAATAACCCCAGCATCTCCCTATAGCTCAAACCCTCCAATGCCAGCAATATCCTTGTAAATCTTTTTTTTTAAATTACTTTTTTTTAGATTAGATTACTTACACAGTGGAAGCAGGCCCTTCGGCCCAACAAGTCCACACTGACCCGCTGAAGCGCAACCCACCCAGACGCATTCCCCTACATTTACCCTTCACCTAACACTACAATTTAGCATGGCCAATTCACCTAACCTGCACATTTTTGGATTGTGGGAGGAAACCGGAGCACCCGGAGAAAACCCACACAGACACGGGGAGAATGTGCAAACTCCACACAAAGAGCCGCCTGAGGCGGGAATTGAACCCGGGTCTCTGGCACTGTGAGGCAGCAGTGCTAACCACTGTGCCACCGTGCCACCCACACTTTCAAGTTTAACATCTTTCTGATATCAGGGAGACCATAATTGAATGCAGTATTCCAAAAGTGGCCTAACCAATACCCTATATAGCTATAACATGGCCTCCCAACTCTTATACTCAATGGACTGTGACTCCACCTTCAAGGAAATATGTACCAGCACCCTAAGGTCTCTTTGTTCAGCAACACTCCAGAGGTCCCTACCATTGAATGTATAAATCCTGCCCTGATTGACCTCTCAAAATGTAACACCTCACATTTAGCTAAATTAAATTCCATCTACCACTTCTTAGCCCATCTGATCAAGTTCTTCTTTTACTCAGATAACCTTCTTCACTATCCATTGTACCACTAATTTTGGTATCATCTGCAAGCTTACTAACCATTCCTCCTATAATCACATCCAAATCATGTATATAAATAACATAAAGCAGTGGACCCAGCATCAACCCTTGTAGCACTTCATTGGTCACAGGCCTCTAGTCTGAAAAACAACCCACCATCACCCTATCTCCTACCTTCAATGCAATTTTGTATCCAAATGATTGGCTCTTCCTGAATTCCATGTGATCTAACTTTACTAACCAGTCTACCACACTGAACTTTGTCAAACACCTTGCTGAAGTCCATATAGACAACATTGCTCTGCTTTCACCAATCTTTTTGTCACTTCTTCAAACAGACTCAATCAAGTTAGTGAGACTTGATTTCCCATGCACAAAGCCATGTTGACTATCCCTAACCAATTCTTGCCTTTCCAAATACATGTAGATCCTAAACATCAGAATCCCCTCCAACAACTTATCCACCATTGACATCAGGCTCACCAGTCTATAGTTCTCTGGCTTTTTCTTACTACCTTTCTTAATTTATTCTCTATGCAGCAGATGAGTAGAATCTGCTTCATTATAGACCATGCCGGTAGATGGATACTCACATAGCTCATTGTGTTGGAACTCTTATTATTACATACATATCATCAACTCCCACCACATCCTCACAAACTCCTTACCTTTTCTGCTGTTTGCATTTCTTCTCACTTACTGGGGACACTTCACCTCCTCTCCTAATCATACCTCTCCTAATCATTAATTATTCAACCATACAGTGTACCGATACGCAGTTCCTCCCTCATTGCATCGATGGGGATCACATCAGTCAGAGGGTACTACCACGATCGGCGAAGGGGCTCTTCTGATTCCTGTCCAAGGGTTTGGCCATGGTCAGCTAGGAATTGGTTCGATCAGAAACCTGTGGTCTGGGTTCTTATGATTCTAACCATTGAATCATGATCAGTCCTGCAGGTCAGGCACATCCAGTCTGGGTATTGTTCAGTCAGGGTGCTGTACAAACGACCAGTCTGGGCTTGGATCAATTACAAGCAATTAAATAAAGGGAGGGACTCGAAGCTGAACATTTAAGAACCTACAGATAAGAACCTCATACTTACATGGCAGAATGTATAGTCAATTGTAAGAAGTTCAGACCTGATAAAAGACTTACGGCAGGGAGTTAATGCTGAAACCTCTATGGAGTCAGAATACTAGCCACAGTTCCGATGCCACGGATGCAATATTTGGTAGAAGAGGTCCTGAATCAAGGTTCAGCTGAAGAGAAAACAGACATCAGAGGCTCTAAGAGGAAAGTTGCAATAACTCATGGGCAATAGAATCTTTTTTAATAAAAAGCACAGTTTACAGATTGGGAAGTCTCGAAGCAAGCAAAGTACTTCCAGCTTAGATTGATTGTCCCTGCCAGAGCAGGCACACATCATGAGACATAGCTACAGAATGAGAAATCAAGGGCCAGAGAAACAAATTAAAATAAGGCTGCACATACAGGATCTTAAAGTCTGAGTTAAAATGATCATCAAACAAATTAACAGAAGACAAATTAACAAATAAAGAGGCTGAACTCTGGGTAGGGAATTTCAATGCCAACCACTGAGAGTGGCTTGGCAACAGAACTAAGGATCAAGTTGGTCAGGTCCTAATGCATATCACACTATACCAGGTGGTGAGGGAACCGATAACAGGGAAAAAAATACTTGACCTAATCCTCCTCAATTTGCCAGCTAGACATTTCTTGTCCATAAGAATATAGGGAAGAATGACCACTACACGTCTTTGTGGAGCCGAAATCCCATTTTTACCTTCAGAATACCTCGTTGTCAGACCCTATCACTGTGCTAAACAGGACAGACTTCAACCAGATCCAGTATCTTAAGACTGGGCATCCTTCAGGCGCTGTGGGCCACCATCATCAGCAGAATTGTTCTCCAGCACAATCTACAACCTGATGGCCCAGAATCTTCTGCACTTAACATTACCATCAAGTTAGGGATCAATCCTGGTACAACAGAGAGTGCAGGAGGGCATGCCATGACCAGTACCAGACATACCTAAAAATAAGGTGTCAACATGGTGAAGCTACCAAACAGGACTATTTACATGACAAATAGCATTAGCAGCAAGAGACAAACAGATCTAAGTCATTTTCCAACCAGCAGATCAGATCTGAGGTCTGCAGTCCTGCCACATCTAGTCATGAACTTACTGGAGAAGGTTTTACAAGTAGCATCAACCTCAATGATAAAGGAGCCCAACATATCAATGCAAAAGATAAAGTTGATGCATTCCCAACAATCTTCAGCTAGAGGTGCAAGTGGATGATCACCTTATTGGGATTGTATTATAGACCCCCCCCCAATAGTCAGAGGGAAATTGAGAAACAAACTTGTAAGGAGATCTCAGCTATCTGTAAGAATAATAGGGTAGTTATGGTAGGGGATTTTAACTTTCCAAACATCAACTGGGACTGCCATGGTGTTAAAGGTTTAAATGGAGAGGAATTTCTTAAGTGCGTACAAGACAATTTTCTGATTCAGTATGTGGATGTACCTACTAGAGAAGGTGCAAAACATGACCTACTCTTAGGAAATAAGGCAGGGCAGGTGACTGAGGTGTCAGTGGGGGAGCACTTTGGGGCCAGCGACCATAATTCTATTCGTTTTAAAATAGTGATGGAAAAGGATAGACCAGATCTAAAAGTTGAAGTTCTAAATTGGAGAAACGCTAATTTTGATGGTATTAGGCAAGAACTTTTGAAAGCTGATTGGAGGCAGATGTTTGCAGGTAAAGGGACAGCTGGAAAATGGGAAGCCTTCAGAAATGAGATAACAAGAATCCAGAGAAAGTATATTCCTGTCAGGGTGAAAGGGAAGGCTGGTAGGTATAGGGAATGCTGGATGACTAAAGAAATTGAGGGTTTGGTTAAGAAAAAGAAGGAAGCATATGTCAGGTATAGACAGGATAGATCAAGTGAATCCTTAGAAGAGTATAAAGGAAGTAGGAGTATACTTAAAAGGGAAATTAGGAGGGCAAAAAGGGGACATGAGATAGCTTTGGCAAATAGGGTTAAGGAGAATCCAAAGGGTTTTTACAAATATATTAAGGACAAAAGGGTAACTAGGGAGAGAATAGGGCCCCTCAAACATCAGCAAGGTGGCCTTTGGGTGGAGCCACAGAAAATGGGGGAGATACTAAATGAATATTTTGCATCAGTATTTACTTTGGAAAAGGATATGGTAGATGTAGACTGGAGGGAAATAGATGGTGACATCTTGCAAAATGTCCAGATTACAGAAGAGGAAGTACTGGATGTCTTGAAACAGTTAAAGGTGGATAAATCCCCAGGACCTGATCAGGTGTACCCGCAAACTCTGTGGGAAGCTAGAGAAGTGATTGCTGGGCCTCTTGCTGAGATATTTGTATCATCGATAGTCACAGGTGAGGTGCCTGAAGACCGGAGGTTGGCAAACGTGGTGCCACTGTTTAAGAAGGGCGGTAAAGACAAGCCAGGGAACTATAGACCGGTGAGCCTGACCTCGTTGGTGGGCAAGTTGTTAGAGGGACTCCTAAGGGACAGGATGTACATGTATTTGGAAAGGCAAGGACTGATTAGGGATAGTCAACATGGCTTTGTGTGTGGGAAAGCATGTCTCACAAACTTGACTGAGTTTTTTGAAGAAGTAACAAAGAAGATTGATGAGGGCAGAGCAGTAGATGTGATCTATATGGACTTCAGTAAGGTGTTCGACAAGGTTCCCCATGGGAGACTGATTAGCAAGGTTAGATCTCATGGAATACGGGGAGAACTAGCCATTTGGATACAGAACTGGCTCAAAGGTAGAAGACAGAGGGTGGTGGTGGAGGGTTGCTTTTCATACTGGAGGCCTGTGACCAGTGGAGTGCCACAAAGATCGATGCTGGGTCCTCTCCTTTTTTGGCATTTACATAAATGATTTGGATACAAGCATAAGAGGTACAGCTAGTAAGTTTGCAGATGACAGCAAAATTGGAGGTGTAGTGGACAGCGAAGAGGGTTACCTCAGATTACAACAGGATCTGGACCAGATAGGCCAATGGGCTGAGAAGTGGCAGATGGAGTTTAATTCAGATAAATGCGAGGTGCTGCATTTTGGGAAAGCAAATCTTAGCAGGACTTATACACTTAATGGTAAGGTCCTAGGGAGTGTTGCTGAACAAAAAGACCTTGGAGTGCAGGTTCATAGCTCCTTGAAAGTGGAGTTGCAGGTAGATAGGATAGTGAAGAAGGCATTTGGTACGCTTTCCTTTATTGGTCAGAGTATTGAGTACAGGAGTTGGGAGGTCATGTTGCAGCTGTACAGGACATTGGTTAGGCCACTGTTGGAATATTGCATGCAATTCTCGTCTCCTTCCTATCGGAAAGATGTTGTGAAACTTGAAAGGGTTCAGAAAAGATTTACAAGGATGTTGCCAGGTTTGGAGGATTTGAGCTATAGGGAAAGGCTGAACGGGCTGGGGCTGTTTTCCCTGGAGCGTCGGAGGCTGAGGGGTGACCTTATAGAGGTTTACAAAACTATGAGGGGCATGGATAGGATAAATAAACAAAATATTTTCCCTGGGGTCGGTGAGTCCAGAACTAGAGGGCATAGGCTTAGGGTGAGAGGGGAAAGATATAAAAGAGACTTAAGGGGCAACTTTTCCCTGCAGAGGATGGTACGTGTATGGAATGAGCTGCCAGAGGATGTGGTGGAGACTGGTACAATTACAGCATTTAAGAGGCATTTGGATGGGTATATGAATAGGAAGAGTTTGGAGGGATATGGGCTGGGTGCTGGCAGGTGGGACTAGATTGGGTTGGGATATCTGGTCGGCATGGACAGGTTGGACCGAAGGTCTGTGTCCATGCTGTACATCTCTATGACTCTTATGACTCTATTTCAGCCTCCTCCAGTGGTCCCCAAAGTCACAGATGCCAGTCTTTGGCCAATTCGATTCACTCTACATAATACCAAGAATTGGTTGGAATCACTGGATACTGCACAGTCTATAGGCCCTGACAATATTCTCATAATAGTACTAAAGTCTTTTGCACCAGAACATGCTGCTCCCCTAGCCAAGCTCTTCCAGTACAGTTACAATACATCAGTTCACAACAGAGAACAGGCTCTCCCAACAGAAAAATCAAAGTTTTGATTCAAGGGTAGCAGTCACCCTAGCCAAAATATTTTAGTTTGTGGAGCTTTCAAGTCAAGAGAGTTTTGGATACAAACTTCAAGTTGCTAGAACTGAAGATTAGATTAGATTAGATTACATACAGTGTGGAAACAGGCCCTTCGGCCCAACAAGTCCACACCGCCCCGCCGAAGTGCGATCCACCCATACATTTACCCCTTACCTAACACTACGGGCAATTTAGCATGGCCAATTCACCTGACCTGCACATCTTTGGACTGTGGGAGGAAACCGGGGCACCCGGAGGAAACCCACGCAGACATGGGGAGAACATGCAAACTCCACACAATCAGTCGCCTGAGGCGGGAATTGAACCCAGGTCTCTGACGCTGTGAGGCAGCAGTGCTAACCACTGTGCCACCGTGCCGCCCACACGGTGGCACAGATGTTTAGGTCTTTGGGAATGTGAAATGTTTACACCAGTGGACTTGGTAAGGAATCTGAAAAGTGAGTCTGCTATCAAAGAAGAAGAAAGTAGAAAGCTTAAATAGTTGAAATGAGAAGGGTATTTCTCTGGAATAGAATATCTGGAAAAGGATGGTATTGAGAAAAAGATTAAATCTTTGTTTTATAAAACAAAGAACTGAGATTCTGGAGATCTGAAACAACTGCAGAAAGTGATGGAGAAACAGAGTTAACTCCCAGAGTTAACTTGAAATGGTACCTCTTTTATTTCTCTCCACAGATACTGGCAGACCTGCTGAGTTTCTCCAAAGCAGTTTCTGTTTTTGTTCAAAATTTGATTTTGCTGTTTGATCTCAGATTGTATAATTGTCACACACATATGTGTGTGTGTATGTGAGATAAACTTACATCTATTGTCAAAGACCACCTGCATCCTCTTGTGAATAGATTTCAGTGACTACCTACTATGGTAATCAACTACAAAAACTAAAGATATGAACTTCAAACCAAGTTTCCTTCTGGGATCTGACTTGTCCAGGATGACCATCACATGGGATCAAAACACTAGCCAGCTTTACCTTTTATATCACTTCTCTCTGGCAAACCAGGATGGATGCTTTACTTACTCAGAGTGTATCCAGGAAAAATTAACAAACAGTGAAATTCCCAGCTGACCTTGGAGGAACCTGTGTGGGAGAGTTCACGGCACAGGAACAGATAAGTGCACAGTTTTTAACATGAAACCTTGCTGTAAATCTACAGTAGTGAGTAGAATGTTTTTTTTTTCTTGATAATATGTTTTATTGAAATTTGTCTTTTGATTTAATTTTAAAAATATAAACCATAAGTACAAAGTTAGCCTGGAGCACTGTTCATTAGAGCAAAAAGACAGTGCTATTTTCTGGGACTATAGATTGTGAAGGAACAAAGATGACCTTTAATAGAGTGATACACTCTTCCTGTTGGATGGGAGAGTTTAGGGAGAGTTTCCATGTTGCTGATGATTATGTCTAAAAGAAGTGTCTTTGTTTGCAAATCCTCTCAGATCGCATGGATCAGTAAGAGCGGCAATTAGAGACAACAAGAAATTTACAAGAGCTAGAGGGTGTGATGGATGGCAGTTATAGGAAGGGAGAAATGCCACAGGTAGATGGGTTAACTCCAGGAAAGGTAGGAGGGGTAGGCAGGTGGTGCAAAAGTCTTCAGTGGCTATCTCCACCTCAAACAATTATACTGTTTTGGAAAATGTAGAGGGTGATGGACTGTCAGGGGAATGTAGCACGAACAGCCAAGTTTCTGGTATTGAGACTGGCTCTAATCTAATGTGGGGTACATTGAGTTTGGAGGAATCAATTGTGATTGGGGACTCCTAAGTCAGAGGCACAGACAGATGTTTCTATGGCCACCAGCAAAAGATCAGAATGGTGTGTTACCTCCCTGGTACCAGGATCAAGGATGTCTCACAGAGGGTGCAGAATGTTTTCAAAAGGGAGAGGGACCAGCAGGAAGTCATTGTACACATTGGAACTAATGACATAGGAACAGAAAAGGATGAGATTCTGAAGGGAGAATATAGAAAGTTAGGTGGGAATTTAAAAAGGAGGCCTCCCGGCGCTATTAGTTAGTGAGGGTAGGAATAGGAGAATAGAGCAGATGAATACATGACTGAGGAGCTGGTGCAAGGGAGAAGCGTTCACATTTTGGATCATTGGAATCTCTTCTGGGGTAGAAATGACCTGTACAAGAAGGACAGATTGCACCTGAATTGGAAGGAATGACATACTGGCACAGAGAATTGCTAGAGGGAATTAAACTGTTGGGTTTGGGGAAGGAGTGGGGGAGCACCCAGGGAAATAGTAAGGAAAGAGATTAATCTGAGACAGGTACAGTTGGGAAAACCAGCGAGTCAAAGAATCAGGGTAAGCAGGGATAAAACAGAGAACAAGGTAGGACTGATAAATTAAACTGCATTTACTTCAATGCAAGAGGCCTAACAGGGAAGGCAGATGAACTCAGGCCATGGTTAGGAACATGGGATTGGGATATCATAGCAATTGCAGAAACGTGGCTCAGGGATAAACAGGACTGGCAGCTTAATGTTTCAGGATACAAATGCTATAGGAAGGATAGAAAGGGGGCAAGACAGAAGGGGGAGTGGTGTTTTTGATAAGGGATAGCATTACTACTGCACTTATGGAGGATATTCCTGGGAATACTTCCAAGGAGGTTATTTGGGTGGAACTGAGAAATGCAAAAGGGATGATCACCTTTTTGGGATTGTCTTATAGACACCCTAATAGTCAGAGTGAAATTAAGAAACAAATTTGTAAGGAGATCTCAGCTATCTGTAAGAACAATAGGGTGGTTATGGTAGGGGATTTTAACTTTCCAAACGTAGACTGGGACTGCCATAGTGTTATGGGTTTAGATGGAGAGAAATGTGTTAAGTGTGTACAAGACAATTTTCTGATTCCGTATGTGGATGTACCTACTAGAGAAGGTGCAAAACCTGACCTACTCTTGGGAAATAAGGCAGGGCAGGCGACTGGGGTATCAGTCGGGGGGCATTTTGGGGCCAGCAACCATAATTCTGTTAGTTTTAAAATAATGATGGAAAAGGATAGACCAGATCTAAAAGTTGAAGCTCTAAATTGCAGGAAGGCTAATTTTGACAATATTAGGCAAGAACTTTCAAAAGTTGATTGGATCCGGATGTTCACAGGTGAAGGGATAGCCAGGAAATGGGAAGCCTTCAAAAATGAGATAATGAAAGTGTGGAGACGGTACATTCCTATTAGGCTGAAAGGAATGGCTGGTAGGTGTAGAGAAAGCTGAATGACTAGAGAACTTGAAGTTATGCTTGAGAAAAAGAAGGAAGCATATATCAGGTATATACAGGAGATCGAATGAATCCTTAGAAGAGTATAAAGGCAATAAGAATATACTTAAGAGGAAAATCAGGAGGGCAAAAAGGGGACATGAGATAGCTTTGGCAAGTAGGATTAAGGAGAATCCAAAGGGATTTTATAAATACATTAAGGACAAAAGGGTTACAAGGGAGAGAATAGGGCCCCTCAAACATCAGGTCATGCAGCATCAAAGGAACAGGAGATTCGACTTTTCGGGCATAAGCCATTCTTCAGGAATGAGGAGGGTGTGCCAAGCAGGCTAAGATAAAAGGTCCGGGGGAGGGGCGTTGGGAATACGATAGGTGGAAGGAAGTTAAGGTGAGGGTGATAGGCCGGAGAGGGGGTGGGGGGCGGAGAGATTGGGAAGAAGATTGCAGGTCAAGAAGGCGGTGCTGAGTCTGAGGGTTGGGACTGAGAAAAGGTGGGGGGAGGGGAAATGAGAAAGCTGGAGAAATCTGAGGCCCAGGGAGAGGCGGTGGAGGAGGCCCAGGACCTGCATGTCCTTGGCAGAGTGGGGGGGGGGGGGGGGAGTTGAAATGTTGGGCCACAGGGCAGTGGGGTTGATTGGTGCGGGTGTCCCGGAGATGTTCCCTAAAGTGCTCTGCGAGGAGGCGCCCCCCCTTCTTCCATGTTCGCCACCACTTCCGCCCCACCAACACCATTCACCTGCATTCTGCCGACACGCCCCTCCACCCCCCCCAGCACCTCCCACCCCCCCACAGGTCCCACTGTCACCATCCCCGCTCCCCAGAACCCAGAGGGGAACATCACCCCTGCTCATGACTCCACGCCCATTCCCTGACCACCACGCCCACTCCAGTCACAGGCTCCGCCCCATTCCCAGCTGCAAACCCACATCAGGTCCCAGCTCCTAGCCCCGCTGAGTTTTCACCATCCCCCCAGACCTCCCCCTTACAGAGGACGAACAATTAGTCCTCAGCAAAGACATTACCTTTATCCCCCTCTGCCCATGCATCAATGAATTTAATACATGCTGTGACGTCGAACACTTCTTCCACTGCCTCCGCCTCCGTGCTTACTTTTACAATCAGGTCTCCCGGCCACCTTCCGAGGACACCTTCACCCACTTCCAACACACTCCATCCACCTGGACACCCCGCGCTGGCCTATTACCCACCCTCAATCTCTTCATTTCCAACTGCCGCAGTATTTCTAATTCCTCCGCCTCCACCGTATTTGCTCCAGGAGAACCAGTTCCACCACAGAACACACCAGATGGCCTTCTTCTTTAGAGACCGCAATTTCCCTTCCCATGTGGTTAAAGATGCCCTCCAACGCATCTCGTCCACATCCCACACCTCTGCTCTCAGACCCTGCCCCTCTAACCGTAACAAGGACCGAACCCCCCTGGTGCTCACCTTCCACCCTACCCACCTTCACATAAACTGCATCATCCGCCGACATTTCCGCCACCTCCAAACAGACCCCACCACCAGGGATATATTTCCCTCCCCACCCCTTTCCGCCTTCCGCAAAGACCGTTCCCTCCGTGACTACCTGGTCAGGTCCACGCCCCCCAACAACCCACCCTCCCATCCTGGCACCTTCCCCTGCCACCACAGGAACTGTAAAACCTGCCCTCACCTCCTCCCTCTCCTCCATCCAAGGCCCCGAAGGAGCCTTCCACATCCATCAAGGTTTTACTTGCACATCCACCAATGTCATTTATTGTATCCATTGCTCCCGATGCGGTCTCGACTACATTGGGGAGACTGGATGTCTCCTCGCAGAGCGCTTTAGGGAACATCTCTGGGACACCACACCAATCAACCACACCACCCTGTGGCCCAACATTTCAACTCCCCCTCCCACTTTGCCAAGGACATGCAGGGCCTCCTTCACCGCTGCTCCCTCACCACCCGTGCCTGGAGGAAGAACGCCTCATCTTCCGCCTCAGAACACTTCAACCCCAGGGTATCAATGTGGACTTCACCAGTTTCCTCATTTCCCCTCCCCCCATATTACCACAGTTCCAACCTTTCAGCTAGCACCGTCCCCATGACTTGTCCTACCTGTCTATCTTCCTTTCCACCTATCCACTCCACCCTCCTCTCTGACCTATCACCTTCATCTCCACCCCCATTCACCCATTGTACTCTTTGCTATCTTCCCCCACACTCTTCTCTGACCTATCACCTCCATCCCCACCCCCATTCACCTATTGTACTCTATGCTATTTTCTCCCCACCCCCAACCCCTCTCATTTATCTCTCCAGTTCTTGCCTCTATTCCTGATGAAGAGCTTTTGCCTGAAGCGTCGATTTTTCTGCTCCTTGGATGCTGCCTGACTTGCTGTGCTTTTCCAGCACCACTCTAATTCAGACTCGGGTTTCCAGCATCTGCAGTCTTCGGTTTTACCTAAATACTTAGCGTATCTTGCCAGAAAGAGAAGTGCCCCATAAGCCATTACGGTGATTAGGGAAGGGCCTGGGAACCTAACATGTGATTCTAAAATGATTAATGTGGCATTCCAGAGATTTTACTCTAAGTTATACCAATCTGAGGATTGTGAGGAGGGGCAGATCAAAATGGAATCCTTTTTTAGAGATCTGAAGCTCCTGGGTGTGATTCCCCAACAACAGTCCTGTCTTAATGCCCCGTTAACAGAGCAAGAAGTGCAGGAAGCTGTGAGGCAGCTTCAGAATGGAAAGGGCCCCGGTCATGATGGACTTCCCAGTGAATTCTATAAGAAATTTATAAGTATACTGTCAGGCCCGATGCTCAATATGTTTAATGATTCATACAGTCATGATTGTCTCCCACCATCTCTGAGAGAGGCCAATATTTCACTTATCCTTAATAAAGGGAAGGACCTGGAAGACTGTGCTTCGTACAGACACATCTCGCTCTTAAATGTAGACTTTAAAATCCTCTCTAAGACTCTCGCATTAAGGCTGGAGACTGTGTTACCTTCTATTATTAAAGAGGATCAGACAGGCTTTATAAAGGGTCGTAGATCCTCCAATAATGTTAGGAAGCTGCTTAACGTAATTCAAGCATGTCAACAGCAGTCAATACAGGGATTGGTGATTTCTTTAGATGCAGAGAAGGCATTTGACTGATTGAGTGGCCGTACATTTTCTATACTCTAGAGCGGTTTGGTTTGGGCAAAGTCTTCATGAGATGGGTAAAGGTTCTCTACGGTGGCCCTCTCGCAGCAGTCATCACCAACAGGGTACGATGAAGCAATTTTAATATTTCTAGGGGCAGCCGGCAAGGCTGTCCCCTTTCACCATTACTTTTTACGTTGGTGATTGAACCATTGGCGGAGACCACTCATGGGGATCTCAATATATCAGCTCCAGAAGTGGGGTCAAAATTACATAAGATTTCATTGTATGCAGATGATGTCCTAATTCTTTGACAAATCCAGCAGTTTCTGTGCCTTGCCTGATACAGTGCATTCGCACGTTTGGTGCTTTTTCAGGGTATAAAATTAATTTTACTAAATCAGAGGCTATGCCTATGGGTGCTCTTACAAAAGAGTTGGCTCTTGAGAGTGACCATAGATTCCCATTTAAATGGTCACAGGGGGGTTGTGTGTATTTGGGCATATTCATTACTCCAGTTCTGGATTGGCTGTTCAAAGCCAATTTTACTCAATTATTTGGAAAAATTAAACAAGATCTTCAAAGATGGGAGGCACTTCCAGTCTCATGGTTGTGTCGGATAGCGCTTATTAAGATGAATATTCTCCCTCATTTGCTATACCCTATACGGATGCTCCCCCTGATTTTCAGTATACAAACACTCAGGAGGCTGAACAGTTGGTTAAGCTCTTTTACTTGGCATTGTAAAGGGCCCCTCATTAAATTAGCCAAACTGCAGTTGCCTCACAGATTGGGGCGAGTGGACCTTCCAGACGTTAAAAATTACCAATTAAGCTTGCTTTTGTCCTATGTGAAATATGGCTAAATATCGAAGCCTCCCAGGCAAGATGCCCCCTTAGCAGTTTGCTGTTTTTGAGCAAGATGAGGACAGTTAGAGAATATTGCCATAACCCAATATTTATCAATACTGTTAAAGCATGGAGAGCAATTCGGCAGAGGGAAGGCAATACTGGCAAAACATCTTCTCTTACACCTATAGTGGGTATGCAGGGTTTTCAACCGGGTATGATAGATTCAGGATTTAAACGTTGGGCAGATAAGGGTGTGGCTTGCATAGGCGATTTATTTGAGGGAGACATAATGATGTCCTTCGATCAGTTAGTACGGAAGTACGAGCTATCTAATAGAGACCTCTTTTGTTTTTTTCAAGTTAGGGACTTTATTCAAAAAAGACCACACATTTGACTGATCCCTGGAAATCTGACACAGACAGTGGGGTGCTAAGGGCTAAGAGTACACTCTCTGTCAGTACTTTATATCATCAACGCGAAGGGTGCCACCTCAGATGAGTTTGATTGACTCTGCAGGATATAGGAAAGAGAGTTGGGTGTTGAAGTTTCCTCAAAAGCATGGGAGGATATTTGGGAGAATGCAAGGAAGATATCAATTTGCAATAGGACCCATGCTTTACAGTTGAAAATTCTCCATAGGGTTCACTTGGCTCCAGACCGTTTGTCAATATTCAAACCAAGGGTATCTTCAGCATGTCCCAAGTGTAAGGTTTGCACGGGCACTCTTACCCATTGTCTCTGGTCTTGCAATAGGCTTCAAACATATTGGAGAGCTGTGGCAGGTGCAATGGAGAGGATTTTGGGTGTTAGGGTGGGGAAGGACCCTATCTCTCTCCTTTGGGCCCACTGTATTTCCTGCCGGCGTGCATAAGAAAAACCTTTTCAATATTCTCACATTCTGTGCAAGAAAGAATATCTTGCTAGGTTGGGTTTCCGAAAACCTCCCCCCCAGGCCTGTCAGGTTGGCGGAAGATTGTTATGGAGCATATTCCCCTGGATTTTCTCACAAATATGGTACACCACAAAACTGAGAATTTTTACAAGACATGGCAGCCCTTTTTGAAATACCTGGACACAGATTTATCTGCCACACTAACAAGGGCTTTTATATAGCTGTAACTTTTGTGTTTCACTAGCCCAATATCCAGGGAGGAGGAACTGTGAATGTATGAGCGTTTTGTTTGGCTGGGCTGAATTATTACGATTTATTTCTTTGTTGTTGATTATTTATTTTCTTTAGTTAAATAGCCAGTTTGGGTTTTTTTTAATTCTATATTTTTCTATATATGTTTATACATTTGTACATAAGGGTGGGTTGGGGATTTTTTTTTTGTACTATTGTGAGTTGCATTGTTTTGGACTTGTGATATTAAAAAATCTATTTTTTCAATAAAAATATATTATATAAAAAAGGAATAGGCTGGGGCTGTTTTCCCTGAAGCATCAGAGGCTGAGGGGTGACTTTATAGAGGTTTATAAAATCATGAGGGGTCTGGATAGGATAAGTAGACAAAGTCTTTTCCCTGGGATGAGAGAGTCCTGAACTAGAGGACATAGGTTTAGGGTGAGAGGGGAAAAGATATAAAAGGAATCTGAGGGGCAACCTTTTCACACAGAGGGTGGTGCATGGATGGAATGAGCTGCCAGGGGAAGTACAAAGAACAAAGAACAAAAAAAATTTATAGCCCAGTCCTCAAGCCTGAGCCGATCCAAATCTATGTCTAAACCTGTCGCCCAATTCCTAAACATCTGTATCCCTCTGCTCCCCACCTACTCATGTATCTGTCCATATGCATCTTAAGTGAATCTACTGTGCCTGCCTCTACCACCTCTGCTGGCAATGCGTTCCAGATGGCCACCACCCTCTGTGTGAAGTACTTGCCCCTTAAACCTTTCACCTCTCACCTTGAAAGCATGACCTCTCGTTTCTGAATCTTTCACCCTAGGAAAAAGCTTATCTCTATCTACCCTGTCTATACCCTTCATGATTTAGTAGACCTCAATCAGGTCCCCCCTCAATCTCCTTTTTTCTAATGAAAACAAACCTAACCTACTCAACCTCTCTTCATAGCTAGCACTTTCCATACCAGACAACATTCTTGTAAATCTTCTCTGCACCCTCTCCAAAGCGTCCACATCCTTTTGGTAATGTGGCAACCAGAACTGTACACAGTATTCTAAATGCAGCCGAACCAATGTCTTGTAGAATTTTAACATGACCTGCCAGCTCTTATAGTCAATACCCTGTCCAATGAAGGCAAGCATCCTATATGCCTTCTCCACCACTCTGTCCACTTGTGCAGCAACCTTCAGGGTACAATGGACCTGCACTCCCAGATCTCTCTGCTCATCAATTTTTCACAAGGCTCTTCCGTTCATTGTATAATTCACTCTAGAACTAGTCTTGCCTAAATGCATCACCTCACATTTGTCTGGATTGAAATCCATCTGCCACTTTTCCGCCCAACTCTCCAGTCTATCTATATCCTCCTGTATTCTTTGACAGTCCCTTATGCTTTTTGCTACTCCACCAATCTTTGTGTCATCTGCAAGCTTGATGATCATACCAACAGTGCCCTCTTCTAGATCATTTGCGTATATCACAAACAACAGTGGCCCCAACACTGACCCCTGTGGAACACCACTGGTCATCATTTCTCCATTTTGAGAAACTCCCTTCAACTACTACTCACTGTCTCCTGTTGCTCAACCAGTTCTTTATCCACCTAGCTAGAACACCCTGCACACCATATGAGATCACTTTCTCCATTAGTCTACCATAGGGAACCTTATCAAACACCTTACTAAAGTCCATGTATATGACATCAACAGCCCTTCATTCGTCTATCAACTTGGTCACTTCCTCAAAGAAGTTGGTAAGGCACGATCTCCCCTGCACAAAACCATGTTGCCTATCACTGATAAGCCCATTCTTTTCTAAATATAAATAGATCCTATCCCTCAGTACTCTCTCCATCAACTTTCCCACCACCGACGTCAGGCTCACTGGTCTGTACTTACCTGGAATATCCCTACTACCCTTCTTGTACAGGGGGACAACATGAACAACCTTCCAGTCCTCTGGCACCTCACCTGCATTAAAAGATGCCACAAAGATATCTGTCAGGGCCCCAGCTATTTCCTCTATCGCATCCCTCAGCAACCTGGGATAGATCCCATCTGGTCCTGGAGATTTGTCCACCATAATAACCTCTAGCCTACCCAACAGATCTTCCCTACTTATGTCAACGTGATCCAGACTAATCAAACTTCTATCTTTAATCTCAAGATTCATCATGTTCCTCTCCTCAGTGAACACTGATGCAAAGTAATCATTCAGAATCTCACCTATTCTCTCAGGTTCAACACACAGCATTCCTTCATTATCATTTAGTGGACCACTCCTTTCCTTAGTTACCTGCTTGCAAAGAATAAAATGCTTTGGAATTCTCCTTAGTTCTACTCGATAAAGCTATTTCATGATCCCTTTTAGCCGGCTTGATTCCTCGTTTAAGACTTGTCCTACTCTTCCGATATTTCTCCAGGGCCCGTTCTGTTCTTAGCTGCCTAGACCTAATGTATGCTTCCCTTTTCCTCTTGGCGAGTCGTACAATTTCTCCTGTCATCCATGGTTCACGAATCTTGCCCCTCCCATCCTTTGCCTTCAACGGGACATGCCCATACTGCACTATCTTTAACCTATCTTTGAAAGCCTCCCACATCTCAAATGTGGACTTCCCTTCAAATAGCTGTGTCCAATCCACATTTCTGAGCTCCTGCCTAATTTTCATATAATTGGCCTTGGCCCAATTTAATACACTTCCCTTAGGACCACTCTCATCTTTATCTACGAGTATTCTAAAACTTATAGAATTGTGGTCACTGTTTCCAAATAAATCCCCCACCGTAGCTTCTACTACCTGTCCTGGCTCGTTCCCCAGTACCAGGTCCAATATGGTCCCTTCCCTTGTCAGACTATTGACATACTGCTCTAGAAAACTCTCCTGGACGCTTCTTACAAGTTCTACTCCATTCAGACCTCTGACGCTAAGTGTATCCTAGTCAATGTTGGGAAAATTAAAATCTCCCATCACCACCCACCCTATTGCCTCTACATCTATTCATCATCTGTTTACCTATCTGTTCTTCTACCTCACATTCACTGTTGGGAGGTCTGTAATACAGCCCCAACAATGTAACTGCAAGTATTGGAGCCTGGTACAATTACAATATTTAAAAGGCATCTGGATGTGGAAGTGAATAGGAATGGTTTAGAGGGATATGGGCCAAGTGCTGGCAAATGGGACTAGTTTAGGTTAGGCTATCTGGTCGGCATGGATGAGTTGGACCAAAGGGTCTTTTTTCATGCTGTACTTCTCTATGACTCTATCTATCAGGTAATGTGGAATAAAGCCCAGGTATGTCCTGTACACAAAATCCAATCCAACCAATTACTGCCCCCATCAGACTATTCTCGATCATCAGTAAAGTAACAAAAGGTGACATTGCTATCACACCACACTTGCTCAGCCAAAGCCTGCTCAGTAACGCCAGTTTAGGTTCCACTAGATCTGCTCATCCCCTGACCTCATTACAGCCTTTGTTCAAAAATGGACAAAAGGGCTAAATTCCAGAGGTGAGGATTGAAAGACTGCCCTTGACATCAAGGCTGCATTCGACTGAGTGTGGTATCAAAGAGCCCTAGCAAAACTGGAGAATTAATGGGAATCAAGGGGAAAGCTCTCTGCTGGATGGATTCATATCTGATACATAGAAAGATGGTTATGGCTGTTGCAGTTTGGTCACCTTAGCACCAGGACATTTCTGCAGGAGTTCCTCTGGGTAGTGACCTAGGCCCAACCATCTTCAGCTGCTTCATCAATGACCTTCCCTCCATTATAAGGTCAGAAGTGGGGATGCTTGTCAATGATTGCACTATGTTCAGCACCATTCACGACTGTTTAGATACTGAAGCAGTCTATGTTCAAATTCAGCAAGACCTGGTCAATATCCAGACATGGGTTGACAAGTAGCAAGTGATATTCATACCACACAGATGCCAGCAATAGCCATTTTCAATAAGATGGAATCTAACTACCTTGACATACAATGGTGATACTGAAACCCCCACTGTAAACATTTTGGGGGTTATCATTGACCAGAAACTCAACTGGACTCACTAAATAAACACATTGGCTACAAGAGCAGGTCAGAGGCTAGGAATATTGCAATGAATGATTCACCACCTGACTCTCCAAAACCTGTCCACCAACTACAAAGCTCAAGTCAGGAGTGTAAAGGAATACTCCATACTTGGCTGGATGAATGTAGCTCCAATAACACTCTCAAAGGTTGACACCATCTAGCACAAAGCAGCTCACAAACATCCACTGTCTCCATCACTGGTGTTCAATAGCAGCAATGAGTACCACCTATAAGATTCACTGCAGAAATGCAAAGATCCTTAAACAACAATGACCACTACCTACTAGAAGGAATACCACCACCTGTAAGTTCCCCTCCAAACCACACACCATCCTGATTTGAAATATATAGCCAGTCCTTCATTGTCATTGGATCAAAGTCCTGTAATACCCTCCCTAATTCTATTGCAAATCTATTTACAGCACACAGATTGCAGTGGTTCAAGAGGGCAACTTACCACTACCTTCTCAAGGACAGGCAATAAATGCCGACCTGACAGCAATTCCCATGTCCCATGAGTGAATTAAAAGATGGGAAGCCTAAACAGAAAGGTTGAGAGCTTGTTAAAGCTATGAAACGGTTGTTAATTATCCATTAATTGAGTTGGTTAAAGGTACTTTTATTAAAACTGCAAAGAACAGGAAATTTCAAAGAGAAAACTGTGAAGCAATGGAAATGATTAGCATTGTGCAGACTGTGGGAATCATTTAGGAAACCCTGTATAGGGCTGAAATTTATCTTATAAACCTGTAAAGAGTAGAATTCACCTAAAAAAACCAAGAACAAGAATCACTTATTTAAGCCACAGGCACTAGGATTCAGTCAGTAAAACCATTAAGGAAATGTTAATTGTTAATTGAGGACACTATTTTTGAGATTCATAAGCCCACAAACAAGCTGGGCATCAGACATTTTGTTTGCAAAATGTGATAGTTCTCCATTTTGAATGCACAAGCATGGGAAACACTTCCAGTGCAGTTCACAGCCACAATATTATTATAATATAGAATTTAAAGCCTTTAAAGAAAAGGGGGTGGTGTTCACATTGGCAAGTTATGGCAGTAAACCTAATAAAGCCAGAAAGATTTAATTTCAGAGAAAAGCCAAATAGAACACAGAATTAGAAATATTTAAGAAAATGTTCTTAGATACAGAGTTGCTTACAAACAAGATACTAAATCCAAAGCTAAAGAAGAAAATACACTTTCAAATTGAATTCAGGCTATAGCTACTGATGCTCTAGCTCATCCAGGCATAGAAGCACAGATAATGTTGATGAAATTCTGCAAGACAATTACTTCAACCTCAGAACAAATAGAATTCTTGAAGGAGCAAGATTTAATAGAAGAGTTCAGATTTATTACAACCAAAAGTAGATTGGACTTTAGGGAAAGCATTCAGATGGTGGGTAAAGCAGTTCATAAACAATACAGATCGATCAGAAAATGGGGATGGGGGAACCAATATGATCAGAGGAGATTGACAAATTCCGTTCAGTGCTTAACTTACAAAAAAATCTGAAGATTTGGAAATTGATGCCATGCATGGACCTTGAAGGTCCAGATAAAAGAAAATAAAATTAGAGGGAATATTGTCAATGCTGCAGAGTAAGGAAATCTTACAGACACAGTGCTCAACGACTAAGAAATAAAGCTTTATGTACAAAATAATAGATCACTTTCAGAAAATGTGCCATCGTCACAGAGCAGTAAGAGGCCAAACAGCTGCTTACACAGACAACTTACAATAGAAGAAAAGCTAAAAGGTATTCCTAATGGAAATAAATGATTCAGACCTAACCTTTTGGCCAGATGATATTTATGTCAATGGACTCATGTTCACCAGCTTTGCACAGGTGCAAGTGTCGCTATATTATCAGAAAAGGGTAAACATTGAATTATATGAACCTAAAGTCTAAACAATTTGTCATTCTGATGCTAAAAACCACTTTATCTTTCTGCAAGCCATTGCTCGCTAACAGTTTCTGTTTTCCATTACATATCCCGGTGCTAATAGTCATTTATTCTAGCAGCAATGTCTTAAAGAAACAATTCATGTCAGGTGCATGGAAATAAACTTAGGTAAAATATATTAATATTTTTGTGTATTAAATTTCGTAAGTCATACAGAGGCAGGAAGACCCAGTCTTGATTTTTTTTTGACTCTTGATGAAGGGTAATTGTAGTTGAGCCGGTTGTCTCTGGTTTGTTGCCAAATGGATTAAGAAGCAAGGAAATCATCAAGTAGTCTCATTGCTATACTGAAGGTTTTGGGATTGGGAAAGGACAGAATCAAGCTCAGCTATATATTCCTTCCCACATTCCACAATCAACCAACTTGCTGACAGCCACTGGCCAGACTCATATGTTAAGAGTAGCCAAAGATGATGCTGGGTTTCATAAAATTGTACCTTAACACGGCTTCAACAGAGGAAAGCAGTGGAGGTGAATTTTTAATGGTGGTGTTGAAAGACACAACACAGTCTTGGAACATTAATGTTCTAATGTGTGCTTTATATCAATGTAATATGATGGATATTCAAACTAACCTCAATATTTCCAGTTGCATAGAATAAATAAAATGAGCGCAGATTTTCTAGTTTGAGAGGAGATCAGGCATTAATTGGATGTGTCAGATTCCTGTTTAGTGGAACAAAAGTGGGCTGACCCCATTGTTTCTTTTTGTGCTCAGCATAATATTAATATACTCAGTAAATCCCATGGTGTAAACTGTGCCCTTATTAGGAAGGTGCGAATGCAGGGGTAAGATATTCAGCAGTGTTGCAAGAAGCTCCCCAAAGGAAGCCAGTGTTATGTGTGGTTAATGATGAAAATTTGATATTTCTGCAGCAAAGCTCTTAATGTGGAACTCATGAGGCGAAATCAAGGTCAGGCTACCCATTAGTTATTGGCACAAAATGCTTCTTACCTCTCATAATATCTCACAGACCTTTGAATGTTACCATGTGTAGCCATTCTGCAGCAGAACCCTTTGCATAAGGACATAGGAAATATAAGTAGGAGTAAGCTGTGTGGCTTCTTGCCTGTTTGGCCACTCAGTAAGATTACATCCAACTGTTTTACCTCAATTCCACCTTCCTGCCTTAGCCCCATATTCCCTGATTCTTATAGTGTCCAAAAGTCTTTCAGTCTAATTTAAATATACTTGATGATTGATCATCTGCAGACTGCTGCACATCAATTTAAATTTGTCACAAAGAGGATGGAGAGAGAAAATTGAAGCAAATTTCTTCAGAGAGTGATATCTCTTTTAGGAATAATGTAAAGATTTAAAACAGAAGATGATGCAGGACTGTGGAAAAAGGAGGGCAACAGGATTAATGTAAGATTGGTTCAGTAAAGAGTTGATACAGGCACAGCAGACCAGTTGCCTTTTTCTGCTCTATAAACCACTGTAATTATATGGAACAACAGAGTTCTATTTGGATTCAGTTCTTCTGCTAGTATCCTTCTTTAAAACTCTTTGTAATACCCACCTCTTTGAACAAACATTTGATTATCTGATGTAACCTCTACTTATATAGCTCATAGTTAAAAATCACACGACACCAGGTTATAGTCCAACGGGTTCAATCGGAAGCACTAGCTTTCGGAGCGCTGCTCCTTCATCAGGTGGTTGTGGAGTACACAATTGTAAGACACAGAATTTATAGCTACAAATTCTGTGTCTTACAATTGTCTACTCCACAACCACCTGATGAAGGAGCAGCGCTCTGAAAGCTAGTGCTTCCGATTGAACCCGTTGGACTATAACCTGGTGTCGTGTGATTTTTAAGTTTGTACACCACAGTCCAACACCGGCATCTCCAAATCATATATAGCTCATGGTTTTACGTTGTTTTTACTATGCTCCTGTGAAGCAGCTTGGGAATTTCAATGCATTAATAATGATATATTAACTGTATGTCATTGTTGTTCAGTCTCCATCCTGACTCTGCTGCTTCTCATTAAGCAATACACTTTCTATGAACTGGGGCATAATTTTAAAGTGAAAGGCAACAGGTTTAGAGGGGAGGTGAGGAAAAATGTTTTTCTAACAACCTTTAAAAAAGTATGAACACCTGATGTCATAACATTCAAGTCAATCAGCTCAGTGCAGGAAAGTGGGACTTAGTTTAGGTAGTATATTTTGGCAGTAAAGATTCAATAGGCTGAAGGGCGTCTTCAGTAATGTATGATCCCACAATTCCAGAGAGGTCTCACTCTGCACTTCCACCTAATCACTCCAATTTTCTTCCAATGGTATGTACAGAATCTTATGGAGTCTGAGAGATATGCGCGCAATATGTGGCAAATCAGACAAGATATCTGATGAGGCCTCTCTCAAAGTTGGGAGACCTCACCACCTTTTTTGTTTTTGCCGAGCAGTAAGGTGAGGTTCTTGTAAGGTAATGACAGTTGCCACTTAAGAGGGATGAGAACTTGTTAACCAAACCGGTCTTCTTAATATTCAGCATCCTATCTTACCAAACACACCAAAGAAGCTAGATGTCAAGAAATCTCAGCATGGAAACTAGAGTAAGTAACTGGCAACTTCGGTTCACCACTGGCTGTGAGGAGCTTAGCACAAAACAGCATGTCAGGACATGATCCACAGTCTTCAGTCGCACACACCTCTTACCAATCAACACTGTCAATTATCAGATGCCTACACCTCCTGGCCAATGTGTCACCTCATCAATCCACCTGCAGGCCACTTAGGAAGCACAGACCTACTTAGCAGAGCACACTGCCAACAAACCTAATGCATTGAAAATGTGCAGCATGCAGGGATGTGGACTCAGCTCATGGATTGGACAGGATGCACCTCAGCACTGCTCATTTGCTCCTTTAGTGCTCACTCACTTAATGCCTACCTACCTACATACTCACAGAATCCATACCTTCCCTTGCCATACCTTCCCTTGCCATCCCATGCTATGTTTGTTTATATATATTCTTTGACTCTGGCTGAAATGTCAATCAGTACAGGTGGTACTGATACACTCTTTTGCATAGAAACAAATGCAGCTCCTCATGCTTGTCAATACAGTCTGTTCAGTGAGGATGATGAAGGTGGGGTTAGCCTTGCTGTTCGAAACACTGAAACATTACTTTAACACCTAGCTGCCTGTGCGGCAAACACACTGCATGTTTATCCAACCAAATGCCCATGTCAGAAACTGGGTAAGGGCTCACCCTCGGTCCAGTTAAGACGGGGCTGCTATTGTTGGCGGGGGGGGGGGGGTTACAGTCCACACACAGTTCAGGGGTTTGGTCGTGGTCAGTCATCAGCTTCATACACCTACCGTAGGAGGATCTGCCAAACTGAAGTCTGCAGAGCGGGCAATCGACCACCCTGTAGGGTCAGCATCAGTCGTCAGAGAGAATTGCATACGTCCAGTCAGAGAACTTCAAAGGTGGTGGTCAGGAGTCACATGAGTCCTGTGTTTGTTCTACCTGTCAAAGTTGGTCAGAGGTCTGGCGTGAATAAACCCCTGAGGATGCATCCATCGATTGCTAAGGCGAAGTGCAATGGGGACCAATAGGGAGGAGGGTCACTTCTATAAGGGTTGGGGGAAATGAAGGCTCACAGAGACATTTGTGGAGGTAGGAACAAGGACAATGAAGAGGGAAACTCAAACTTTCAATTATGTGGAACAGCATCAGAGGCCATGGTAGAGGCTTTTATTGGTGGCGGCCATCACTAGGGGGAGAGTAGAGGAGCAGGGTGGCCATCATTAAAGTGGAATGATAGGGCTCAGGCACACACGGAATAGTCAGAAGCAAAGTTCATTGTAATGGACTCCACATGAGGTCAGGAGGAGGGCATAAAAATGGCAAAAGTTTGAGGTATCTACAGCTATATTTAATTTATAAGCACTTGCAAACAAATACGCAATACATATCCCACATATGCAGTGCATGCAGAGTGAACCTGAGAATGTGTCAAATGTTGATCAAAGATAGATTGCACCATGCTACTGGTGCTACCCAAACTAATACAGTCATCTCAGTGATGAGCCAGAACTTAAAAGAAGGTGAGTGCTCGGTGAAAGTACCCCATTATTTGTGACACTTGCAAGGTTTCTGTTGCATGAGGAGATCATCATTATGTCATATATTATACAAGAATGATGATAGACTCCCATGAACAGAAAGGAAAGTGGAATGACGGATGTGGGTTTGGGATGCAAAGGTGTACCGAACACCACAGGGACTTCCTTTGAAATGTAATATGCTGGTCACTCAGCTGACATGGTGCTCTGAGCAGGGTTGTGGTGGAATAAGCAATAGGAATGCTAAAGAGGAGGTTCCCAGCTTCGAGGGGGCAATGGAGGGGCCTGGTCAGAGTGTGCTGCATTTCCTAGCTCTCCTCTGCACATTTAGAGCAGGCAATGAAGTGATGCGAGAGATGCTGAGCAGCTGGGAGAACAGGAGCTGTCATCTAATGAGAAGGTTAAGGACTTTTTTTTATTTCAAAAATATACTTTATTCATAAAATTATTTGGATCTCTATACAATTGGTCATGCCATTCTTGTGCACACATTACATTGCTTTACATCCTGACATCAAAATTTATTTTTCCTATATACAAGTCTGTACATTGACTATCCAGCTCTTCTGCCGAGGCGTCAGCAGAGCTCAAATGACAGGGTGAGCCCCCTGTTCTTCTTAGGCAGGCAGATGTTACACAGTGAGCTTTCCCCACCGCGCCTTGGCAGCAGCTGCCCCAAGCTTCAGCGCGTCCCTCAACACGCAGTCCTGGACCTTGGAATGTGCCAGTCTGCAACACTCAGTTGGGGTCAACTCCTTCAGCTGGAAGATCAACAGGTTTCAGACCACCCAGAGAATGTCCTTTACCGAGTTGATGATCCTCCAGACACAGTTGATGTTCGTCTCGGTATGCGTCCCGGGGTACAGACAGTAGAGCACGGAGTCCCGCGTCACGGCGTTGCTCGGGACGAACCTCGACAAACACCACTGCATTCCTCTCCAGACTTCCTCTGCATAGGCACATTCCAGAAGGAGGTGTGTGACAGTCTCATCCCCCCCGCAGCCGCTTCGAGGGCAGTGTGCGGTGCGGCTGAGAGTTCGGGGGTGCATAAAGGATCTCACAGGCAGAGCTCTTCTCACCACCTGCCAAGCCATGTCTTGGTGCTTGTAGGAAAGTTCTGGCGATGCGGCATTCTGCCAATGACGTTGACAGTCCGCTCAGGGAACCGCTCGATAGGATCCACCCTCTCCTTTTCCCAAAGGGTCTCGAGGACACTACGTGCTGACCACTTCCTGATGGACTTGTGGTCAAAGGTATTTTTCTTCATAAACTTCTCCACGAAGGACAGGTGATACGGAATGATCCAACTACTCGGAGCATTCTGCGGCAGCGAGGGCAGGCCCATCCTTCGCAACACCGGGGACCTCAGTACGTAGTGACACTTGGTGTTTGTGTACCGGGGATCCACACACAGCTTGATGCAGCCACACACAAAAGTGGCATTCCGCCAGATCTTTATACATTGTGTCCCTTCAGACCCAGTCTATCTTTGATCTCCATACAAAATGGAAGATGGCCCAGGTGACTGCAGCAGCACAGGTTCTGGGAATAGGCCAGACCTGCACCACGTATAACAGCAATGACAGTACCTCACACCTGATGACCAGGTTTTTTCCGGAGAAGGATAAGTTTTTTTTTATATTTCAAAAATATACTTTATTCATAAAATAATTTGATGGTCTGTACAGTTGGTTGTGCCATAAATCTGTAAACATGTACATACAGAGATTGGAATTTATCATTTTTATACAGGTCTGTACATTTTTCAATCATATGCCCATATAATTAGCTGAGGCGTCAGCAGAGCCCAAATGACTGCATGGGCCCCTGTTCTTCGTTAGGCAGGCAGACTTTACACAGTGGTCTTTCCCCACCGCGCTTTGGCAGCAGCTGCCCCAAGCTTCAGCGCGTCCCTCAACACGCAGTCCTGGACCTTGGAATGTGCCAGTCTGCAACACTCAGTCGGGGTCAACTCCTTCAGCTGGAAGATCAACAGGTTTCGGACCACCCAGAGAGCGTCCTTCACCGAGTTGATGATCCTCCAGGCACAGTTGATGTTCGTCTCGGTGTGCGTCCCGGGGTACAGACCGTAGAGCACGGAGTCCCGCGTCACGGCGCTGCTCGGGACGAACCTCGACAAACACCATTACATTCGTCTCCAGACTTCTTCTGCATAGGCACATTCCAGAAGGAAGTGTGTGACAGTCTCGTCCCCCCCGCAGCCGCTTCGAGGGCAGCGTGTGGTGCGGCTGAGAGTCCGGGCGTGCATAAAGGATCTCACATGCAGAGCTCTTCTCACCACCAGCCAAGCCATGTCTTGGTGCTTGTTGGAAAGTTCTGGCGATGAGGCATTCTGCCAAATGGCTTTGACAGTATGCTCAGGGAACTGCTCGATAGGATCCGCCCTCTCCTTTTCCTGAAGGGTCTCAAGGACACTACGTGCTGACCACTTCCTGATGGACTTGTGGTCAAAGGTGTTTTTCTTCATAAACTTCTCCACGAAGGACAGGTGATACGGAACGGTCCAACTACTCAGAGCGTTCCGCGGCAGCAAGGCCAGGCCCATCCTTCGCAACACCGGGGACAGGTAGAACCTCAGTACGTAGTGACACTTGGTGTTTGCGTACCGGGGATCCATGCACAGCTTGATGCAGCCACACACAAATTGGCCATCAGGGTGAGGGTGGCATTGGGTGTATTTTTTCCCCTGTTGCCCAGATCTTTGTACAGCGAGTCCCTTCGGACCCGGTCCATCTCCATCTTTGACCTCCATATAAACTGGAAGATGGCCTGGATGACTGCAGCGGCACAGGTTTTGGGAATAGGCCAG
This sequence comes from Chiloscyllium plagiosum, assembly GCF_037043375.1. Lineage (NCBI taxonomy): Eukaryota > Metazoa > Chordata > Chondrichthyes > Orectolobiformes > Hemiscylliidae > Chiloscyllium > Chiloscyllium plagiosum. The sequence goes on along the minus strand of NW_028270149.1, from coordinate 25,979,310 downwards.
ACCTGTGCCATGTATAATAGCAATGACAGTGCCTCACACCTGATGACCAGGTTTTTTCCCGCGATGGAGAGCGACCGTAGCTTCCATCTGCCCAGTTTCTGCCTCACTTTACTGATACGCTCCTCCCAAGACTTGGCGCATGCCCCAGCTCCTCCGAACCAAACACCCAGCACCTTCAGGTGGTCGGTCCTGACGGTGAAGGGGATCGAGGATTGGTCGACCCAGTTCCCGAAGTGCATGGCCTCGCTTTTGCCTCGGTTTACCTTGGCCCCTGAGGCCCGTTCGATCTGGTCACATATGCGCATGAGTCTGCGCACGGACAGCGGATCCCAGCAGAAAACGGCGACGTCATCCATGTACAGGGAGGCCTTAACCTGCAGGCTCGCATCCTTCCTGATGGACTCGGCAAATGGCTCTATGCAGCACACAAACAAGGCAGGAGAGAGAGGGCAGCCCTGCCTGACTCCAGATCTGACTGGGAAGCTATCTGATTCCCACCCATTGATTGAGACTGCACTGACAATGTTGGTGTAGAGCAGTCTGATCCAATTGCAGATTCCCTCCCCAAAGCCCATTTTGGAGAGAACATCTCTCATATACCTGTGTGATATCCTGTCAAAGGCTTTCTCCTGGTCCAAGATAAGGACATTGAACTGGAGGAAGCTGACCTTGTGAAAGACAGCGCTGAATTGCTTGAGTGCTACAAGGCAGGCTGGATTGAAACCTGGTTCCAGTTGATGTGAGCTGGGTTCAGAACCCCACCTTTTTTTAATTCAGGAAAGACTGGTTAAATTGTCTTATTTTGAAACACAAGTCCATTTGGCTCTGAGAGAAAGGTGCCCACAAAGTGACTAATTGTTGTATAGTAAGGATTTATATGATAATGAGATGGTGATGCTTATCGTGATGCAACAATGACGCCAATAATGACTGTAAAGAAAGGATGGAATAGTCTGTGCTCAAGAGACATGTTGATGTAGAACTGGGTAAATTAAATAGTTTACAGAAGCCTATCAGAGATAGCTCTCAGTCACTCTTATATAGGGATTATAACAGGCCACATATGACCAAAAGAGACAAAGGTAGTAATCTCTCCAACGTGCAACTTGGAAGCCCAAGCCACCCTTTTAGTAACACAAACATTCATATCTTTTGACTATGTTTCAGTATTAAGGCTCCAATTCTAATCCAAATTGGTCAGGCCTCATTGTTGGAAGTACCAGGAGCAGATTTTCATGTGGGAAGATCTTGCAGCCAGGGGTTCATTAGTAGCCAATATTTACCCTAATGAGTGAGAGAGAGATTCAAGGAGGTCTCATCCAGCCGGCACTTTGTCCAAGCCAGCAGCTATTTGTAGTCCATGAAAGAAGTAATGCATGAAAAGGCCACTGAAGCACAGCTATTTGGGCTAAGTACAGTCTTCTACAATATACCTTGCTATGTTGTGGACAAGGAAGTCATATTTTGCCTGTCACTCTCAAAGACAACATAGTTTTTAAATATCCTTGCCATTACCTCTTTATAATCTCCAGAAAGGGGCATCCCACATCTCTTAGTCCACTGAATACAAGGACCTGAAGCTGTTCGTCAATGTAAATTAGAAGAGTTATGGTTCCATTAGTGTCCAGCTAACTACCAAACACAGAAGCAGGATCACATATGTTATAAAGTCATAAGACCATAAGAAATAGGAGCACACAACAACCATTCATCCATCAAACCAGATCTATCATTCACTAAATATTATTGTTAGTCTGATTGTGGTCTTCCATTAACTTTCTGCCTGTCTCCCATAAACTTTAATTTCCTTGTCAATCAAAAATCTGTCAAACACAGTTTTCAACTACCCAATTCTCTGTAGAAGAGAATTCCAAAGACTAACAACCCTCTAAGAGAGAAAATTCCTCTTAACTCAATAAATAGGAATTTTCATAATTTTAAACTGTGCCTTCTGGAACAATACAGTCCCCATGAGGTTAACATCCTATTAGCCTCTATCCAGTCAAGCCCACAGAATAACTTGTGCATTTTAATTGGTTCACTTCTCATTCTTACAAATTTCAATTTGAAAGGCACATGCTACACATACATTCCCCATTAAGATAATCCCTTCATCTCAAGACCAGGCTATTAAACTTCTTCTGAACTGCTTCTAGTACAAATATCTCCCTCCTTAAGAAAGGAGACCACTACCCTATGTTCAGTCTCACGGTGTCCTGTTCAGTAGTTGCAAGATTTCCCCGCTTTTAAAATGTGTCATCCATGTAATTAATGCAATATTCAATGTGCTTTCCAAACAATGATTCATGTATAAGAGTTGAGAATGTGGTGTTGGAAAAGCATAGCAGGTCAGGCAGCACCCGAGGAGCAGGAGAATCGACATTTTGGGCAAAAGCCATTCATCAGGAATGGGGCTGTGAGCTGAGGGAGTGGTGAGATAAATGGAAGGGGGGAGGGGCTGGGGGAAGGTGCAATCGGTAGATGGAGGTGGGGGTAATGGTGATAGGTCAGAAGGGATGGTGGAACAGATAGGTGGGAAGGAAGATGGACAGGGAGGACAGGTCATGAGGGAGGTGCCGAGTTGGAAGGTGTCTCTGGGATAAGGTGGGGGGAGGAGGAAATGAGGAAGCTGGTGAAATCCACATTGATGCCATAGAGTTGGAGGGTCCTGAGGCAGAAGATGAGGCGGTCTTCCTCCAGGCGCCAGGTGGTTAGGGAGTGGCGATGGAGGAGGCCCAGGACCTGCATGTCCTAGGTGGAGAGGGAGGGGGAGTAGACATGTTCAGCCATGGGATGGTGGTGTTGGTTGGTATTGGTGTCCCAGAGATGTTCTCTGAAACAATCTGCAAGTCGGCGTTCTGTCTCCCCAATGTAGAGGAGACCGTATCGGGAGCAATGGATACAGTAAGTGATATGTGTGGAAGTGCTGGTGAAACTTTGATGAATGTAGAAGGCTCCTTTGGGGCCTTGGAGTGAGGGGGGAGGTGTGGGCGCAGGTTTTGCAATCCCTGCGGTGGCAGGGGAACGTGTAGGGAGGGGAGGTGGGGACCTGACGAGGGAGTAGCGGAGGGAACGGTCTTTGCGGAAAGCAGATAGGAGTGGAGAATGCCACCGAAATCCTCTGTACAACAGCCATAGCTGTACCACTTCATTCTCCTTCCATTTCACTACTGGTCCAGTCCAGCTAAAGTCCACATGCAACCAAAGATTGTCATCTGGATGCCTTGCAAGCCATGATGCAGTGATTCCTTGGGAATTATCTACGAAGTTTGTACTGCTTGCTGGGAGCCTTGAAAATGTCTCTGACTGAGAGTAGAATACTTTGGACAGTTTTGACTCACTTATTTAGAAAGTTACTCAGGAATATTAAATGGAAAAATTCCTAATCTAATGCCTTTAATAACTATACACTGATCCTCCAGCATACCACCCCACACCTATCTATCCAACTACTTGCACCCTTAATTCTTTCTTGATTTGAATTGACAAATCACCATCTGATTCTCTCCCTGACACTGACTTCCCGTGACCTTACAAGACCAATCTCTCCAATCCACAAAACCCCCAGACCCCACCACCTGACTCCACCAACGCCAATTGCCTTCCCCTGGGTTCCTGACTCCCTTGCTGACATAACCAAACTAATTCCAGACTCAGCAACCCCTCCTGACCTGATCCAATTGCCACCCTCATCCACCTGGCACCCTACCAACCTATAAACCTGACTCCCTTCCCACCACAGCCAAATATCCCCTTAACCACTTCACCTACTCGATCCCTTATCCACTTACTTCATCCATCTAAACCCTTATCCACATATCGGACTTACTTTATCTACTTTCACACCAACATTTTCACCCATTCGTGCACTGTTTGCTCATTCACTCGCCCCATCCCCCAGTCACTCATTCACCCACCTACCCACACTCCTTTATTAATATATTGAAAAGTTATTTAAATGCTCCAAAATGTTCTACATGCAATTGAATGAAGCCTTACCAGAATTTGGCAGCTAGTGCCATATAATGTGAGCATGTATCATCTTCTCCACCAGTGCTATGAGGTGGGACTGATATCAAGTAAACTCTACATTTTGTAAGTAGCCAGGAATGGAAATCATGGACATAAATACAGAGGCCCAACATGGTGAACAAAAACAGGAGCAGAGCAACAATCTGATGGCATTTGCCACTCCTGGAAGAGTTAGGCCAATACCTTACTTTCCTATTCTTGCTGGCAAAATTGACAACAGCAATTTACCCACATTTCACCTAATCCTGCCGTACCTCTTTTGTATCCTCTTCAAAACTTGCTTTCTTATCTATCTTTGTATCATCAACAAATTTACGCACAATACAGTTGGTCCCTGAAATAACTCAACTGAAGCCGGTATCCCATCACAAAGACCCCCATTATTTACACATGGAGAGTTCTTGACACTGATCCAGCTCCTTCAGAGCCAGCTGTCAGAGTAAACAGGATTTCTGACAGTCCTGTTCTTATCTGTCAGCCCGGACTCCCTGACTGGACTAGATTAACAGCCCCAATCAGGGAACTCATAAGTCTTACCTAGCTGATCTCACGTCATTAATATAGATTATAAATAGTTAAGTCTCCAACATTGATACATGTGGCACTTAACCTTGCACAGGTTATCAAGGTAAATTATCCCTATATCCAGGCTCTTTATTTCCTGTTAGTTAACCAATTGAATATCCATCCTGTCTCAAACAGAATTACTATGTTCCTTTTTACTCTCCATAATCAGTACCTTGCTTTGTAAAAGATGTGTGGGTTTCTTGCCTTCAAATGACAATCTCCAATAAGTTATTCCAGAAGCAAGCTTTAAAATAAAGTAAGTTATTTATTAATAGACACTTGCCCTGAATTTTTAAAAGCCCAATTTCTCACTCTCTCATCTCATAAACATTCTTTAAACACAAAGATTAAATGCAAATTAAGGTCAAACAAGCTGGTATATTTGTCTCCAACTCTTTCATAGAAGGCCTGTAGTCTTTTTAGTTGAAGGTGATGCTTTAGTTGAAGTGGAAGTTTGGTAAAGTAAAGGAGTCTCAGTAGGCTGTGAGGTTGCTTGTAGTTGAATTTTCAGGAGGTTGGTTTTCAAGTGAACTCAAAGTTGGAACATACTGGAAGTCATTCGTCTGCCCTCAACGTATTAGTTTACAGAGGAACCTTGATTATCCGGCATTCGATTATCCGAATATCAGATTATCCGGCAAGATTGCAAGGTTCCAATGCTCGGCTAAATTATATTAACCAACATTCAATTACCCAGAATTCAATTAACCGAACAAAATACTCCCCACCCATGTCCTACGGATAATCGAGGTTCTTCTGTATTTTCTTGGCTACTTAGATAACTTGCAGCTAGTTCAATGATTTTTGGTCAAATTCGATCACTGCCTGCAAGCACCTTCTGCTGGTTTAAAAACAGATAACCAAGACAGGCTCCTCATGTGTGATTTTCACCAGTTCAAACAAAGAGTGATGTGTCCATTTATTTGCGTAATCCTATGGCATGGTGGCACAGTGGTTAGCACTGCTGCCTCACAGCACCAGGGTCCCAGGTTCAATTCCAGCCTCAGGCAACTGTCTGTGTGGAGTTTGCACATTCTCCCTGTGTCTGCGTGGGTTTGCTCCGGTTTCCTCCCACAATCCAAAGATGTGTAGGCCAGCTAAATAGCCCATAGTGTTAGGGAAATGGGACTGGGTGGATTACTCTTCAGAGGGCTGGTTGGGCTAAAGGGCCTGTTTCCACGCTGTAGGGAATCTAATCTAATCTATTATTGTTTAACATCTTGACAGTTTGAGACAGCTGGTGCCATTGTGTTTGACTGAGCCATTCAACCTGAAGTTATCCATCTGCATTGGTTTCAGGTATGGCATTGTTATCAATCTGGAGCATTGCTTTTGTTCCCTCTTGAATCAGGGGAGTGGTTCTAATACACAAAAGAAATGAGATCAGAGGCAGCCATCGCTCACAGCCTTTGGTTCAGTTTATCAAAAATATAAAGTCCATAATATATTGGAATACGAGAGCTAATATCTTTGCCAACATCATGAACTCTTCTTGTATACAGTAAGCAATACCAAAAGTTACTACTGATTGCTACCTGTAAATGTGGCAGCTTATTGAATGCCTTTTGGAAACACTCCATCTATAGGTAATCCATCCACCCTGTTTTTTACATATTAAAAACTCTAAAAAACTTGTTTAATATAATTTCTCTTTCACAAAATTAATACTGTATTATGATACTCAAAATGTCCCACAACTATCTCTTTAATAATGGATTCTAGCATTTCCCCAATGACAGATGTTGGTCTGGCTTAACTAGAGTTTCCATCCTTTGTTGAATCATTTACCTTTGCGGTTTTTACCAATCCACTGGGACCTCTCCAGAATCAAGGGAATTTTACAAGGTTATAATCAATACATCTACTATTTCTGCAGCCATATTTTTAAGGCCCAGTAGTTCCAGGGGGACTTTGTCAGCCTTTAGCCCCAGTTAGTTTCCACAGTATTTTGTCTCTTGATGATGATTCTTTTGTGTTCCTCCTTTCCTTTTGCACTTTGATTTTCCAATTGTCTTGGGATGCCTTTTGTGTCTTCCACTATGAAGGCAGATGAAAAATTCACTGATATGTTCCTATTTCCCATTTTGAATTGTCCTGTCTCAACGTGTAAGGAACTAATGTTCATTTAAGCCATTTTATTCTTTTTGTACTCTTGCAGAAGATTTTACCTCTGCTTTAATATTGCTTGCGAGGCAGCTATGACAGTGCTTTTTGCTTGTAGCCCTCAGCCACACAGCACACTCCCCATAGCTCCATCTGCATTATGGGGTGCTACTGGATGAACAAGAATAGCCTGTATACTAATCATCAGGACTTCATCGTCCATGAAGCCTGCGACATTGGATGCCACTATACTATTTTTTGGCTCTCACAGAATGTATTGTTTTGCCCTGCAGAAAATGAGGGTGAGATTTAATGAGTAGCTGTTGAAAATGTCAAAGGATGGTATGGGCCGCAACATACAGTATTGGGTGTGTGGTGAGAGCTACAAGAAGAAGCAAGATGGGATAAGGACAGTGAGACGATTAATGAGAAGCCCATTGTAACATGAAGTGAACTCGGAGGATTCACGTTAGAGTGTGAGGAAAACAAAAAGCAGTTTTAGTGTGCAGTATGGAGAGCAAATCAAGTGAAGAGTTGTTTTTTTGAATGAGAGGCATTGCAAATCTTTTGATTATGTTTCAACAAATCCGATTGTTGGAATAGAAATGTTGGGAGTGTTGGAAAGCAGGACTGTGAAAGAAAAGTCATTGAGACAGTTGGAGAGATGAAGCTGCATTCACTTTTGGCAGTTCATTAAAATGTTTCCTGGGTCTGAAGGTACTGGTAGTCTCCCTGTCAGCACCTCTATTTGGGCTTACTGGATAGTGGCCTCCTCCTGCAGATATTGGAAACGGTGCTCCCAGCCCTGACATTCTCGATCAGAACTTCCAGGACTACCAGGTAGAATCTCAGGCTGTGAGCAGAGGTAGCAGCCTAGCAATGCATTGGAATACCATCAACTGCAAGTTACCTCCAGACCACCCATCCTGACTTAGAAATCTATCACAACATCAAGTTATAGTCCAAAAGGTTTATTTGGAAGCACCAGCTTTCTGAGCACTGCTCCTTCATCAGGTGGTGACCGGCGCTCCGAAAGCTAGTGCTTCCAAATAAACCCATTGGATTATAACGTGATGTGTGATTTTTAACTTTATCCAGCCCAGTCCAACACCGGCATCTCCTAGTCATAGAAGTATATCATCATTTCTTCAGTATTGCTGGGTCAAAATCCTGAAACTCCTTCTCCAGCAGCATTGTGGATCCACATGCACACCAAATAGACCATAGCGTTTCAAGAAGCCAGCTGAACACCACCTTCTCAAGGACAAATATGGCTGGACAACAAATGTGGGCCCAGCCACTGTCGCCCATATCCCATGAGAAATTTTTCTAAAATCATTCTCCCACCTAATCCTCTTTTGAGAAGTGCAAAAAGGAAATCAAACAGAAGACAATGCTGAGCAAGGATCACTTGACCCAAAAATGTTAACTTTGAATTCTCTCCACAGATGTCGCCAGACCTGCCTAGCTTTTCCAGCAATTCCTGTTTTTGTTTGAGAAAACAATGCAATCTAGCTTTAAGAGGTTGATTCCTGCTTTAACTAGTTCATTGGAGGGTAGGAAAGACCGGAAAAAAACACAGGCATGCAGGTCATTTTCCAACATGACCAGATATGCAATTTGAATGTGATATTAACGTACGGTTTAGCAGTTAAAAGCACATGAACCAGACATTAGTTATGTGATAAGAACTGCATGTAGAGTCAGACTAAAATTTCAGAAGCAAGAGAATAATTTATTAGCTGTGGCATTGTTATAAACAGAGGCCTCCCCCTCTAAGATCTGGGTTCAAACAAGCTCAGTGTGACTGCTGGGAATGGTCTCTCCATCAGTTACAGGAAAAACTACTTGGAAGGTTCCTTGAAATTGCCCCATCTAAATTAGCAATTGCTGGGGATGTGCAACATGAAGAAAACATCACTTTGGTGCAGTGGACATTGCTCTGTTGTGTTTGGTATCCAATCAGCTTTGTTAAGGCAATTTTCATAAGACAGTTAATTATGCTATCGCTCCTGGAGAGTTGGCATGCCAACATCCTTCAGCATTCATAAAAAGAAATCTTCTTTAGCAATAAGCAAAGTAACATTTTCTTACTAAAATATAAATAATCTAAGGCTACATCCCCATCATTTACCCTGACATATTGCAAACTAGATTTGCACAGATGGGCAACAAGCCAGATTGTAAAAGAAACAACATAACATTAAATTACAATTAAGGTAATTCAAGCTATGAATGCAGTCACTTTAGAATTATATTTACCCTTAAACAGCAGATTCAATTATAATTCTTCTTATTCTAACTAAACTTGCTCTTTGTCAGCGACTCATGATTATTGGTGAAGCTATCTGAAATAGGCAACATGAGTGTTTTAGTTAAAGTTATAACATTTGCACCTTCAAAAACTCTCAAATATCTTGGGATCCTTGTGGTTTAATGGTGGAAAATAAGTTATTTGTAGAATGTCCATTTAGCCCTGTGATTAAGATAACGAATTCTTGCAATGATATAGTAATGTTAACACAGTAAACCCTCCAAAGCAATTCAATGGGACATTAGCCAATCAGCTTTTATTCTGCTTTTAACTAGGTCAGCCAGATGGACCTCATGGACTATGAGTTCCCTAATTGGGGCTGTTAATCTGGTCCAATCAGAGAGCCCTAGTTGACAGAAATAAACAGGAATGGCAAATGTCTTGTTCACTCTGAGAGCTGGCTCTGAGGGAGCTGGCTCCTTATCAAGGACTCTCCACATGTAAATAAAGGGTGACTTGGTGATAGTATTCTTGTCTCTGTGGAGTTATTTCAGTGGTGATGAGAGAAAAGCATGCTCCTGAAGAAATTTGCTCGCAACAGTTGTCGTTGAGTTGGGGTAAGCATTTTGACTTCATACCATTGTTTGGAAAACTTATCTCTTTTGATCTTTCCTTCAAAGACTGGGGCCAATATGTGGACAAAATGCATTATCTTTTTATGGGCAAATGACATGGCGGAAGATGAAAAGCAATGAGTATTTCTCCTGTGGATCCACAGCTTTTTCGGTTATTAGAAGCCTAACTTTCCCTGAGGCAACAGCTACTAAAACCTTTCAAGAGTTCAAAGGTTTGGGGCAGCTCAGTGGCTAGCACTGCAGCCCCACAGTGCCAGGGATCTGGGTTCGATTCCAGCCTCGGGTGACTGTCTGTGTGGAGTTTGCACGCTCTCCCCTTGTCTGCATGGGTTTCCTCTGGGTGCTCCGGTTTCCTCCCACAATCCAAAGAAGTGCAGGTTCAGTGAATTGGCCATGCTAAATTGCCCATAGTGTTCAGGTGCACTAGTCAGGGGTAAATGTAGGATAATAGGGGAGGGGAATGGGTCTTGGTGGGTTCCTCAGAAACACAGGGATTCTAGGTCAGCCCACAGCAAAACCCCAGAACAATGCCCAATATCAACAAACACATCGACCTGGACCCAATATACCGGCCACTGCAGCAGACAGCTGGAACTGACAACCGGAAGCGGCAGACAAACCACTATAAATACTGGAGGAAACATCACAGAAGTGCTTCACAGGAGGCTCCCAAGCACTGAGGATGTAACCTAGACAGGGGACGAAACATCTGCAACACAAATTCCCAGCTTGGTGAACAGAATCACAAGAACATTCCAAACTTTGAAGACAGGCGTGAAAGAAGCAGCCTACAACTTCATTACATATCAAATTGTCCGATTACTATTTGATCATATGACCACCCCTCATGCAATAGGGATAGCACCAGCAAAGTTGCTAATGGGGAGAAGACTCCACACCAGGTTAAATCTGATCTTCGTGGACCTGGGGTGGGGTCAGGGTGAAACTGCATCAGAAATGCCAATGCTGGACAGAAGACTCCACTAAGTGAGTGACACAGTTAACTTCGGGGAACAAATTTTGACATAGGAACCATGGGAATGAGTACCATGGGTAAGAGACATGGTTGATGCAAGGTCAGGTCCAGTGATGCACAAAGTTCGGGTAGATGAGATAGTCCAAAACACGCACATGGACCCCAGATGAAAGCTTCAAAATGAGTGGGCTTGCATAAAGGATCTCAAAGGTTGTGCTCCTCTCACCACCAGCCAAGCTATGTCTTGCTGCTTGATGGAATCAGACAGCTTCTCTGTGACACCAACTGCAAGGACACCCCTCCCAGAATGCTTCACCGTGTCACCATCTGTGAGGACAACTTTCCAGAATGTTTCTTATTTTTATTTCAAAAATATACTTTATTCATAAAATACTTTAATGGTCTGTACAGTTGGACAAGCCATACATATGTAAACATTCCATTTGTTTGCATACCAATACAGAGTAATCATTCCTATTTACAGGTGTGCACGATTAATTTTTAGATGAGGCATCAGCAGAGCCCAAATGACTGCGCAGGCCCCCTGTTCTTCTTTAAGCAGGCAGTGGTCTTTCCCCACTGCACCTTGGCAGCAGCTGCCCCAAGCTTCAGCGCGTCCCTCAGCAGTGGAATGTGCCAGTCTGCAACACTCAGTTGGGGTCAACTCCTTCAGCTGGAAGATCAACAGGTTTCGGACCGCCCAGAGAGCGTCCTTCACCGAGTTGATGATCCTCCAGGCACAGTTGATGTTCGTCTCGGTGTGCGTCCAGGGGAACAGGCCGTAGAGCACGGAATCCCGCGTCATGGCGCTACTCAGGACGAACCTCGACAAACACCACTGCATTCCTCTCCAGACTTCCTCTGCATAGGCACATTCCAGAAGGAGGTGTGTGACAGTCTCGTCCCCCCCGCAGCCGCTTCGAGGGCAGCGTGCGGTGCGGCTGAGAGTCCGGGCGTGCATAAAGGATCTCACAGGCAGAGCCCTTCTCACCACCAGCCAAGCCATGTCTTGGTGCTTGTTGGAAAGTTCTGGCGATGAGGCATTCTGCCAAATGACTTTGACAGTATGCTCAGGGAACCGCTCGATAGGATCCGCCCTCTCCTTTTCCCGAAGGGTCTCAAGGACACTACGTGCTGACCACTTCCTGATGGACTTATGGTCAAAGGTGTTTTCCTTCATAAACTTTTCCACGAAGGACAGGTGCTATGGAATGGTCCAACTACTCGGAGCGTTCTACGGCAGCGAGGCAGGCCCATCCTTCGCAACACCGGGGACAGGTAGAGCCTCAGTAAGTAGTGACACTTGGTGTTTGCACACCGGGGATCCACGCACAGCTTGATGCAGCCACACACAAAGGTGGCCATCAGGGTGAGGGTGGCATTGGGTGTATTTTTTCCCCTGTTGCCCAGATCTTTGTACAGTGAGTCCCTTTGGACCCGGTCCATCTTTGACATCCATTATAAACTGGAAGATGGCCCGGGTGACTGCAGCGGCACAGGTTCTGGGAATAGGCCAGACCTGTGCCATGTATAATAGCAATGACAGTGCCTCACACATGATGACCAGGTTTTTTCCCGCGATGGAGAGCGACCGTAGCTTACATCTGCCCAGTTTCTGCCTCACTTTGCTGATACGCTCCTCCCAAGACTTGGCGCCGCCCCAGCCCCCCCCCCCGAACCAAATACCCAGCACCTTCAGGTGGTCCATCCTGACGGTGAAGGGGATCGAGGATTGGTCGGCCCATTTCCCGAAGAGCATGGCCTCGCTCTTGCCTCGGTTTACCTTTGCTCCCGAGGCCCATTCGAACTGGTCACATATGCACATGAGTCTGCGCACGGACAGCGGATCTCAGCAGAAAATGGCAACGTCATCCATGTACAGGGAGGCCTTAACTTGCAAGGCCCCCGCTGCCAGGAATAGTCACCCCTCTCAGGCTCGCATCCTTCCTGATGGACTTGGCAAATGGCTCTATGCAGCACACAAACACCGTGGACGGCACGGTGGCACAGTGGTTAGCACTGCTGCCTCACAGCGCCAGAGACCCGGGTTCAATTCCCGCCTCAGGTGACTGACTGTGTGGAGTTTGCAGATTGTCCCCGTGTCTGCGTGGGTTTCCTCCGGGTGCTCCGGTTTCCTCCCACAATCCAAAAGATGTGCAGGTCAGGTGAATTGGCCATGCTAAATTGCCCGTAGTGTTAGGTAAGGGGTAAATGTAGGGGTATGGGTGGGTTGCGCTTCGGCAGGGCGGTGTGGACTTGTTGGGCCGAAGGGCCTGTTTCCACACTGTAAATAATCTAATCTAATTTAATCTAAAAAAACAAGGCAGGAGAGAGAGGGCAGCCCTGCCTGACTCCAGATCTGACTGGGAAGCTATCTGATTCCCACCCATTGATTGAGACTGCACTGACAATGTTGGTGTAGAGCAGTCTGATCCAATTGCAGATTCCCTCCCCAAAGCCCATTTTGGAGAGAACATCTCTCATATACCTGTGTGATATCCTGTCAAAGGCTTTCTCCTGGTCCAGGCTGATCAGGCAGGTGTCCAACCCTCTGTCCTGCACGTAGGCGATCGTATCCCTGAGGAGTGCGAGACTGTCAGCAATCTTCCTGCCCGATACAGCACAGGTTTGGTCAGGGTGAATCACCGACCCCAGAGCAGACCTGACCCAGTTGGCGATTACCTTTGCCCAGAATGCTTCACTGTGACACCAACTGCGAGGGCACCCTTCCAAGACTGCTTCGCTGTGACACTGACTGCGAGGACACCCTTACCAGAATGCTTCACCGTGACACTGACCGTGAGGGCACTCTTGCCAAACTGCTTCACCGTGACACTGACTGTGAAGACACCTTCCCAGAATGCTTCACTGTGACACTGACTGTGAGGACACTCTTCCCAGAATGCTTTACTGTGACACCAACTATAAGAGAATGGATGGGAATCTGGAATCCACTGCCTGAAAGTGTAGTAGAGTAGCAAAGTCTATAAAGAGTAGTAGAAACTGTCATGATATTTAAGAAGTATTTAGAAATGCAGTTGTGATGTCATGGCATACAAGGCTTTGGACCAAATGCTGGAAAATGGGATTGGAATAGTTGGGTGCTTGTGTTTGACCAGTGCAAACTCAATGGGCTGAAGGACTGTAAACTTCAGTAAATCTTTGACTCAAAGATTAGCAGAAAATCACCAAAGGAAGGGGAAGGAACTTAAAGCAACCTCTATCATGAGCAAAAAAGTATTAGGAAAATCCATTGGACTAATAGCTGACAGGTGTCTGGTTCTTTGCCTCTTAAAAGTAGTGCCTGCAGAAATAGCGAATGATTGTTTGTAATGTTCTAATATTCCCTTGATTTCACAAAGGACCCAATGAATTGAAAAAAACTGTAAATGTGGCATTTATATTCAAGAAAGAAAGAAAACAGAAATTGCTTCTGCACTCTCTCCAATACAGTCACATCTTTCCATAATGTGGCACCCACAGCTGTGGACCATACCCCAGTTGAGCTCTAACAAATGGTTTATACAAGTTCAACATCGCTTCCTTACTATTGTATTTTATGTCCCTACTCATAAAACTGAGGAAAATGTATACTTTATTAGCATATTCTGTTCCTCCACATGCCCTGCCACTTTCAATGATATTTGCATGTATACACCCAGGTCCCACTACTCCTGCATCCCCTTTAGAATTGTACCCTTTATTTTGTATCGCCTTTCAATGTTTTCCCAAACAATATGCATGACCTGACACTTCTGCACATTGAACCTCATCTGCTGTTCTCTCCACCAACTTGTCAATGTTATTTTGGAGTTCCACACTGTCTTATAGTTCTTCCGAGTTTCATGTCATCTGCACACTTTGAAATTGTCCCTTGGACTTCAAGATCCAGATCATTAATATATATCAGGAAAAATAAGGGTCCTAATACCGATGCCTGAAAACTCCACTCCAAACATTCCTCCAGCCTGAAAAAAATCCATTGAATCACTTTTTATAAGGGGTGAGAATGTGAATGTGGGGAAGTCTTACTGCAACCATACATGACATTGGTGAAACAATATGTTTCTGTATGCAGTTTTGCTCTTCTAATTTCAGGGAGATATACTTGTATTGGAGGCAGTCAGAGAGGGATCACTTTTTGATCCCTGGGCTGAAGAGTTTGTCTTATGAAGAAAGGTTGAACAGTTGGAATATACCCATTGGAGTTGAGAAGAAACATCAAGAGGGGATCTTACTGAGAGATGTAAACTTCTGAAGAGATAAAAATGAAATACTGCAGAGGCTGAAAATCTGAAATAAAAACAGCAAGTGTTAGAAATAATCATGATGTGGAGGTGCCGCTGTTGGACTGTTATGGACAAGGTTATAAGTCACATGACACCAAATTATAGACCAACGGGTTTATTTGAAATCACAAACTTTCAGAGCGCTGCTCCTCTGTCAGGTGAAGTGTCTTCACCAGCTGAAAGGACAGCGCTGCGAAAGCTTGTGATTTCAAATAAACCTGTTGGACTATAACCTGCTGTCTTGTGACTTCTCACCTTGGAAATACTCAGCTGGTCGGGCAGCTTCTGTGGAGAGAGGAACAGAGTTAATGGTTCAAGTAGATGAGTCTTCTTCACAACTGATTGTGAACAGGCTTGACAGGATAGTCATAACAGTAAGACATTTCCCTTTTTCAGGGCATCGAAAACAATGGGACAGGGTTTCAAAACAGTCCTCCCATTTAAGATCAAGTTAAGGAGGGATTTCTTCCCTTGTTAACCTTTGCAATCTCTACATCAGAGAGCAGTGGAGGATGGGTCATTGAATATTCTCAAGCCTGAGTTAGACAGTGTTTTTATCTTTAAATGAGTGAGAGGGTAATGGGAGTAAAGCAGAGATGCAGAGTTAAAGCCATTATCAGATCACCAATACAGGAGTTGGGACATCATGTTGCAGCCGTACAGGACACTGGCTAAGCCACTGTTAGAATATTGCGTGCAATTCTGGTGTCCTTCCTATCAGAAAGATGTTGTGAAATTTGAAAGGGTTCAGAAAGGATTCACAAGGATGTTGCCATGGTTTGAGGATTTGAGCTATAGGGAGAGGCTGAACAGGCTGGGGCTGTTTTCCCTGGAGCGTCGGAGGCTGAGGGGTGAGAAAGCAATTAGCTTTGTGTAGGAGCTAATTTTAAATTATTTTGTCCAGGTGTATTAATTTTGATATTGCAAAAATATTGCCTTTTTTTTGCATTTGCAGTGACACTTTACATGGAGCAATAACGAAACTGACATTTCATGTGTGGCTTTGTACAAAATTATGAGGGGCATGGATAGGATAAATAGACAAAGTATTTTCCCTGGGGTTAGGGAGTCCAGAACTAGAGGGCATAGGTTTAGGGTGAGAGGGGAAAGATATAAAAGAGACCTAAGAGGCAACTTTTTCACACAGAGAGTGATACATATATGGAATGAGCTGCCAGAGGAAGTGGTGGAGGCTGGTACAATTGCAACATCTAAAAGGCATTTGGATGGGTAGGGTTTGGTGGGATATGGGCCAGGTGCTGGCAAGTGGGACTAGATTGGGATGGGATATCTGGTCGGCATGGACGGGTTGGACCGAAGGGTCTATTTCCATGCTGTATATCTCTATGACTCTATAACTCTAATGTCAGAGCAGGCTTGAGGGGAAAAATGGCTTACTCCTGCTGTGCTCTTGTGTAGAGACATGAGTTGTATCCTTACATTACATTTTCCCATTTCACCTGAATTTTAATCATACACACTAGAAAATACCTTTTTGACTGTTTACCTGCTGTCTCAAAATGGAAAAATGTACACTGACCTCATTAGGACTGACTCATTGCATTCCATTAGAATATCATCTAATCAGCCAGCTGGAGATGTAACCAGTGGACCAGAACATTCGATAGCAGTTATTTGACCATTGTTGTCATTTAAAACCCTCATTGAGGCCTCCAGAAAATATTGTGCATATTCTCGACTATATTTAAGATTCGGTCTGTTGCATGAAGCATCTTTATGTCATAAAGGAGGAACTATATTACAAGATGGCCACTTCTGTTATAAAATAGCTTGCAGTGAATTGATACACCCGAATTACAGTACCCAGGCATGATTAGAAAAACTGAGTGGCTTAAAATACTTGGCTGCTGTCAAAACATTTGAAGTTTAATGACCACGTAAAAGTGAAAGATCTTTCAACATAATACATATTTGGTGCAGTATATGTATGAAAGGACTGCCTGACTAATTAAAAGAAATGTGGCATATTGCAATTTAAGAACATAAGCAGAGACCAAGCCCGCTAAAATGCACTGTAAACAATCTTATTACCCAGTCTGCAACTTCTTTAAGATAAAGTTGCATGCCTTTGTAAAAGAACTTGTCGTCCCACTTTAAACACATTAATATAGTTTCAGCAGCATTATTATGACTTAAATTTCTTCTTGCAACAGTGTAAAGTGCCTCACCCTAATTAAAACCAGATGATGAATATCATGTCATACTTGGAAAAGAACCAATCACATAAGTGGGTGGTTAGCCTTATTTGTTTTTAAGAAAACATTTCTAAGGGATCTTCCAGTAAAATGTGCTAGAGAGAAAGAACAGATGTTTGCATTCTGAAGAAGGTCCATCTTCAGATGCATTCAGAGCCGGTGAATCCAGACAGCTATTAATTCCAACACCCTGATTCAGAAAAACTATTTTGGACATGGAGGAAGCAATTAGCTTTGTGTAGGAGCTAATTTTAAATTATTTTGTCCCGGTGTGTTAATTTTGATATTGCAAATATATTGCCTTTTTTTTTGCATTTGCAGTGACACTTTACATGGAGCAATAACGAAACTGACATTTCATGTGTGGCTTTGTACCAAAAAAATGCCACCAGGTATTTTTCATACATAATGTGGACAAATAAGGTGCAATTGTTTTAAATGTTTGGCTAACTTGCAACATACAAATAGGTATCATGGCGACAAGAAAAGATAATACATTCATTAACAAAGGCACCATCTAATCTTGCAGCAGCCCCCCGAGTCTTATGAATCCACCAGATAACACAATTTTAGTAGCTGTGCAGTGAAGATCAGGGCAGCAGCACATTACTTTGCAATTGCATTTCTCATAATGGTCAAACTCAAATTGCTCGGATATACACAGCAGAGTTGTTTATGCCAGCAGTAAAAGCATGACTGGCTACATTCTCAATTTGCTGAAAATGTGTTGCTGGAAAAGCGCAGCAGGTCAGGCAGCATCCAGGGAACAGGAGAATCGACATTTCGGGCTTATGCCCGAAACGTCGATTCTCCTGTTCCCTGGATGTTGCCTGACCTGCTGCGCTTTTCCAGCAACACATTTTCAGCTCTGATCTCCAGCATCTGCAGACCTCACTTTCTCCTCCTACATTCTCAATTTCTTGACTGAGAATGCCTTAAATTAAGCAGCCCACTTGATTGCAGTGAAGTTCATTCAGTCAGTGTGCTCTAGTCACACTTCTGCTATTACGTAGCTCTTCTTCTGCAACAGACACAACAGAGGATTCTCCTTTGAATCCTCCCACTTCCTCCAGACCAAAGGGGTAGTCATGGGCACACGTATGGGCCCCAGCTATGCCTGTCTCTTTGTTGGCTACGTAGAGCAGTTGATCTTCCGTAATTACACCGGCACCACTCCCCACCTCTTCCTCCGCTACATTGATGACTGCATTGGCGCCACCTCATGCTCCCGCGAGGAGGTTGAGCAATTCATCAACTTCACCAACACATTCCACCCTGACCTTAAATTTACCTGGATCATCTCTGACACCTCCCTCCCCTTCCTGGACCTCTCCATCTCCATCAGTGACGACCGACTTGTCACTGACATTTTCTACAAACCCACCGACTCCCACAGCTACCTGGATCACACCTCTTCCCACCCTACCTCTTGCAAAAATGCCGTCCCGTATTCCCAATTCCTCCGCCTCCGCCGTATCTGCTCCCAGGAGGATCAGTTCCACCATAGAACACACCAGATGGCCTCCTTCTTTAGAGACCGCAATTTCCCTTCCCACGTGGTTAAAGATGCCCTCCAACGCATCTCGTCCACATCCCGCACCTCCGCCCTCAGATCCAACCCCTCCAACCGCAACAAGGACAGAACGCCCCTGGTGCTCACCTTCCACCCTACCAACCTTCGCATAAACCAAATCATCCGCCGACATTTCCGCCACCTCCAAACAGACCCCACCACCAGGGATATATTTCCCTCCCCACCTCTCTCCGCCTTCCGCAAAGACCGTTCCCTCCGTGACTACCTGGTCAGGTCCACGCCCCCCTACGACCCACCCTCCCATCCTGGCACTTTCCCCTGCCACCGCAGGAACTGTAAAACCTGTGCCTCCCTCACCTCCATCCATGGCCCTAAAGGAGCCTTCCATATCCATCAAAGTTTTACCTGCACATCCACTCATATCATTTATTGTATCCGTTGCTCCCGATGCGGTCTCCTCTACATTGGGGAGTCTGGGCGCCTCCTAGCAGAGCGCTTTAGGGAACATCTCCGAGACACCCGCACCAATCAACCAAACCGCCCCGTGGCTCAACATTTCAACTCCCCCTCCCACTCTGCCGAGGATATGGAGGTGCTGGGCCTCCTCCACCGCCGCTCCCTCACCACCAGACGCATGGAAGAAGAACGCCTCATCTTCCACCTCGGAACACTTCAACCCCAGGGCATCAATGTGGATTTCAACAGCTTCCTCATTTCCCTTCCCCCACCTCATCCTAGTTTCTAACCTCCAGCAACACGATCCCCTTGACTTGTCCGGACTTGTCGGACCTGCCCAGCTCCTTCTCCACCTATCCACTCCACCCTCTCCTCCCTGACTTATCACCTTCATCTCCTCCCCCACTGACCTATTGTACTCTATGCTACTCTATCCCCACCCCAACCCTCCTCTAGCTTATCTCTCCACGCTTCAGGCTCTCTGCCTTTATTCCTGATGAAGGGCTTTTGCCCGATTTCGAAGCTTTTCGGATGCTGCCTGAATTGCTGTGCTCTTCCAGCACCACTGATCCAGAATCTGGTTTCCAGCATCTGCAGTCATTGTTTTTACAACAGAATACATCATAACTTTGTGTGATAGGATAATGAGTGATGCTACTTAAATTGAAATTTATATTGAGAGAGATGTAAAATCAGTTTGTCACTCATTATTCACCCATAGCCATTATAAAAAGTCAAATTCCACTCCATTGAGTTTTGCATCAACATGCTGGCAGGGCATAATATATTAATGAAAAGATAAACTCAAATACTAAACCACTGGTCATATCATCCAGAAATCCACACCTTGGATCATCCAGGAACCAATTTCAGCTAGTTATTTCTGTATAACATAAAATTGGAAGAAAACATTACTTTTGTTTGTTTAGCATCAAGAGGAAGTGGTAAATAGATGAAAGTAGGATCCTTAATTTGGGCAGTTAACAGAAGTAGAAAATAACATGCATGAATCTAAAGCAAGACCTCCAATTGTAAGAATTCCCCTGCAAAATGAACAGGGTGATCAGTGAAATATCACCTGCAGATGTCAGAGACAGGCCTGACCATATTTGGGCTTCAGGCCTCATTTGAATGAAACAGGGGAACAATTGGAAGTGACCACTCAATTTACCAGATAGAAGCATTTGGATTTTGGCCAACTCAAGCAAATGAGTCAGCCGCCACAAGAGGCTGCTGGGAGAGGGGAAGAGGGCAAGCCTTGGGCTGACAGTGGGTCACAGGATTTTGTGGAGCCACAAGGGGCATGGAAATTAAGGTTTTCTTTGTTTTCTGAGTAGTTTCTTTAAAGATGGTTCATTAGGAGCTGAAGACAGGAATAAACTATTCAGAGCATGCATTGTGTAAACCTCTCCGATTTGATCAAGGCTTAATTACCTACATTTACATCGTCAAAGCATCTGACAACTCCTTTAGGAAAGCATCAAGCCTACAGGTCACTTCCAGATGACATTAAACCTGAAATTCTTCTCTTAATTTAGTGACCAAGGAATTGGCATAACGCTATTGATTTCTTTCTGTTGATATTAGTTTCATTGGTTTAATGAAAGCATGGTTGTGGGTGAATTTCCATTTATAAGACCATAAGACATAGGAGCAGATGTAAGGCCATTCGGCCCATCGAGTCCACTCCGCCATTCAATCATGGCTGATGGGCATTTCAACTCCACTTACCCGCATTCTTATAAATGAGATCAGAGGTTAGAGAGATAATGATAAATGTAGTCAAATGTTTTGTAAGACATGATGATTGCTGAATTAGTTATTTTTGATTTGCTCATTCATGGGATGTGGATGTCACTGGCTGATCAGCATTTATTGCCCATTCCTAGTTGCCCTGGAGAAAGTAGGGGTGGGCTGCCTTCTTGAACCACTGCAGTCCACCTGTTGTGGGTGGACCCATAATGACATAAGGGAGGGAATTCCAGGATTTTAACCCAGCGACTGTGAAAGAACTGTTAATGTTTCCAAGTCAGGACAGTGAGTGGCTTGGAGAGGAACTTGAAGGGGGTGGTGATCCCATTTATCTGCTGCGCTTGTCCTTCTGGATAGAAATGGTTGTGGGGTTGGAAGGCACATACTGAAGTTCTTTGGTGAATTGCTGCAGTGCATCTTGTAGATAGTACACACTGTTGCGACTGAACATCAGTGGTGGAGAGAGTGAATGCTTGTGGATACAGTGCCAATCAAGAGGGCTGCTGTGCCCTGGATGGCTTCTTGAGTGTTGTTGGAGCTGCACACATCCAGGTAAATGGAGAGTATTCCATCACACTTCTGACTTGTGTCTCATAGATGCTGGATGGGGTTTGGGATGTCAGAAGGTGTGCTACTTGCTGCAGTATTCCTAGCCTCTGAAAATGATACCATGGAAATGCTATGTAAAGGAAGACCACAGATCAAGAACATGCAGTGTTAGGAGCTTGGAGTTATGTCTGAATCTTCTTCAAGGTGAGGATGGAAGAAACTGCAAAATTTGGATCAATGTTAAATTGGGAGAGTATATATAACATGATTCTGCAAATTGTACATGTTCTACAGAGGCGACAGCCTGATAGGCTACATGATCTCTCTGTTCCTATATTCAGACATTGTCAAAACAGAAATGAATAGTTTCAGTCTGCCCAGTACCAAATTAGACTAAAACAAAGGGCTCTGGAAGCACTTAGTAAAAAGTCAAACAAGGTGCTGTGAACTTGTACTGTCCATTGAATATGTTTCACATTTTACTTCAAATTGCATTAAGGGCAATGTTCCACACTTGAAGGCGACCTATGAAACTCTTGTATAGTGTAGTTGTAGGTTGTAAATTTGCAACATTGGACTACTTGTATTGTTTGATTTCCTGGACCTTTTTAACATTTAGCATTTCTTAGTTAACTCATTTTTAGGGGTTTCCCACAGCAGGCAAGAATTACATGAGGGTGACATGATTGAAATCTTAGCTGCTAGTCTTTCAGAAATGCATCTTCTGTTGGTGACTTTTTTTTAGATTAGATTAGATTCCCTACAGTGTGGAAACAGGCCCTTCAGCCCAACCAGTCTACACCGACCCTCCAAAGAGTAACCCACCCAGACCCATTTCCCTTTGACTAATGCATCTAACACTATGGGCAATTTAGTATGGCCAATTCCTCTGACCTGCACATCTTTGGATTGTAGGAGGAAACCGGAGTACCCGGAGGAAACCCACACAGACACAGGGAGAATGTGCAACCTCTACACAGACAGTCACTCGAGGCTGGAATTGAACCTGGGACCCCTGTTGCTGTGAGGCAGCAGTGCTAACTGCTGAGCTGGCCAAGCAACATTGACATGTCTACAATCTCAGTTATTTCATTCTCATAAAACCTGAAGAGGCAGCACTGTGATAGAAAATGTTTGTCAAGGAACAAACAGATGAAGAACACCTTACTCCTGATAAAAACAAGGAATTCATTCAAACCATTAGTGGATGACTATGGGTGCGCACTTTAAAGAGATTCAGTTATCTGTTACAACTTATCACAAAATGGGCTGCATTCTCAAATTAGTTTAATAGCACTATTATTTAGCACTTGCATATTTGAGATAAATGCATTTTAAAGTCACAGATTCTTGTCTACAATTGTCCCTAACAATTTATGTTCCTGATCTAAACCACTGGAACATATTTATTTGAAAACATGAGTAGCTATCATTATTGTACAACTTATCAAAAACATAATTCCAAATGTTAAATGTACAAGAAAGAGATAATGTTTGAAACTTTGGAAGGTGCAAAGTGCCAATATTCAGGTGTTGTTGACCTTGTGATAGTCAGAATAACATTAATTAGTTTGTAATTGTTACTGAGGGCAGAATCTTCCCAGCTCCTGAACAATATGGGCATTGATGAGAAAGTTGGGAAAACCATGAGAGATGGCCAGCAAGAAGTTTCTCAATATCCAGACCAAAAAGTCCCATTCTGCAACCAACTATTGAATAAAAAGACAATATTCTTGTGAATGAATGTGAGAGGTCTGTTTGAATTCATTATGAGTTAATCTTGCCTCATTAACATACAGTTTTCCCTTCTCCCATCCACCAGATAGAAAATCAACAGCAACCACCTGATGAAGAGGCAGCGCTCAGAAAGCTAGTGATTCCAAATAAACCTGTTGGACTATACCCTGATGTTGTGTGATTTTTGACGTTACCTTGAGTATGTAATTTAAAATAAATTCTGGGATTTACATATGACAGAACAGAAACCAGCATATCCTATTCTAAAAGATGAAAGATTTAATCTAAAATTGTTTAATGTATCACATTTCCATGATCTTTAGCTATAAATTCTGTGATCATGATCTTATTCTCCACAACCACCTGATGAAGGAGCGTCGCTCCGAAAGCTAGTGCTTTCAAATAAACCTGTTGGACTATAACCTGGTGTTGTGTGATTTTTAGCTTTACATAGAGCAAGCCATTGTTATACATTTAAGAACATCAGGAGGTGACCCCTGGATTCCCAAGTATAATTTACATGTGTAATATTTTACACAAGGACTTGTGGATATAGACAGGCACGAACCCCAATCAAGAATCATCTTTGTTCAATTCCTGACCCTCTTTAGATGTTCACAAGAAAGTTATTCTGTGGACACTTCTACCTCATTCTGTTACACTGAATCAGGATTTATGATTGAACTCAAGTCTTGGAATTAATAATCTATAATATTGCTTTGTTTCATTCCGTTATACAAGTACCTTTTTTAGTGTTACATAACGAGATTTGGATTTGGAGCATGTTGGTATTGCAAAGGACATGTTCATAAGTTACATTGGCTTGCTTGTAGAATTTTGCACATGTTGCAAGAAGCACATTACTCATGTAGCAAACTGCCATAAATAAGATAGCATGTCGTCTGCAGAGAATTACAATAACACTGAGGAAAGAGCAGCCACAACCCACCACAACAAAATTTGAGCTATTCACCAGTGATTCTGCAAGCGATCTGCTGTGAAAATGTGGCAAATCCTGGGTTACTTCATTTAGTGACAATACCATTACTTTCAGCCCAGTACTATAAACTGTGTAACTAGAAATAAAATGGTGGTTTCTGAGCAGATCAAAATATTACCAGCAAAATCTCTGAAATAAATTGATGTAAAGAACGATAAAAAGCTAAAAAACACTAAAAAAAATGAAAAATAAATTGAAAAAATATATAGTTGAAAAGAAAAAAGCTGTTAAATAGATAGAACTATCTAAAAAAATTAAAATCAGCTTTATGTTGTTCACATGCATGAGAACAGATGGCTTTTATCACCAGATAGTCATGTTAGCAAACACTTTCAGCAAATAATTTCCACAAGAAATAATCAGTCCTATTAAAGTACTGTATTCCCAATTCAATGAAGGATTGAAACATGCTCCTTCATGATTAATTCTGTATAATATGCACAGGCGAGATCCATGGAGGTTGGGAGAAAGTTAATGGGGGTTGTTCTATTTACAGTCAGAGCTTTGGTTCTCCAGTGCCCACTCTCACTATCTTAGCTTAATCCATGTCTGATCTGATTCAAAAGTCAGCTGGAATGTCGGGAGATTGTGATTCCTGGAACGTGAAAGGAATTGTGAAAACATTGGTAATTTGCTTGGGCTGGTATCTTGCCCGAGCATCACAGGTGGTACCAGGCACCGCATGTTCAAAGATGGAGCCTTCATCACACCATCAACTTTGCAAAAGGCCCCACCACATTCTGGTTCTCATCCAGCTCATTCTGTACTGAATGTGCTTTATAGTGTTCATAGATCACATCTGCTTTCTATTATAACAACATCTGTAATAACAATTTTTGTGAAGTTACAAATGCTAAAAGTCATAACGTAGAATTAGAGGTATCCTTATCACTAAGTTATTTTTCAAATCTACTTAGAATTGCCTTTCCCCTCCAAAGTAAGTTATATCATTGTATCTGAAATGTCAGCACTTAGGTCTTTTAAGTGTTAATTAGGAATAAAATTGCAAAGAAATTAGCCAAACCAGCACTTTTTTTGTTTCATCAGTTTTGAAAGTGTTATTTTTAATCTCCTGGTTTGCGATAAATTTATCTGGGTTCAAAGCACAATTCACCTCTGAAGTAGAGACAGCCAGATAATGCTATCTCAGACTGAACCAGCCTTTGCTTTGATTTTATCTCCTGTCATTAGTAAAAGCTAATTTATTACACCATTTGTTTTCCCAAAATCATTAAAGAACTTTAGTTTTAATGGTTTCATTAAATTTAAGAATCCATTAATCTAAACTACTGTAAAGAATTCCTTCAAAAAGCCACCTACTATTTATCAGATTTCCCAAGAACCCGAATCTACTGCTTGGAATATTCACTGCGTACTTATTTAAGAAATTGTCTTTAAAGATTGTATGTGAAGGCATTCAATTATTCTCCACAAAATCAGCAGTATAATATTTTACACCTGTGCCCTGTGTGTGACTCACATGGACACAGTGATTAGCTCAGTACTAACATTATTTTGTCTCAATGCAGTGACTTTCCTTCAGTATTGTTTTGCAAGGTCATTAGATAAATACAGATAAGGAGCCTTATGGCATATCTCTGCACTGTCCCCAGGCTTTAAATGTTTTCCTTGTGCCCCACTGAGACTAAGGCAGGGTCTGACCAGCGTACACCCTAAAGCTGACCAGCTTATCTTCTACCATTTCAGCGTATAGTTCAATTTGGTGCTTTCTTTCATCAGTCTCACACAGTTATTTGACATGTTAATTGCCAAATGTACTGATATACCAGATCCTTGTAATGTCACAGTCCATGAAAATTAGCCTATTACCCATTTACCTTTTGAAGATGTGAGGTATCCTTATTAAAAGCTCTCTTCCAAAACAATGAAGAGACATAATTATCTCCACATTCATCTTCCTAGTGAAATTCCTTTCAGTGAGACGAGATTCTCACTTGTCTATGAATGCTTGGGTGGGCTCCACTCTAAAATATTCTCTTGTCTTAAACTTTCTCTCTGCACAGGAAATGGAACTGAGATACCAGGATTTGGCAGCAGACTATTTGGCAGCTGGTAATGACAATTGCAAATGTGAGGTAGGAGATCATAATCCTGTAAACAAATCTCCTGTCTGAGTTAACAATATTTGATGTGGTGCAAAATGGTGGCAATATTTCTATTTAGCATTAAGTTAAAAAAGGTAAAGTCACCAGTGTTGTGCTCTCTCGTTAGAGAGAGTCAATTGGTGGTTTAACAAGAGAGTCATCATGCCTCAGGCATGGGGAGAGGTTGAGAAGGACAATCTTTCATGGCAATCACAGCCATGCAGGAATGGTTGGCATCACCCATCAACCAGCAGGCACAGGACCTCTCCATCTCCATCTCCAGCGACCGACCAACCACAGACAAAAAAAAACCATAGCCATCACTCACCAACCATCCAAGCAACTGAGCTAACTGACCCCTCCCATATTCAGCAATGGTTAAATCAATTGCACAATAAGTGCAAAGTGGAGTCCTCATCCTCAACCCAATAAAACAGTATCAGTGTGCTCAGTTTTGAAGTAATGGAACAAACCTGTACATTGCTCAGAAATTAGTATGTTTCTTATCAGTCTGTGCATAGCCATGTAAATGAGAGTGGTTCAGGTGTTTGATTTGTTTGAGCATGTCAAGTCAGCTGTAAGTGGAGACTATTTCCTGAGAAACGTGATTGTACATGCGCAAAGGTTCGAATACTTTAATCCAGTTAAGGACAAAAATCTCTTGGTTGTGACCAAATTCTTTTGGAGGTGATGTGGTGAAAAGTTTTTGTATCAGCCCTAACATCAATGGATCATAAAACCAGGTGCGTGACCAGATGTTGACCTGTTTCTGTTAAGTGAGTTAGGTTCAAGACCTGGCTAAAATGTTTGCTTACAGTTATAGGAATTTATTTTGGTGAAATGGCACTGGTAATACAGGCTGGAACATCTCTGAGAGAAGAAGAGAAAGAACAATAGAAAGAGAAATAAATACATTGGCGATTGTAGCCAGGTACAGTGGAAGGCAAAAATGATAATGTGTATATTTTGTACATGTGTTCGGTACTTGATCCATTCTAATTATTTTATCTAATATTATTGTGTTCTTGTGTCTTACATTACTCCCTTGGTAAAACCCCAGCTCGTTATACCTTTTATGAGGACCTTTGCTTGCTTTTAGATCTCGGTACCTTTCAGTTAGGTATTGCCCTATGGCACCATGGGGCTGCCCTCTCATTAGAGAGAAATGCCTGGTGGTGGTTTAACCAGAGGATCACCACACCTCAGGAGAGGGGAGAGATTGAGAAGGAGAATCCTTCATGATAACCTCAGCTGGTACAGGAATTAAACCCATGCTGTTGGCAACAGTCTACATCACAAACCAGCTAGCCAGCCAAATGAGCAAACTGAGCCCCTTCAGAAAATGAACAACGTAAACCTAGTAATTGTTTTTAGCTACTGGACTACTCCAATGCTTTAAATGATCTTTTGCAAAACAACATATCGGACATCATTTTCAGCTTAAAATAGCAAGCAAGTTTATAACATAAAAGGTAAATAAGTAGCCAAATGTAATATAATTATGCATTTCTATCAAACCTTTCAAGTGAACAAAATAAAAATATTGCAAATAACATACAAATACACAGAGTTTGATTTCTTACCACTGTAGGAGCTAACATAATTTAATATGCTTCTTAGAAACGTAAATCCACTTGTTCTTTTAGTGGTTTCAAACAGATCAGTTCCTTCTCTGAGATTTTCAGATAAACTCTTTGAAGCGGAGAAGTACTTGTTTATCATATCTTGGAAAGGTTTTAGGTTCTGGCTATTCCAAGTTAGGGAGAAATCGAAAATCATATGCGAATCAAACCGTTGCACTGCATTATTCCTTTCTCCAGTCTTTGGCTGACAAAGCGTTGCAGTATCAGCGTAGGCATGCTACAAGATCCTGGCTTGGCTGCTGTTAAATTCCTCAGTAGCTGATCTGTTCGCTTTTTGCTGGTCTCCTCAAGTCTTCCTCACGATCCCTGCCAAAGATGATAGGTCATGGGATTCATGCACAAGTATGTGGAGGAGGCACATTCAAATTTGCAAATGAGAGAAATGCATCCTATGGAATCAATGTGCCCTAACAATGCTGGATGCATAAGCTGTCTGCTCACCCCGGCATCCATAAAACCATAAGATAAAGAAGTAGAATTAGGCCATTCAGCCCATCAAGTCTTCACTGCTATTTGATCACAGCTGATATGTTTGTCAACCCCATTCTCCTGCCTTTGTCCCATAACCTTTGAGCTCCTTACTAATCAAAATCCTATCTATCTCTGTCTTAAATGCATGCAATGCCTTGGCCTCCACAGCCTTCTGTGCCAATGAGTTCCACAAATTCACCCCCTCTGGAAGAAGAAATTCTTCCTCATCTCAATTCTAAAGGGTTGTCCCTTCATTCTGAGGCTGTGCCATCAGATCCTCATCCCCCCATTAGTGGAAACATCTTCTCCACTCCACTCTATCCAGGCCTCCCAGTATTCTGTAAGCAATGCAAAATATGCCAAAGTATTGCACTAACATTTATAGACTCAAAGCAGAAGCTCTTTGGTTAGTTGCTGAATGAATGGTCAGGAACTGGACTTTTGCCAACCTCTATGCATCCACCACTGCTCAATCCGTTTATTTGAATCAGAGCTTATTAGGTTTGCATGGCTAACTTTCACCATGAAAATATCAGCTATTTCTGCAAGAGTGGAGAAGCCCAGCATCAGAAGTGAAGGCAAGAGATTTTAAAGTGATAGAGGCTGACCAGAGATCTGTGGCAAGTTTCCCACTGGGCACCAACTAAGACTGAGCCTGCATCATGTAGATCTGTGGAGCCAAATGGAGACATTAAAAGCTGCAAAGTGGTCCTCAATGCCTGATCTCAGGGCTGGCTACCATGTGTTCAACAGGCTGGTATCCATAGGTTGAATCAGGCAGCAAAAGACTTTCAGAGATTTACAAGTGTTTTATTGTAAATCTATAACTTAGTGCAAACACCGTTTCCACCATTCCTCTCTGGACCCTTTCCCTGTCCAGAAGTCAAGTCCCCACTGAGGAAGAATCTAGCTCTTCACTTTTAATTAACACATTCACAGATGTTAAAACACACTTCTGGAGCAGATATGATGTGAACCCTGGGCCTCATGGCTCAGAGATAGGGTCACCGCCATTTCACCACAGAGCTTCATGAATCCAGTTCTTTTTGAAAAATGAACACACCAGGGACCGTCAACAATAATAGAAGGGAAGGACATGGAAAGAGGGAAGGTATTTAATTAAAATGGAATGGGGGAGGGTAGGAATAAGGCAGTCCACCTCCTACAGTGCCCACCGCTCTCTCATGACATCGAGAGTGTTGGTGGACACTGCAAGCTCTGTCTCCAAGGCCTATAAGGGCAAGAATGTGATCATGGAAAAGGGGCAGTCAGCTGGGAACTGTGCAGAGGTGGGTACTGCAGATGTTGGAGATTAGAGTGGTGCTGGAAAAGCACAGCAGGTCAGACAGCATCCAAGGAGCAGGAAAATCGATGTTTCGGGCAAAAGCCCTTCATTAGCATTCATCCCTCCATGGTCTACAGCCCAACCTGACAATGGTTTATTTAGATCAGATTGGTGCTGGAAAAGCACAGCAGGTCAAGCAGCATCTGAGGAACAGGAAAATCAATGTTTCGGGC
The DNA here is from genome assembly GCF_037043375.1 of Chiloscyllium plagiosum. Classification (NCBI taxonomy): domain Eukaryota; kingdom Metazoa; phylum Chordata; class Chondrichthyes; order Orectolobiformes; family Hemiscylliidae; genus Chiloscyllium; species Chiloscyllium plagiosum. The sequence continues at coordinate 25,949,473 of NW_028270149.1, read as the reverse complement.
AAAAGCCCTTCATCAGGAAACAGGAACCCTTCCCGCTCCTCAGATGCTGCCTGACCTGCTGTGCTTTCCCAGCACCACTCTGATCTAACCTCTGGTTTCCAGCATCTGCAGTCGTCACTTGTGCCGAATGGTTTATTTAGCCAGACCCAGGCAGCAGACCCATCACAAGGTACTCAGACTATCCTGGCCCCATTTTTACAAGATGCTCAACCCAGTTCATGTTTTAATAAAACCACAACCAAATCTACCCACCATTGCAATGCAGCAATAACAAAATAGGGAAGCGTATGAAGAGAGGGAGAGAATTAAATTAAAATGGAATTAGTTGAACCCAGCTCTTAAATACAAAGTCCAATGAGTGTCATTTTCTCTCAGTCAACCCTGGAGCTGTTTTAGGCTTACCCTTATATGGATATGCATGTCTAACACTGACAGATTCCAGACTCATTTTTATTCAAGTCAAGAAAAATATATTTAGACAAGGATCACAGTCTAAAGGTATGGAGTTAGCCATTCAGGACTGAGATGAGGAGAAATGTTGTCACCTAGAGAGTGGTGAGTCTGTGGAATTCTCGGCCACAGAAAGTGATTGAGATCAAAACATTGAATATTTTCAAGAAGGAGTAAAATACAGTTCATAGAGAAAGACAGATCTCTGGCCACAAACAAGATGCAAGGATGGTATGTTGCTTCTTATGTGTGAAGGTTGAGGATAACTTGGAGTGACTACAGGACATTCTGAAGTGGAAGGGTGAACAGCCAGTAGTCATGGTGCACATTGGCACCATTACATAGCTTAGAAAAGAGATGTAGTCTGAAAAGCAGAATAAAGGGAGTTAGGAAACAAGTCAAACAAAAGGACCCTATAGGTAGGAATCTCTGGTTTGCTACTGGTGTTACATGCTACCATGTGTTCAACAGGCTGGTATCCATAGGTTGAATCATATTGGAACTCCATTTTATAATTTTCCACTCCTGTACCCCTTACTGCCAATCCTTTACTTCTTGTCCTTCATCTTGGATATTTAGCCAGTTTTTACATTTTTCCACAGACATGCTTGCATGGCCCACAATCCAAGATGTTGGCAGTGGGGACAGCAGTATTTGGCTCCTGAGCGAAGGGCTCCATCACTCTTGGGCTCATACACTGGGCCAAGTTGCATCCATGCTGCTTCAACATTCTCTTTCCAGTTTGGTAACATTTTTGTTTTGACTTTGGTTGCCCTGGGACCTCATCCTGATGTCCTCCGATGAGTCCTCCATCTTGGGTGGCAGTGTCAGAAGATGAGCCAGGACTCTGTTGGCTGATGTCCAATGTCGGAGGAAGCGCAGGACCTGCACTGAACCATCTCCAGCTCAGAGGCGATGGCGCCATTGACAGTAGAAAAGGACCACATTGTCAGGACTCCAGAGACAATGTCTGAGAGTAGTGACGAAAGGAGGAGGTGCAGATGAATGCTAGGGAGAAGGAAAAATGAATTTTTGAAGCTGTTTCAACCACTGTAATATCAATTTAATATTAATTTATTTAGTATTTTCACATTTGTACAATTTCTTCAGTAATTTATTCCATAATCCAAGATTGTGCCAGAATGTGGCAGGATTATACACATTTCACTGTACCGAGGTACAAGTGACAATATTAAATAAATCTAAATCTAATGGCGACCTTTCAGTCATCTGACTCTGCTGGCTGGTAAACCATTCATGAATGGAATTCGAGCAAATGATCCTTGCATGAGATTACTTTGTCATGTTCTTTGTGATCAATTAGTGTATCAGTATGTAATTCTCTTAAATTCTGCCTCTCTGGTTCCAAATTGCAGAACTTGTGGCATGCAAAGTACATACTACTTCATTATCCACATCTTCTCCCACATTCTCAGAGTCAGAAAACTCATAACGCATCCCACTCAATATGCGGAATGTGCCATTATATACTGTGAATCCTGTGTAATTAAAATTTTTGCATTATGAAAGCTTTCCTGTGAGGAAGGAGGAGCAAATTGGTTATGCAATTTTCTTATCAGTCAGACTCCTCCCTTCAGAGGTCAATAACACTTCTTGGATCTCTTGACAAGAAACTCTTGGTTTCCTCAACAGAGTACAATAAGATTTGGATTGTGTGAATTGTTTAATTTTTACTGAATACAAAAGCTTTACATTCTTCATGTCCAAATGCATTTTTGCTTTTTTCATCAAAGCTTTACTAAACGATAATGGCATGTCACTGTGGTTGGCACAGTCCTTATCAAACGTCACAGTCCTGCAATTTCACAGGGGTAAACCACTCTCCTTAAAGATGGTAATGAATTATTGTCACTGAATTAAAAGCAGGTAGAGCTTTCATATTCTTTGAATATAATTTTATTTGTTTTGTCTAGGATATCTAAATAACAGGTCAGCCAATCAACTCAACATACATTTGAGTTACAGCCAAGTACAGTACAACTGACTGAATCAGCGTGGGTTCCATTCCTGCACCAGCTGAAGTTACTACTTAGGACACTCCTTCTCAAACTCTCCCCTCTCCTGAGATGGCATAACCCTCAGAGGCTGGACCAGCTGCTATCTCTGGACGAGCTGACCAAGGCCCTCGAGTCCTTCGAAAAGAATAAAACTCCCGGAAGCGACGGCTTACCGGTCGAGCTCTATTCCGCTCTGTGGGACTTGATTGGCCAGGACCTACTGGAGGTGTATGTCAGTATGCTTCGGGCAGGTACCATGAGTGAATCCATGAGGAAAGGCATCATCACCCTCGTCCACAAGCGGAAGGGGGAGAGGGAGGAACTCAAAAATTGGAGACCAATCTCACTGTTGAATGCAGATTACAAAATTCTGTCAAAAGTAATCGCCAACCGGGTCAGGTCTGCTCTAGGGTCGGTGATTCACCCTGACCAAACCTGTGCTGTGCCGGGCAGGAAGATCGCTGACAGTCTCGCACTCCTCAGGGATACGATTGCCTACGTGCAGGACAGAGGGTTGGACACCTGCCTGATCAGCCTGGACCAGGAGAAAGCCTTTGACAGGATATCACACACGTATATGAGAGATGTTCTCTCCAAAATGGGCTTTGGGGAGGGAATCTGCAATTGGATCAGACTGCTCTACACTAACATTGTCAGTGCAGTCTCAATCAATGGGTGGGAATCAGATAGCTTCCCAGTCAGATCTGGAGTCAGGCAGGGCTGCCCCCTCTCTCCTGCCTTGTTTGTGTGCTGCATAGAGCGATTTGCCGAGTCCATCAGGAAGGATGCGAGCCTGAGAGGGGTGACTATTCCTGGCAGCGGGGGCCTACAGGTTAAGGCCTCCCTGTACATGGATGACGTTGCCGTTTTCTGCTCGGATCCGCTGTCCGTGCGCAGACTCATGTGCATTTGTGACCAGTTCGAACGGGCCTCTGGGGCCAAGGTAAACCGAGGCAAGAGCGAGGCCATGCTCTTCGGGAACTGGGCCGACCAATCCTCTATCCCCTTCACCGTCAGGACCGACCACTTGAAGGTGCTGGGTATTTGGTTCGGAGGGGCTGGGGCGTGCGCCAAGTCTTGGGAGGAGCGTATCAGCAAAGTGAGGCAGAAACTGGGCAGATGGAAGCTACAGTCGCTCTCCATCACGGGAAAAAACCTGGTCATCAGGTGTGAGGCACTGTCATTGCTATTATACATGGCACAGGTCTGGCCTATTCCCAGAACCTGTGCCGCTGCAGTCACCCGGGCCATCTTCCAGTTTATATGGAGGTCAAAGATGGACCGGGTCCGAAGGGACTCATTGTATAATGATCTGGGCAACGGGGGAAAAAATACACCCAATGCCACCCTCACCCAGATGGCCACCTTTGTGTGTGGCTGCATCAAGCTGTGCGTGGATCCCCGGTACGCAAACACCAAGTGTCACTACATACTGAGGTTCTACCTGTCCCCGGTGTTGCGAAGGATGGGCCTAGCCTCGCTGCCGCGGAACGCTCCGAGTAGTTGGACCGTTCCGTATCACCTGTCCTTCGTGGAGAAATTTATGAAGATAAACACCTTTGACCACAAGTCCATTAGGAAATGGTCAGCACGTAGTGTCCTTGAGACTCTTCGGGAAAAGGAGAGGGCGGATCCTATCGAGCGGTTCCCTGAGCAGACTGTCAAAGCCATTTGGCAGAATGCCTCATCGCCAGAACTTTCCAACAAGCACTAAGACATGGCTTGGCTGGTGGTGAGAAGGGCTCTGCCTGTGAGATCCTTTATGCACGCCCGGACTCTCAGCCGCACTGCACGCTGCCCTCGAAGCGGCTGCAGGGGGGACGAGACTGTCACACACCTCCTTCTGGAATGTGCCTATGCAGAGGAAGTCTGGAGAGGAATGCAGTGGTGTTTGTCGAGGTTCGTCCCGAGCAGCGCCGTGACAAGCGACTCCGTGCTCTACGGTCTGTTACCCGGGACGCACACCGAGACGAACATCAACTGTGCCTGGAGGATCATCAACTCGGTGAAGGACGCTCTCTGGGCGGTCCGAAACCTGCTGATCTTCCAGCTGAAGGAGTTGACCCTGACTGAGTGTTGCAGACTGGCACATTCCATGGTCCAGGACTACGTGTTGAGGGGCACGCTGAAGCTTGGGGTAGCTGCCGCCAAGGCGCGGTGGGGAAAGACCACTGTGTAAAGTCTGCCTGCCTAACGAAAAACAGGGGGCCCATGCAGTCATTTGGGCTCTGCTGACGCCTCAGCTAATTATATGGGCATATGATCAAAAAATGTACAGACCTGTATAAAAATGATAAGTTTTGATCTCTGTATGTAAATGTTTACATACGTATGGCATGACCAATTGTACAGACCATCAGTCGTCTCTCACTAATGAGAGCAGCAGCATTGTAATCTAGTAAGACTGTGGTGTTTTATTCATCCTCAGAACCTTCTATTTCATGAGCTGCTTCAAACACTTCTTTAGACAATTCCTGATATAGGGACGTTTGGTGTTACCTTGGAAACAGCTGTCAGCTATGGATTTCTGGAACTCAGTTGCTGTCAGTTGTCACCCCAATTCTTTATTTTCCCTTGATTCAGGAATCCATTAAATGTACAACCCTCCTCAAAATAACTTGCAGTAATTCCGTCCTTATACAGCAATTCCGTCCTTGTAGCCAAGTCCCCTTCGACATTAACAGTTAATAATCATAGAGTCTTCCATTCTCTGTATCACAGCAGACCTCCCAATATGTCCTGTGAAAGAAGCTGAATACAATTATTATGACGTTTAACATCTGTCCGAACCAATGGCCTGACCGTGTGCAACATTTATGCACAATCTTAATAGTTTAAGCATCAGCACAGGCTTCAAAATTTATACACTGAATTGCTTTCACCTTTTATATAACCTCTCAAACTCCATGTTATATTCTTCCATCGACTGATTACTAATTTTCTTAAATTTATCTAATACTGACCACACCTTGCAGGCGTTCAACAAGTTATCCTTTTTAGAACTCAAATGTCATTAAAGTCATAGAGATGTACAACACAGAAATTGTCCCTTCAGTTCAACTCGTCCATGCCAACCAGATATCCTATTCTAGTCCCGTTTACCAGCACTTGACCCATATGCCTCTGAAACCTTCCTATTTATATACCCATCCAGATGCCTTTTAAATGTTGTAATTGTACCAGCCTCCACCACTTCCTCTGGCAGCTCATTCCATACATGCACCACTCTCTGCATGAAAAAGTTGCCCCTTAGTTCCATTTTAAATTTTTCCTCTCTCACCGTAAACCTAAGCTGTCTAGTTCTGGACTCCCCCATCCCAGGGAAAAGACCTTGTCTATTTATTCTATCAATGCCCCTCATAATTTTATATTCCATTTGCCTTCCTAATCCCTTGTACCTGCACTCTAGGACAAGATAAAAACCGAAAGAACTGTAGATGCTGTAAATCAGAAACAAAAACAGAAGTTGCTGGAAAAGCTCAGTAGGTCTGGCAGCATCTGTGAAGAGAAATCAGAGTTAACATTTCAGATCTGGTGACCCTTCCTCGGAACATTCTGATTTCTCTTCACAGATGCTGCCGGACCTGCTGAGCTCTCCCAGCAACTTCTCTCCGACAAGATGCTAGTTGCAGTTAAAGTTGATGCTTTAATTAATTTCAGAGGAGAATGTTATACAAGGGGCTTCAGGATCCTGGAGCAACCTTGCAATGATGTTACAGAGCTGCATTTCGCAAAGTATGAATGACAGTGTGGCTGGAGTATAAACACCCAAGAATAAGAGAGAGTTTTAAGCGCAAAAGGATATGAACATACAAAGAGGATTGAATAGTCCTGATTTAATGTAACTATAAGTCAGAGCCTGGTGTATTTATGATTATCATGTATAGCAGTATCTAGTACTAATGTACAATAAATAGTGTTACTTTGAAATCTAAACATGAAGACAGTTCTTGATTTTGCCTTTGACCAGTCTTGCATCAAGCCCCATAACAAAAGAAAGAGATCAGTGGCATGATTGAGTTTTCAGTACATGAACAGACACTGACAGCTGAAAGATGATGATACAGCAGCTGGGGCCATTTGTGACTGCCTCTAACAAGTTATTCCTGTTCTGGGGAAACAAAAGTTCCATCTAATAATAGTGTAATTAACACCTCACCAGAGGACAAGGAGTTACAGTACTTTTTTTTGTGTCTGTTGCTCAATTGCTTCAGGTCATTGCATTTGCAATTGGATCACAATCGGGTAACAAAAGGATGCCCTATGAATTCAATAGCATGAGATGGATCTTTCACACATTTCTATTGTTTCAAATGCATTCTCTGACATACCAGAACTCCCTTTACCCCCCTGCTATAGCTGTATATAAAGTACAATATATACATACAAGGTGAGATTCCAAACCTGAATAGACATATTCTGGGAGGTTTCATCAGATAACCTCCAAATGCCGCATCTAGTCAAATATTCTTCTGACTGTCCTTTGTGATAGTTTTAAAATTAACAAATTAAGAAAAAATGAAATAGACAACCAGTTGACTTGGAGACTGGGCCTCATTTGCATTAGGCTAGCAGCCTGTCATCTACAACTGAGTAGGCCTACACTGGGCGAAAGTGAGGACTGCAGATGCTGGAGATTAGAGTCGCGAGTGTGGTGCTGGAAAAGCACAGCAGGTCAGGCAGCATCAGAGGAGCAGGAAAATCGACGCTTTGGGCAAAAGCCCTTCATCAGGAATTCATCAGGCCTACACTGGGCCAACTGTCCTCAGAACTGGAGAGAGGTGGGTCACAGAGGCAAAGCAGCCTTGAGTGGAGGTTGGCAAGTTGATGGGGATTGGAGGTGTAGAGGCTAAGTCCAGGATTATGGAATCCAGTGAGCTACTTCTGCCCATTCTGACCCTACATGTCATGTTCACTTTTCAAGTCCTCTTCAGCCACCCGATGTTGGTCAGAGCTCATAAGTTGCATGTTATACCCAGATCAAGGCCAAAGTTGACCTCATTTGAATTTAACTTTTATTTTGTATAGGCCCACCTCCTGAATCTGTGGTCCGACTCCAGCTACCCAACAACTTATGCTCCTACATATACAGCCCACAGCAAGGGAGTGGTAAGCCATTGCACCTCATGTTTTGGGGTGTTTCTACTCCATTTCTGCCAGATAAAGTGGTGAAAATTCAGTCCAATTGGTCACACTGTCTACATTGCTGGATGAGAGGTGATGCTGTAAACGGACAGTTACAGAAGAAGAGTACCAGTTCTTTGAATGGAAAGTCCGAAGTGCAAACATTCTGCAGGAGTTGCGTGCACGATTCGTTTTGTTCAGAAACCTATGTTCCAAACTGATTTTGTCCTTTGGTGTACCTGGTACCCCATGACCAACCACTACCACCTCAGAATCATGTGTGGCACGTAAAATGATTCTTGATTACATCTACCTTTGGCCTAATGAAATTTAGGAGCTGACTCAGTGCGGCTAGAATGATGAGTAGCATTTCTTCAGAAGGTCAATTAACAATTGAAGGCTAAAAATGATGTTGCAAGCGTAAAGCAAGAGCTGACAAGATGATGTTGTGCTTTAGGAATCAATATATCATGTTTGTTATTGTTTGTGAGCGTGCATGTAAATATGCAAAAAGTAAATAATAAGGGTGGTCTAGAAAAAGTGATGTGCTTTTAGCTGATGTAGGAAGTCAAGTAGAACTAAATCGAGACTTTAATTTACATGTTGTAGATTGCCAGTCTGTTACTGATTTGCATTGACTTCGTCATAAATAATTGTCTCAAACACAGCAAGTGTCATTATTGCAAGCATGCAAAGTTGAACGTCTCTGCACAGTGCTGGCTGTCCTGTTATACAGCATACAACAGTTTCTAATGCATCCTGGCAAAGTGCGCTGCCTTTCTTAGGCCTCACGGTATATAGTACACTCGCAGTCCTGTCTTTGTTGCATCATGCAATATCAGTTTATTTCCTAAAGAGCAATACGAAGAATGTTTAAAAATAATTAGGGCAGCACAGTGGCTCAGTGGTTAGCACTGCCGCCTCACAGGACCAGGATCCCACGTTTGATTCCAGCCTCGGGCGACTGTGTGGAGTTTGCACATTCTCCCCATGTCTGCATGGGTTTGCTCTGGTTTCCTCATACAATCACAAAGATGTGCAGGTCAGGTGAATTGGCCATGCTAAATTGCCCACAGTGCTAGGTGCATTAGTCAGAGGGAAATGGGTCTGGGTGGGTTACTCTTCGGAGGGGTCGGTGTGAACTGGTTGGGCTGAAGGACCTGTTTCCACACTGTAGGGAATCTAGTCTAGTCTAACACTATTAAGTTTGCCTTCCATATGGTAGGGGCAGAGTGGAAGATGGATTGCATCCTTTAGACAATACATTCACTATTAAGCGCAAGAGTACTTTTTAACAACACCAAATTCCATAGAATCATACAGCTTGGAAACAGATCCTTCAGTCCAACCAGTCCATGCTGAACATAATCCCAAACTAGACTAGTCCCACCTGCCTGTTCCTGGCCCATATCCCTCCAAGTCTTTCCGAATCATGTACGAATTGAAATCTTTTAAACATTGTAACTGTGTATGCATCCACCACCTCCTCGGGAAGTTAATTTCACCTGTGAACCACTCTCTGTGTTAAGAATTGCCCCTCATGTCTTTTTGAAATCTCTTTCCTCTCACCTTGAAAATGTGCTCACTAGACTTTAAATCCCCATCATAGGAAAAAGAAAATCTTCCATTAAACCTACCGATCCCCCTCATGATTTAATAAACCTCTATAAGGTCACCTTTCAACCTCCTATACTACATTGAAAAATGTCACAGTTTATCCAACCATTTTTTATAACTCAAATCTTCCAAGCCTGATAAATCTCTTCTGAACCCTCTCTAATTTAGTTATACCCTTCAGTTAATGAACATTTTTCTGAAGGTTGGTAAGAATATTCTCACTGCAGAATAAGTATGTGTGGGGGGGGGGGTGGGGGGGTGGAAGTGAGAAAAGGATTTCTTTTATCTTTCTAAGAAAGGAAATATGAAAAAAAGGAAGATGAACAAATCAATTTAATGCAAGCTCATTGTTTCATGTCCAATATTGTGCCATAGTTTAGGAGTTACTGGACTGGATTTTCACATCCAGGTGTGTGTGATTCCAGGTTCTGAAACCTCCACCAGAGAAATAGTCATCCTTTGGAAATTTCACAGAAGTGCACCCTTTAATGGCACAGAGACAGGTTATCTTCCTGACCCAAGGTGGTGTGCGGGCTCTCAAAGCTAGAAGGCCAATCAGAAGCCTTCCAGCTTGAGACGTAAGTCACTGAGATAGTATTTCAACATCTAGGTCCGGACTACCAAAGTCGTTTTCAAACTTCAATTAAAAAGCTTGTGCAGTGTCTAGGCCACCATGATGCAGGGTGTTGTAGGGAAATCCCTCCGTAAGGAGCTCTTTAACTGAATCTTCACCCATGGAGTCAGGCAGGGACGACCTCTAGGTTGGCCACCCAGCTCAGGAAAGGCCAACTTTGAATAGAGTTAACAACAATAATGCTAATTGACTGCCTACAACTTGCAGATAGTAGGAAAGTATTGAGGGGGGGAATTGGAATGGTGGTGGCAGGTGTCCCTGTTGGTCCTGAAATCCCCTCAGCAAAAGGCCATTTCTGGGAACCTGGCCTTTGGATGGCACCAACATTTTCAAGCCCATTCTTAGCCAAGCCAGCAGAGTAAGCAGGAAATGTGACTCACTGTCTCGCAATTCTAATGCAGACAGATACAACAGAGAATTGGAAAGGAGAGCAAAGTAAACAAAATATGACTAGAGGGAGAGAAACAGGTGAAGCTGACAAAAGGGGGTGGGGGGGGGGAATAGCATTCAAGATCCAGAGTTATACTGGAACAATGAAAACATTTTCTATTTTTTCTAGTGGTTCAGGGAAACAGGGAGATCTGCAGCTATGTAAATGTCAAATACCCCACGTACATGAATTTTTTAAAATCCCATTTTGGGGTCAAAGAGAGCCTTTGAGATTACCCTTAATGAATGGCTGGTGATTTTGTGCATTTCTCATTTCATAAGTGAGAAAAATAACATACGCAACTCATTTAAGACTTGCTCTTGTGTAAAGTGCAGGAATCACCTGAATTTATAAATTTTTTATTGAATCTGACTTCCTTAATAACCACAAACCAAAATTTTGAATTTTAATTTCAGAAATTATAAGAAAAAAATACAAATGTCAAGATTGGTGGTTATTTTGCAAATGTGTTTCTGTCTTAACTGTTTTGGAAAATATGCCTATTTCTAAGAAGTCTTGTACTTTTGCCATGAAGGCATTTTCACACGTTGATTTAATTACCATAGTATTATGATGTAGAAATGACAGGGAACATGATCTAAAGTGATCTGGAACCACAAGAATATTAATCCTAAATGAGGATTGATTTCATACAATTGACCTGAAATGTGACATGTTATGTGGTGGTGATTTGAATTATTTTTCTTAAATCTGGAATACTAATAAACGATCTGAAGCAATGTTTGATCTGATCAGAGTTGCTTGTTTTGTGGGTATTTCTTTGGGAAAAAAATTCAATCCTGGAGACTGCAAATACTCCAGCTGCCAACACCAGTGATTGTGTGGATCTGAGCTCTATAGATGAGGACAGTTCAAAGGTTAAAAACCTGTAGCCTCTGCTGAACTATCAGATGTTTGGCACCCCCTTGTCTGTAAGAAGAAATGTTATCCGTAGTTTCCATCCTTGTTTATGTGGAAGTGTGACAATGGACTGAAAACAGGTTCAATCCTGCTGTGGTACTTTCCACAGTTGAATAGCCTGAAGAAACTCAATGTTTAAATCGCACACAAACTATTTGAATCAACTAAGTGTTGAACTATAGCCTCTGCACAAACCAACAGGAGATAGAGGAAGAAAGTCAGTTCTTTAAACTGCAAAAGGTTTAAGGATGTGTAGAGAATTAATTTGTTGAAAAATACTATTCTCACATAAAACTGATGGCAGGTGGAACAACAAGGGTGAGCTACTGTTCGGATGAGTAGAGAAATATGTAAAAACATGTCCCAGTTCTGGTAGATTTCACTCACCACTGTGAAAGTTATAGTATTTGGCTCTCCGTCTCTAAACTTTACTCCCTCTTGATCTCTTTTATTGCTATATCAGATTCTTTGTGACCCCATAGTTTCTTATTGAAACTGAGCTTGCACTTTTGTTCCTTTTATGTGATTTAGTTCATGTGGTTCAGCTAATTGTTTCAGATAAGTAAAGATTAGGCATATTTAGAGAAAAACAGCCTTATCAAGTGATGACTAGCTATTATTTGTTTTTATTTTATTTATTCATATGCTTTAATTTCTTTTTCCATTTGTCACTTCTTCAAAAAGCTAAGTGGTTAAGTATTCTGTACAGTATCGGGCTAAAACCACTCTCTGTGTTCAATTAACCAATTATTTTAAGTAGGTTCCAATTGATCTCGGTATCATTGGGTAGTTTTTTTGGTACAGACACAATGGGCTGGAAGACCTCCTTCAGTATTGTAAAATTCTATGTTTCATTATCTGGACTAGAAAGGGGGTGGGGGTTGGAGGAGTAAGGGAGGGATAGAAGTCAGTCATGGGTTCCTACCCTGTTTTTCTATCTTGTATCCTTGATGTAGGGTGATAACAAGATTCAAGGATAAAGTGAGGATTGCAGATGCTGGAGATCAGAGCTGAAAATGTGTTGCTGGAAAAGCGCAGCAGGTCAGGCAGCATCCAAGGAACAGGAGAATCGACGTTTCAGGCATAAGCCCTTCTTCAGGAATGAGGAAAGTGTGTCCAGCAGGCTAAGATAAAAGGTAGGGAGGAGGGACTTGGGGGAGGGGCGTTGGAGATGGGTTGGGTGGAGGGAGTGGTCTTTTTGGTTGAGAACGTGGTTGAAGAGCTGCTGTGCAGAGGAGATGACCTGGGGAGTGCAGTGAGAGAGGGACTCACTAAAATCCTTGTAGAGGGAGGAAGAGAGCTTCTTCAAGGAAGGCATCCTTGCAAGAGGATTCGCAGTAGGTTAAAATCTTCGAGGAGAAAGTGTTGCTGGCTCTCCTGTTCCTTGGATGCTGCCTGACCTGCTGCGCTTTTCCAGCAACACATTTTCAGCTCTGATCTCCAGCATCTGCAGTCCTCACTTTCTCCCTACCTTTTATCTTAGCCTGCTGGACACACTTTCCTCATTCCTGAAGAAGGGCTTAGCCCAAAACGTCGATTCTCCTGTTCCTTGGATGCTGCCTGACCTGCTGCGCTTTTCCAGCAACACATTTTCAGCTCTGATAACAAGATTCAGCCAAGATGATGAGATGTTTAACAAAACATTGTTGTTTAGATTTACATGTGAAGAACAACCAACTGACTGAGGTAACTGTAAGCTACCAGTGTTAACGCATCTTGATACAGTTGACCACCACAAGGAGGGAGAGTGGCTGAAAATGGTTACAAGCAATGTCGTGCCCAAACCAGCAATAGTAATTTAGCATCACATATGACACCGCATTGCAGTCAATGGAAAGGGAAGTCTATCACTAAAATTGGCTGGCAACTTGCTATTGCCCATCTCCACATCACTGGTTCAGACCAATTTCAACACAAGAGCAGAAAGGGGAAATAAAGATTGGCCTCTTTCATGTGCATGCAATCAAACTAATGTTCACTAATATGTGTATGCAGCCCCATTTGAAGAGCTGGATGATAGACATGGTGGAGCACATCAATCTCCTACTCTATAAATCTGCAAGGAGAACTCAACTGGAACAAAGTGGATAGATTAGATGTCTACCTGACACATTCTTTTTAAGTTCTTATGAACAATAATTCCAAATTTGAATTATGTATCTGAGGAGTGTCTGCAAGAGGCAAGAAATCTTAACATTATCTGATCTAAATGAAAGACTAGACAGTGCATATACTGTGGTTGGGAAATGCCTAGATAGGACACGAGGGACATATGGAACTTTACCACAGCTTTAATCAATGCCTTCAGAAGTGGAGGGATTTTATTAGCAATTCAGGAAAAGAACAACAAAAGTATACTTAATAGACAGTTAGTTTTCATAACAAAACTGTGTAACAAAAGTTTAAGATGGCTCCCCTCTTCGATGGACACAAAATACCATTCAAAAAGGAGCAGAAGATCTCGCCGATCGCTCTGCCAACCTATCTTTTATTGTCATGTTCATATTGTCATATTTTCAGAATTTCAAATTAGTTTTTATATTTTAAAACAGAAATGTAAAAAGCTGAAAAAGATGTCTGCCTCTAGGTCACTTGACTTCTTTTATGGATTGGAACCACTCTCCTAAGAGGTAACATTCAGAACTCATGAAGGAACGAACAGAACGTTCCAGACTATGCCGAAGCAATGCCTTTTCCTCAAACCAATCCGAAAGGTCCTGTCAAATTGAATCAGTCATTCAAACACAAAGAAGAATCTTTTAGGGACCTGAATGATGTGGGCAACGCTGAGGTGTGTAGGACAATTGGCCGACAAGTGCAGTGAGGCCCATTGAGATGTTGGGAGCAACTCCAGTAATCTTTTGTTTTTTTCACAAGCAGGGTGACAAGATTCTCGCCAGGTAGCAGCAAGTTACCAATAGATGGGATTATTATTTGTTAAACACTATGTTAACAGCCCAACTCACTGCATTAATATTCAGCTTCCTATCTTACCAAACATATCATAAAAGTCAACATCAGGAAAACTCAACAAGTAAACATTCAGCTCACTGCTTGCAGTAAGCAACCTCCACATTGAAAACCAGGAACCAAAATCTCAGGGAATTCTCCCTGGGTACCACTATCATGCACCCCATATTCATTGACATTGTCAGCCTTTAGCAACTCTTATGACACATCTCTAATCCATATACACGATGTTTCTGCACTTTAGTGCTTCACTTCGGGCTACACTGGCAACTATTATGTTGCAGATAAGAAACTGTGCACTTAGGGACACTCTCCCAGGTCACTGGCTGGACTGGACTGCATCTCTGGGCTCCCCACTTGCATTTGTAGCATTCAGTCACTGAACCTACCTGGATGCTCACATCATCCCTGCTTATGTTGTATTGCTTTACTGCAATTCTCCCCTCACCAGGAAACATCAGATTTATATTATTACTGTATTGCAATGCTGTTTAATGCAGACACAAAACCAGGAAGCTTGTCCTGATTGTCAGCAGACCTCACTCAAGGCAAGGGAAATACCTTTGTTCAGGGGGTCTGGTACTGTAAGTCAAGGTAAGTACCTGATACCAGTCCAAGCGCTGATGATGAAGGACCGAGTCAGGATCCTTTCCTCACAAGGGAGTGAGGAGCTGAATGACTGGCAGTCCACCACCCATTTTGACTCTTTCCACCTTGGGATGGGAGGGTGGGGGTTTGTTTCCTCATGTATTAGGAGGTGAATGTGAGTGGCATACCCATTATTATTTGCAGGTATTTGCATTTGGAGGTGTCCCAAGTGCGTGAGTGAGTAGGCAAAGCAGAAAGTTTGTTTTTTATTAGATTAGATTACTTACAGTGTGGAAACAGGCCCTTCGGCCCAATAAATCCACACCAACCCTCCGAAGAGCAATCCACCCAGACCCATTCCTCTACATTTAACTCCTCACCTAACACTAGGGGCAATTTAGCCTGGCCAATTCACCGAACCTGCACATTTTTGGACTGTGGGAGGAAACCCACACAGACATAGGGAGAATGTGCAAACTCCACATAGACAGTTGCTTGAGGGGGGAATTGAACCCAGGTCTCTGTCGCTGTGAGGCAGCAGTGCTAACCACTGTGCCACCGTACCGCCCACATTATCATAGGGCTGAGTTTTACACCATCCCAGCTGGGATATTTGGAGTCAAAGTAACTTGTAATATAAAATGGGTGTTTTGCCCTCCCATCATT
This sequence comes from Chiloscyllium plagiosum, assembly GCF_037043375.1. NCBI lineage: Eukaryota > Metazoa > Chordata > Chondrichthyes > Orectolobiformes > Hemiscylliidae > Chiloscyllium > Chiloscyllium plagiosum. The sequence continues at coordinate 25,934,055 of NW_028270149.1, read as the reverse complement.
AGATGTACTGAGTCCTTTAAGTGGCCAATTGGGAAATATATGGTAAAACTTCTTAGTCAGATGCCCTCCAATCAAGTAGGAATACTACTTCACTCCAACTTTGTGAACTAGGCTCCCCTCATCATGCAAAGAGAGAATTACAGGAGGAAGGAAGAGAAAATAAGTAAAAATAAAAATGGGTGAGAAGTAAAAGTTTAAAATAGAAGGTCATTGCCTTGGATTTGGAGCTGCAGCCAAATTACTCATCCAAGTGAACACATGGAAGACACAAGTTCAGTTGGCCTAGTTAAGCAATTGTTAAACTATTGTATCGCTATTTATGTTTAATCAACCTGTTCAAATGTGTTAATATACTCCTCTGGATCAGATGGGACTTGAACTCAGGCTTTCTGCCTCAGAGGTAGAGACACTGCCACTTAACCACAAGAGATCCCCACGTCCTCCTTTCTACTCTTCCAAAACTACTAATTCTCAAATAGCTAGCCAGACCCCTCTATAGCACTGTAATGAAAGTAAAACAAAAGGTTTGGAGAAACTTATAGAACTGAATGGAAACTTACTGAATCAAAATAATATTCTCTAAAGTATTGTCCTTCTTTCTGTTCTTTTAAAACAAAACTAAAATTAGGTTACATGTTCTCTGATGAGGCACTGTAATAAAATTCCCCCCTTTCTATGCTCAGTCCAAGGGGTCTATCTCATTAGCAGTGATAGAGAATAAACCACTATTGAGTCACAACAATAAGAACCACTTGTCTGACACAAAATGTAGTTTATTGCATAATAGGCATCGGTACAGTTACAGTGACTAGTTGGACATATCTGTCTCCACTGGGACCTTGTGCCAGACTGTACCTTCTCCACCCAAAGACTGTATGGCTCATTGTCAGATTGGGTGGCATTTAATGCAGTTTCAACATTAACTCTTTCAGAATCATTCCATAATACAACACAGATGATTGAAGGACTCATTGATATAAACATTTCCATATGAATGAAGATACAGTCATACAGTCACAGAGCTGTACAGCATGGAAACAGACCCTTCAGTCCAATTCGTCCATGCCAATCAGGTACCTTAAATTAAGCTAGTCCCATTTGCCAATACTTGGCCCATATCCTTCTAAATCCTCCCTATTCATATATGCGTCCAGATGCCTTTTAAATGTTGTAATTGTATCAGGCTCCACCACTTCCTCCTGCAGCTTATTTCATACATGCCCCATCCTCTGTGTGAAAAAGTTTCTAGTAGGGAGTTGGGTTTTGGGACAGAAAAGATCTCCAACTAAAAATCTGACGCCAATTTTAAATAATGCCGAGACAGCCATCAGATTGCTATAAAAACCCAATTAATTTCACAAAGGACCCCAGATGTATCCTACATATCACACAAACCACACAAACCGGATTAACCCTAAACTGGCCTTTGAAGGAGTATGGCAAGCAAATTGTATCCACTGGAATTAGCAATCAGCAATAAATGCTCACCTTGTTAGCAATGCTCATATCCCAAGAGAGTTTTTTTTAAAGAAGTGTTTGCATTTTTAAGCTATAAACCCAATACATTTATATTTATTACAGGCCCCTTGCCCCAACGAATCAGAAATGTGGCAGTTCTCTTTTGAATATTTCAGCCACACGAGTTCTTATTTCACTAGGTAGCAGCTTATTCTGTCAATTGAAGCTTTGAAAAGTAGTTACTCCTTAAGTAGTGGTTACATTATAATTTCAGGTGAAACATGATCTTGTACTTGCTTCATTTTTAGTGATGTTAACACTCTTGAATGTCAAGGGGCGGTGGTCAGATTGTTTCCTGTAGGTTATGATCATAGCCTGGCATTTGTACGGCATGAAGGTTACTTGTCACTTGTCAGCCCAAGCTCAGATATTGTCTACCCTTTGTTAACAGCTTGAAACATACTGTAACCTTTCCTAATCCCCATAATGAGACCAGGTTTAGTTTTTCCTTCTGTTAGCCTGTTGCCCATCACCTGGATCCGAATACTTGTCAGTTCCACCAATTCCTTTACTAACAACAAGATCACATAGTTCAAAGGGAAGAAAAGAATGATTATCATTTCCTGCTGATTGATCAGGGTCGTTAAAGTCAGTGCATGGCTCCTAGAGATGGGAGTGTTCAGTACTGTCCTTCAGTGCACAGACTTAGGGAGTGAAATTATGAGGAACTGAAAAGCAAAGTAAAAAAATGTTTCACACATTTGAAATAATGAGCAGAGTTGATAAACTACAAGCTGTAAATTCTTTGAAATATTTTGCCTTTTCAGTTTCAGAGAATATTATTTTGATTCAGTAAGTTTCCATTCAGTTCTATAAGTTTCTCCAAACCTTTTGTTTTACTTTCATTACAGTGCTATAGAGGGGTCTGGCTAGCTATTTGAGAATTAGTAGTTTTGGAAGAGTAGAAAGGAGGACGTGGGGATACAGCTGTTTAGAAGACATGTCTGAAAGAGCTGATTGTATCCTTTTGAAGGATTTATAACATATTTTGCATTGTTTCTACATAGGAGTGTGCAAAATTAAACAACACAATAAATTCAATTGCTTGTATTAATAAGAAAGGAAATAATTACAGCATTCTGAAAAAGAAAACATCCACCAATCTGGCACACATGATGAAGTTCCACGCTTGAAGTTTATGAAGGTAAATAGGAAGATGGCTGTAGTTGATGGAGGTCAGTACCTCAGCTTCAGGACATCTCTGCAGGAGTTCCTCAGACTATTGTCCTAGGCACCACTATCTATAATTACTTCAACAATGACCTTCCTTCCATCATATAGTCAGAAATCGCAATGTTCACTGACAATTGCACAATGTTCAGCACTGTTCACGACTTCTTAGATACTGAAGCAGTCCAAGTTCAAACATGACAAGATCCAGACAATATCTGAGCTTGGGCTGACAAGTGACAAGTAATCTTCATGCCGTACAAATGCCAGGCTATGATCATTACATACAGGAAACAATGTGACCACCACCCCTTGACATTCAAGAGTGTTAGTATCACTGAATCGCCCACAATCAGTATCCTTGGGGTTACCAGTGACCAGAAACTCAACTGGAATTGACATATAAACACAGTGGCTATAATAGGAGGTTAGAGGGTAAGAATACAGTGGTGACTGATTCACCTTCTGACTCCCTAAAGCCAATCCACTATCTCAAAGTCACAAGTCTGGAGTTTGATGGAATACTCCCCACTTATCTGGATTGGTGCAGCTCCAACAACACCATCCACGATTGTGGTCGAAGCAGGGAGCAGAGTGAGTGCAGGTCAAGTCCTGGAAGCCAACCACAGCTGGAGCCGGAGTGAGAGCAGAGCCAATGCAGGCCAAGCTGGGAGCTGAGTCACAGTTGGAGCCTGAGCTGGAGCAGCAGCAGAGTGAGTCCACGCTGGCTGGAGGACAAGTCCAGGAGGTGAGTCTGGGACAGAGGCCTGTGCGTGGAGGCAGCATGGCCTCATGTTCTGAAGCCTTGTGGATACAAACTAAGTGAAAAAGGACTATGAGTTGAGTACTTTAAAGATACTCTTTATTCTCATCGTAGACTTTTAAAACTCTATTCCCATGCTGGTCTATTGTTTTTTACTATTTTAATTATTTAACAACTCTTAAAGTATCTGTACCTCAGTACCCTGTGCCTAAGATGGTGCCAAGAGGCAACATTACAAACTTTTCACTGAATTCATTTGATTGTATGTGACAATACAGGCTACTCTAAAGGCATGACAAGCTTGATAATATCCACAACAATGCAGCGTGCTTGATTGGCACCATATCAAACATTCACTCCCTCCACTACCAATGCTCAGTATCAGCAGTGTGTACTATCAACAAGATGAACAGCAAAAAGTCAACAAAGAGCATTAGACAGCACCTTCCAAACACACGACCTCTTCCATCTAGAAAAACAAAGGCAGCAGATACAGGAGAACACCACCACCTGCAAGTTCCTCTCCTGAATGGCACTGTGGGTCAACCCACAGCAGATGGACAGCAGCAGTTCAAAAAGGCAGCTCACCTCCACTTTCTCAAGTGCATCAAGGGAGAGGCAATAAAATGCTAGCCAGTCAGCAACGCCCACATCCCATAAATGAAAAAGAAAGGAGTTTTAAAGATCTTATTGTTATGCATATAGACAAAACACAAGACATCCCAGTACCACTCATGGAACTCAAAAATGAAACCAAAATTATGTTCTTCTTTAATATAAAATAATAAATCAACTTAAATAATATATTTCAGACTGGAATCCAAATAAAAATAACAGGAACAAAAATAATGAATCACATTATCTTGTCACTTTTGAAATGTTACTTCTCTGAAGACAGTATTCTTGTTCTTTCATGGGATGTGGGCACCACTGGTTGGACTGGTAGTTTTTACACATCCTTGCCTACTGAGACAGTGGAAACCATATTGCTGTTTGGAGTCTGGAGTCACATGTAGGCAAAGCCAGGTAATGATGGTAGATTTCCATAGTGAACTAGTTGGGTTTTTACAGCAATCAGCAATGGTTACATGGTCACCATTAGACTAGCTTTTTAAAAAAGTTAATGCTTTTAATTGAATTGAAATTCAACCAGTTGCCACGGTGCAATTTAAACCCATGCCCCCAGACCATTACCTCTATGTCATTGCTTCCTGGGCTCCACAAACCTTGAAAAATGGTGGGCAGAACCCAGATTTTTCTAATTGGTCTCATTTTTGTTGCAGGAGGCATTCTTAAGATACTTGCAGATGACATGAAAATTGATAGATAATCTGATTATAGGATGTGGATTGTGGGATAAACCTTAACAAGGACACGAGAGGTAATGAATTTCCTTGATCTTCTTGAAAATAGTGTTATGGAATCATTTATAAACACTTAACAATGCAGAGGGGGCTTCAGTTTAACATCTCTTCCATGGGAAAGCACGTCTGACAGTACAGTACTCCTTCAGTGATGAAATGCAGTGTGCTGGATTTTTACCCTCAAATAAGAAAGGGATTGACTTTTGTGGAAATTATGAAGCTGTCAGTAGATCCATCAACTTTTATCTGAATAAAATAGTTGTGTTCACAAAGTTACATTTTTAGCATAATTTGTTATATGAGATAACAAAATCAGTGGATTTGCCGTGTGCGTGAGGTTTAAGAGTACCATGTGACAATGTCTATTTGAAGAAGATGAACTGCATCATGAGTGCTGAATCTCATGGGATGTCCTTTGAAAGCAAATCATTGCATCTGACCCTGCTCTCCCCACTATTGGTGACTCCCTCTCAATGACACCCAATACGCCCATGCAGCGATCAATTGTCTGCAGGGATCCAGCAATGATTCTTGGTGAAGGCCTCTCTGACTGATTGGCAATGGCCAGTGACAAACAGCTACAGGCTCCAGAATGGCCAGCAGCACTTTGAGAACTTCTTGGAGACTTAGTTCTCTTGGCAACCCAAGCTTGGCCTCCAATGCCTGATTGCATTTCAATCACAGCAGACTGCCTTCACAGAAATGGCAGTTTGTTTTATTCACTCGTGGGATCACTGAGGAATGGTGATGATAGTGTCTGGGACATTGTCTATAAACTATCATTTCTTAAGTGTGACTATGTTAGGCTGTTGCTTGACTAGTGTTATGGACTGGGGCAGGCCACTCGAAACATTCGTAAGCAGGCAGCCCAGACCGTAACTTTGCTATTTGTTTTGTTAAGTGAAAATTACCCAAAGTAAGTTAGCTAGGTTGACTACCAGGTTTTAAAACAGACAAAAGTGTATTCACAAAATTACGGAATGAAACACAAAGAAGAGAATATAGAATACCCACAGAGTTCAGTCTATCCAAACTAGACCTAATTATGCTGTTTTGAAAAATACGTGCAACAGTCCCAATAAACAAACTCCTTAAACATAGAGTAAAACTGAAACAGAAGCTTACAGGTTAAAGTTAGAAGGGCAGAAAGAGAGAGAGTCTAGCAGCCTGTTTCCACACAGCCCACTGCTGAACTGACTCAAACAAGACTTCAGCTTTCAGAATTGACTACTCCCCTTTCAGTATACAGGTTACTTCTAAAACATGAAAGCTGTGGCCTAAAGTCTCATCTGTTTACGTATAAACAAAAAAGCCTCTCCATAAACCCATTCATCTCTGTACCAAACCAGTCGCTTCGGAGCCTGGACTGTTTTACAGTCCCATGACTATGAAAACAAGTGACCAAACCGCTTGATCATTTGAGTAGAAAACGCATGTAGGAATAGCCTTGGCCACAATGGTGCAGTAGGTGGTCCTTTTATGAGGTTGGATTGGAGGCAAGCCATTGGAGACAACTAACCAGCATTTTGTTTTGCAATATTTGGCCTGCGTGTGTTTTATTCTAAGACAAGGCAGCTGGGAAAGGCAACAGTTTCATGTCCAAGGGGATAAAATTCTTCATCATGACAAACATAACATTCACCAACAAAATCAATGGGAACGCACGCCAAATTTGAAGGATAACACATATGATTCAACCCTTTACGGTTCCAAAAGAAATTAAAAATATGTCTTGATTTAATAGCAGTGCTGGTGAGGAAATATTCCAGCACAAAGTGTAAACAATATTAATGGTATAAATCACGACTGACTGACACACACAGCATTGGGAGTCTTGTTTCTTTCTAAATGAAAAAGAATATGAAATGTGATTTTGGGAAAGCAAAGCTATGTTACCAACTGGAAAAATGTTAGTGTGTTTTTTGTATGAGTCTCTGATGTTAATGTCATTGTAAATTTCAAACAAAACAGATGGGTAACGATTGCACAAATAAATTGTGATTAATTAGATTAAAAGTGTATGACAACATAGAAACCAAGATCAAAAAACTATTTCCAGACAGAGTATGTGAATGTGATTAATGCATATTAAGCCTTTTAAATATCAAGGAAACTATGCATGAAGTGGAAAATATGTGTTTTACTCCACTTTGTATTGATGTCTGTGATGTCTGCAGTCAAGCGTTACGCAACAGCACTTAGTGCTATCCCCTTTGGACAATGCATCTCACAGTTTCTTGACTTTGAACATGAGAGTTTCCTTATGTTTACGATACAAACAGCTCAATTTGCTTTGGAAGTCCTCCAACTAGGACTTTACTTATTGACCCATTCAGCCATCTAACTTCATGCTCTCAGGATATCAATCTCATTCTAGACATTTGGTGGTGGAACTTTTACACATACGTGCTAGAAAATCCAATATGACATTTTCCCTAAAGGCCAGAGGATATGCTAGTAAACTATGCCACACTAAATGTGTTTATTCTGTTCCTAAAGTCTGGCTATATGCAGCATGACAGGTCCTTGAAGGGCACAGTGTAATTGCTGTTACTCGCTCACATAATTTAAACAATGATTTAAAAACTCTTGCAACTAAGTAAACATTACTGAAGTATGAAACAAATGTATTTTAGTGTAACACCTCTAGTTTGATGGACACATGCTTTAGATGCATGGTTTTTATAAATCATCTCTACACGTTCTGTTGTTTGAAATATGTGTTTTGAAAAATGATTTTAGGATAATAGAAGATCTTGAAAAGCATTGTATAGTTGAACATAAAGTGTGTTTTCAATGGTAACATAGTGGATAATCCAGCAGTTGGTGCATTAAATCCTTAAAGGGAAAGGAGTGGTATTGCAGCTATGATTTAAGTTGATTTCACACTGAAAATTTGAAGTCCCTGGTTTAAAAGCAACACAAATTGCATACTTAAAAGCTGCTAATGCATATGGTATATGGTGACAAGATAGTTCAACTGTGAGATGCATTTGTATGTTTCAAGAGACATAAGAAAGGGACTGATGAACAAGAACTCAGGTCATGCGTGGAAAGTAATATATAGGGATTTGAAACACAGGGAATTGGAAAAGCAATGGCTACAACAAATAGAATTGAGTTCAGTGGCTTTGAATGCTGCAGAAATGTTTGAGGAGATGTCCAGAATACGCAATAAGGTAATTGATGAATATTGACATACAAATATCATGCCTGAAAGGACAAGTAATTCAGAGAATTATTGGTTCCAGTTTTGGTAAAAAGGTCATAAGAGTACGAAGAGAAAGGTGAAATAGTGCAGTAAAATTTTTACTCTGATTTCTCTCCACAGATGCTTCCAGGCCTACTGAGCTTTCTCAGCATGTTTCTGTTTTTGGTCTATGACTACATTCTGTTATCACACATTAATGCATAAAATGTGACATATTATCCACTGCATAAAAGGGAAAACTATTTTGATCAGATTGTTTACAAGTGAAATAATATACAGAAGCTAAATTCTTATTGCAAGATGTTAACCAAGATCTTTGTTGAATAAGAATTATTAGAAATAGCAAAATGTTGCTTATAGTCCCTCACAGGCATAATGTGTGACAGATGAAATGATTGAATTTCTCTCTTTTCTCTTCAACACGGGAATATTGTACATGAGCAAAGCAAGTTCTAGTTCATACATGGGGTAATGTCTAGCTGAGATATTGAGGTGTCCAACCAGCTGACTGAAGAGCTAGTAACAGAGCTACTATACGCCATATTAGCAAGGGCTGCCAAACTACAAGCCAATCAGACAGTGTTGAGACTCTTGGTGGGCCATGCAAGAATCAAGACCCTGATGCCAAGATCCCATCCAGCAAGCATTGTCTGCCAATCAGAAACCCACAGTGCTTCTGCTTCACATCAACACTGAGGAGACAATGGCAGCTGTCAGAAGAACAGCCAGCAAAGTTTCCAGATTCAAAGAGGGCTTAGGCCACAGGTATTGTGTAAATGTGTACATGTGTGAATGTGAGTGCATGTATGTGTGTGTCTGTATTTGTTTGGCTGTATGTGAATGAGTCTGTATGTATGTGATTGTTTCTGTGTGTACATATGAGTGCATCTGGGTGTGTGTGTGTGCCTGTGTGCTTGCATCTGTACGTTTGTGTGTGAGAGGGTACGCGTGTGTCAATGTGTCTGTATGTGTGTCTGTGCATGTGATTGTGTGCGACTATGTGTGTGTGTGTATGCGTTTGTGTGTTTGTGTGCGCATGTGTCTCTGTGTGTCTGTATGTTACTGTGTGCATGTGTCTATGTATGTGTGTTTCTGTGTTTCTGTGTGCATATGTCTGTCTGTGTTTCTGTGCAAGTGTGCATGCGTCTGTGTATATCTGTGTGTCTCTGTGCACGTGTGTGTGTGTCTGGACTTGTGTATTTGAATGCCTGTGTGTGTGTAAGTGCTTTTTGTGTGCACGTGTCTATGTGTGTATATTTGTGTTTCTGTGTTTGTGTGAATGTGTGTCTATATGTGCGTGTGTGTGCATGCATGTATATCTGTGTCTCTGTGTGTGTACATGTGTGTGGTTGTTGTGTGTGTGTGTTTGAGTGTGTGTATGGAGGGGGTTTATATGAGGTAAGGCTTGCGGGATTTGTGGCAGGAGTGTCAGAAGCAAGAATGGAGGAGTGGATGAGCCAGCTGCTTCCTGATGTCCAGTTCCTCGGTAAGGCTTGATGTAGTTGATGTAAAGCCCCATTCCTGAAGTGACAAGCAGCCCCATTCATATGGCAACAATCCCACTTGCTGCTGAGTTGACCTTGGTGGTGGCTGACTGAGGCTCTGATGTAGTTCTTAGTTGGCCACTGATCAGCTTTGATAGGTGGCAATGCAGGCAAGTCCCTCCGAAGAGTAACCCACCCAGATCCATTTCCCTCTGACTAATGCACCTAACACTACTGGCAATTTAGCATGGCCAATCTACCTAACCTGCACATCTTTGGATTGTGGGAGGAAACCAGAGCATCCGGAGGAAACCCACGCAGACACGGGGAGAATGTACAAACTCCGCACAGACAGTTGCCCGAGGCTGGAATGGACAGCATAGTGGCTCAGTGGTTAGCACTCCTGCCTCACACTGCCAGGGACCCAGGTTCACTTCCAACCTTACTTGACTGCTTTGTGTGGAGAGTTTGCATGATCCCCCTGTGTCTGGTTTATGTCCTGATGTTCTAGTTTCATCCCATAGTCCAACGATGTGCAGGATGAATGGATTGGAAGTACTGGGCTGTGCAGGCAAGATGGGTTAGCCATGGTAATTGGGGGTTTAATGGAATTAGGTGAGATGCTCTTCAGTGGGTAGGTGTAGTCTTGATCGGTCAAATGGTTTCTTTCTATTAAGGACAAAAGGATAACTAGGGAGAGAATAGGGCCCCTCAAAGATCAGCAAGGTGGCCTTTGTGTGGAGCCACAGAAAATGGGGGAGATTCTTAACGAGTATTTCACAGCAATATTTACTGTGGAAAAGGATATGGTAGATATAGACTGTAAGGAAATAGATGGTGACACCTTGCAAAATGTCCATATTACAGAGGAGGAAGTGGGGGATGTCTTGAAATGCATAAAGGTGGATAAATCCACATGACCTGATCAGGTGTACCCGAGAACTCTGTGGGAAGCTAGAGAAGTGATTGCTGGGCCTCTTGCTGAGATATTTGTATCATCGATAGTCACAGGTGAGGTGCCAGAAGACTGGAGGTTGGCTAACGTGGTGCCACTATTTAAGAAGGGTGGTAAGGACAAGCCAGAGAGCTATAGACCAGTGAGCCTGATGTCAGTGATGGGCAAGGATTTGGAGGGAAACCTGAGGGACAGGATGTACATATATTTGGAAAGACAAGGACTGATTAGGGATAGTCAACATGGCTTTGTGCATGGGAAATCATGTCTCACAAACTTGAATAAGTGTTTTGAAGAAGTAACAAAGAAGATTGATGAGGCCAGAGAGGTAGATGTGATCTATATGGCATTCAACAAGGTTCCCCATGGGAGACTGATTAACAAGGTTAGATCTCACAGAATACAGGGACAACTAGCCATTTGGATACAGAACTGGCTCAAATGTAGAAGACAGAGGGTGGTGGTGGAGGGTTGTTTTTCAGACTGAAGGCCTGTGACCAGTGGAGTGCCACAAGGATCGGTGCTGGGTACACTACTTTTTGTCATTTACATAAATGATTTGGATGCAAGCATAAGAGGTACAGTTAGTAAGTTTGCTGATGACATCAAAATTGGAGGTGTAGTGGACAGCGAAGAGGGTTACCTCAGATTATAACGGGATCTTGACCAAATGGGCCAATGGGCGGAGAAGTGGCAGATGGAGTTGAATTCAGATAAATGCGAGGTCCTGCATTTTGGGAAAGCAAATCTTAGCAGGGCTTATACCCTTGATGGTAAGGGTAGTGTTGCTGAACAAAGAGACCTTGGAGTGCAGGTTCATAGCTCCTTGAAAGTAGAGTCACAGGTAGATAGGATAGTGAAGAAGGCATTTGGCATGCTTCCTTTTATTGATCAGAGTATTGAGTACAAGAGCTGGGAGATCATGTTGTGGCTGTACAGGACATTGGTTAGGCCACTGTTGGAATATTGTGTGCAATTCTGGTCTCCTTCCTATTGGAAAGATGTTGTGAAACTTGAAAGGGTTTACAAGGATGTTGCCAGGGTTGGAGGATTTGAGTTATAGGGAGAGGCTGAACAGGCTCGGGCTGTTTCCCCTGCAGTGTCGGAGGCTGAGGGGTGACCTTGTAGAGGTTTACAAGATTTTGAGGGGCATGGATAGTGTAAACAGACAAAGTCTTTTCCCTGGGGCGGGGGAGTCTAGAACTAGAGGGCATAGGTTTAGTGTGAGAGGGGAAAGATATAAAAGAGACCTAAGGGGCTCTGTACCATACAGAGCATGGTACGTATATGGAATGAGCTGCCAGAGGAAGTGGTGGAGGCTGGTACAAGTGCAACATTTTAGAGGCACTTGGATGGGTATATGAATAGGAAGGGTTTGGATGGATATGGGCCGGGTGCTGGCAGGTGGGACGAGATTGGGTTGGGATATCTGGTCGGCATGGATGGGTTGGACCGAAGGGTCTGTTTCCACGCTGCACATCTCTATGACTCTAAGTCGACCATGGGCTTTCCACGAAGAAATTAATTCTGATGGAAATGGGAAGGCAGCAGGCCCACCTAATCAAATGCCCATCCTGCCTCCAAACATACTACCACTGAAAGCAGAATGTTCCATTCGTGGTTTATTGTTCTTGTTCCAGACTGGAAACCAACAGCTAGAACTATGGCTTTATCTCATTGGGCATTTACCATGTTACAGCCATTATGTTTCATGTCAAACAGACCTGTCAAAATCTTTACACTTTGGATACTGAGATTTATCCATCTTTGATAACGATGCCAGCTTATGATTCATTTCCAATTTAATACAGGCTGTCTGTTCTCATATGATTGTGAAGACCAATTTTAATGAAAGATATTTCTCTAATCTCAGTGGACCAGCTGTCAGATTCACCTCAACGATGATTGTTCCTTGATTTCAGAATCTGGGCTGTGATGTGAATTATTTCCAATATTATCATGACATTATAAAGCTGGGCTGCCAGTTTCATAGATTCTTAAAATGGTCTGTCTGAGACTTGTTTCTTGTCAATCATCAGGTGGAGTCAGCAACACTCATTAAGGACGTCACGCTAAAACATTATTCCACCGTTTTATTTGCTTGGGTGACAGCTTGGTTTGAACCTCATTACATCATTCAGAACTGCTTGGTGAAGTGTATATTTCTAAGCAAGCATAATTTAGCAATCTCAGGGTTGCTCTCATCAAAGCAGTATTGATGTTCACAGAGTTTTGGCTGTAGGATCTTACCGACTACCGAAGTTTAAGGCTTCTCTGAAGTTTATTAAGTCAAATTTCGATGTTTCCACAAGTTTTGACAACTGATAATCTCCCACAACTGGACACAGGTGATTTTCCAGTGCTGTATATTTGACAGAAATTTAATCTGGTTTATCACCTTGTGGACTTCCAATTGGTGCTACCTGGAGAACACAGTTTGCTCAGAAGTGTTAGTTGCCCAGTCAAAGTGAGCATTGAGGGCAGTGTTAACAGAAGTGAGAGAGGTTGGGGGAAATTCCCAAAGCAGGGAGTCTAATCAGTTGATGCCAAGGCTGCATGTGAAGCTGCATTAGTATGACCAGGGGTGATGGCAATTCCATGGAAGTTCCTATTTCAGCTCCTCATTAGTTGCAGAATGATGTGTTGGTCATTTATAATTTAGTTTGACACTATCATTTAGATTGAGCTTTCAAAAAAAAACAAACATTTAGAGTCATAGAGATGTACAGCATGGAAACAGATCCTTCGGACCAACCCGTCCATGCCGACCAGATATCCCAACCCAAACTAGTCCCACCTGCCAGCACCCGGCCCATATCCCTCCAAACCTTTCCTATTCATATACTCATCCAAATGCCTTTTAAATGTTGCAATTGTACCAGCCTCCACCACTTCCTCTGGCAGCTCATTCCATACACGTACCACCCTCTGGTGAAAACGTTGCCCCTTAGGTCTCTTTTATATCTTTCCCCTCTCACCCTAAACCTATGCCCTCTAGTTCTGGACTCCCCCAACCCAGTGAAAGGACTTTGCATATTTATCCTATCCATGCCCCTCATGATTTTGTAAACCTCTATAAGGTCACCCTTCAACCTCCAACGCTCCAGGGGAAATAGCCCCAGCCTGTTCAGCCTCTCCCTATAACTCAAAAAAGGTTAATTTTATTACTCAAAAAAATCTCCTACATGAAGGTTAGGGAGGAGAATTTGATCCAGCAGCCTGGATAGATTTGAAACATAATTGAAACACTAGCTCTCCTTTGTCTAACTTACTCGTTACCTCCTCAAAGAATTTGTCAGATTTGTCAGACATAACGTTCCCTTGACACAGCCGTGCTAACTCAGCCCTCTTTTACCATGCACTTTTAAATACTGAATCATGGACTCTAAAATCTTACCTATGAATAAGGTCAGGCTAACTGGCCTATAGTTTCTTGCCTTCATTCTCCCTCCCTACCTAAACATTTTTCAGTCCTCTGGGACCCTCCCTGACTCAAGTGATTCATGAAAGATCACCACCAATGCCCCTACAATCTCCTCAGCTATCTTCTTCAGACCTCTGGGTGTGGTCCACCTTCACACCTTTCAATTTTTCCAGCACCTTCTCCTTAGTGTTGACCACTACACTCACCTCTGACGCCTAACTCTCTTGAATTTTTGATATTCTGCTGGTGTCTTCCACTGTGAAAACTGATGCAAGAAGCTATTCTGTTCTTCTGACATTATTTTGTTCTCTATTATTGCTTCTCCAGCCTCAGTTTTCAATGGGCCAATGTTTATTCTTGCCTCTCACTTCTTACATATCTGAAAAAAACTCTTCCAACCCTCTTTTATATTACTATTTAGCTTACCCTCATATATCATCTTCTTGCCCCTTATTGCATGTTTAACTTATCCTCTGCAATTTTTAAACGCTTCCCAGTCCTCTGGGTTTTCCACTAATTTTTATCACATTGTATGCTTTTTTGTTCCCTTATCAACCATGGTTACTTCATCCTTCTCTTAGCATGTTACTTCTTCCTTGGGATGAATTTCTGCTGTGCCGCCCAAATTACCCCAGAAACTCCTGCCATTGCTGCTCCACAGTCTTCTCTGCTAGGGTCCCCTTCCAATCAATTCTGGCCAGCTCCTCCCTCATGTCTTTGTAGTTATCTTTATTCAATTATAATACCTTCACATCTAAGGTTAGTCATCTCAGCTCCAAGACATCTCTGAGGGATTCCTCAATGTAGAGGCCTAGGCATCTTTAGCTGGTTCATCAATGACTTTCCATCTATCATAATGTCAGAAGTGGGGATGTTACTGATGACTACATAGTGTTCAGCACCAAACATGACTCCTCAGACACCAAAGCAATCAATGCTCAAAGCAGAAAGTACTGGACAATGTCCAAAGTTGGGCTGACAAATGGCACGTAATATACATGTCACATAAGTGCCAGGCAATGACCATCTTCAGTGATAGGGAATTTAATTCATTGACATCCAATGGCATTGTCAATGCAGAATACCCTATTATCAACATCCTGAGGTTAGCATTGAGTAGAAACTGATCTGGACTAGCCATGTAAATGCAATGGCTACAACAGCAAGTCAGAGGCTAGGAAATCTGCTGTGAGTAACTTACCTTCTGACTCCACAACGCCTGACCACCATCAATGAGGCACACATCAATAACGTGATGGGATACAACCTATTGTCTTGCTGAGTGCAGCTCCTACAACACTCACAAAGCTCGATGCCATCCAAGACAAAGCAGCCTAATTGATTGACACCACCTCCACAAACATTCACTTCATCTACCACCAACTTTCAGTAGCAGGAATGTGCACCACCGACAAAAGATACTGGATAGATTCACCAAGGCTGCTTAGACTGCACCTTCCAAATTGACAGCTTTTACCATCTAGAAGACAGGGGAGGTAGATACATTGGAACACCACCACCTGCAATGTCCCAACTAAGTCACTCGCCATCCTGAGTTGGAAATATATTACTGTTTCTACAGTGTCATTGAGTCAAAATCATGGAACTCCCTTTCTCATAAAATTGTGGGTATACCGACACTAGGCAATTGGGATTTGTACAAACTGGACCAGTTATAACTTAACAGGACCAGGAGTGATATCATCACAGAGAGATTTGCTAATGCTTTTGGATGTCATTGAAACTAGCTTGGCAGAGGGATGGGAACTTAAGAGATAATCCAATTTGGAACTGAGCTCATAAAAGGAAGCAGAAAAGCTGTGAGGCAGATGGGGGAAACAAAGCCAAATATCAAGTCTATCTCAAATGTGAAATAATGTCAAAAAGGCAAAATTAAGGTAAGCTAGCTCAATTTACGCAACATTTGCAACAAGATCTGATGATCTAAAGGTACAAATAGAGATAAATGGATAAATTGATGTTACGGAAATATGGTGACCAGGACTTGGAACTGAATATTTGATTTTTTAGAAGGACAAACAAGAAGGTAATGGAGGTGGAACTGCACTGGTAATACAAGATGAGATCATCACATTTGTAAGGGAGGATTTCAGATCGGAAAAAACAATGTGGGAATCTATTTGGCTGGAATTAAGAGACAGCAAGGAGCAGCAGACTTTAGAAGGGGTTATTTATAGGCCCTCAAATATTAGTGGTAGTGTGGAGCTTGGTGTAAGTCTGGAGATGAGAGAATCTTTTAGCATATGCAACACAGTATGAATGATTCCATCTGCATATAGACAGGATAATATAATTTAGCACTAAAGCCATGGAGGATGAGTTTCTGGAGCGTTGTAGGGTTGTTTTTTTAGAGCAGCATGTTGAAGAGCTGACTAGAGGATGATTTGGGATTTAGTATTATGTGATGAAAAAGGGTTAATTAATATGCTTGTTATAAAAAAACTTCAGAGATGAGTGACTACAATATGACTGAATTTTATATTATGCTTAAAAGTCGTGTCATCTGAAGTATAGGTGTTAAATCTGAATAAGGGAAATTATGAAAACAGAGGCACAAATTGGCTGAGCTGATTTGGGAAAATGCAATTAAAGGTTTGATTGCACATAGGCAATAAAGAATTTTTAAAGAACCATTCCATGGCTTACAGCTGTTATACATTTCTTTAAGGTGCAAAGTCTCAAAAGCTCTAATCAACCGTGACTCACAAAGGAAGTTAAGGCTTACATGAAGTTAAAAGAAAAGTTTTATAAATTGGCTAGAAATAGTAATAAATTGGAAGATAGAGGTTTTTGTTAGAATACAGCAACAGAGGACCAAGAAACTGATAAGAATAGGTAGAATTGAATACAATGAAATCCAACAAAAAACATAAAAATGGACAGTAAAAGCTTCTATGTATGAGAAAAGGAAATGTTTCATTAAGATGAATGTGGATACACACATTCTCCTGACTCTGCTTCAATCTGCATATACTATGGGTGACTGCATATAGATTGCACAAATCAAATTAGTAACAGTTTCACGGAGGAGGAATTCCTGGAATGTATACAGGATGGTTTTCTGGACCAATACACTGAGGAACCAATTAGAAAAAAGGCCATCTTAGACTAGGTATTATGTGAAGAAAAAGGAATAATTAACAATCTAATTGTGCAAGGCTCCTTGAGGATGAGTAACCATATATGATAGAATTCATCAAGACAGAAATTATGTAGTTGATTTTGAGATTAGGGTCCGGAATCTAAATAGAGGAAACTACAGTGGTATGAGACACAAGTTAGTTATAATAGATTGGGGAACGCTACTTAAAGGGATGACTGTGGAAAGGCAATGACAACATTCAAAGAGCACATAGGTGAACTGCAATTATTGTTCATTCATGTCTAGTGCAAAAGTTAAATAGGGAAGGTGACCAAACCATAGTTTGCAAGAAATAATATTAGATTCAAGGTCAAGGCATACAAATTGGCCAGAAAAAAACAATAGACTTGAGGAGTGGCAATGGTTTAGAATTCAACAAAGCAGGACCAAGGATTAATTAAGGAAGGGGAAATAGAGTAGGAGAGTAAGATTGCCGGAGACATACAAACTGACTGTAAAGGTTTTTTGTAAAGCCAGAGTAATTTTTGGGATAGCAGAACTGACAGATGAGGAGAAATTGAGTCTACTAGGATTGTATTCCCTGAAATTTAGAAGAATGAGGCAGGATTTCATAAAAACCTATAACATTCTAACAGGACGAGACAGGTAAGATGCAGGAAGGATGTTTCCAATGACAGGAAGTCCAAAACTAAGTTCGTGGTTTAAGGATAGGAGGTAAACTTTTTGGAAATGAAATGAGGAGAAATTTCTTCACCCAGACAGTGTGGGTTTGTCAAATTCATTACTACAGAAAGCAGTCAAAGCCAAACATCACGTGATTTCAAGAAGGAACTGGCTATAGTGTTTGGGGCCAAAACGATGAAAGGATATTGGTGAAATGTAGGAACAGAATAGAGAGTTGGATGGTCAACCAAGATAATAATGAATACTGGAACATGCTTGAATGGTCAAATTACCTACTTTTGCTCCTATTTACTAGGTTTCTATGTTCCTACAACAGGGAACACAGAAATAACAGAGAAGCTAAGTTATTGCTTGAATCTATTTTCACTGAGGAATATATGAGAAATCTCGCAGAATAAGAGATTGAAATTTCTAAGGAGATTGAGAAATTGAAGGAAATTAGTAATAAGGTTGTACTGGAGAAATTAATGGGGCGGAAAGTTAATAATTCCCAGAACCTGATAGTTTATTTAAAGGAGGTGCTATAGAATTAGTTGATGCATCAGTCAGCATTTTCCAAATTTCCAGAGATTCTGGAATGATTTTTGTAAATTGAAAGCTTGCAAATGTCACACATTATTTAAGAAAGGATCAAGGAAACAAACAAGGAAACACAGACCTGTCAGTCTTACATCGGTAGTGGGGAAAGTGTTACAATCTGTCGTAAAGGACATGATAAATGGACACTTGGATAAAAATGTTCTGTTAGTCACAGTCAGTATTCATTTCTGTATGGAAAATCTTGCTTAACAAATGTACTGGAATTTATTAAAGATGTTAGGTACAAAATAAGTATCGGAGTACTGATAGATGTAGTATGTGGACTTTCAGAAGACTTTTGATGAGGTTCCCTTACAGGAATTAGTTAGCCAAATTAAAACACTGCCATCAGAGGCAATGTACTCTTATGGATTAAGGATTGCCTCACAGACAGAAAACAGTGAGTAGGAATATATGGGTCATTCTTGTATTGGTAGAATGTGACAGAATGTGGGTTAACACAGCATCAGTACTTGGGCATCAGCTGTTCACAATATATATCAATGATTAAATGTCGGCCCCAACTGTAATATTTCCAAATTTGTAGATGATATAGAGCTAAGAGGGAATGTGTGTTCTGAGGAAGATACAGTATAAAGTGGCTTCAGGAGGATTTGGACAGGCTGGGTGAATGGGCAAGAACATGGCAGATGGAACAGAATGTGGAAACAGGGTAAAATGAACAAGATGTACAGGATATTTCCTAAATGGTGGGATGTTGGAAAATGTAGATGTGCAGAGAGGCTTAGGTATCCTTGTTAATAAGCCACATGAAGGTGCGGCAAGTTATTAGGAAGGCTAGTGGAATGTTAGCATTTGTCGCAAGAGGGTTTGAGTAAAGGAGTATTGGAATCTTGTTTCATTAGATCAAACATTGAGTATTAGGTGCAGTTTCAGTCTCCTTATCTGAAGAAATATATTATAGCTAGTGAGAGTGTGCAATGAATATCCATCAGACTTTTTTCTGGGATGTTGTGACTGTCCTTTCAAGAAAAGTTGGGCAAACTGGGCATGCATTGTCAAGAGTTTTGAGAATAGCAAGTTAATTCATTAAAATCTACAAAATACTTAAAGGGGTATACAAGGTAGATGCAGGTAAGATATTTCCCCTGGCTGGGGACTGTAAAACCGTGGAACATATTTTAAAAATAAAGACAATGCCATTTAGGACTAAAATAAGAAGAAATGTTTTTACACAGAGGTTGGTGAATCTTTGGACTTTTCTACCCCAGAGGGCTGTGGAAGCTCAATCTTTAAACATATTTAAAGTAGAAGTTGATAAATTTTTGATTATCAATAACATAAATGGCTATGGGATTAATGTGAGTAAAAATGAAATGTAGAAACTTAGAAAGTAGGAGCAGGAATAGGCCATTTGACCCCTTGAACCTTCTCTGTCAATCATCATGGACATGTCTGATCATCGAGCTCAATACCCTAATCCTTCCCTTCGGCCATATCCTTTGATCCATTTAGCCACATGAGTTAATGCATCCCTGGGAGAAGAGGCCTCTCCTCATATCAATCCAAAAAGGTTTATCCCTTAGGCTTCAACTATGTCCCCTGCTTCTGGACTCCCCCACCGTCAGTAACATGCCATCTGCAGCTAAGTTTTCTCGTCCTGTTACAATATTATAGGTTTCCATGAGATCCACCCCCCCCCCCCCCCCCCCCCCACCCCACTTTTAAATTTGTCTGCAGTGAATACAATCCCAAACTGACTCTCCTCATATGTTAATCCTGCCATCCCAGGAATCAATTTGGTAAACCTTCGCTACACTGAAGTGTTCAATCAGCCATGTTTATTAAATATAGAACAGGCTCAATGGACTGAATAGCCTATTCTTGTTTCCATGTTTCTAAATGAACTGCAGCAGATCAAGATGGAAGCCATCATGACCTTCTCAAAGTCAATCTGGAATGGATAATAAATGTTGGTCCAGCCAACAACACCAACATCCAATGAATGAATAAAAAGAAAAGTACTCTTAAGATCTGTAACTGCATCTGCACTTATTATCCCTGTAGCAGTAAATATCCTTCTGTCCACATTATTTCATTTTAACGTTTCTTACCTGTGTTTGTGTGTGTGTGCTTGATGTTGCATTTTCTTATTTTTCCCAGTTTTGAAAGGTAACAAAAATCCACTTTCTTTCAGTTGAGGAATCCGTGGATTTGGCACTCCTTCATTTCTGATCTGTTAATGTGTTTTTTTAATTGAAAAAGGGTTTTGTTTTTTACAAAATTATAAAAGTACAAAAGATAATATAGAAATCTTATGGTACAACAACAATAATAATAAACTACCTACTACTCTACAGAACAAGCCAAAACTATCACAAAGCCACAGAACAATCTTCCCACATTACAATTCAATAAATAATTAAACATAACAAATTAAATTAAATAAACTTAAATTGAACTAAACTAACTTAACTCAATTTAAATTAAATTAAATTACACCACTCGATGTTCCCCCACCGAAGCTCCCAACAATGGGAACATCATAAATATGCGTATTCATTCAGGTATCCTCCCCTCAGGGTCCCCAGACTGCCAAGCCCGGTCTTTGTGGCTTTACAAAGGCCCTAATCAATACGGCTGACAAGTCCATGTCTATGTGATTCAAAAAGGGCCGCCATGTCTTATAAAACAGCTCCGTTTTCTGGTGCACCACATTCGTAAGAAAGTCTAGGAGGACATGCTCCATCACTAACCTATGCCATCCCATAAGACCCAAGGGATTTTCTAAGATCTAGCTCATTAGAATGTTCTTCCTTGCAAATTGCGTGAGCATGTTGAAAACTCTCCTCCTGTGCTCACCTATCAAAGACAGATTCGGCAATCCCAGAAGAAGGCATACTGGATCTGCCTTAACTTCCGTTCCCAAGATCCCCTCCAATACATTCTCTATGGCACCCCAGTACCTCAGGATCTTATGGCACGACTACAAGCAATGTGTGAGAGTACTGGTATCTGTTTTGCATTTAGGGCACCTTGGAGATCTTCCTTTCTTAAATTTTGTGAACCACTCGGAGCCCAAACAGGCCCTGTTGAGAATCTTTAGTGCTTTATTAGAGAAGCTTTATTGGAAATCGAAATCTTTTGCACATTCTCCCAGATATCCTCCCATGCTCCCAATTCCTGATTCCAGACTCTGTAAAGCCTTTCCACATCTTCCAAGGCACCCCTCTCTGTAGATGATAGAGGGTACTGTCCAAAAGAGTGCCCACACACCGAAACACTCTTTTCTCCATATTGGACTTATAGGGCTGAGCCAAGAGTGTGGTCTTTTTCTATATATAGTCCCTGATCTGAAAATAACGGAAGAGGTCCCGAATGGATAACCCATATTTTTGACTCAACTGGTCAAAAGACATAGGGGAAAGTGGAGTACTGCGGATGCTAGAGATTAGAGTCAAGAGTATGGTGCTGGAAAAGCAAAGTAGGTCATGCAGCATCTGAGGATGCCTGGTCAAAAGACATCAAGACATCTCCCTCAAATAGATCTCCCAAACAGGAGACTCCCCTGGCCTCCCATACCTTAAAGCTGACATCCATTGATCCTGGTCTGAATCCTGGTGCTCCTACTAAGGGGGTGAATGGGGAGGTCTTATGTTGATTACCTTCATTCTGCTGCATCATTCTCCATGCTTTGACCATGTTTATAACGATTAGACTTATACAGTGCTCAGCAACAGTATTCATCCTATCTATAAATAACAAATTAAGGAGGGAACATTTTGCCAAGGAGGCCTCAATGTCGAGCCTTATCGACCTTGGATCCTTGCATGCCCGTTTACTCACATAAGACAATAAGGAGCTTATTTGGTATCGTTTAAAGTCTGGGAGATCTACCTCTGCCATTCCCTGTGGAAGTTGCAGCTTAGCAAATTTAATAAGAGGACACCCACAGTGCCAAATAAAAGATCCGAGCCAGCCTTTAAGCCTCCGCAGCTTTTGCCCAGGCAGCAACAACGAGAGCATTCTCATGGGGTATAGTAGGAAGAACATTCATTTGAATCAGAGCTATTCAACCTAATCATAATATTGGTAACCGCTCCAAAAGCTGAAGGTCTTGTTTTATCTTCTCAAACAACAGTACAAAATTAGCTCTGTACAATCAGTGAAAAGCAGGGGTAATGAAAATACCCAATTACAGGAAACCTTTTGTGACCACCAAAAAGGAAATCATGTTCCATCTTTCAGGTCAGGTACTCCCGCAAGGCTGCCTACGGGGATCTGTTAATAAGTTTAATCAAAGTGTGAAAGCTACGTACTAAGAAAGAAAGAAAAATACTTGTTGCGACCAACTGAAAGTGAATTAAAAAGAGGGATACATTTGAGCTAATATATATTGGAGCAGACTGGAACTAGATTGGAGCTTATACTTGGAATTTGTACCTCCATGAACAACTTGTCATAGAAAATATGATAAGATTATCCTCAGTTCTATTCTTCACCACTTGGATTTCTGGAATAGCACATCTCCATTAGTAGATAATGCTAGTGGTGGTATAATTGACCCAAATCATTGAACAAGTAAAGGTATAGCTCAACTCGAGACTCTTGCACATGACCATTACAAAAGCATTAAAGGTATAGAACACCAGGAAGTCCCTCTTGGCTCCTTCAACCTGATCCTGAAGTCTTAGCATTCAAATGGTCCTGCATAATTCTGGACCTTTTGCCTCCAATATACCATCAGGGAATCCATTTCTTTTACAGATCATTCTTTACATCAAGGTTATCTTCCTGGAATCAGCCTGAAATGTCCTTTTTGCAAGTTGAAATCTGAGCCAAACAGGGTAACATTTCAGACCAAATTACTGCAGATGCCGGCATCTATACTGAAAAATTACTTAAAATGGAGAGAGAGCAAGCTAAGGTTTCAAGTCGAGATGAACCTAGATACTGTTTCTCCACAGATGCTGCCTAACCTGCTGTGATTTCCATCATTTTTTGTTGTTAGGGACAAAATTTCAATGGGTTGCTACAACTCTCTTGCTGGAGTCGCTCAGAGTTTCATGAAGAACAAAGTTATCAATAACACCTAGTGGTAAAAAGCAGTCAGATCAGCCATCACAAAGTGGAAGTTCCAGCTGACATGAAAGAAGGACAGGAAAAAGACTACCACAAATGGTAGTCATGATTTAGAGATGCCAGTGTCGAACTCGAGTGTACAAAGTTAAAAACCAGGTTACATTCCAAAAGGTTTATTTGGAAGCAGTAGCTTTTGGAGCACTGCTTCTTCATCAGGTGGTTGTGGAGTATGAGATCATAAGACGCAGAATTTAGAGCAAAAGTTTACAGTGTGATGTAACTAAAATTGTATAATTGTAAAAGACCTGGATTGTTTGTAAAGTCTCTCATCTTTTAGAATGGACATGTTGGTTTCAGTTCTTTCACATGTAAATCACAAGGTCCCGATTGAGGCCATCCCCATAGGTACCAAACTTGGCTATCAGCCTCTGCTTGGCCACTCTACATTGTCCAGTACTTCCCAGAAGCCGAAAAACTATGCCATGTTTTTCACAGTCGGCAACACACTATTGATGAGGATGAGCACCTCGCCAAGACTTTCCCCACACCTCCACTTCTCACCTTTAAACAACCACCAAACCTCAAACAGATCATTGATCGTAGCAAACTGCCTGGCTTTCAGGACACCACCATACAACCTTGTCATAATAGACGCTGCAAGATGTGTCAGAAAGTCGACACAGATACCACCATTACGCATAGGGAAATCCTCCCACCATGTTCATGGCAGGTACTCATGCGAGTCAGCCAATGTTGTCTATCCCATACGCTGCAGGCAAGGATACCCTGAGGCATCCTTGAGACTGAGCAAAGGCCACAGCAATGGATGAATGGACACCCGCACAACAATCAACAGACAGGAGTGTTCACTCCCAGTCAGAGAACACTTCAGCGGTCTGGGACATTCGACCTCGGACCATCGGGTGACTGTACTCCAAGGCGGACTTCGGGACAGGTAACAACACAAAGTGCTGAGCAGAGGCTGATAACCAAGTTCGGTGTCCATGGGAATAGCCTCAACCAGGACTTTGGGTTCATGTCACACTAAAGGTGACCTTACTGCACTATACACAGACACGCACATATACACAGATGCACACTCACAGACAAACGAACAGACACTCACAGACAGCCATACACACACACAGACACACAGACTCTCCTATACACACACACTCCTACAGACTCACACACACTCCTACAGACCCATACACTCACACAGACGCTCTCTCACACACAAACTCTCTCTCATATGCTCACACGTACACTCCCACTCACACGCGCACATGCACCCTCTCACAGACTTAAACCCCTTTACATTCTCACATACATACACACCCCTTTACACACTCAAATACATACACACACTCTCTCACAGATACTCATAATCCCCCCCCCCCCAACACACACACACACCCACATGCACACACACATATACGTTTGTGGGGTGAATTTGTACTTGCTGAATTACATTTTAGTTTGCTCAAGAACTGCATGTATCCATGTAAGATTCTGTAAATTCGTTGTTTAGATTAGAATCAGTCTGAACATTGTGACATAGACTGTCTCACACAGGGCACCTCACACCTTCAATGCATTATCTGGGCTGACATGACAGCAATTGTTAAAATTCACTTGAGAATGTAACTTTAAAAAAGTTTTGCGATTTACATGTGAAAGTACTGAAACCAACATGTTCATCCTAAAAGATGAGAGACTTAACAAACAATCCAGGTCATATTTTTAATATATAATTTCAGTTACATCACATTGTAAACTTTTGCTCTAAATTCTGTGTCTTATGATTTTATACTCCACAACCACCTGATGAAGGAGCAGTGCTCCGAAAGCTAGTCCTTGTGTGATGTGTGATTGTGTTGTGTGATTTTTAACCACAAATGGTAGTTGTTTTGACAAAGGAGTGGAGATAATTAGACACAAAATATTAAAAATGTGCTTGTTTACATGCAAAATTGGGAAGCAACTGTTTTAAGCTTCTTTCTCTCTTGCAGGTGGAGGTGACATTTCTTCATGTCATTCATTGAAGGAGGAGGTTTAGAATCTTTATACATGTCTCAGCTACTAAAACTGATAATCAGACTGATAGGACAGTATAATAAGTAAGTTAAAAAGTCCCTTTCCAGTAGCACTGCGGATGTGTTTACCCACCATGGATTTAAGTAGGCAGTTCATCATCACCTTCACCAATGCAAATAATTGCTCAGTGACGCCAACATAATTTTTTTTAAAAAAAGGAACAGAACATTTAGTTCCTTGCATCTGCTTTATCACTGAATTAGATCTGGCTTTGCTGAATTTTAACTCCACTTACCACACCTTCACTCCATATTCCTTAATAATCTATAAAGAACTTATCAATCACAGTTTTACATTTCCAGCTGACACAGCTTTTTGAAGGCTGTAGGCTTCCAAGTTTACATTGAAAAGGAGAGGTGGAAGTTAATTCTTTAACTAGTATCAATCCTATGTATCATTTTGCACAATGACCACTCTGGAATTCTGCAGTACTGAACACCATGGAATAGAATTATAGCATCATAGAATCATACAGTACAGAAGAGGCCCTTCTGCTTAGCAGGCCTCAATAACCACAAAGATTGCAAATGTAGACCAAAGGGTTTAAGTTTAGCTTAACTGGTTACATCACAACAGCAACTTCACTTCAAGGATAATTAATTAACAGTGCAGTATTTTGGGAGATCATGGAAGTTGCTATCTAAATGCAAGTTCCTTCTTTCTTTTAGAGAAAGACTGCTAATGACCCTTTGACCAGATTGATACCAGTTTTGACATTTTTGTTGTGGCTTGTACAAGTTGAAGCACTTTGGATGACTGGTGTACAATGTTTTGGCCAGCCCAGCAACTCCAGACTAGATTTAGGTTCATAATTTGCCAAGTGCTCTTACTTCAGGAAATTTTTAAAAAAGCATATTTCTCTCATGTATCCATGGCAATGCACCTTAGTTATAGGGTTGCAATGGCATTAGGGGCCATCAAGGAAACCACAGGCAATTTCTAGGCATGCCAAGTTAAGGAGTGGCATATATGGGGCAATATGTGAAATAAGAATCAAGGAAATAGTCTTGAAAAATGTATTGTGTATGTTTTTTAAAAAAAATTAGATTGTCCTGCTTGGTTTATGTACAATTTAGAAGAAAGCAAAATGTCTCTCAAAGTCTTTTATTTTCTGTCTGGAAATTTTCAGAAAAAAAAAAGAGTGCTTAAGTCTACCTAAAAGTGAAAGCTTCTTATGCAAATGTTCTCATTTTTTGGGAAATCTGTCAAACATGCAATCCATTATTAGCAGCTGCTGAGCACAGCTCTGCTGCCCCTGTATGCTTTGGCAGCTGTTAGGTGCACAGGAGCAAGAACTGGAGGGGCAGAGGCTTTGATGTCTGTCTGGTGATGTTATGTTTTTCTTGGCTTTTTACAGCAGTGGAAATACATTGTAACACGTTCTCATCTTTGCTAAAGTGCAAACGTATGTCAAGCTGCAGTGGCCTGGCCATGGATTTTATTTTTTTCCACACCATGCAATGAAATCTGTTTAATTTTTGCAGACCCCTAATTTGACACTGGGATAACCCCCTTCCTCAGTGCCCCAACGTACTTGCCCACTAAGGCTTGCCGCCAAAGTTAGCATACCACGGTTGAAGTAATGGTCAGCCTGTCGGTTTGTTTTGTTCTGTCGTTGAACAATGTTTTTAATAGTTTAACGCAGTATAATTCTCAGATGCATCACGTGGACAGGGAATAATTTGTATCCTGTGGAATCCAAAATACTGACTGATTTCTTAAAGTGTATATTTGTTTGATTTCCCAGCCCATAATTATCACAATTGGTAGGCAGTTGGACACCGAAAACTAGAAATTAGCTGCATTTTCTCTCATGTATTTCTGGGAAAAAATGTCTCACCAAACCCAGACAGAGAAAAATTAAAGGTTTTACTATCCGCTGTTGTAAGACACACTGCAATTACACTACTCATAAAAAAATGAAAGGATCTACACAGCCACTCTCCCAGATGTACACATAATTCAGCATGATTAGCAGGCCCCATAATCAATTTTCACTTATTGCGCTAAGGGGGTACACAGTGCACAATGTTTATATCAGTAAGCATATGGCATGAGGGAATGGTTCGGATTTGGCAATGGTTGAGGACAATCTAACAAGGAGTTTCTGCTGGGTCAAATAATAGCTGTGCCAGGTACACTATGAGGCCAAAAAGATGCTTCTCTTTTCTGACAATTTTACTTTATTGCTGCTGCAGGTATTTACTTGCTTTCTCAGGTCATGGAAAAGTACATAAACAGCAGCATATGTGTCCACTTGCAGGTTATACAGTTCTGACAAATCCATAAAATGAGGGTCCTATACATTTAAGTGATTATTTATCCTTGTACAGGACAATCTGTCGGCAGAATCAGTCTTTCCACATCAGTGGCCTCAGATTACACTAAGAAAGGATGTGGAAGTGAGTAGTCACAGTTAGTAACTGAACAGTGCTTGGTACCCAATAAAAGCGAAGTACACAAGGGGGATGGTCGATTGTAGCTTTGTCTGTTTAAAGATGGGCTGACAAAGAAGGGGCTTTGTTGGCGGAAAGGTGCACTGACAGGAATATGTCATACTTCCTAACTCTTTAGTTGCAGTCAGTGCAGACAATTCATGTACGAGTATACCTTTTTCTAAATTACAAATGGAGAAAGTGAGGTCTGCAGATGCTGGAGATCAGAGCTGGAAATGTGTTGCTGGAAAGAAGGGCTTCCTGAAGAAGGGCTTATGCCCGAAACGTCGATTCTCCTGTTCCCTGGATGCAGCCTGACCTGCTGCGCTTTTCCAGCAACACATTTCCAGCTCTAAATTACAAATGTTCATTTAAATCTTGTAATCATACTCATTGTTGCTATTGTCCAGTGTCATGATGAGTCAGTCATACATAATTGCTTACAGGCAGCCATAGTGATTGATCAGGTCAGTGGTATTAGTGTTTATAGAGTCACACAGCACAGAAACAGACCCTTCGGTCCAACCATTCCATGCCGAATATAATCCCAAACTAAATTAGTCCTACCTGCCTGCTCCTGGCCCATATCCTTCCAACACTTTTCTATACCGCTGTGGCTGACTGCTATATTGATTGTGCATTATGTGTTGCTGTAACATCAACTTTAACTCAGAGCATGAATGCATTGTATGGATGCCAAGGCGGTTGGTCAGTCCTCTTCACTACCACAGGTCAAAATCCGAATTATCTCCACTCTCACCATATAGACGTAAGGACTCTCGCCTGAACTCAGTAGGAATCATAAGACGGCTGATGGACAGGTGCAGATTTTTTGGTGCGATATTAAGATACCACCAGAGACAGGGGAGAATGACTCTGGCATAATGTAAGGCAGATTATTCAGACATGGTGGGGATGAAAGTCAGAACAGGGAAGGCTCATATTTCTTTGAGGGGCAGGGTGGAGCAGTCATACTCCAATTGGACAAGAAATCAACCTTTAACAATGTAAAAGTTTAATTCAGTGGACCCCAGTCCTGCCTGCTGACATCTTATTGTACAGCATTTCATGCAACTTGAGTGACACAGGGTCAAAGTCATGTTGGTGCTCAATACGAACCAAACATTTTAATTATTAATGAGGTCCTGCTTGCTTGTACGTTCACAGAGGGCATAAATGTGAAGGATAAAGGAAAGAAAAAGTGAACTTGACCCCACCATTTTAACCCTCAGGAGGCCAGAAGCAAAATCCGCCCTCAGAATAATTTTCATAGTTCCATGGACAGTTGCCTCTCTACTTGGAGGTGATAGTTGATCCAAACAGGGCAAGTTAGAAATGTGCTGAAAATGTGTTGCTGGAAAAGCGCAGCAGGTCAGGAAGCATCCCGGGAACAGGAGAATCGACGTTTCGGGCATAAGCTCTTCTTGCGAAACGTCGATTCTCCTGTTCCCTGGATGCTGCCTGACCTGCTGCGCTTTTCCAGCAACATATTTTCAGCTCTGATCTCCAGCATCTGCAGACCTCACTTTCTCCTCAAGTTAGAAATGTGCCAATGAGTAGTTTTCTTTTTGAATTTTCTTTGCACAGTCTCAGTAAGTAGATAATATTTTGGACTAGGTCACTGTATTCTCATACTGTTCAATCCACATTAACTATGAAAGGACATGGCTTACCTGCTGCTATCTGAAAGCAGGTCTATAATTATCATGAAAATCCTGAATGATGTTTTAGCCTTTTGGGTACTATAAGGAACTCCAGCAATATTCAAAAAACAAAAGAACGACAAAAGCTGGAAATCTGAAACCAAAACAGAAATTGTGGGAAAGTCTCAGTAGCTCTGAAAGCATCGATAGAGAGAAATCAGAGTTAATATTTTGGTTTTGTTTTGAAGGAGGGCCACTGGACCTGTAATGTTAAATCTGATTTCTCTTCACAGATGCTGCCAGAGCCGCTGCGGTTTCCAGCAATTTCTACTTTTGCTCCATCAGTTTTCACTCTGTTTTCTACCTTATTCTACACAGTCAATGAAGTAGGATTAATGTAGCTCTTTTGAATGGTCTGCTGTGAGATTTTGTGACTTAGTAGTGTCACTTCTGCCTCCGAACCAAAAGGTGGTGGTTCAAGTTCCAGCCCAGAGTCTGAAGCACACCATCTAGATGTGGGGCATCGGGGAAGACTGTGCAGTTGGAGGTGTGAGTTTTGGAGTGAGATATTAAACAGAGTTCCTGTCTGCTTTCCCAGTTCAGTATAAATAATCCATTGTGGCCAACTTTTATCCCTCATTACTGAAAGCCACTAATATATCAATGTTGATTATGGGGCTTTGCCTTGTATAAATTAGCTGCCATTACAACAGCGTATATACTTCAGAAGTCCAGTTGGCCTTGCTCTAATGGATGGGATGGTGCACAGACAGAATGTCCCTTTTCCACATGACCACCAGTGGAGCCCATAACCATGCCAGCCTGGGTCAATGAAGTCTCAGTCATCTGGAGGAATACCCAGCAATGCAGGAAGAAGATTAATGGCTTTCTCCACTTCACCAGCATAAGTGTCTCCAGTTTCTTCCCAGTAAAAGTAACAAAGAGGATTAATGATGGCAGCGCGGTGGACGTGATCTATATGGACTTCAGTAAGGCATTCAACAAGTTTTCTCATGGTAGACTGGTTAGCAAGATTAGATCGCATGGAGTACAGAGAGAATTAGCCATTTGGATACAGAACTGGTTCAAAAGTAGAAGGCAGAGAGTGGTGGTGGATAGTTGCCTTTCAGATTAGAGGCCTGTGACCAGTAGTGTGCCACAAGGATCGGAGCTGAGTCCACTGCTTTTCGTCATTTATGTAAATGATTTGGATGTGAACATAGGACATATAGTTAGTAAATTTGCAGATGACATCAAAATTGGAGGTGTAGTGGACAGTGAAGAAGGTTACCTCGAGTACAACAGGATCTTGATCAGATGGGCCAATGGGCTGAGGAGTGGCAGATGGAGTTTCATTTAGATAAATGTGAGGTGCTGCATTTTGGAAAGGAAAATCTGAGCAGGATTTATACACTATCGGTAAGTTCTAGGGAGTGTTGCTGAATAAAGAGACCTTAGAGTGTAGATTCATTGTTCCTTGAAAGTGGGGTCACAGGTAGATAGGATAGTGAAGAGGGGTGTGGTATACTTTGCTTTATTGGTCAGAGCATTGAATATCGGAGTTGGGAGGTCATGTTGTGGCTGTACAGGACATTGGTTACGCCACTTTTGGAATATTACGTGCAATTCTGGTCTCCCTCCTATCGGAACGATGTTGTGAAACTTGAAAGAGTTCAGAAAAGATTTACAAGGATGTTGCCAGGGTTGGAGGATTTGAGCAAAGGGAGAGGCTGAATAGGCTGAGGCTGTTTTCCCTGGAGCATTGGAGGCTGAGAGGTGACCTTATAGAGGTTTATAAAATCGTGAGGAGCATGGAAAGGATAAACAGACAAGGTCTTTCCCCTGGGGTGGGGTGTCCAGAAGTGGAGGACATAGGTTTAGGGTGGGGACGAAAAGTTTAGAAGAATCCTAAGGGACAACATTTTCACGCAGAGGGTGATGCAGGTCTGGAATGAGCTGCCAGAGGAAGTGGTGGAGGCTGGTAAAATTACAACATTTAAGGGTATCAGGAAGGGTATATGAATCAGATGGATTTAGAGGAATATGGGCCAAGTCCTAGCAAAAGGAACTAGATTAGGTTAGGATATCTGGTCGGCATGGACAAGTTGGACCGAAGGGTCTGTTTCCATGCTATACAGCTCTATGACTCTGTGACCTCACATTTATTCTATCTCTGCTAGTGCACCCTGTCTTCCACTCTAGCTTGACCACTCTTGCTTTTGCCTGCAACACCTTCTGTCACTCATTCTCACCCACTCCAACACCCTACACCATGCCTATCTTCAGAGATACCTAAATGCTCGCTTGGGTTGACTTTGTGCCACCTTTTCTCATCTCGCATAATATCTAGCTCCTCTCCGGCAGAAAACAAGCCTGCATTAGGGCAGAAAAACACAAAACAAAGTGAAAAAAGGCAATGCAAGGCAGATATACTGTGAGTAAACAAGTAACAGCAAGTAAACAGCCCATGGATGCAGTCTGGTCCAGTACATGAGCTGGGTTGTGTCCCTCAGTACAATGTCCTTGCCACAGCTTTGCCAGGTCGTTATCAATTTGGCCTGAGGTGCAGCATTGAACTGCAAGTGGATCAGAGACATGCCATGAGTGTTCCAAGTGGTTAGCGTCTCAGATGCCAATGTCTGCGGATGTAGGTGTATGTAGTAATATGGAACGTGCCATGAAATGTTGGTGCTAGGTGTCCAACAAAGAAATCATTTGGAGCAAATAGCAACCTGAAGTTGCTAGGTACTTGCTCTCTCTTCAATATCAAAAATTCTCGTCATCTACCTCGTTGACATGTTTAGTAAGATAGGTAGCTGAATATTCATGAGATAATTGTATCATTAATAAAGTTAGTAATATTAAGCATTAATCCCCCTTAATTGGTAACTTGTGGTCACTTGTCTCACTCCATGGCAGATGCAGTGAACTGCTCCCAACATCGAGCTAAGCATGGACCCTGCCACGAATCTTAATCATGCCCACATCACTTAGGCCCCTGTGAGATTCTTCCATTTACTTTCACAATTTCCTATTCAGATAGGTGGTGATTTAGACCTGCCTATCAAAGTGATGCACAGCATGAAGTCTCAGGGATCCCCACAAGGGAAGAAAGGGCTGTCAGATAGTATGCCACAGGGAAATCTCAGGCATTTCAGTTTTATTTTCAGTATATATTGGCTGGAACCTGTCGGTCACTTACATACTTAATTGTCAGAATTGTGGTTCGTACTGGAGGCAAGACATTTCTGCATAGCAAAGTGCCTGAAAACAATAATGTGATAATGGCCAGATACCTTATTGACAAAAAATTCACCTCTTCAGACCTACTTAGGATCAATTCCTTCCATTTGAAATTATGTAGTTGGTTGCATTTCGTGTCCTTGAGCATAGTTTGCTCTTAAGTTCATTGAAGTAACAAAATGCTTGCAAAAACAATGAAGAACTCAAGCAATTTCCTGGCATTCATGCCTGGATTGTGCCTTTTGCCATTTAAAACCATTTTGAATGTTGGAGGGGGGGAAGTGAGGTCTACTGTCTGAACTACACTGGTAGTTCTTTCCTGTATTGTCACCATAGCCTCAAATTCAACACGAGTTCTATCAGTCCAAACCTAGAGTGTAAAACCAGTTTAAAAAACCAGAAATTCTTAGAAGTATATGTACTCGTCATACTGGAGCATCACAGCTCTGCAGTGCTGCCACACCCTGCTGTAAATGGTAGTGGGCAATTAAACAAAGCACTGGAGGAGGAGGCTCCATAAATATCCTCATCCTCAATGATGGAAGAGCCCAACACATCATTGAGGAGAAAGTGAGGACTGCAGATGCTGGAGATCAGAGCTGAAAATGTGATGCTGGAAAAGCACAGCAGGTCAGGCAGCATCCAGGGAACAGGAGAATCTACGTTTCGGGCATAAGCCTTATGCCCGAAACGGCGATTCTCCTGTTCCCTGGATGCTGCCTGACCTGCTGCGCTTTTCCAGCAACACATTTTCAGCCCAACACATCATTGCAAAGGATGAGGATGAAGCATTCGCAGCAATCTTTAGTCAGAGGTACAGAGTAGATGATCCTTCTTGACCTCCTCCAATGGCCCTCAGCATTACGGATACCAGTGTTCAGCCAATTCAATACACTCCACATGACATCAAGAAATGATTGGAGGTACTGGATACTGCAAAGGCTATGGGCCCTGACAACATTCTGGTAATAGTACTGAAGACTTGTGCTCCAGAACATGCCACACTTCCAGCCAAGTTACAAGACTGGCATCTACATGACGATGTGGAAAATTGCCCAGGCATATCCTGTATACAACAAGCAGGACAAATCCAAACCGGCCAATTACCACTGTATCAGTCTACTCTCGATCATTAGGAAAATGACAAAAGGTGTCATCAACAATGCTATCAAGCAGCACCTGCTCAGCAATAAGCTGCTCAATGATGCCTCATTTTGGTTCCACTAAGGTTCCTGACCTTATGACAGCCTTGGTTCAAACATGGACAAAAGTATTCCAGAGGTGAGGTGAGAATGACAGCTCATGACATCGTGGCTACAGTCGACCAAGCGTGGCAACAAAGACCCCTGGCAAAATTGGAATTAATGGGAATCATAGAGCAAATCTTCCACTAGTTAGTCATACCTGACACATAGGAGAATGTGGTTGTTAGAGGTGAGTCATCTCAGCTTCAGGATATCTCTTCTGAAGTTCCTTTGGGTAGTGTCCTAGGCCCAACCATCTTCAGTTGTTTCAACAATGACCTTCTCTCCATCATCATGTCAGAGTGGTGATGTTAACCATTGATTGCAAACCATTCAGCGCCATTCATGACTCCTCCAATACTGAAGTAGTCCATTTCCAATGCAACAAGATCTAGGCAATAATCCGGGCTTGGGCTGACAAGTGGCAAGGAACTTCCATGACACACAAATGCCAGGCAATGACCATCTCCAATAAGAGACAATATGACCACTGTCCCTTGACATTCAATTTCAGCTTCCTCTGTTTAATCAACAAGGAGGTCCAGAGCTGTGGGGTGCAGTCAATAAAGTAGATCTAAAGCCAGTCAGGTTAGCCATGAACTTAATGAATGGCAGAGAAGGTTTGAGGTGACCCTCTTCTGTTCCAATTTCTTATGAACTTTACGGTTTGGAAAAATGGCACCCCACGGTTACATTTTCCATGATGTAAGTTCCATCAACCTTGAATTCGGTGCTAAAGTACTTTTAGACTATCTTACTTTATTTTAAACTATAAATTTAAATTCACGATTAGCTGCAGCATTGAGTAAGTTTATATTCCAAAACAAATAACATGGAGTAAATCAAAGGCCTTCAATATGAGACATATCATTAGGAGTTGTCACATTTGGTTAGTATGCTTTCTTTCTAGAGCACGTGAATAGAGAAAAACCAGGTATGAGCAATAAATGTTACAAATAAATCATTCTTTAAGGTGACCAGCACCAAATGAAGTAGAAGCCATTCTTTTTTAATCAATAATAAGCCAGTTATTTCACACGTTTTACATTATTATGAAGACATTTTGGCTTCAGATCAATCAGAATCTACAGTAGAATAGTGATTGGTGTGATTGTAAGTGTATAAAGTTTCCAGACTGAATATGAACATTAAGCTTTAACTAGTACAGTACTTGGAAACTGGAGCAAACACTTACTAATGCAAACGTTCAATTGCATCAACAGAAAGCCAGCAACATAACTTGGGTTTTCCCATTCTATGGGGAGAAAGTGAGAACTGCAGATGCTGGAGATCAGAGCTGAAAATGTGCTGCTGGAAAAGCGCAGCAGGTCAGGCAGCATCCAAGGAACAGGAGAATCGACGTTTCGGGCATAATCCCTTCTTCAGGAATGAGGAAAGTGTGTCTAGCAGGCTAAGATAAAAGGTAGGGAGGAGGGACTTGGGGGAGGGGTGTTGGAAATGCGATAGGTGGAAGGAGGTCAAGGTGAGGGTGATAGGCCTGAGTGGGGTGGGGGCGGAGAGGTCAGGAAGAAGATTGCAGGTTAGGAAGGCGGTGCTGAGTTCGAGGGATTTGACTGAGACAAGGTGGGGGAGGGGAAATGAGGAAACTGGAGAAATCGGAGTTCATCCCTTGTGGTTGGAGGGTTCCTAGGCGGAAGATGAGGCGCTCTTCCTCCAACCGTCTTGTTGCTATGGTCTGGCGATGGAGGAGTCCAAGGACCTGCATGTCCTTGGTGGAGTGGGAAGGTGAGTTGAAGTGTTGAGCCACGGGGTGGTTGGGTTGGTTGGTCCGGGTGTCCCAGAGGTCTTCTCTGAAACGTTCCCCAAGTAGGCGGCCTGTCTCCCCAATATAGAGGAGGCCACATCGGGTGCAGCGGATGCAATAAATGATGTGTGTGGAGGTGCAGGTGAATTTGTGGTGGATATGGAAGTATCCCTTGGGGCCTTGGAGGGAAGTAAGGGGGGAGGTGTGGGCGCAAGTTTTACATTTCTTGCGATTGCAGGGGAAGGTGCCGGGATTGGAGGTTGGGTTGGTGTGGTGTGTGGACCTGAGAGGGAGTCACGGAGGGAGTGGTCTTTTCGGAACGCTGATAGGGGAGGGGAGGGAAGTATATCCTTGGTGGTGGGGTCCGTTTGGAGGTGGCGGAAATGACGGCGGATGATACGCTGTATATGGAGGTTGGTGGGGTGGTAGGTGAGGACCAGTGGGGTTCTGTCCTGGTGGCGGTTGGAGGGACGGGCTCAAGGGCGGAGGAGCAGGAAGTGGAGGAGATGCAGTGGAGGGCATCGTCGACCACGTCTGGGGGGAAATTGCGGTCTTTGAAGAAGGAGGCGATCTGGGTTGTACGGTTTTGGAACTGGTCCTCCTGGGTGCAGATGCGGCAGAGACGCCACCAAGACAGAACCCCACTGGTCCTCACCTACCACCCCACCAACCTCCGTATACAGCGTATCATCCGCCGTCATTTCCGCCACCTCCAAATGGAGGGGGGAGGGGGAAGGGGCGTAATTGACCACAGTTATATTCACATAGTTATTTGATAGGAGCTATTTCAGTCGGAAAACACAGGTAAAAGCCTGATAGAAAACTGAAGTTGCTGAAAAAACTCAACAGGTCTGGCAGCATCTGTGGACAGAAAGCAGTGTTAATATTTTGGGACCAGGTTTTTCTTCAGAAACCTGACTGAATTGTTTCAAAATGGAGTTACTTGAAAGATAGGCATGGACATGGAATTGAGAGAAAACAATGAAACAATGTGTTCAAGCAGTCTGGAAAGGAATGGGAGGTTTTATAGTGTGATCGCTTGCAAGCATTTTTTTATTGACTTTAGCTCTGTTCTCAACACCATAATTCCAACCAAACTCATCTGCAAACCCCAAGACCTAGGACTCTGCTCCCCCCCCAACTCAAACTGGATCTTCGACTTGCTGACCCACAGACTGCAATCAGTTTAAGATAGATGATAACACCTCCTCCGCAATAATCCTCAACACCAGTGCCCTGCATGGCTGCCTACTCAGCCCCTTATTTCACTCCTTATACACTCATGACTGTGTAGCCAAATTCTGCTCTAACTCCATTTACAAATTTGCTGATTACGCTACCTTAGGGTCAGATCTCAAGCAGCCTTGAGACAGAGTATAGGCAAGAGATAGGTCTAACATATGAGGAACGGCTGAGGATACTGGGATTGTATTCGTTGGAGTTTAGAAGATTAAGGGGAGACTTAATAGAGAAGTACAAAATAATACATGACTTGGAAAAGGTGGATGCTAGGAAATTGTTTCCGTTAGATGAGGAGACTAGGACCCGTGGACACAGCCTTAGAATTAGAGGGGGTCATTTCAGAACAGAAATGCGGAGACATTTCTTCAGCCAGAGAGTCGTGGGCCTGTGGAATTCATTGCCACGGAGTGCAGTGGAAGCCGGGACGCTAAATGTCTTCAAGGCCGAGATTGATAGATTCTTGTTGTCTAGAGGAATTAAGGGCTACGGGGAGAACGCTGGTAAGTGGAGCTGAAATGCGCATCAACCATGATTGAATGGCGGAGTGGACTCGATGGGCCGAATGGCCTTACTTCCACTCCTATGTCTTATGGTCTTATGGTCTTATAAAGAGTTTAGTGATATGATGTAAAGACAATAGTCTCTCCCTTAATGTCAGCAAACTGAAGGAGCTGGTCATCAATTTTAGGAAATGGCATGAAGAACAAGTCCCTGTCTGTATCAATGGCATTAAGGTACAGATGTTCGAGAGCTTCAAGTTCCAAGGAGTAAGTACCACCAAGAATCTGTCCTGGTCCAGCCACATTAACGCTACAGTCAAGAAAGCACACCATCGCCTCTACTTCCTCAGAAGGCTAAGGAAATTGGGCATGTCCACAATGACTCTTACCGATTTTTATAAATGCACCATAAAAAGCATCCTATCTGGAGGCATCACAGTTTGGTATGACAATTGCTCGGCCCAAGGCCACAAGAAATTACAGACTGTCGTGAACACAGAGACCATTCCTTAGAGAGCATTCCCTCTGTGATTCCCTCGTTAGGCTCATACTCCCCACCAAACCACCCTCCACATTCAGCACCTTCCCTTGCCATTCATCACAAAAGTCAGCCTTCCATCCATTGTCTCCATCTATACTTCCTGATGCCTTGGGAAAGCAGCCAACATAATCAAAATCCCTTCCTAGCCCAGTTGTTCTTTCTTCAACTCTCTTCCATCTGGCAGAAGATAAAAAAGTTTGAAAACATGTACCAACAGGCCAAGAATAGCTTCTTCCCCACTGTTGTCAGACTTTTGAATGGACCTCTCATACATTAAAGTTGATCTTTCTCTGAATCACCTAACCTGCACATCTTTGGTTTGTGGGAAAAAACCAGAGCACCTGGATTTTTAGGACTGAGTGGGAATCCTGAGTCCCAAGGGTACAAATTTTCAAAGGGTGGCATCCTAATTAGCTGGCTATGCGTTTGCTGTGTACAGACTCCTTTAAGCAGCTTGGGAACCTTGGTAATACCTGTGAAGGATGGACAGACTCGGTGAGGGCATATCGCCATAGATCCGCCCACAGTTATCAGGCCATTATAGGAAAGCAGGAGAAAGGAGACCATTTCTCTGAAGGATTATCCTCATAACTGAAGTTCCTCATCTGTGGAACCACACTTGTAAACTGCTTCTGTACTCTCTCAAATGCATTCACATCTTTCCTTTAATGTAGAGGTCAGAACTGGATACTGAAGGCTAACAAGGGTCATCTACAATTTCAACATCACCTCCTTGTTCTTGTACTCTATGCCACTATTAAAAATCCAATTAATAAATTATTTACTTTCTGCTGTCTCTACCTGTCCTGCCACTCCCAATGATCTGTGCATTAATACACATATATCTGCTCCTGCACTCCCCCTTAGCCTTGTATTCCTTAGTTTATATTGCCTTCCTGCCAAAATGCATTATCTCACACTTCTCTGCATTGAAACTTATCTGCCACCTATCTGCCAACTCCACTGCCTATTTTATGTCTTTCTGGAGTTCCACACTGTCCTCATTGTTGACAATTCTTCCAAGTTTGTGTTAATAGACAATAGGCACAGGAGTAGGCCATTTGGCCCTTCTAGCCAGCACCACCATCATTATGATCATGGCTGATTATCCACAATCAGTATCCTGTTCCTGCTTTATCCCCATAACCCTTGATTCCACCATCTCTAAGAGCTCTATCCATCTCTGTCTTGAAAGTATCCAGAGACTTGGCCTCCACTGCCTTCTGGGGCGGAGCATTCCATATATCCACCACTCTCTGGTGAAGACGTTTCTCCTCAACTCTGTTCTAAATCGCCTACCCCTTATTTTTAAACTGTGTCCTCTGGTTCTGGAATCACCCATCAGCAGAAACATGCTTCCTGCTTCCAGAGTGTCCAATCCTTTAATAATCTTATACATCTCAATCAAATCCCCTCTCATCCTTCTAAACTCATGTGTATACAAGTCCAGTCGCTCTAATCTTTCAGCATATGATAGTTCCGCCATTCTGGGAATTGACCTTGTGAACCTGTGCTGCATTCCCTCAATAGCTAGAATGTCCTTCCTCAAACTTGGAGATCAAAACTGCACACAATACTCAAGATGCAGTCTTACCAGGGCCCTGTACAGCTGCAGAAGGACCTCTTTGCTCCTATACTCAATTCCTCTTGTTATGAAGGCCATTAGCTTTCTTCACTGCCTGCTGTACCTGCATGCTTGCTTTCATTGACTGATGCACAAGAACACCTTGATCTCGTTGAACTTCCCCTTTACCTAACTTGACTCCATTTAGATAGTAATCTGCCTTCCTGTTCTGGCCACCAAAGTGGATAACCACACATTTATCCACATTAAACTGCATCTGCCATGCACCTGTCCACTCACCTAGCCTGTTCAAGTCACACTGTATTCGCATAACATCCTCCTCACATTTCACCCTGCCACCCAGCTTTATGTCATCAGCAAATTTGCTATATTACTTTTAATACCTTCATCTATATCATTAATGTATATTGTAAACAGTTGCAGTCCCAGCACCGAACCTTGTGGTACCCCACTGGTCACTGCCTGCCATTCTGAATGGGACCCGTTTATTACTACTCTTCGCTTCCTGTCAACTAGCCAATTTTCAATCCAAGTCAGTGCCTTGCCCCCAATACCATGTGGCCTAATTTTGCTCACTAATCTCCTATATGGGACTTTATCAAAGGCTTTCTGAAAGTCCAGGTACACTACATCCACTGCCTCTCCCTTGTCCATCTTCATAGTTATATCCTCAAAAAATTCCAGAAGATTAGTCAAGCATGATTTCCCCTTCGTAAATCCATGCTACTCTGACTATCCTGTTTCTGCTATCCAAATGAGTCATAATTACATCTTTTATAATTGATTCCAGCATCTTTCCCACCACTGACGTCAGGCTAACTGGTCTATAATTCCCTGTTTTCTCTCTCCCTCCCTTCTTGAAAAGTGGGACAACATTAGCCACCCTCCAATCTGCAGGAACCGATCCTGAATCTTGGAAAATGATCACCAATGCATCCATGATTTCTAGAGCCACCTCCTAAAGTACCCTGGGATGCAGACCATTGGGTCCCGGGGACTTATCAGCCTTCAGACCTAACAGTCTATCCAACACCATTTCCTGCCTAATATAAATTATCTGCAAACTTTTAAATTGCCCCCTACACACCAAAGTGAAGATCATTAATGTAAATCATGGAAAGCAAGGATCCCGGGGAACTCCACTACAAATCTTCCTGCAACTTGAAAAATATCTTTACTCTTTATTTCTGATCACTTAGTCAATTTTGAATCCACACTGCTACCGACCCTTTTATTCTGTGACCTATAACTTGCCTCATCAATCTGTTGTGTATCAAATGTCTTCTGAAAGTCCATGTACACCACATCATGAGTATTATCCTCATTAACCCCTTGTGTTACATCTTCAAAAACCTCCATTATTTCTCCTTTAGAAATCCATGGTGATTCTTCCTAATCAACACACATTTTTCAATCAAGCCCGAGCCCACAACCTTCACTGATCACTGAAGTCAGAGCTATATTCTCACAAGAACTCAAACCTTGAATCTCCAATGTTTCAGCATTATAATAATGCAACTGAATCCCTTACCCATAAGGACCACAGAATCAAAAATAAGAACTAATAAGCTGCACTTTTTAAACTGTACATTGTACAGTAGGCCTGGGAAACATGAACAGCTGTGCAAAATACATAGTGTATTGGTTCTGAGTGATACCGGTTCAACTTAACTTGGGAGAATTCCCTTTGGGAATGAGTGGCTGTTCTTGATTTCCCAGAATTTTAAACTAATATCAGCACTCAGGGATCTCTTACTGTTACTAAGTGAATGCAATGTTTTTCTTTTTCTCAGTAATCATGCTTTAATTAGTTTATCCTCCCAGTTGAGCCACATAACAAACCTGAGAGGAAGTTATGTTGTGTTCACGTCATTGTGAATGCCTGTGTTATTTGGCCTCTGTAAAGTACAAACAGGCTTACAGATGAGGTGCATTGTAACCAACTGCAGAAGCAGGCCTGCACTTCTTGCAAGTAGGATTTGTTTTTAAAGTCTGCGTTATACAGATTATACTGATGAAAGAGATCTGTAAATGGTTTGGCAATTATCAGCAGATGTTTTTTGAAACAACTTTTTAAGTCTCCCCCAAAGCTGATTAAGATATTCCTGATGCAGGAGGTGCAAGTCACCATTTTAAGTGGGACAAGCCTTGGTTATATATTGTACTTATGATTCAATCTACAAATCCTGTTGAATATTAAGCTGTGGTATGATTAAAGGGTAGTAGTAGAAGATTAATAAGCTAGGATTTTAATGAAAGGCTCTGTTTTTCAACCATTAGTGCCTTAATTTAGTTACTCATCGAGGAAGATTTCTTATCAGTATAATGTTCCCTGCTCCTCAGCACTGGGTTTGCTATCAGCAGATTAAACTTTGTTAATAAAACAGCACAAGTTTTTTTTTTCTCTATTAGCTAACACACTGGGGTTGAATTGCCTCAGAGCTTTCTCCTAGTTTAACCCCGTACCCTGGTAAATGGAGTGCCCACAGCACTTGTGGCAATGTTGAGGCAATGATCAGGATAAAACTCTGAGGAAATTCAGTGCAATTAACCTTGTCCAATTGATTATAACCCACCAACTTTCATTGGTTACTCAACAACAAGTGGATTTAAGTAGCACAAACCAGAACAAAACTCAATCTTTTGATTAAACATAAATTTGATGATGATTGAGTGGAACCTCTATTTTTGACTTAAGCTCTGCTTTTGTTTCTCAGGGGTCCAGATGTCTCTAAGTGGCATCCTGGAATTTAGAAAACACAGTAATGCATTGACATTAGATAACTGTGGACTGCTTTTGTCCGCATTACAGAGGAGGAGGTGCTCGATATCTTGAACGCATAAAAGTGGATAAATCCCCAGGACCTGATCAGGTTGACCTTAGAACTCTATGGGAAGCTAAGGAAGTGATTTCTGGGCCCCTTGCTGAGATACTTATATCATTGATAGTCACAGATAAGGTGCCGGAAGACTAGAGGTTGGCTAACGTGGTGCCACTATTTAAGAAGGTGGTAAGGAAAAACCAAGGAACTACAGACCGGTGAGCCCTACATCGGTAGGGGCAAGTTACTGGAGGGAATCGTGAGGGACAGGATTTGGACAGGCAAGGACTAATTAAGGATAGTCAACAATACTTTGTGTGGGGGAAATTATGTCTCATGAAACTGATTGAGTTTTTTGCAGAAGTAAAGAAGAGGATTAATGAGGACAGAACAGTGGATGTGATCTATATAGACTTCAGTAAGGTGTTTGACAAGATTCCCCACGTGAGACTGGTTAGCAAGGTTATATTTCATGGAATACAGGG
Source organism: Chiloscyllium plagiosum (assembly GCF_037043375.1). NCBI lineage: Eukaryota > Metazoa > Chordata > Chondrichthyes > Orectolobiformes > Hemiscylliidae > Chiloscyllium > Chiloscyllium plagiosum. Next base: position 25,891,134 of record NW_028270149.1, on the reverse strand, counting down.
AGAACTAGCCACTTGGATACAGAACTGGCTCAAAGGAAAAAGACAGAGGGTGGTGGTGGAGGGTTGCTTTTCAGACAGGAGGCCTATGACCAGTGGTGTGCCATAAGGATTGGTGCTAGGTCCAATGCTTTTCGTCATATATTTAAATGATTTAGATGTGAACATAGCGGGTATAGTTAGTAAGTTTGCAGATGACACCAAAATTGGAGGTGTAGTGGACAGTAAGGAAGATTATCTCAGAGTCCAACGGGCTCTTGGATTAGATGTGCCAATGGGCTTAGGAGTGGCAGATGGAGTTTAATTTAGATAAATATGAGGTGCTGCATTTTAGAAAGGTGAATCAGAGCAGGATTTCACACACTTAATGGGAAGGTCCTGGGGAGTGTTGCTGAATTAAGAGGTTTTGGAGTGCAGGTTCATAGTTCCTTGAAAGTGGAGTTGCAGATAGATTGGATAGTGAAGAAAGTGTTTGGTATGCTCTCCTTTATTGGTCAGAGCACTGAGTATAAGAATTGGGAGGTCATATTGCGGCTGTACAGGACATTGACTAGGCCACTTTTAGAATATTGCGTGCAGTTTTGGTCTCCCTCCTATCAGAAGGATGTTGTGAAACTTGAAAGGGTTCAGAAAATATTTACAAGACCGTTTCCAGGATCGAATGACTTAGCTTTAGGGAGAGTCTGAATAGGCTGGCACTGTTTGCCCTGGAGTGTCAGAGGCTGAGGGGTGACATTATAGAGGTTTATAAAACCATAAGGGGCATGGATAGGATAAATAGATAAGGTCTTTTTTCCCTGGGTAGGGGAGTCCAGAACTACAGGGCATAGGTTTAGGGTGAGAGAGGAAAAAATTAAAAGGTACCTCAGGGGCAATCTTTTCACACAGAGGTAGTGCATGTATAGAATGAACTGCCAGAGGAAATGGTGGAGGCTGGTTCAATTATAACATTTAAAAGGCATCTGGGTATATGAACGGGAAGGGTTTAGAAGGATATGGGCCAAGTTCCGGTAAATTGGATTAGATCAATTTAGGATATCTGGTTGGCATGGACCAGTTGGATCAAAGGGTCTGTTTCTGTGTTGTACATCTCTATGACACTCTATGCTTTTGTTGCTGTTCAGCTCCAACTTTGACAATGTTGCACCCGTCCCCACACGAATAATCATTTATGTAACATATCTGTTGACAATTTAGATAATCCCAATACTGGCTTGGAAGGGAAGGACTCTCACAGTGGAGTTCCTAGCTCTGAGCCAGGTCTAAGTGCCACCTACTCCAGAGGTGTGTGGAAACATCTATGAACACATTGATTAGAAACCAGATTCTTTTGGTGCAGGCTTAGTGTCTCTACCTCTGGGTCAGAAGGCCTAGGTTCAAGTTCCACCTGCTCCAGAGGTTTGTTATTAAATATCTGGAAAGGTTGACTTTCAAAAAAAATAGAAATTGCTATCTGCACAACAGATCATACCTGAAATTGCCATTGTAATAAAGGAGCACTATCCCTTTAAGATTCCCTTCTTACTGTGTATGGAAAATGTTTGCCTTTAATGCTACTTTGAAGTGGAAGACTCAGTGTTTGGTGAGACTTCTATTCAGAACTCCGAGAACAGCAAACCTTGTTGACTTATTTAAGTGCATTATGCTCATATAGAGCCAAAAATGAATTGGCGGGGCATGAAGCCAGCAAATGAATTATTGTCCTTTTGTAAAGGGATCCAGGGATCTCTGATCCTCCGTCTCAGGAGTTTTACCCAGTACTTTTACAAGGAGTGAACATTCATTGATCGTCATACAGAAAAAAAGGCAAATACATGCAAAGGAATACACAAATGTGTCCAGCCAAAAAGAGCAATAGCTGTAATGGTTTAACTTAGTGCTGCGTATAAGAAATGTAGCGCATTCACAGAATTGGCAAGCCAGTCCTTATCAGTACAAGATAGCATCATTCACATGGGATAAGAACGATAGATAATGAGGATGTGACTTTAATATATAGGTTCCATAAGATGGGGCAGGGACAGATCTAACATCTAGAAGTGGGTCAATGTCAGGTATTCCTGTATGGCACGTATGGTGTGTTGGGAGGAGAGGAAAGGCAACAACTTGAGACTCCAAATAATTTGATTTCTCCCTGAGGCAGTTCAGGGCATCAGTAAGGGAGGAAATGAATCTTTCAGATCTTAGTCTAACTGGATTCCTGACCATTCCTGCTGTGACACATTTTGTTGGAGCAGGGGTAGTGAGCTAGCAATGGCAAGTCCCTGACAGTACTCAAGCGAGCCAATTCTGTCAGAATCTGTCTTGAATAATTTTCACTTCAACAATTACTTCTCAAAACAATTCCAATATCACCTCATGCAGTGAAGCTGGTGGAGTATGACGTAAAGCAGGGAGGGCAGTGGGTGAATCCCCTTGGACCATGTCTGCTTCCTGTCATTGCTGGTGTGATCGGTCTGGGATTTTTTTCCCTCTTTCAATCTGTTTGAGAGCTTTAACTAAAATGCGTCAACAGATCATTAGAGTCTGGGAAAGTATAAAATAGGAAGCAGACTCACTCTCAGGGAATCTCTTTGCTTTACGTCACCCTAGTGAATCCTTTCCATTGTTCTATGGCAGTGGAGAATACACAGGGCTGTGTCGAGACCTGTAAATGGGGATATCATAAAGTATTTGCAAGCAAAAAATTTAAACAGCTCCATGTTTCACCTATGCAAACATTCATAGCATTCTATACTACTTGCCCATATAATAATGTTATTCTTTAAAGGAGCTAGCCAGTGGGAAAATCCATCACCCACTTTCACAGGTGTTTAGAAATTCTTCTCATCATTACATGCAATAACATTGCAAATGTTTTCCCAAGTATGCCCTCCCTGCTATCTTTTACAAATCATAAACAAATTATAAAAGAATGAATTGCCAATTTCATGATATCAAGTAATCTTCCTTGATTGGTACAGCGATGGGGGCTGTTGTAGTAATGGTTGGCCATTCTGACACTTTCATGTTACTAGGCTAATTCCACAAAACTTGATCAATGATTGTATCATTAGATTTCACAGTTTTAACCTTGCTTGCTTACCGAAGTAAATGATTTACCATTCCAAGTTGCATATGCTCTGTTTCCCATCCTATTTCTATTATCATTGAGATTAGAAATTAATCATAAAAATAAATTAGTGTGTGAAGTTGCAAGTCTTGGCGATCACATCTATTCAGCCCTAAGTTACTCTACGGATTTTCCTTAAAAAAACCTAACAGGGTGCAGCCAAACATAAATAGGACATGCAGTATACAGTAAGTGCACAGAAAAATAACTTGAAGCCATAGTTTTCATCACTAATAGGATACAAAAGTAATTTAATGGAGTCCAACTTTTGTATATGGCTAAAAATTCAAAACTGCTGAAAACACTCAGCAGCACAGGCAATATCTGTGAAGTTAAAAATCACACAACACCAGGTTATAGTCCAACAGGTTTAATTGGAAGCACACTAGCTTTCGGAGCGACGCTCCTTCATCAGGTGATTGTGGAGGGCTCGATCGTAACACAGAATTTATAGCAAAAATTTGCAGTGTGATGTAACTGAAATTATACATTGAAAAATTGATTGTCTGTTAAGTCTTTCATCTGTTAGAATACAGTGATAGTTTCACTTCTTTCATGTGTAAATGTGTAAGTCGAGCCCTCCACTATCACCTGATGAAGGAGCATCGCTCCGAAAGCTTCCAATTAAACCTGTTGGACTATAACCTGGTGTTGTGTGATTTTTAACTTTGTACACCCCAGTCCAACACCGGCATCTCCAAATCATGACTAATATCAGTGAAGACAGCTTTCATCAAAATGGAGGAAATTAGAGATTTAACTCATTGTGGAAGTTACTTAGCAATGGGTTATCAGTACTGCCATGGCCAGATTTGAACCTTGTGAGAGTTATAATTACACTTATGTAATGCCATTTCTAATAGCGATAAATCTTTTTGATTCTGTGCATTACACCTCAAGAATATTGCTGACATCCAAATGGTTTGATTATCAAACTCTTTTTATTAGTTTTAACTCCCTCCAGTTTCAGTGCTTCCCCATTTGCTGTTATTGTATGATCAACCTGCTCAGGCATGCTATGATACTCATTTGGACTTCAACCCAGACCTCTCACTTTTATAATGGCATTGGCTTCAATGGTCTATTCAATCAAAACTAAACTTTACATTTTCAATGATTAAGGACCGTCGAAGCCAAAGGTCCAAATTTTTGAGTTGCTGGAGTAGCCTAATATTGTAAGTTCTTACCCCAAACAGGGCACTTCCCCTTTTCCATGGGGGGAGTAGAGTCAGGTTGGGTTTTATGAGTGTACGGTTTACAGAGAAAGCTGGCCACTTAAATCACCTGCTCACACCACTGAAGCGGGATTTCAGGATCCATGTAATGCAGAACCTGGAGTGTGTAAAGTGTAAACTAATTTACTAGCCTGGAAAGAAAAGGTAGCATCTGGATATGATCCTGGGACATCTTTGTATGTAAGGGAATGTGGTGATCAAGTATCCTTGGTATGGTCAGTTATTCCATAGGATTGTTAACAGCAGAGATTATGCCTAAAAAGTGCATAAACTTCTCGGTATCATATTCTAACAGGTGTTAAACCTGTCAAGAAGTGTCAAAAACTGTTGAGAAGTGTCAAACTTGTGAAGAACTGTCAAGAAGCAACAAACATGTCCAAAAATCTATTTTTATGAAATGCCTTTCTTAACAATATAGAACTTGAAATATTATAACTTTAGAATTATTTTCCTCTGTGCATGGATGCTTATAGATATAAGATAGGTTGGTGTGGTACGTTAAGGGATTAGTTAAGGGAACTATTGATTGGTATGAGTTGGTATGAAGGGCCATATAGAGGAAAGGTAAGAGAGACATTGGATGCTGCAGGGAGTATGAGGGGCCGGGGAAATGGGTAAAGAGAATTAGGTAGCATGAGTTGACATGTGAGGCAGGTGTATGAGATTTGAGGGCTGGAGGAATGTTTCATATTTTCTTATTTTATTTTAATGTCCAGACATGGTGCCTAACAGGAGGATTTCCCCACTGTCAACCTTGACAACTGACACTTCCCAGGTCACCAGGCTCAACATCTAAATCAACCCACTCCCTTCAGATCAAAAATGAAGAGTGTGGCCAGCCATGTTTAAAGGCCAGGTTCACAAAGCTGTGATTTCTCCTGTCTCTGTTCACCCAAACTAGGAATGAAAATCATGACCTAATTCAATAATTTATTCAGCTTTGTCTTGTGAAAATAAAAGCTCCTCAGATGAAACAGTATAAGTTAATATATTCATAGATCATTTATGCACACCTCCACATGATTCTTTCACATTTAAAGGAGACAATGGAGTGGTGGTAATGTCACTGGGCTACTAATCCAAGATGTGAGGCCAATGTACCAGGTAGTGGGTTCAAATCCTATCCTTGACAGATAGCAAAAGATCTGGAATTAAAAGCTGGCCTAATTAAAGACAGCAAAGGATTGTGGGCCTATTCTCTCATTAGACAGAGATGACTGGTAGTGGATTAACCTGAGGGTCAGCACACCAGGCAAAGGGAGACAGCAAATCAACCATCCGGCTAACAGAGTTAACCAACCCCCAAATGGCAACTGTGTGTTGACTGTTGTAAAAACCCATCTGGTTCACTATGTCCTTTACAGAATTGTTACAATGCAGAAGTGTCTGCACCAGCCCCCTGAGATTTTGACTTAGTGCCACTCTCCTGTCTTTCCCCTGTAAACCTGCATACTGTTACTTTTTTAAAAATATTTTTATTGAAAATGTAACATGTTTTTACAAACTTACAAAATAAAAAACACAAGTACAAACACTAATATACAATTAAATATTCAATAAATAATAACCAAAACTTGTCAAACAAAAAGAAGAGATAAAGATAAAAATAGAAAAAGACAAAACTCAACTAACTACTAATCTAACCTATAACTAATCAGAGCGTATAATAAAATATTTTACATTACTCAAGAAAAAAAAGGATAACATAGTAATGAAATAGTGAAGTACATACTCGGAACGAATTAAAATCCAGTCATGATAAAACCCATATTCATGCAGGATTCCTCCCCCAAGGGGCCCCGGACCAGCCAGAACCGCTAGCACAACTAGATGAAAGCCCTTGACAAAATGGCCGAAATATCTCTATCTATGTAATTCAAGAAGGGCTGCCATATTTTATAGAATAATTCAGTTTTTTTGGTGCACCATATTTGTAAGGAAGACAAAGGGAATACATTCTATGATTAATCTGTGCCAATTCGGAAGTCCTGGAGGGCCCTCAGCTACCCAGTTTACTAAGATATTTTTCCTTGCACAAAAGGAGAGAATGGAAAATAATTTCCTCCTGTGCTTATCCAGGGAAGGCAAGCTTGAAAAGCCCAGGAGAAGTGATACTGGATCTACTCTAATTTCCGTTCCCAAGATTTCTGTCAAAGCATTTGCTACTCTGACCCAGTATTTGCGGATCTTATGACATGTCCATAAGCAGTGTGCGAGAGTGCCCACCTCTATTTTACATTTGGGACACATTGGAGATGCTCCTGCCCTAAATTCTGTCAATCGTTCCGGTGCTATATGAGCCCTATGGAGTATCTTTAACTGAATGGCCTGGGTTCTATTACAGATGGAGATTTTTCTGGCATTTTCCCAGATGTCATCCTACATTTCTGTGGATATTTCCAACCCCAATTCCTGATCCCATGTTCTCAGCAAACGTTCCATGTCTTCTGACACTTCGTTACGTAATAAATGATAGAGAGTGCTGACCGAGGGTAGACCCATTGGCCACAACACTCTACGTTCTCTATCTGATTTATAAAGGCTATCTAATAATGTAGTCTTCTTCTGTATGTAACCTCGAATTTGGAAGTATCGAAAGAGGTCTCCATTAGGTAGTCCAAATTTCTGGTGCAGCTGTTCAAAAGACATCAAGACCCCCTCATCAAACAGATCCCCTAGATCTCCAGGATTTAAATGTGGCGTCTGTGAGCCCCGGTTGAAAACCCCATGCCCCCATTATATGAGTATAAGGGGGAGGTTTTATGTGAATTACCCTCGTTTCGCTGCATTATCTTCCAGGCTTTAATTGTGTTTTAATACTATAGGGTTTTTACAATGGTCCATAATGACTTTCATCTTATCTAAAAATAAGAGATTAATAAGAGGGCACTTTACTTGAGAAGCCTCGATATCCAGCCAGATTGATTGCGGGTCAGATGAGACCCAATCGGCTATGTAGCTTAATAGAGAACTCAGCTGATACTTCCTAAAGTCTGGAAAATCCAGCCCTCCCCTTGCCTGTGGAAGCTGTAGCTTCTTTAACTTAATAAGGGGCCGTCTATGATTCCAGATGAAAGAACTAAGCCAACCATACAATTTGCGCAGTGCCGGCCTCAGCAGTATCACCGGGAGCATTTTCATACTGTATAAGAGATGGGGCAAATCATTCATTTTAATTAGAGCTATTCTACCTAGCCAGGAAATTGGAAGATCCCCCCAATGTTGAAGGTCCTGCCTTATTCTTTCCAGTAGATGCACAAAATTGACCTTGTACAGCTGACCAAATATTGGGGTAATAAAAGTACCTAAATATAAAAAAACCCTCCAGAAACCACCAAAAGGGAAAGTGAGATCCATCCAAAAAGTGGGACATACTAGCGATACCACCAATCGGCATGGCCTCCGATTTTGAGAATTTAATTTTGTAGCCTGAGAATGTACTAAATAAATTAATAACTTGGATCAGGCGGGGCACGGACATCAAGGGATTACTAAGAAAAAGGAGAACATCATCTGCATAAAGGGTAATTTTATGCTTACCTGTGCCAACTCTCGGGGCCGTTATATTAGAGTCAGCCTGTATAGTTTCTGCTAGTGGCTCAATTATTAGCGCGAATAGCAACGGTGAGAGAGGACATCCCTGACAGCAGCCCCTACCCACACTGAAGCTATCCGAGCCTAAGCCATTGGTGATCACACAAGCTTTGGGGTCATTATACAATGTTGAGACCCATTTATCAAATACCTTTCCAACACCAAACCTTTCCAGTGTATAGAACAGGTATGACCATTCAACCCTGTCGAATGCCTTCTCCGTGTCCAACGAGACTACTATTCCCGGTATTCTTTCCTGATGACAGACTTGAATCACATTCAAAACCCTTCTAATATTATTAGATGATTGACAGCCCTTGATAAACCCTGTCTGGTCCTCTTTTATGATATATGGCAATACCCTCTCTAGCCTCAATGCTAATGTTTTAGAAAGAAGTTTAAAATCAACATTTAGCAAAGATATTGGTCTGTATGATGTGCAATCTTCTGGGTCCTTTCGTTTTTGAGAATGAGGGAGATATTCGCCTCTTTCAACGAAGGTGAGAGACAGCCCTGACTATATGAGTAGTTGTACATGTCCATAAGTGGACCAGCTAATACTCCTGTAAATTCTTTATAGAATTCAACCTGAAATCAATCTGGCCCAGGTGCCTTACTGTTCTGAAGCTGCCTGATTGCGTCAAGTCTTCCTGGGTTGTTAGGGGAGCATTCAGGACCGATACCTGTACTGGGGTTAAGTCCAGAAAGGCCAGTCTTTTAAAGAAGGACTGCATCTTCCCGGCTCTATCTTCACAATCCTGCGATTTATACAAATCAGAGTAAAACTTTCTGAAGATTGTGCTGATCCTTTTATGATTGTGAGTCAGAGTACCAGCTCTTTCCCTAATGGACATGATAGCTTGAGGGGCCTTTTGTTTCCTTGCGAGAAATGCTAGGTATCTACTAGGCTTATCGCCAAATTCATATAATTGTTGCTTTACAAATAATATTTCCCTCTTTGCCGTTTGGGTAAGCGCAATATTCAGGGCTGTCCTAAGGGCTGTAATCCTTTGTAATTTAGCAACAGAGGGCCTATCAACGTACGCTGTCTCAGCTGCCTTTAAGCGAGCCTCGAGTAGACCATGTTGTTCTCCCTTTAGTTTTTTCTGGGTCGCCGAGTATGAAATAATCAGACCCTGCGCATAAGCCTTAATAGTCTCCCACATCATTGACAGGTTACTAGCCGTACCTGAATTAATTTCCAAAAAAGTTTTGAATTCTTGAGAGAAATATTTTACAAATTTACTATCCTTCATTAAGAAAGAATCCATACGCCAATGTCGGGGAGATGTCTCACTGTTCCTAGTCTTGATTTCCATATACACTGCAGCATGATCAGAAATTATGATGTTACCTATTTTGCAGGATAATATGGAATTCAAAAAGGTTGAGAGGGAAAAAAACTTATCAATTCTAGTATGACACTTATGTGAATTAGAATAGAAAGAGAAAGTACCTCCACACATCTACTAATCCTAACTCTTTATTCAAATCCGCCAATTGCCTGGATCTGCAGTACTCTTGAGTATCTTGTCTATCTCCGGATCTATAATGCAATTAAAGTCTCCCCCTATAATTGTATGATGATCCCCAAGAGCCATCAGTTTGGAGAAGGCTTCCATTATAAATTTGAAAGGGTGACAATACAGATTCAAAATCCCATATTCCTCTCCATTTATAAGGGCTTTCATCAGTATGTGCCGTCCAGGTTCATCTTTTATCTGACTTAGAATTTTGAAAGGGAGATTCTTCCGAATAAGAATGACTACTCCCCTACTTTTTGAACTGAAAGATGAAAAGAAGGCCTGATCAAATCCACCCTGTTGTAATTTCAAGTGTTCTTTATCAGTAAATGTGTCTCCTGTAAGAGAGCTATATCAACCCTTTCCTTTTTGAGGTTTGATAGTATTTTCTTCCTTTTGATTGGCGAATTACTCCCCTTGACATTCCAGGTGCACCATTTAATCGAATGACTAACCATAATTGTCCAGGCAAGTCCGAGACCCCCCAGGAGGAAGAACCCCATCCAAAATACCCCGAGCATAGACCATAGAAAAATTCACAAAAATAGAGATTCTTTAATACACTCACACCAATATAGTAAAAAACTATTTCTAAATTAAAAAAAAATATTTAAAAGGAAATTTTCCCCCTTGCTTCCAGGGGGCATCACTTCCTTTCCGAAAACCCATCATATCCTCTCCCAACCAGTGCCCCACCCTCGGCCCAGGCACCCCATAATAAAATAAAAAAATTCAAGTGTACTATAAAGCTAAAGTTAACAGTGAGTACCCTACCCCCCCCACCCACACCAACACCGAGATACATTTAGTAATATTAATACCATGTATAAACATATAAAACTATAAAGTTACAGTCTCAGCAAGTAATAATTAAGTATAATAACACAAAATAAAAGGGGGAAACAACCCCACTCGAAAAGAAAGAGATAAGGTAGGACAAGGCAGGCACCCCTCCTCACCTGAATCAACTAGACCGCCTGGCCTACATATAAAAAAAGAAAATCGCATAGTGGAGAACAAATAAGCCCCCCTCCCTAACCCCCGGAGATGATATTAAACAATAAAGGGAATAAGAGAAAAAAAAGGGGTAAACCGGGGTGGGTGGGGTGGGGGGGGGGGAGCAGAACAGCATCATTAACAACACGAATTAATTCTTACAAACTATTTAAGAGAGTCCAAAAATTCCTTGGCCTTCGCTGGTGATCCGAAGTTATAGACGGACACTTTGTGATTAAAACATAGCGTCGCAGGGTAGCGCAGGGTGTATTGAATGTTTAAAACCCTTAGATGCTTCTTCGTTTCAAGAAATGCCCCCCTCTTGCAGACCAAAGCTGGGTAAAAAGCCTGAAACAGCATAATCTTGGATCCTTTGTAAGTCATGGCTTGGGGATCTTTCCCGAGATTTCTGGAGGCTTCCAGGAGCATTTGCTTCTCTCTGTAACACTGAAGCCGGAACAGGACCGGGTGAGGGCGCTGGTCCGACCGGGGCCTGCGTATTGCAACCTGGTGGGCCCATTCTACCTGCACCTGGCCTGATCCAGCCTCCAGCTTCAACATCTGAGGGTGCCACTGCTCCAAAAACACTGTAAGCTGGCCTTCCTCTTCCCGTTCGGGAAGGCCCAGCAAATGAATATTTTTTCGACGACCCCGATTCTCGAGGTCGTCAATGTGATCTTGTAAGGTCCGTACTTGCTGTTCGAGAGTCCGGACCCGAGCCACGGCCAATTCTGCAGCAGCCTCAGAGGTCGTGGCCTTTATCTCCTCCCCTCCAACTCGATGTTCGATTTTTACAATGTCTCAGTCGTGCTTTTGCAGCGTGACTGAGAGTGATTCCCACCTGCTTCTGAACTCCTCTATGAAGACGTCGATCTTCTCTTCCAGCTTGGTAATCACTGCAACAAGGCTCGCCATTGTAGGTAAGTCCCCCGGGGCGACTGTGGATGCCTCTGCTGCAGCTGGGGAGGGTGGGGGAGGGGTTCCCGCTTGCTGTGAGCTGCAGGCATTCTTTCCCTTAGTCATTTTAACAAAGCACCAAACTACTCAAGTTTAGTGCAAAATGACTAACTGTATTAAATAAAAGTTATTTTGAATGGTTTGGCAGGTGTGGTGGAGGTGAGCAGCCACTTTGCCTGATTCTTGGGCAGAGTACTACGGACTCAGATTGCTGGGTCGCCGCCATCTTAGATCTCCTACTGTTATTGTTAAAATAATCAATAAATACCTCTTCAACACTTCAGTTTAACCTGCCTCCACTATGTCGCCCAGCAGTGTGTTCCATTCACTAAATATTTGATTTTTAAAATTTGCTCCTTGTATTTTATTCTTTTGCAAAACTCTTCAAACTGTAACCTCTGGCCCTTGATCCACTTACAAGTGGGTACAGATTCCCCCATCCACTCTGCCCAGACCCCTCATGATTTTGAAAATGTCCATCAAATATCCTCTTAGCCTTCTTCTCTCAATAGAAAACAATTTCAATTTCTCCAATTTTCCCTAATAACTGAAGTGTCTCATCCCTGGAATCATCACGTAAATCCCAGTGCATTCTCCAATGTATCCCCAACTATCGTATTGTGGCATGCCCAGAACTTTACGCAATACTCCAGCTGAGGTTCAGCCAGTGTCTTATATAAATTTATCACAACACCTTTCTCTACTTGTCATGTTACCTCTTATGACTTATCTACATATGCAAATAGATCTCGCTGGTTCTGCACCCTTTATTTTATACAGTCTTCATATTCTTTGTACCAAAACGCATTCACTCACACGCTTTTTGCATTGAACTTCATCTGCATCTTTCTGCCTGCTCCTCCAATGTGTGAATTTCTATCCTGCCCCCCTCAGAATTAGGGAAGGAAATCCTTACTTTGTGTGGCCTACACATGACTCCAGACCCACAGCAACATGGTTGACAATTAACAATGCCCTAAAGTAGACAGTCAGTTCCAGGTCTACGAGAGATGGGCAATATATGTCTTGCAAATCACCAATCACCAATCATCAAACACCCGCACCAATCAACCCACTGCCATGTGGCCCAACATTTCAACTCCCTCTCCCACTCTACTGAGGACATGCAGGTCCTGGGCCTCCTCTACCACCACACCCTCACCACCCAACGTCTGGAGGAAGAATGCCTCATCTTCTGCCTTGGAACACTTCAACCCCAGGGCATCAAGGTGGACTTCACCAGTTTCCTCATTTTCCCTCCTCACCACCTTACCCCAGTTCCAACCTTCCAGCTCAGCACCATCCTCATGACCTGCCATACCTGCCAATCTTCCTTCCCACTTATCCGCTCCACCTCCCTCTCTGACCTATCACCTTCATCCCCACCCCCATCTACCTATTGTACTCTTTGCTACCTTCTCCCCAGCCCTACCCCCCGCCCCCCCTCCCATTTACCTCTCCACCCCGGAGGCTCCATGGCTTCATTTCTGATTAAGGGCTTTTGCCCGAAACGTCGATTTTCCTGCTCCTCGGATGCTGCCTGACATGCTGTGCTTTTCCAGTATCACTCTAATCTAGATTCTGATTTCCAGCATCTGCAGTCCTCACTTTTGCCTAATATTTGACTTGCAACCAACATCAACAAAATAGATACATTGGAAATATTTTCCTTCTTTATAGTGGAACATTCCTGGGAAAAATGTGTTACATTTTCTTACAAACTAACAATTATTAAACTTCAAAGTAATTCATTGGCTGTGAAGAACATCGAGGCATATTGAGAAGGTAAAAATCCGTATGTAACAGGGTAATCAATTAAAACTGCAGCTAAGTTTAATTTTTATTAATTCATTCTCAGGATTTGGGTCTCATTGGTGAGGCCAGCTAATATTCCCCACCTTTAATAAGCTGACGGCAAATAACCTCCTGGAGTCATTTGAATTCATTAGAATATTTTTTAACACAACTGAGGAATTTTGTAAGATCGTTTCAGAATACAGTTACGAGTTAATTAAATTGCTGTGGGTCTGGAGTCACATATACATCAGACTCAGAACATTAGTGAGTCAGATGGATTTTACAACAATGCAGTATTCTTCTGGTCACCACACTGATTCTATCTTTTATTTCCAGATTTATTTAACTGACATGTTCTATGGTAGGAGAAAAAAACTGATATCTCTGGATAACTAGTTAAGTGACATAATAACTGAATTGCCATACCTTTCACATAACTAGGTGCTAGGAGAAAAGTCTTCATAAAGATTATTCATCCATCTGAATACCTGATTTCCTCTCTTTATCTCGTTTGCAGTTAATGTTTGTTGTTTTTCTCTTATAAAACATTTCCATAGGAAATATTATCCTGCCTCTTACATTTTGGTGCTAACAGGTCTGCTGTGGTTCACAGCATTTCCTGTTTTTATTTCAAATTTCTACTGCCTGCAGATTTCTTTTTCTTTTTATCTCTTGAAAAGTTTCCTTGCTGATGAACTGGCCAATGATGAAAAGTAAACTTTACAATAGGAATTCTCTAACGCTCCATTTAGTATTTGATTGTTAACCTTTCACCCCAAGGTTTATGTTTCAACAAACAGCACTCCAGGTAACATGCAAGTAGCACCACCTTGTGCTACTTGATTTGTTTTATTTGTTTATTGTATGATTTTAGAAGCATAAGGCATTGTATGACATTTGAGCTGAAATTCTTCTTTAGCTGTGTTGATGGCAATGGTGTATTTGCACCAATGTAAGCCTACACACCCTGTCTGTTGAGAATGCCCTGCTTCTTCATTTGTATGGTTCTAATGAATTCCCAGCATAACTTTCATCGTGCATTGCGAGTAAAAGGGAGGACATTTTTCTGAGCAGGTGTATAAATATGCAACTGCAGCTCCTTAATGCAACAATGCCTGTTATTACTTTCACCGCTGGGTTAAGTTCCATTGTGAGAGATATCAGATGGAAAAACTGAGGTCAAATCAGGCTGCTTGGTGGGTGCAAGGAATTGCAGGACACTATTCCCATAGAAAGTTCGCCACTGTGTTCTGAATTATGCCTCAACATCACAGAAACAGATTATCTAGTCATTATCTCATTTCTGTCTGTGAGAGTTTGTTACGTGCAAATTGGTTACCAAATTTCCTAAATTACATTCCTAAATTACACCAAATTTCCTAAATTACAAGAATTGCTGAATGTCAGAAGTACTTCATTGACATGAGGTGTGCAATGATGTGAAAATCATGAAAAGGACTGCGAATCTTTCCTCCCATCAGTGACACAGCTTCAAAGTGGCCAGTTAATACTGCATATTATGCCGAGGTGAGTTGAGCATCTGCTTATTTCTGAGCACAGTAAGAACTTGCAAGGTCAAATGAAGCATTTGGTAGCTGTAGAGCAACACAATTGAAACCAAATTAAAATAGACAAGACACACCCAAAGATTAGAAAAGGTGATTTTAAAACTAATTCTGCGGGCTGTGTGATTGCAGAATAATGTGTTGCTTCAACTTTATGAAGGTGCCTCGTACATATTTGTCTTGGTGATTAAGTATATTAGAATTGTTAAGAAAGCAGGGATATACCCTAGACATGTCCGATATAATGTACTTCTGAGGTATGTGCAAAGCTGCATTAATGCTTCTGCTGTACACTCTTTGAAATAGCCCTGGCAGGCATGAACAATTGCGTGGAGTCTTCCTTTGCTTTCTTTATCCCTCTGCACCTAGCAAGCACCTGTGTTATTGGCACATCTGAGTAGAATGTCAGGCCCATAATGAATGCAATTTAATAGCTATTATAACACTTAGTAATAAACAGTGACATTACCAAATTCCTGCTCTATCACTAGATAGAGATGACTGGTGGTGGCTTAACCTAAGGATCACTATGCTTCAGGTGAGGGGAGAGGTTGAAAAGGACAATCCTTAATAGTAACGACGATTGGTATGGGAATTGAACCCACACTATTGGTCAGAGTATTGAGTACAGGAGTTGGGATATCATGTTGCGGCTGTACAGGATGTTGGTTAGGCCACTTTTGGAATATTGCATGCAATTCTGGTCTCCTTCCTATTAGAAAGACGTTGTGAAACTTGAAAGAGTTCAGAAAAGATTTACAAGGATGTTGCCAGGGTTGGAGGAATTAAGCTATAAGGAGAGGCTGAACAGGCTGAGGCTGTTTTCCCTGGAGTGTCGGAGACTGAGGGGAGACCTTATAGAGGATTATAAAATCATGAGGGCCATGGATAGGATAAATGGATAAAGTCTTTTCCCTGGGGTGGGGGAGTCCAGAACTAGAGGGCATAGGTTCAGGGTGAGAGGGGAAAGATGCAAAAGGGACCTAAGGGGCAACCTTTTTCACGCAGAGGGTCGTGCATGTATGGAATGAACTGCCAGAGGAAGTGATGGAGGCTGGTACAATTGCAACATTTAAAAGGCATCGGGATGGGTATATGAATAGGAAGAGTTTAGAGGGATATTGGCCAAGTGCTGGCAAATGGGACTAGATTAGGTTGGGATATCTAGTCGGCAGGGACGAGTTGGACTCTATTGGCCAACCAGCTATCCAGTCAACTCAGTTAACTGAGGCCAATAAAGTAACCAAAGTATGTTCTTTAACCATTTCAAAGTTTGAATGGGAAAGCCATAATGATTCATAGCTCAATGTACCCTACACACTTTTCACACAACCATGCAGAGATTTTGAAGGTTAATCCCTGTCCCTTCCTGAGTCAACCAACATAAAGCCAGGTGGTAGGAGAGGTGCAACAATTGACCTCCATGGTTCAGTGACAGTTCCTCTTCTAACAATTGATCCTGTGGGGGATATACTTGTATAAACATTGGGTGTGAACTCAATCAGCTCACTCTGACGGCCTCAGTAGTTAATTCTTACAGCTGTTCACTGTCCAGCCATTTGTGCATGAATGGCCACTGGATGAACTATTGATGGATCTTGGCAGCCACCACCATTAAAGAGCAAGGAGCATTGTATTTGTGGATAGAAAGATCCTACCACCATTTCTTTTTCTTTGACTGGGTGTAAGAACTTACTTGGTCTACAGTCGTAAAGGAACAACTTTGGTTTCTACTGCAGTCATTAATTCTGCTAGGGCATTCCAAGAGCTATGATGCCTTTGATGTAAACTTATTCTCCTAAGCACTCTCTTTTCTCTTCCTTCTCTCTATAAATGTCTATAATTGTTTCTTAAATTCTTTTGTATTGTCTACATTATTGGGCCTTTCCTCCTAATACTTTCCTCTTTTCCCCCAGATAGGGGAGTCCAAAACTAGAGAGCACAAACTTAAGGTGAGACGGGAAAGATTTAAAAGAGACCTAATAGGCAACCTTTTCACAGAGAAGGTGATGTGTATGTGGAACAAGCTGCCAGAGGAAGTGGTAAAGGCAAGTACTACTACAACATTTAAAAGATATTTGAACAGGTACATGGAAAGGAAAGGTATTGAGGGATATGGGCCAAATGCAAGAAAATGGGACTAATTCAATTTAGGAAATCTGGTCGACATGAACGAGTTGGCCAAAGGGCTTGTTTTCATGCTGTATGTCTCTATGACACTAGTATTCACTTCTGTAATCTTTCTAAATTATGTTTTACAAAATCCACAACACAAATGAAAATGAAAATGCAGTTATCGTTTTATCTTGCAATTTTTTTGAGTGTGATTTTCTTTTTAAAATGTTTACTTTTTTTCTTCAGGTCTTTCTGCATTACACAAACAGCCTGGAATGAGGCTTATTCCAAACATCAATCTTGAATATTAATTATATTTCTTTCATCACAGATACTGATGATGGTTTACACCATTTTCTGTTGTAGTGGTGTTCAATTATGTTGGGTTGAATCATCTTGCTATTCCTTTGCTTGTCTTTTTGATAGATTCGCCTAAGCAGAAGTAATGTTTCTGAGTCACAGATTCTCGTGCAGGATCTCAGTGAATCATTTGTGAATCATACTGCTGACTAGTGCTATCTGTACCTTACATGAGCTATCTAATGTTATGTCACAAATGACTGGAAAATACCAAATCTCTATAAGCTTGTCTAAGACACATGAAGTCCAGGATTTTGACCCAGTAACTTTGAAGAAATGGCGATGTAGTTCCAAGTCAGGATTGTTTGGATTGAAAAGGAACTTGCATGTGATGGTGTTGAGATATATTGTAAACGGCATGACCTTCAGACTCACAGAAAACCCATATGTCAGTAACCCAACTGGGCTTAGGGTTTTTTAAAATTTAGGGGAAACACCCAACAGCTTAGAGCAAAAGATGTCTTAAAGAAAAAGAACAGAAAGTGTTAAAGAAACTCAGCAATATTTGTGGACCTCATTTAATCGATCAAAATTAATTGCTCCTCTTAAGGGATAAGTTGTTTTGCTATGCTCACTAGTTGTTTAACCTCGGTGAACATACAAATTTGCAAATTAGGAGCAAGAGTGGGCTATTCAGTCCCTTCAGCCTGCTCTACCATTCAATAACATCATGGTAGATTAGATTAGGTTTAGATTAGATTCCTGACAGTGTGGAAACAGGCCCTTCGGCCCAACAAATCCACACTGACCCTCCAAACAGTGACCCACCCAAACCCATTTCCCTCTGACTAATGCACCTAACACTATGGGCAATTTAGCATGACCAATTCACCTGACCTGCACATCATTGGACTGTGGGAGGAAACCAGAGCACCCGGAGGAAACCCATGCAGACACGGGGAGAACGTGCAAACTCCACACAGGCAGTCACTCAAGGCTGGAATCGAACTCGGGTCCCTGGCGCCATGAGGCAGGTCACATCCCCGTGACCCTGGTAACCTTTGACCTCAAGAATCTATGTCCTGCCATGATGCTGTACCGTTAACAAGGTTATTTTGTCTTTTTTCTATTGACAAGAGTGTAAAGGCAGAGGTACCAAAGAGTCTAGTTTAACAATAGAAGGGAGTGGCCAATTCTCCCAGTTCACATCTTTTTCTAGTTTGTTTTAGCTGTAGCAGTCACAATATTTCTGAGTGCAGGGGAGTTGCAAGCTTCAGTAAAGAATTCCTCTCACTTTCTTCTGAAATGTCTCTTTGGATGTCGATCCCTTCTGCCTGGAAGAATCTGTGGTTGAATTTACCTTTTTGCCAAGGAGTGTGTTTATGGAATGTGACTGTATTGAAACAGTTAATTAGTCATGGTTACTGTATCGGGTCAGTTAAGTTTTCTAATAGTTAAATTCTGCTTTGTTTTGTTTGTGTTTCAACTGTAGTGTTTAAATAAATTCTGTTTTGCTTAAAGCTGAGTGTTTGACCAGCTGTATCACACCTGTAACATCCATTTCACATCTGCCTTTACTATAAGTTAGGGTCTAGGCTACCTTCTTATAATATTTTGAGGGGGTCTGACCTGGTCCATAGCACTACTCTTGCCTTAAAAATATTCGAAGACTACTTCCAGCACCAATCAAGATTCGCCCCTTTATGTGAGAAATAAAATTCTCTTTTGCTTAAATGGACGATCTCTTGCTTTTAAACAGTTGCACAGTGGCCTCTAGTTCTAGATTCTCTCACAAGAGGTGACATCCTTTCACATTCACTTTATCCATACCCTCAGGATCTTATGTGTTTCAATCAACTCACTTCTTACCCTTCTAAGCCCCCAGATGCAAGCCTAGCCTGTCCAACGTCTCTTCATAAGACAAGCATTTCAGGTATTAATCTAGTAAACATTCTCTGAACTGTTTCCAATGCATTTACATCCTTCCTTAAATAAGGATACCAATGCTCTGCTCAGTATTTCAGATGTGATTCCACCAGTACCCGATATTACTGAATTACAGCCTCCCCATGTTTGCCTTGTTCCCCTTGCAATAAAATCTATCTTCTTTCCTAATTACTTGTTCTACTAGCCTTTTGCCAATCATGCACCCCAGAAGGAATATCATGTTCAATTCTGGACACCATAGTTTGGGAAGGAGAAACTGTCTGATTGGTAGCTACCAGACACAAATTTAAGGTCATCGGCCAAAGAACTGGATGACAGCTGAGGATAACTTTTTCATACAACGAGTTTTGATCCAGAATGCACCTTGTGAAAGTAGAGCAGATGATTGATTTAGGAGTAGCTTTTAAAAGGAAAGGCTGAAAAAGGGATTGCTGATTGATTAGATTAGATTACTTACAGTGTGGAAACAGGCCCTTCGGCCCAACAAGTCCACACCGACCCGCCGAAGCGTAACCCACCCAGACCCATTCTCCTACATTTACCCCTTCACCTAACACTACGGGCAATTTAGCATGGCCAATTCACCTAACCCCTGCACACTTTTTTTTGGATTGTGGGAGGAAACCGGAGCACCCAGAGGAAACCCACGCAGACACGGGGAGAATGTGCAAACTCCACACAGAGAGTCGCCTGAGGCGGGAATTGAACCTGGGTCTCTGGCGCTGTGAAGCAGCAGTGCTAACCACTGTGCTACCGTGCTGCCCACTTGTAAAGGAAATATATGTGGGGCTCTAAGGAAAGAGTAAGCAGTGAGAGACCAGTAGAACAAGTCATCAAAGAGGTAGCATAGACAAGATGGGTTGAATGGTCACCTCTTTTGTGACACCAATTTGTAACCTTGAGGATGTTAAAGCTATGTTTTGGTAGATGAGCATTTGAAATCTGCGAGATACCACTTACAACTGTTAAGAGAAGTATGTTAGAATTGCTTTGTCAGACACTTTGGCCCAAATCAGCCTATTAAAATTAGCACAAGAGCAGCAGCAATATCTTGTATTTATGTAGTGTCTTTAATGTTGTAAAATGTCTCAATGCATATTCCAGGAATATAATCAAATCAAAATTGACACTGAACTGCATTTACTGGGGCTTCTTTCTCTGGAGCGTAGGAGATTGAGGGGTGACCTTTTTGAGATTTATAATATCATGAGGGGCACAGATAAGGTGAATGACAACACTCTTTTTCCTAGGGTGAGAAATTTTAAAATGAGGGGACTTATCTTTAAGGTGAGAGGAGAAAGATTTAAAAAGAACATGAGGGGCAACTTTTTTTTTACAGTAGCTTATATGTGGAATGAACTGCCAGAGAAAGTGGAGCAATCAGGTACAGTTATGTTTAAAAACCTTTGGATAAGTTTATAAATAGGAAAGGTTTGGAGGGATATGGGCCAAGTGCAGGCAGGTGGGACTAATTTAATTTGGGAACATGGTTGGTGTGGACCGGTTGGACCGAAGGGTCTGTTTCCATGCTGTATATCTCTATGACTTTCTGACTCTATCTCTGCAATCTCTCACCATTTGGATAATGTCCTTCATCTCTTCGCTGTCTATGTCATTCATATCGATGCTTTTTCCAATTGATTCACTGATAGCATTAGGAGCAGGAAGGGCTCTGCTGATTTATTATCTTTTTTTTCCTTTCACAAAGACAGTGAAACCATTGCAGTATCCCTACTGTCACTCACAACTGCAGCAACTTATATTGATTTGATTGATTGTCACGTGTACCAAAGTACAGTAAGAAGCTTTGTTTACAAGTAGTACAGGCAGATCACAATAAGCAAGGATGCACAGATCAGAGATTGTTCAAAAAGTGTAGACAGAGGCATACAGGTTACATTGCATAGGAAGTGTGCTAGGTGAGATCAATGTTAGCAAAATCAGCATTATTTGAGGCTTAAGAGTCCATTGATCAGTTTAGTAATGGCCAGGAAGAAGCTGTTCCTGAATTTGCTGATGCATGTGCTCAGGCTTCTGTACCTTATGCCTGACAGAAGAGGTTTTAGGAGAGCATTACCAGGGTGTGATGGGTCTTCGATGATATTGGCCACCTTTCCACAACAGCGAGTCGTATAAATGGAGTCCATAGATGGAAGGTTGGCTCCTGTGATGGCCTGGACTGTGCAGGTAGTTTTTCACAGTCCTGGGCAGAGCAGCTGCCATACCAGGTCATTGTGCACCCAGACAGTATGCTTTCAATAGTGTATCTGTAGAAGTTGGTGAGAGCCCTTATGGAGTTGCCACCTGAGGAAAAAGAAGTACTGTTGCACCTTCTTGACTGTTTCATCTATATGTGAAGTCCAGGACAGGTTGTCAGTTATCATCCCTCCGAGGAACTTGATGTTCTCCACCCTCTCAACCTCAGTTCTGTTGATGTAGATGAGGGCATGTTCTCCTCCTTTCTTTCTGAAGTCAATGATCAGTTCTTTAGTTTCACTGACGCTGACAGAGGCTGTTCTCATTGCACCATGTCACCAAATCCTCTGTCTCCCTTCTGTATTTTGACTCGTCATTGTTAGAAAGCTGTCCTACTATGGTGGCATCATTAGTGAGATGGCATTGGCTTGGAGTTTGGCAACACACTCATGGGTGTATAGGGAGTACAGTAGGGGGCTGAGGACGCATCCTTGGGGTGTCTCCAGTGTTGAGTCGCTAGGTGAATTGTAGGAGATCATGGTTGCCTGGGAGACTGGAGTTGATGTGGGCCAAGACCAGCCTTTCAAAGCACCTCATGATTATTGAAATCAGAGCCACTGGGCAGTAGTCATTACGGCACATTTACCACTTGTGTATATTAAAATATCCCAATGTGTTTCACAGAAGCATTAAAATAAAATTAATACCAAGGCACATAAGGACTGAGTAGGACAGATGACCAATAGCTTGGAGGAAGAGTGAATCTAACAGAGCGGCTTAAAGGAGGGAAGAGAATTATTGAGGCAGAGGGAGAAATTAGAACTTTAAGCAATCAAATTCCAAGCAAGTGAGGGTAAAGCAGAGAGCTGTCTGGATCTGTAGATTTCATTATTACACCAGACAGCACCATTATCCACTCAGCCATCAAGAAAACCGCTGAATTGAATTCTCAATATAAAAGTTTAAAAGTTAACAAGTAATGGATCCCTTATTAAAACAACAACGTTCATCAGTTTCAAATCTTGAAAACTTTATTTTTGTTGCCAGATTTATGTTGCTCCCCATGCTCTCGATGGAATGTTCTATTGATGATGTCATGGGTTGAACCTGAGCCATGTTCCTCAGATTATCTCCTGACTGATGACATCATCCACTCAGATCGATCATGGAAGCAAATGGAGAAACCTTCTGTGGTCAATAAAATTAGGATCAGACCCTTGACTTTCCGAACATTTGGTTTTAATACTATGAAATCCGTTCGCTGTCAGAATTCTTTTTTTAAAAAAGGCTTTAAGTTGTTATTAATGTACATGAGCAGAAATATATATTTTCCCAAAAGTCCTATTTGTCAGTTTCAGGTGTCGTTCATCCATTTAAATTTAACTTCTCAT
The DNA here is from genome assembly GCF_037043375.1 of Chiloscyllium plagiosum. Taxonomy (NCBI): domain Eukaryota; kingdom Metazoa; phylum Chordata; class Chondrichthyes; order Orectolobiformes; family Hemiscylliidae; genus Chiloscyllium; species Chiloscyllium plagiosum. The sequence goes on along the minus strand of NW_028270149.1, from coordinate 25,868,409 downwards.
AAATCTTTGTATCCTCATCTCAGTTTTATTTTGTAAGGTCACAGAAGAAATAGGGCTCATGTGAAGTTGTATAAAGGAACACCAATGATGCGATTCATCTCACAATCCTTTCCAATTCTGACTGATCTGCTGCATCATATTTGCAGTTTTTCCTGTAGATTTCCAGCATTTTCAACATCGCCCTACGTACAGTGAGTGGAAGAACTGGCCAGCAACAAACCTCATCCCTTAATGTATAAGAGATCATCATCCAATTTTATGCACCCAGCCAGCAAATCTTACACAGTGAAAACACACATTAGCCAATAAGCAAACTTCAGATAAGCACTTTTCTTCAGCAAAGGACCTCTTTGGGAGCACATCATTTTTCTTTATTCGTTCATGGAGAATGCATATTATTGGATAGACCAATATTTATTGCCCATTCCTAATTGTCCAGAGGGTAGTTATGAGTCAACCATATCATTGTGAGTTTGTAGGACAGACCAGTTAAGGTCAGAAGATTTCCTCTGTAAATAGCTTTGATTCACACGTATCTCCAATTGTTCTTTTCCTGCACTGCACTTTTAAGTTATAGAACATAAAACATAGAACATTACAGCGCAATACAGGCCCTTTGGCCCTTGATTTTGCGCCATCCTATGAAACCAATCTGAAGCCCGTCTAACCTACACTATTCCATTCTCATCCATATGCCTATTCAATGACCATTTAAATGTTTGTAAAGTTGGCGAGTCTACAACTGTTGCAGGCAGTGCGTTCCACGTCCCTACTACTCTCTGAGTAAAGAAACTACCTCTGACATGTGTCCTATATCTATCACCCCTTAATTTGAAGCTATGCTCCCTCCTGCTAGCCAAGGAAAAGGCTCTCACTGTCCAGCATATCTAACCCTCTGATTATTTTATATATCTCAATTAAGTCACCTCTCAACATCTTCTCTCTAACAAAAACAGCCTCAAGTCCCTTAACCTTTCCTCGTAAGATCTTCCCTCCATACCAGGCAACATTCTAGTAACCCTTTCCAAAGTTTCCACATCCTTCCTGTAATGTGGTGACCAGAACTGCATGCAATACTCCAAGTGCGGACGCACCAGAGCTTTGTACAGCTGCAGCATGACCTTGTGGTTCCGAAACTCGATCCCTCTACTAATAAAAGCTAACACACCGTATGCCTTCTTAACAGCCCTATCAAACTGGGTGGCAACTTTGAGGGATCTATGTACATGGACACTGAGATCTCTCTGCTCATCTACACTACCAAAGATCTTACCATTCGCCAGTACTCTGCATTCCTGTTATTCCTTCTAAAGTGAATTACCTCAGACTTTTCTGCATTAAACTCCATTTGCCACCTCTCAGCCCAATTCTGCAACTTATCTATGTCCCTCTGTAACCTACAACATCCTTTGGCACTATCCACAACTCTACCGACCTTAATGTCGTCCGCGAACTTATTAACCCATCCTTCTACACCCTCATCCAGGTTGTTTATAAAAGTGAAAAACAGCAGTGACCCCAAAACAGATCCTTGCAGTACACCACTACTAACTGAACTCCTGGATGAACATTTCCCATCAACCACCACCCTCTGTCTTCTTTCAGCTAGACAATTTCTGATCCAAACCGCTAAATCAGCCTCAATCCCATGCCTCCATATTTTGTGCAGTAGCCTACCTTATCAAACGTCTTGCTGAAATCCATATACACCACATCAATGGCTTTACCCTCATCCACCTGTTTGGTCACCTTCTCAAAGAACTCAATAAGGTTTGTGAGGCACGACCTACCCTTCACAAAACTTTACTATAAATTCTGTGTCTTACAATTATGTACTTCACAACCACCTGATGAAGGAGCAGCATTCCAAACGCCAGTGCTTCCAATTAAACCTGTTGGACTATAACCTGGTATTGTGTGATTTTTAACTTTGTACACCCCAGTCCAATACCAGCATCTCCAAATCACAAAATTCACAAAACCATGTTGACTATCCCTAATCAACTTATTCTTATTGAGATGATTATAAATCTTATTTTTCATAACGTTTTCCAACACTTTACCCACAACCAAATTAAGCTCACTGGTCTATAATTACCAGGATTGTCTCTACTCCCTTTCTTTAACAAGGGAACAACATTTGCTATCCTCCAGTCTTCTGACACGATTCCTGTAGACAATGATGACATAAAGATCAAAGCCAAAGGCTTGGCAATCTCCTCCCTGGCTTCCCAGAGAATCCTAGGATAAATCCCATCTGGCCCAGGGGATTTATCTATTTTCACACTTTCCAGAAATTCTAATACCTCCTCCTTGTGAACCTCAGTCCCATCTAGTTGAGTAGCCTGTTTCTCAGTATTCTCCTGGATAACGTTGTCTTTTTCCAGTGTGAATACTGATGAAAAATATTCATTTAGAGCTTTCCCTTTCTCCTCTGACTCCATGCATCTCATCTCATCCTAACATAAGCTCTCTTCTTCCTGTTGACAAGAGATTCAATATCCTTAGTAAACCAAGTCTCCTGCACTCAATAACTTCCTCCCTGTTTGACAGGTACATACTTATCAAGGACACACAGTAGCTGTTTCTTGAATGAACTCCACATTTCTAAAGTGCACATTCCCTGCAGTTTCCTTCCCCATCCTAAATCTCATCTAATCGCATCATAGTTGCCTTTCCCCCAGCTGTAGCTCTTGCCCTCCAGTGTATACCTATCCCTTTCCATTGGTAAAGTAAACATAACTAAATTGTAGACACTATCACCAAAGTGCTCACCTACCTCCAAATCTAACACCTGGCCGGGTTCATTACTCAGTACCAAATCTATTGTGGCTTTGCTCTTTGTTGGTTTGTCTACATAGTATGTCAGAAAACCCTCCTGCACACAATGGATAAAAACAGACCTATCTAAATTACTTGAATTATAGTATTCCCAGTCAATATTTGGGAAGTTGAAGTCCCCCATAACAACTATCTTGTCACTCTCGCTCCTATCAAGAATTATCTTTGCTATCCTTTCCTCTATATTGCTAACTATTTGGAGGCCTATAGAAAACTCCCAACAGGGTGATTTCTCTTTTCCTGTTTCTAATCTCAGCCCATGCTTTCATATCAAACACTTATTCTTGATTAAGAGGTCAGGAACCTATATAGTGCCAGTAGCTATTTCACTCTGTAAGAATGCACACTCATCAGGAATTATTTGATAATTTTCCCACTTCCTTGATGCCACAGGCCTTGAATTCATTTGCCACTTACTTCCAATGAAGCAGAGTTTGAGCTATCTGTATAATTGGAATCGCCTGCAACAAGTGCATGAAACAAGTGACATCAAGCAGGTCAATATGGGTTGGTTTTAGATAGAATTTCTTTGTCCTGTTCATTGTGTAGTGCTTCTTTCCCTCCTGTATTTCTCCCTTGAACATGCTGAGGCACATCTCCATGGATACTGGTCACCCACTGAGATTCCAAATCTCCAACCACACCCTGGATACCAAAATCAGTTTCTGATACCATGTCTGCATCATGACTAGGACTGCAACTTCCATAACATTGTCCAAGTCTAAACCCTGCCTCAGATCATTTTTTGCAACAAGTCCCATTCATCCATTGTCCCTGTGCTCACTGAACAACACCTTGGTTTAAAATCTCATCGTTAATTTCAAATCACTCCATGACCTCATCCCTCTTACATCATCAGGAGGCTTGATTATGTCAGACATTACAACCAATCTCAAATGCTAACCTTGGTGGATTCTTCTCATCTTCTACCCTGGTGTGTGAATGTCAATTAACGTATAACATTATCAATGATTTGAATGAGGGGACCAAATTTCTGGCAGCTAGATTTGCCATTGACACCAAGATAGTTTTCAAGAGGAGCTAGAGAGTCTGAGGACGATTGAGCAAGTACGCAAAAATTTGACAGATGGAGCATAAGGTGTGTAAACACGAGCCTGTCCACTTTGCCATGAAGAATACAAAAGCAGTATAGCATTTAAATGGAGAAATATTGTAGGACTAAGTCGTGCAGGGGATCTTGGAATCCTGATACAATGCATGAATCACATAAAGTCAGTATGCAGGTACAACCAATGATTAGGAAGTTGAATGGAATGTTGGTGTGAAGTGCAAGAGAATGGAATATTAAAGTAAGGGATTTTTGCTGTAGCTCTTCAGGGTGTTGGGAAGACCACATCTCCACTACTGTGTACACTTCTATTATCGAGTCATAGACTCATGCAGCACAGAAACAGACTCTTTGGTCCAACTTGTTCATGCCAACCAAGTTTCCCAAACTAAACTAGTCCCACTTGCCTGCACTTGGCCCAAAGCCCTCTAAACCTTTCCTATTCATGTAACTGTCCAGACGTTGTAAATGTTGAAATGTTGTAACTGTACCTGTATCTACCACTTCCTCTGGCAGTTCATTCCACATACAAACCAACCTCTGTATGAAAAAGTTGTCCCATAGGTCACTTTTAAATCTTTCTCCGCTCACCTTAAAAATACTCCCCGTGATTTTAAACTCTCCCACCCTTGGGAGCACACCTTTGCTATTCACCTTTATCTATGCTCCTCATGATTTTATAAACCTCTATAAGGCCACCTTCAACTTCCTACATTCCAGTGAAAGAAATTCCAGCAAATTCAGCCTATCCTTATAACTCTAACCCTCCAGTCCCAGCAACATCCTGGTAAGTTTTTCTGAACCCTCTCCAATTTAATAATATCCTCCACATAGCAGGGTGACCAGAACTGTACACAACACTTCAAAAGTGGTCTCGCCAACATCCTGTACAATCTCAACATGACATCCCAACTCCTATACTCAATGGTCTGAGTAATGAAGGCAAGCATGCCAATCGCCTTCTTATCCATCATATCCACCTGTGATGCAACTTTCAAAGAACTATGTACCTGAACCCCTAGGTCTCTCTGTTTGCTAATACTACGCTGGGCCCTAACATTAACTGTTTAAGTTCTGCCCTTGTTTGTTTCACCAAAATGCAATACCTTGCATTTAGCCAAATTAAACTCCATCCGACAGTCGTCTTTATTTGAGAAAAGTTCTTATTGCATTAGAAGTAATTCAAAGGAGATTCACTTGATTCTTTCCTAGGGTGAAGGATGCATTTTATGAAGAAAAGGTGAATGGGTTAGACCCAGGTCTACTGGAGTTTAGAAGATAGAAGAGAATCAAACATACTGAAACATCTAAGATCCTAAGGGGACAGGAAAGGATGGCTACTCAAAGGACATTTCCTTTTGTGGAGGAGATGAGGAGAATTATTTCCTTTCTCAGGGTTGTCAGAATTTGGAATCCTCTTCACTAGATGTAATGAAGGTTAGGCCTTCAAATTTATTCAAGGTTGAATTAAACGGATCTTTTGATGGATGAACCAGTCAAAAACAGAAAAGGGGAGCTCAGATCAGATGCAAAGCAGCGATGATCTTATCAAGGGGTGGAGCAGGCTCAAAGTGCCAAATGGCCTCCTTCAGCTTCTTAGTCCTACATTCCTAGAAAATTGCTTGCCATTCAATTGCACTCCCATATTAGATTAGAACTAGGGTGGAAGCTGTGGCCTTCCCATCTGTGAGGCTGGGACAGCACCTACAGCAGATGCCAACTTTAATCTCTGGAATGCTGAGAGATGTTTCTTGCCATGGCCTTCATGTGAAGACACGGTCTGGCCACAGACTGTGAACAGGGACAGCTCCATTAAAATACTGCTTTTTCTCCTTTGAAAAGTCAATTTCAAAGATCAGAGCAATCACATCAAAGAACTGTCCCTTTAAGAACAAGGGTTAAATCCAAACTCTGTGTCCTTGCTTATGTTTGCTCGTTTCAGATATCAAAGCAGGCTGGTTACATTAAGTAAAACTATGTTAACGGTTAATTTTAAAAGCATACTGTGCACAGGTTGTACCCACATTGAGGCCTTTCTAATCTAATAGTTGGTTACTCGGAAGTGAACCAAACTCCACCTGGTTATAATTGACAAAGTACATTTCAATGAGTGTGCCCAGGTGAGGCCCTACTTTGTATTGTATCTTCGCAAGTATCCCATGTCATCTTCAGCCTGTCTCCAGTAGAAGGGGACAGAGCCATTGATCCGAGACTGAACATAAGTCCAGTTCATATATTTAAAAATGTTCCTACTTTGAATGTTACAGTGCATTCTACATCCACCAGATAATTCACGGGACAATTGTGAATAGGTCGTATAGCTCCTTTTGGTGTTGCAGATGCTCTCCACAGCAACAGCTCATTATCAGGAACAGAATTATCACACTTATAAAATGTGGCATGAGTACAACTTCAAGAGTAAATGTGCTGGTATGATCTTAGGTAAGAAGTCCATGTTGTGATTTTGGATTTTTTAAAAATGGTGTATGATAATCTGTGAGCGATAACAAGTCATATATCCAGGACAATATGTTTGCCGTTATTTGTCAGTGCATTGAGTACAGGAGTTGGGAGGTCCTGTTGCGGCTGTGCAGGACATTGGTTAGGCCACTTTTGGAATACTGCATGAAATTCTGGTCTCCCTGCAATAGGAAAATGTTGTGAAACTTGAAAGTGTCGAGAAAAGATTTACAAGGATTTTACCAGGATTGGAGGGTTTGAGCTATAGGGAGAAACTAAATTGGCTGAAATTGTTTTACTTGGAATGTTGGAGGCTGAGAGGTGACCTTACAGAGGTTAATAAAATCATGAGGGGCATGGATAGGGTGAATACTCAAAGTTTTTTCCCCTGGGTGGGTGAGTCCAGAACTAGAGGGCATAGGTTTAGAATGAGAGGGGAAAGATTTAAAAGAGACCTGAGACACAACGTTTTTCACACGGGTGTTGCGTGTATGGAATGAGCTGCCAGAGGAAATGGTGGTGGCTAGTACAATTACAACAGGTAAAAGGAATCTGGATGGGTATATGAATAGGAAGTGTTTAGAGAGATATGGGCCAAATGCTGGCAAATGGGACAAAATTAGTTTAGGACATCTGGTTGGCATGGACAAGTTGGACCGAAGGGTCTGTTTCTATGCTGGACAACTCGATGATTCCATGACTGATAGCTCAGATCAAAAAGTGTGTCATGAAATGTGTAGCATTACTGGAAGAAGTCTCCTCAGGATGGACTTCAATGCTACAAAAGCGTGCAGTACCCCACTTTTACAGAACAGCTGTCCAAGTTAAAATCACAGAATAGTCGCAGGACAGAAAGGGGTTATTTGGTCCATTAGACTCATGCATCGTGGCAACAGAGCTGCAATACAAATGCTGCATGACATTTTGTTAACTTACAGTATACTATTAAGAATGTACCATTTGACTCAAGGCACAGCAGTAAAGAAATTTTCAAATAAAAGGTCAGCACGAGAGGAAAGCAAGCAACAGTGCCCCCTATCTCTAAAGTTCCAAAAGCATAATGGAGATGTTCCCAGAACACAGGAATGTTCAAAAATGATGAGTTTGGAAATAACCACATGTAACCAGAGAAATACCATAAGGATTCAGCTGTTTGTCTCCTATTTTGTTTTTGTATTATTTTGGTTTAAAACTGGTGTTGCGCCCAATTGCAATCCTGTTCTCTTGAGTACTGCTAAGGATCTGAATTTAAAACATTTTCATGATAAGTGAGCAACCATTGACAAATTTTATGGGTGTTTAAAAAATATTTACTGCAAATTAGAATAGCTGCCAGTAGAGGCCCATAGCTATGACTATGAAGCAGCCTTTTCTGTAGGGGATCAGGTATCAATTGCAGGTTCTCTAGGTATATGGGTATTGCCTGTTTTTCCAAAAGAGAGGGAGGAAGGGGAGCTTGAAGTTTAGGTCCTTCATGTTCTTTCATAAGGCACAGGCAGCCTATAGGCTTTTTCAAATGGGGAGAGGTTTGTAATATGCATTGATCCTAGCAGAAGATATGCACATTTGAAAATCAGGATGACAATATTATGTTGCGTTATATTTTAGTTAAAATCTGCAGCTATAATACTTTCATATTCAAAGGAGGCACCCAGTGGAGAGGGTTTTTTTTTAACTGTTAAACTCCTGTACTACTTACAATGTGAAAGCTGTAGCTCCAATGGTTGCACTCACTTCTTGAGCCACCCGGTTCAAATCCCGTTCCAGGACCTGAGCACAAAAATGAAGGCTAACACTCCAGTACAGTCCTGAGGGAGTGATGTTGTCAGAGGGTGCTGTCTTTTGGATGAGACATTATATGGAGACCCCCATCTACCTTTTGAGTAAAAGATTGAGAAAGTGTGATGGCTCTATTTGAAAGCAGGACAAAGATGTTTTCCGGGATGTCCTAGCCAGTATTTATTTCCCACTCAATGTCACTAAAGCAGATTGTTTGGCCATCATCACATTGCTGCCTGCGGGACCTTGCTATGTGCAAACTAACTGCTGCATTCTCTATAGTACAAAGGTGACTGCAGTCCAAAAGGTCCTTCATTAGCTGTGGAGTACTTTGTGAGGCCTAAGGTTGTGAAAAGGGCTATATAAATGCAAGTGCTTTTAAAAAGATCTGTGCTGCCCAGAGTCAAAGTAAGCATTGAGGGAATACAGTTATTACAAAATTCAGCTGTTTATATATGAAATAGAGGCTTGTTCATTGATTTCAATAAATCAGAATGAGAATATTAAGTGAACAATGTTTTCAGTTAAAATCTGTTGCTACAATACTTTTGGTATTCAAAGGTGGCACCCAGAGGAAACTTTTCGACTGTCAATCTCCTTGAAGCATTACATTGTGACAACATTTCAAAGAGTACTTCATTAGTTGTGGAATGCTGGAGATTCAAACCTGACGTAAACTTTTATTCAATTCTTTCTGTATATTCAGTACCAACCATCAGTTTACACCAGGTTTAGAGCTCCATCTACTGGTTATTATTAGTACTTTACAAACATGAGGTGAGAAGTTTCTGTTTCTTTGTACAACTCGCCTTAATTTCTGAACAACTGTTAGCCTTTTTTAGACATTAAACAATTTACTGACATATTTTGCATTAAATATAATAAATAATCCAAAACTCCTGAGTCTCTCAGTCTTCACCTTTATGAAATATTTCTTCAAGTTAGAATGCCTGTGAGTATGAAACTGTGATGTAGTGTACTCTAAATACCAACTTGGGTATTTTTATCACTATTCTCATAAAAACTGTCTAATTAGTACCTTGCTTTTACAGAATGACTCACAAAATTTACATCCCTGGTGCAAACAATTAAATGTTTCCCAGGCTTTCCTTAAGGGTATGAATCTTAGAGAGGTTGTACATATAATCACATCTGTTTATGTGATGACTATACATTTATATTTCTAAATTTTCACTTTACAAGGTATAACGCCTGCTAGAAATTGCAGAAGCCTAACAGTAAAAGAATCAGGAAAAGAGGGTAAAGGGCAAGCTAACAATAAGAAAAGGTATAATACAACATGCCAAATCTGGAGACATATCAGACTCGAAACATTTACTCTGTTTCTCTCTCCATCAACGCTGCTAGAACCTGCTGAGTTTCCCAGCATTTTCTACGTTTAACTGGAGGTAATAATTTGCACATAGATCTGGATGTAGAGGATCTGGACTGACTGAAACATGACTACACAAAGAACATGATTGACAACAAAATATTGAAAGACATTTATGAACAAGTGAAGTGTGGATTGAATTAGGAGATAAGGAAAACCTGCATTCCTAATAAAAACATATCATAAATAACCAAACAATGAACAAGAATGCAAGGAACAATTATGTAGGTAAATAGCTGAGGAACGGTCATAGAATAATAATCATGGGAGATTCCAATAACCCCAAATAAATTAGCAACAAAAAGTGAAAGCTGAAAAAAAGAGTTTTACTGTGCATACAGGATTCCTTCACACTTAACATTTAAGCTGTTCATTAATAAATTAATTACCACTGAACCTTATAAAGGTTAATGAGCCAAAACAGGTCAGAGAAGTAAGGAACATCAGAGCAGGAGTGATATCAAATATCAAGATTAGGATCAAGAATGACAAAAGGAAGACAAAGACTTAGGGCATAGATTGGAAAAGAGCAGATGTAGAGGAAACAAGTGTGGAACTAACAAAGGTAAATGAAAAGAAAATCTTATAACACAGAGACCATAAAAAGAAAGAAATCTTTACACAGGTAATTAACGGAACAATCATCAACAATTCTATTCGTTTTAAAATAGTGACGGAAAAGGATAGACCAGATCTAAAAGTTGAAGTTCTAAATTGGAGAAAGGCCAATTTTGACGGTATTAGGCAAGAACTTTCAAAAGCTGATTGGAAGCAGATGTTCACAGGTAAAGGGATGGCTGAAAAATGGGAAGCCTTCAGAAATGAGAGAACGAGAATCCAGAAAAAATATATTCCCGTCAGGGTGAAAGGAAAGGCTGGTAGGAATGCTGGATGACTAAAGAAATTGAGAGTTTGGTTAAGAAAAAGGAAGCATATGTAAGGTATAGACAGGATAGATCGAGTGAATCCTTAGCAGAGTATAAAGGAAGTAGGAGTATACTTAAGAGGGAAATCAGGAAGGCAAAAAAGGGACATGAGATAGCTTTGGCAAGTAGAATTAAGGAAAATCCAAAGGGTTTTTACAAATACATTAAGAACAAAAGGGTAACTAGGGAGAGAATAGGGCCCCTCAAAGATCAGCAAGGCAGCCTTTGTGTGGAGCCGCAGAAAATGGGGGAGATACTAAATGAGTATTTTGCATCAGTATTTACTGTGGAAAAGGATATGGAAGATATAGACTGTAGGAAAATAGATTGAGACATCTTGCAAAATGTCCTTATTACAGAGGAGGAACTGCTGGATGTCTTGGAACAGATAAAGGTGGATAAATCCCCAGGACCTGATCAGGTGTACCCGAGAACTCTGTGGGAAGCTAGAGAAGTGATTGCTGGGCCTCTTTTTGAGATATTTGTATCATTGATAGTCACAGGTGAGGTGCAGGATGACTGGAAGTTGGCAAACGTGCTGCCACTGTTTAAGAAGGGCAGTAAGGACAAGCCAGGAAACTATAGACCGGTGAGCCTGACCTCGGTGGTGGGCAAGTTGTTGGAGGGAATCCTTAGAGACAGGATGTACATGTATTTGGAAAGACAAGGACTGATTAGGGATAGTCAACATGGCTTTGTGCATGGGAAATCATGTTGCACAAATTTGATTGAGTTTTTTGAAGAAGTAACAAAGAGGATTGATGAGGGCAGAGCAGTAGATGTGATCTACATGGACTTCAGTAAGGTGTTCGATAAGATTCCCCATGGGAGACTGATTAGCAAGGTTAGACCTCATGGAATACGGGGAGAACTAGCCATTTGGATACAGAACTGGCTCAAAGGTAGAAGACAGAGGGTGGTGGTGGAGGGTTGTTTTTCAGACTGGAAGCCTGTGACCAGTGGAGTGCCACAAGGATCAGTGCTGGGTCCTCTACTTTTTGTCATTTACATAAATGATTTGGATGCGAGCATAAGAGGTACAGTTAGTAAGTTTGCAGATGACACCAAAATTGGAGATGTAGTAAACAGCGAAGAAAGTTACCTCAGATTACAACAGGATCTTGACCAGACGGGCCAATGGGCTGAGAAGTGGCAGATAGAGTTTAATTTAGATAAATGTGAGGTGCTGCATTTTGGGAAAGCAAATCTTAGCAGGACTTATACACTTAATGGTAAGGTCCAAGAGTGTGTTGCTGAACAAAGAGATCTTGGAGTGCAGGTTCATAGCTCCTTGAAAGTGGAGTCGCAGATAGATAGGATAGTGAAGAAGGCATTTGGTATGCTTTTCTTTATTGGTCAGAGTATTGAGTACAGGAGTTGGGAGGTCATGTTACGGCTGTACAGAACATTGGTTAGGCCACTGTTGCAATATTCCGTGCAATTCTGGTCTCTTTCCTATCGGAAAGATGTTGTGAAACTTGAAAGGGTTCAGAAAAGATTTACAAGGATGTTGCCAGGGTTGGAGGATTTGAGTTATAGGGAGAGGCTGAACAGGCTGGGGCTGTTTTCCCTGGAGCGTCGGAGGCTGAGGGGTGACCTTATAGAGGTTTACAAAATTATGGGGTCGGGGAGTCCAGAACTAGAGGGCATAGGTTTAGGGTGAGAGGGGAAAGATAAAGAGGAGACCTAAGGGGCAACTTTTTAACGCAGAGTGTGGCATGTGTATGGAATGAGCTGCCAGAGGAAGTGGTGGAGGCTGGTACAATTGCAACATTTAAGAGGCCTTTGGATAGGTATATGAATAGGAAGGATTTGGATGGATATGGGCCGGGTGCTGCCAGGTGGGACTAGATTGGGTTGGGATATCTGGTCGGCATGGACAGGTTGGACCGAAGGGTCTGTTTCCATGCTGTACATCTCTATGACTCCCTGACTCACATTCATGTGGCACGTTTAACATGGGAAACCACACCAAGGCAGCTTAAAGAGTGCAATCATAAAAAAATTTACACCAAGATTGATACGGATTGTTGATAGGTGAGCGGTGGGGTATGGTGCATTAAGTAGCATCTGAGCAAATGGCGCAATTCATTAATGCTGCCTTTTGAAGATGTATACCATGACCTTAATCACTTGTGTGAGACTAAGTCACTTTGTTCTCAGCAAAGTCAACCTTTAAAACTTCAGAAAGTCCCTCAAAAAATGGCAACTTACACTTTGAGAGTGAGAGTAAACAATCAGCATGAGGTGTGAGTGGTCACCGTTTTGTCATTCACGTTGTAGGAAGTGCTCTGTGTGCACTTGTCTCCAGGTAAGGAAGGGAAAAAAGGGGTGGGCTGAATGTCCATTAGAAAACATGTAGGTAAAAGTTATTATCATATTATAAGGTTGAGGTGAGTAAAATAGAAGCGTAAGGAACAATGACAACTAGGATTTTTAAAAAACATATTGAAATTCAAGTTCAATATGACCACTCAAAATCTGGGATATGATCGGTGGTAATGCCAATTGGAAAAGTCATGCTGTACGTCTCTATGACTATGAGTCAAAATTCCCTACAGTGTGAAAACAGGTCCTTTGGCCCAACAAGTCCACACCAGCCCTCCAAAGAGTAATCCACACAGACCCATTCCCTGACCAATGCACCTAAGACTATGGGCAATTTAACATGTCCAAGTCACCTAACCTGCACATCCTTCAACTGCAAAGAAAGGTGACAGGCTAGAAGATTGGACAAAGTATAAAGACAGCAAAGAATAACTTAAAAATTAAGGAGGGTAAAATTAGAAAATGAGGAAACCCAGCCAGAAACATAACAGTGGTAACAGCTTCTATACACATGAAACAAAAATAAAACAAGTGAGCATTGGTCCTCTAGAAACTCAGCCTGGAGAATTGATAATGGGAAATAAAGAGACAGCAAGTGATTTGAATAGGTCTTGTGCATCAGCTTTCACAATAGAAGGTACAAGTACCAACTCAGAACTATCTATAGATGAAGAAATGAAAGAGACTGAGGAACTCAGGAAAATTACAGTCACCAGAGAGTAAATCAGTAAGTAACTTGTTGAAGCTGTGTGCTGAGAAGTCCCCAGGTCCTGATGGATTTCATCCTAGAGTCGTAAAAGAAGAGGCTAGTGAGACAGTTGATACATAAGTTTCAATTTTCAAAAACACCCAGATTCGGGGAAGGTCCCATTAGAAAATAGCAATATAACTCCTTCATTCAAAAACAGTAGAAGGAAAACAGAAAACTAGGTCAGTTAGTGCAAATTCCATCATTGGGATTATCTTAGAAACTATTATGAAACAAATTACAGCAGGATACTTACAAAAGTTCAAGATAATCAGGCAACGCCAACATGGTTTTATGAAGAACTAGAGGGCATAGGTTTGGGGTGAGAGGGGAAAGATATAAAAGAGACCTAAGGGGCAACTTTTTCACAGAGGGTGCTGTGTGTATGGAATGAGCTACCAGAGGAAGTGGTGGAGGCTGATACAATTACAACATTTAAAAGATATATGAATAGGAAGAATTTAGAGGGATAGGGACCAGGTGCTGGCAAATGGGATTAGATTAGTTTAGGATATCTGGTCGGCATGGACGAGTTGGACCAAAGGGTCTGTTTCCATGCTGTACACCTCTATGATTCTATAAATAGAAGTCATGTTTAACCTATCTATTGGACTTTGTGAGGAAGTAGCATGTGCTGTGAATAAAGGAGAACTGGTGAATGTACCACACTCAGATTTCAAAAAAGCTTTTGCTAAATTGCCCTATCAGAGATTATTGCAGAAAATTAAAGCTCTTGGTATAAGAGATAACATATTGGCATGCATAGAAGATTGATTGGCTGACAAGAAGTAGACATTAATGAGTCTGTTTCTGGTTGGCAAGATGTAATGAGCACTGTGTCAAGGGATCAATGCTTACACATCTATTTATATAAATGACTTGGCTGAAAGAACAGAAGGTACGGTTGTCCCATGATGATACAAAGATAGATGAGATTCGCTACAGTATGGAAACAGGCCCTTCGACCCAACAAGTCCACACTGACCATTCAAAGAGTAACCCACCCAGACTCTACATTTATCCCTGACTAATGCATCTAACACTAAGGGCATTTTAGCATGGCCAATTCACCTAACCTACACATCTTTGGATTGTGGGAGGAAACCGGAGCACCTGGAGGAAACCCACGCAGACACGGGAAAAATGTGCAAACTCCACACAGACAGTCGCCTGAGGCTGGAATCAAACCTAGGCCCCTGGCACAGTGAGGTAGCAGTGCTAACCCCTGAGCCACTGTACCTAGATAGGTAGGAACATAAATTGAGAAGGGGGCATAATGATGATACAAAACAGTATTGATAGGTTGAATGAGTGAGAAAAAATCTGGCAAATCGAATACAATGTAAGAAAATGTGAAGAAAAAGAAGCATATTATCTAAATCCTGAGAAACTGTACAGTTCTTATATACATAAGCGATCTCAGTGTACCAGTGCATGAACCCTAAAAGACTATGATTCAGGTCCAACAAGTATTAAAGGAAAGTTAATAGAATATTCTCATTTACTGCAAGGGGAATTAAATCCAAAGATAGGAAGGTCACACTTTAATTATACAGGACATTGGTGAGACCACATCTGGAATACAGTACACGGTATTGGTCATCTTTTAAAGGAAGGATGTAAGTGCACGAGAAGCAGCTCATAAATGTTTTACCAGACTAATTCCTGGAATAGTCTGGGTGTCTTATGAGGAAAGGTGCAATAGGCTAGGCTTATTTCCATGTGCTTAAGTAGGAGGCAATTTGATTAAGATCCTGAAGGATTATGATAGAGAAGTTGTGGAAATGATGTTTGGAAAACTAGGGGTCAATGTTTAAAAATAAGAAGTCACCTATTTAAACAACGAAGAGATGAATTTTGTTTCTGACAAAATGTCGTACATATTTGGAACTCTTCTTGATAAGGCAGAATTAATATTTTTAAGGCTGAGGTGAATAAATATTTGTTAGGCAAAGGGGTAAAAGGTTTTCAAGAGTAGGTAAGAATGTACTTTTGTGGATACAATTGAATCACCATGATGTTATTAAATGGTGGAGCGTCCTCAAGGGACTGAACAGCTTGCTACTACTGCTTGTTTCTTTGTTTATTTATCAATTGACTCAAGTGGGGTTTGTTGTTCATTGGCTAACTCATTGCTTTCTTTTCCTCACAAAGATTGCTGGCTCATGAAATCAAAACGCTCTTCAGTATTGATAGCAGTGGAAAACATCTGTTCTCATCTATATGTTCATAGATTCTCATTTCATTGACAGTATGAAATAAATTTCTTAATCCAATGTAACTAATCTTTAGGTTCCATCACATGCCAAGAGTTTCCTATGAAATCTTCAACCACCTATCCTTTCACCAATTGTTCTTTGACAGCCTGTTCCTTGACTTTACATAATTTAATGTGTTCGGCTATTTGGAGAAGATTGAGGTCTAGATATGGCTTCCTGCCCATGTAGGAGAATCCTCGACATGAGGTACACATAGATGTTCTACTTGTTAACAAGTATCTTGTTAACAAACAAGATACTTTGTTAATATAGTATCTTGTCCCAGTATCTAACTTGAGGTCTGTGAGGTGACCATTGACATAAATGTCTATTTGTCAGAATGTAAAGTCTGTACTATCTATTTCTTCTAAGAATGCTTCAGGTTTTATTCTACTGTAGACTGTTTTTCGTGGACAGTTTTTCGTTTTCTTGCTTTTCTGAAATTATGTCCATTTGTAGTAGTTGAACACAGTCTGTGCCTGTGAGGTGTCTTTGTTCCACAGCATTGACAAAGGTTTTTTTAGTGTCTGTTACCCGCTATACTTGCTGTACTCGTTTCTCATATTTGAAATTTATATCTTAAAGATTGAATGGACTCTGTTGATGTCTTGTACCAAGATTGACTTTTTTTCTTCCTAGATCAATATTGCTGCCAGACCTTTTCTTCATTTATCATTCAAATGACTTTCTCTAGAGTCAGGTCTTCTTTAGACTGTAATACATCTGACAAAGACTCCTTGGCAATTCCTACAATAATTTAGTCTCTTATGAATTCCGAATTGCATTCAACATAGTAGCACTTTTCCAGAGATTATTAATTAAATCACCTATGGATTCCCTTGAATGTTAAACTCTTTCATTAATTATCTTCTTCTTTCAAGAATTGTATTAGTTCTGAGATTAAAATAATGTCAAATGCTTTTAGTTCTTCTTCAAAGTATCTGTTGCTTGTTTTACGCCTTGGTTACACTACTGTGTAGGTTCTCTTGTTTAGCTTCTAGGGTTTAGTATTTAATTTGGAAATTATTTTGTATCTCAGAAATTGTTTCTCTAAAATGTTCCATCCTGTGTTCGATTTGACATATCTTTGAAATGAAGACTTCCTGGCAATATTATTTTTGAAGTCATGTCTTCCTAATGTGATGAACTATTTTGCTTGCTTAAAATACCTTATTTTGCAGTAATAGCAGTTTTGCTGCTCTTCACTACTGTACCGGAGGATTTTCCCATATTTTGTGTTGAGTATGTTAACTTCCCATGTTCTCTCATGGTTATAATGGAAGATTTCCACCTTTTTCGCAGTTTCACTGCATGAATCTTTAATAAATGATCCTATTTTAATTATAATCTTACTCAATAATTCCTGCTGCTTGTGGTTTAACTAAGTAAATCTCACCTTTATCATGGTTCTGATGAAGAACTTTACCACATTTTCTAGATCCTGAATAATGTCTCTCAAATTTTCCCTTCTGTTTGAATTGATCTGCTTTGGCTTTTAATTTGCCCCATGTTATCACTTTAATCACTGACATTCAGATGTCAGCTACCTTGAGTTACAATTTCTTTTCCTGGCCCTTTACTTCTGTTTCTATAGCCATGCCTGAATTCTTCACTCGCTTTGGCAACAATGCACGATCTGAACTGTCTTCATTTTTCCAGCCTGGATTGCTCCACAGTTTTAATATCTCCCTTGGCCCATCGCAGATTTTAAGCTTTACTCATGGAATCTCCATTGCCTGTCTGCTCACTAGGACTGCTCCCACAAATGACCAATACTGCATGGTGCTGCCAATATTTGCTTTGGAGTTACTAATTCTTCTTCTGTTAAGAGTTGTGTTATGAAGATGTGGGTGTAGTTTAAGAGAGTTAAAAGCAGCAGAACTACCAGACACAGCAACAAGTGTTCTCAATAAGGCAACAATGTAACACTTTGTTGAACAACTCAATTAGCTCATTGCCTGGAGACAAAACAAATTCAAATTTGGCAAATCAGTTTAAATCATACCCCAAAAAATATCAAACTCCAGTCCAGTTTGAATTTAGTATATTGACAACCTTAAAAGCCAATCCGATGCTTTGGGTTATATGACCAGGGAAAATTGAACAGTTGAGAGGAGAACTGACAAGCCCAGCATATAAACAGACTTCCTGAAAATAGCTGTCTTAAAAGTACCTTTTCGATCAGTTACCTGGAACACAGAAATTCCTAAGAAGAATAAAAGAACACAGGAAGATCCGAATAGAAGAATGAAAGTTGCCTGGTTTTGAGATAAGAAGTGTGGTTTTGTAAATCTTAATTGTGAGTTTTATCAGACTAGTATTATAGAAGGGAAGGTAACAGATAGTAAGACTAAGGAATGTAAACAGTTGCTAGTTAATTATTCAATGTTATCTTCTTTTATCATTCACTGAAGCATTCTTCCTTGTTCAGGATTACCATGGGGGTTTCTTCTTTCGGATTCTTAAATCTTCAACTCTTTGCTGCTGTTAAGTGTGCTGCATGAAGGGACAGCGGAAGAAATCACAGGTCTTGGTGCTGCACCTGCTCTGGGCCCCTAATCTCATTCTGATTCCTGACCTGATTAGAGCAGCCCCACCTCTAACTCAGCATAGTCGGTCTGCCAGAGTCTTAGTCCCCGGCTATTGGGCCGTAATGCATGGACATCCTACCCCTGTCCCATGCCCCACGCCAATCCATTTCCATCCCATCTTGGGCCATGGCAGTGTGAGCTGGCAACCTAGAGCTGAGTCTGCGATCTAATACCAATGCTCACAATATGCTGTCTGAGCAGTTATTTCAAATCCATATCACCACGTATCATATTGTATAGGCAGGGGCAGCTCACAATATGCTGTCTGAGCTTCTGCTCATGACAAAGATTGTTCTCACCATCCTCTTTAAGTGTAAAAAACTTCTGTGGTCTGCCTGGTCTGGTGTGGTAGAGAAAACCCAATTCCTAGCCTAATGAAAAGGATCTCTGTCGTTAACAAGATATAGTTTATTGCATGTTAGCAATAAGTGACAGGTTAGATTGATATGGTAGACATTGTTACAGAGAGGATCAGATGATAGATTTCACTCTTTAGAAATTCAAAGTTGTTCTGCCCGCAAGCCCAAATGACACTAACATAGTGGGTGGTTTTTATGGCACACCTCACTACTAACCCTTTCAGATCCACATAATTATTTCCCATTATTGGATGTTTGTCAAGTTAAAAAGAGTCATGGATCAACTTTCAGCACCTGCTCCACCCCAATTCTTTAAGAGACAGAGGATGGCATTAAGTGCAGACTAGCTTTGTATGGTGTTAACCTCTCATGATTTTGGGCCCTTGATGAGCATGTGCAGCTGTTCAATAGCACAAGTAGAGTTAGTTGCATGTTATTTTAATAAACAGAGAGAAGGACAATCATAGTTAGAGAAAGGTACAGCACAGAAACAGACCCTTCAGTCCAACTCGTCCATGCTGACTATTGCCAGCACCCGGCCCATATTCCTCTAAAGTGTTCCTAATCACGTACCCTTTTAAATGTTGTCATTGAATGAGCCTCGACCACCTCCTCTGGCAGCTCATTCCATACACCCAACACCCTGTAAGTAGAAAGGTTTCCCCTTAGATCCCTTTGAAATTTTACCTCTCCCACCTTAAACCTATTCTAGTTTTGGACTCCTCTACCCTGGGGAAAAGACGTTGACTATTCACTCTATCCATGCCCTTCAGGATTTTATAAACCTCTATAAGGTCACCCCTCATCCTCCAACACTCCAGGGAAAACGGCCCTAGCCTCTCCCCCAGACCTCAAACCCTGCAACCCTGGCAATCAGCTTGTAAATCTTTACTTCAGAAGCAGCAAACACATGTCAATTCTGCATCATAATTCTTATCTATTTTCAGGCCTGATCAAATCTTGTCACTTTCATTTGTAATACGTTCCAGCTCTGAAGAAAAGTCATGGATAGGACATTAAATTGATATCCACGGTTTAATGAAAAGATCCCATGGCACTACTTGAAGAAGAGCAGGTAATTTTCCAAATATCTTCACCAACGTTTGTTTTACAGTGAAGATTCTAAAATATAGGGACGTAATTTCCACCTCCCTTTATGATCTTATTGTGGAAATCAGCTGTTATTTTACAACACAGCAACAGCAGATAAACCTTAAACATAATTTGTGAGCTATTGAAGTGTTTCAAAAGACACTGAATAAATGCAATTACTTTCTTTCCTTTAGAAGACTGAGGTGGGAGAGAAAATTACTAGGATGAAAGTGACTAATTTTTTTGCACTGATCAATGTGTACTAATGGTATCTTGGCTACAGAAAACCATTGCAGTCACCAAAATAATTTGAAATGGAAAGCTGAAAAATATCTTTTAATAATTCATAATAGGTGCCATTTTTCAAAATGAAGTTTGCAGCATGAAATTATATTGCTTCATATCAATCTATTTATGTTTGTGAGTATATATACTTTGAGTTGGCCAATGACTATCTGTCACAAGAAGGCTATTTTACTCAAATGCTGTCTCACTGGACTGCTGCTTAAATAATGTATACTTGTGTAGACAGTCTGAAAGACACAGGATGCAATTTGAAACGTTGCCTGAAAAAAATCTATACGCCACTAAAACATTCTTACTTCATTGACATGAATCAGAATTATGCTGCTATATTGCAAAGTGCAGCTGAAGTCAAAAAACAGAAATAACTCAAACTGTGTTACCACAGAAATTCAGTTCTGCTGTAAATACGATAACAAGGATGAAGATTGCATTACACTGTTGTGAGAAATGATCTTTTGCAGTTATTGTTATAAATTATGTACATTTCTTTTTGAATGTTTCAGTAAAAATACTTCTGGGTTTGGTGACTGATTACTTCGATGCATTTGATAGCAATTACAGTGAAGACTGGATCATGGAAGTATTGTAAATAAATGTTTGTGTTGTCATGCAACTTGACAAACCAAGAGTAATTGTTATTTGGGTAAAAAGGAGGGTCAGTCTTAGCAGTCTAAGACTAATTCTGCAGAAGCCCCCAAGTTATGAGCTTTTATGCACTTCTGGTCATGTACCAACTTCTTGATCTGATCAATTTACATTGACCAAATGTCCTGTTGATAGTTTACTCACTTCCCAAATGGCATACATACATCTGGCCTTCCATATCCTTGCTTTTTGTGTGGCCTATCTGTCCCCAGTTCCCTATCATTTACCACCTGCATTCCTGGTCTTGACCTTTTGCATTCCCATCCTTAAGCTTTTCAGTACAGCTGTGAACCTTCAGTTCTGCCCAGATTTATATTTCACTGACAACACTTTATAACTTAAACTGCTCAACCCTTATTCAACCCTCATTTGCTAAAATATTCACTGACTGTGCAGAATTTATAGGATACTGAATGATGTAGACTATGGTAGGGAATCTGGGAGAATCACGTGAGAAGTTGGATGTCTTTTCTTGACATCTGAGTAACTCTGCATTTTTGGTCATTGAAACAAAATTCTTGCTTGGGAGCGGTGACAAGTTTATTAACAGAGATTG
Organism: Chiloscyllium plagiosum; assembly: GCF_037043375.1. NCBI lineage: Eukaryota > Metazoa > Chordata > Chondrichthyes > Orectolobiformes > Hemiscylliidae > Chiloscyllium > Chiloscyllium plagiosum. The sequence goes on along the minus strand of NW_028270149.1, from coordinate 25,847,058 downwards.
TTGCTTGCTTTCAGTCTCATTATTTGTTAATTTTGCCTTATTAATATGTACCTTCCTATCTCACCACCCGCTAAGAGGAAACTTGACAATTCCCAAAATGAACGTCAGAGTGAGTACCCACAACTTCAGCTCCCTGCTTGCTCTTGCAGACAGCCATCTGGGACACCCGGCACTAACATCTCACAGCACACTCCATGGACAGCGACCACATGCAATCACTCATCCATTGATACTTGCTTCTGACACGTGCCATCTTCACTGTATTACCATGGCACATCTGCAATCAACTTACAGATGGTTCACTATTGCCATGCTGAATCTCAGGCTGCTGGAAGGACACTTTATGTGCAAAGACAGATAACTAGATCAGACCAGGCTGCATCTCAGGGCTGTGTGCATGCCCCCTGAGCCCCTCACCCATTTTGATCCTACTTGGATGTTTATAGTATCCCTGCATTTTTGCAGTGTGCCCCCTCAGACAGAGATACCAGACTGACAGCATAGAGTCCTAGTTGCTTTTAACCTACTGCGAATCCTCTTGCAAGGATGTCTTCCTTGAAGAAGCTCTCTTCCTCCCTCTACAAGGCAACACAACGCCTGGAGGAAGAGCGCCTCATCTTCCGCCTAGGAACCCTCCAACCACAAGGGATGAATGCAGATTTCTCCAGCTTCTTCATTTCCCCTCTCCTCACCTTATCTCAGTCCCAACCCTTGGACTCAGCACCGCCTTCTTGACCTGCAATCTTCTTCCCAACCTCTCTGTCCCCACCCCCTCTCCTGCCTATCACCCTCACCATAACCTCCTTCCACCTATCGCATTCCCAACGCCCCTCCCCCAAGTCCCTCCTCCCTACCTTTTATCTTAGTCTGCTTGGCACACCCTCCTCATTCCTGAAGAAGGACTTATGCCCGAAACATCGATTCTCCTGCTTCTTGGATGCTGCCTGACCTGCTGCGCTTTTCCAGCAACTCAATTTTTCAGCTCTGATCTCTAGCATCTGCAGTCCTCACTTTCTCCTCCTGACAGCATAGAAACAGAGTCAACAGCATAGAAACAGCCCCCTTCAGCACACAATATTCGTGACAAGTAATAAACACCAAATTACACTAATCCCATTTACCTGCACTTGGTCCATAATTCAGTAGTTCTGTATTGTCTTATTGCTTAGCAGACACAAAGCTAGGAAGCTTGTTATCACTGTCAGTGGTCCTCAGTCAAAGGAGACATTCTTCAGTCAGGGAGTATCGGCACTGTAAGTCAAGGGCAGCTTCCAATATCAGTCCAGGGCTTGGATATTATCAGTTAGCTGCCAGTGTCAGGATTCGTTCCTGGTAAGGATTGAGGCATAGTGTTGAGCAGCTCACCAGCTGATGTGATTTTTCTGCCTTAATGTGGGATATTTTCTACTGGAATGACAGAAAGGCAGGTACGGTGGGAGATGAAAGTAGGTAGCACAGCCTTTAGTGCGGCATGATTAGTAGTGTGGGTGGGTGAAAGCGAGTGAGGGAAGATGTTGATGATTTAGTGAGAGTGGTCAAGCCTGAGCCTCGTGGGACCATGGTTCAGTGGCAGAGATAGAGCAAGCGTGAGTAAGAAGAGAGATGGTGACACATACCTTGGCAGAGTGCAGAATGTCATGGGCCTTCTTCGTATTGCTGAGCACTCTGAGATATTTGAAATTGCACTGGCCCTGGTGGCAATCTCAGACCACACTACCATGGTCTGGTGTGAGAGGCTCTTCTGGCTCTCCTGGGAGAAGAGAAGACGAAGTCCTGCCTCTGCACCAACCAGCTCAACAGAACTTCCAGGTACCTGTTCTCATTGCTGGGTGCTAAATTCCCTTTAACGGCCATGTCTGAAGCTAATGTCATGAGTTGTGCAGGGTTGGTCTGACAGTGCTGTTCGGGTGTACAATGGCCTTTTAAAGATGGCACTGCCAATAGGAATGCAGTTCTATTCAATGTTATGCAGGCAGCAGTGAGTTTTTCCAGCTACAGTGAGTGTTGAATCAGGCTAGCATTGGGGACCAGAGGGACATGGCAGGTAGGTTAGAGGGCAAGTCTGGTAAGCTGGCACAGAAAACTCATTAAGATTCAGGGAGAGTAACACTCAATGAAACTGACACGCAAGCCACAAAAACCCAAGGTTCAGCCAACTGTATCTGCACTGCTTCTGGGAACTGACAGGCATGTAGATGTAAGAAAAACAAAAACAGAAATTATTGGAAAAGCTCAGCAGGTCCGGCAGCATCCGTGGAGAGAAATCAGTTAACATTTTGGGTCAGTGACCCTTTTTCAGGATAGCATGTAAATGTATGTTTCTTTACAAGGCCATTAGAAATAGGAACACAAACAGGCCTGCTCTATCATTCAATAGGATCATGGCTAATCTGAAACTGCTCATATTCACTTTCCCGCCCTTTATGCATGACCCTTGATTCCCCTGATTAAGAAGCTATCTATCTTTGATAGAACTGGACCTCAGTGGTCACCATTTATTGCTTATCCGAAATTGCTCTCAAACTGAATGGTGTACTGAAAGTATAAAAGCAAAATATTGCAGATGCTGGAAATCTAAAGCAAACATACAGAATGCTGGACAAAGACAAGGATCCCAGTTATATCTGTGAAGAAAGAATAGGAGTTAACATTTCAAGTGCAAAAGATTTATATTCTAGAGCGCTGGAGGTTTAGGGATGACCTTATAAGGGTTTATAAAATCATGAGGGGAATGGATAGGGTGAAAAGCCAAGGTCTTTTTTCCCAGGGCAGGGAAACCCAAAGCTAGAGGGCATAAACATAAGGTGAGAGGGGAAAGATATAAAAGGGACCTAAGGGGCAGGGTTTTCATGCAGAGGGTGGTGTGTGCATGGAATGAGCCAAAAAAGGAAACTGGTACAATTGCAACATTTAAAAGGGATCTGGATGGTACAAGAATAGGAAGTGTTTAGAGGAAAATGGGCCAAATGCAGCCAAATGAGACTAGATTAATTCACGATATCTGATCAGCAAGGCCAAATTGGACCAAAAGGGTCTGATTCCATGGTGTACAACACTATGAATCTATATCCAGAATTGAATGGGGTTGAACTATAGACAGAGGGATAAGAGAAGGAACAATAGAATGCACTACATGGTGCAGTGCCCAGAATAAAAGACAAAATACGTAAGTGATAATGATGGCAACAAATAGATTTAGATGTAAAATAGATGTATAATTATAGGTGAGAAAAGGAGAAAATGCTGAAAGCAAAGCCAGACACAAACAAGACAGGGTCTGTAATCAAAATGCAGGACAACTCAATGTTGACCATAAGGCATAGGAGCAGAAATTAGGCCATTCAGCCATTGAGTCTGCTCCACCATTCAATCATGGCTGATAGGTTTTTCAACCCCATAACCTTTGATCCCCTTGACAATCAAGAACTTCTCTATCTCTGTTTTAAATATACTCAATGACCTGACCTCCACAGCCTTCTGTGACAATGAATTCCACAGATTCACCACTCTCTAGCTAAAGTCATTTCTCCCTATCTCTGTTCTAAAGGGTCTCCCCTCTACCCTAAAATTGTGTCCTTGGGTCTTTGTCTCTCTTGCCAATGGAAACATCTCCACTCTGTTGAGGCTGTTCAGTATGCTGTAAGTTTCAATCAAACCCCCTCTCATCTTTCTAAACTCCATCGAGTATAGTCCCAGACTCCTCAAACATTTGCTCATATGTTGAGCCTTTCATTCCTGGGATCGTTCTCGTGTACCTCCTCCGGACCCACTCCAGGGCCTTCCTGAGGTATGGGGCTTAAAATTGCTCACGATACTCTAAATGTGGTCTGACCAGAGCTTTATAAAGCCTCAGAAATACATCCCTGCTCAAGATGTTTGACAACATTGTATTTGCCTTCCTAACTATCGACTCAACCTGCAAGTTGACCTTAAGAGAAATCTGGACTAGGGCTCCCAAGTCCTTTTGACTTAGATTTCTGAATTTTCTCATTTAGAAAATAGTTCATTCCTGTAATCTTCCTACCAAAGTGCATGACCTCACAACTTCCCACATTGTATTTCATTTGCCACTTCTTTGCCCACTGTCCTAACCTATCTAAATCTTACTGCAGCCTTCCTGCCTCCTCAATACTACCTGCCCCTCTAACTATCGTTGAATCATCTGCAAACGTAGCCAGAATGCCATCAGTTCCTTCATCCAGATCATTAACGTGTGAAGTGAAAAGTTGTGGTCCCAACACTGACCCTTCTGGAACAGCACTAATCACTGATTTCCATCCTGAGAAGGACCCTTTTATCTCCACTCTCTGCGTTCTGCCAGCCAATCTTCTATCCATGCTAGTACCTTGCCTCTAACATCATGGGCCCTTAGCTTACTCAGCAGTCTCCTGTGTAGCACCTTATCAAATGCCTTCTAGAAGTCCAAATAGATAACATCCATTGGCTGTCCTTGGTCTAATCTGCTTGTTACCTCCTCAAAGAATTCTAACAGATTTGTTAGGCTTGACCTCCCCTCATGAAACCATGCTGACTTTGCCCTATTTAACATGCAATTCCATGGTATTCAGAAATCTCATCCTTCACAATGGACTCCAAAATCTTACCAACGACTGAGGTCAGATTAATCCGTCTATAATTTCCTGTACATAATTTCCCTTCTTAAGTAGTGGGGGTTACATTAGTGATTTTCCAGTCCTATGGGATCCTCCCTGACTTCAGCGAATCCTGAAAGATCACTACTACAGCCTCCACTATCTCTTCAGCTATCTCCTTCAGAACGCTGGGATGTAGTCCATCTGGTCTGGGCAATTTATCCAATTTCAGACCTTTCAGATTTTCTAGCACCCTCTCCTCAGTGATGGCCACCACACTCATCTCTGTCCCCCCACCCCCCACGATTCTCTTGTACTTTTGGGATATTACTCGTGTCTTCCATCATGAAGACTGACGCAAAGTATTTGTTCAGTTCCTCAGCCATTTCTTCGTTCCCCATTACTATTTTTCCAGTGTGATTTTTCCAGCGGCCCAATGTCCACTTTGCCTTTAACAAAAGAAACTCTTGCAATCTTTTCTAATATTACTGGCGAGCTTACCCTCATATTGAAAATCTCCTTCCTCATTTCTTTCTTCATTGTCCTCTGTGGTCTTTCTAAGCTCCCCAATCCTCTGGCTTCCGACTGCACTTCGCCACATTATATACTCTCTCTCTTGCTTTTATGCTGTCCCTGACTTCCCTGGTCAGCCATGGTTGCCTCATCCTGAGGCAACAATGTTGAGTTCTGAAGTGTATAAAGTGTTAAAGCGGAAAGTGGGTGTTGTTCCTCCAGTTTGCATTTGTCTTCACTGGAACAGTGCAGTAGAATAATGTAGGAGTGGACCAGGGTGAATTCATGCTATCTCCAGCCAGATGTCTCCTCAACTTGGCATTTCATAAGGACTGTTCCCGCTAGAAATTTAGTACCCATTGATACTAAATAGTACCTGATTGAAATACAGGACCCAGGCAATAAAATCAGTGTTATTTTGCTGGGAAGACAGTGTGGGTTGCAAGCGTTAGAGGGCGACACAACATCTGTTCTTCCAAACTCTTCTCCAGAAAGAACACTCTCTTCGGCTGTGTCATACGAAAGGAGTCGACGAATTCCGGAAAGAGCCGAAGAGCTCGGACACCGCTCCGGAAAGAGCCGGCAATTGCGAGGTACGGTCGGGAAGAGCCGAAGAGGGCGGGCGCTGGTTCGGAAAGAGCCGAAAGGTGCGGCCTCCGCGCCGAGAAGAGCCGAAGAGGGCGGACGCCGCTCCGGAGAGAGCCGAAGAGGGCGGAGGCGTCCGGCGGAGCCTGGGAGAGGAGAGGTGCAGGCGGGGTGCTCGGTGTTCGGGCCGTGACGGGATTGTGGAGGTGCCGGCCGGTAGGCCGGGTGAGGAAGATGGCGATATCGCGGGGTCTGTGGTGCTGTCAGCGGATATTGGCCTGGATTCCGGTGCTCATCATAACCATGGTCGTGCTGTGGTCTTACTACGCCTATGTGTTCGAGCTGTGTGTGTGTGAGTGCCTCTTTGTTGTCAATTGATGTTGACAGTAGTAGGAAGTTATTGGGCACGTCCACTCAGGGATAAAAGACTGTTAACATCAAGGTTCAGATCACAATCAGACTGAGTATTTTGATCTCTTACCATCTGTCAGGACAGCAGGATCTCACCATGCAAGAACTTGCTGCTCAGCTTTTATGATGTGTGTGTTTAAATAAGATTCTTTAGGAACTGCTATTGCCAGTCCAATGATAGTTTCACTTAATTTACAGTAAAATCTGAAGTTATAGCTACGTCTTTTAGAAGTTCGCCTGCTGAAGTTTGTTCGTACCAGTGTTAAGACTCTTGTCAGATTATGCTAGTTTACATTAAGAGATATAAATGCATGTTATAGATTTAATCCAAGTTTCAAGTTTCCTTTGTTTTGGTTCTCCTTTTATGGCTTGAAAGCAAACAAGTTGATTTTTAACTAATGTAAATAGTTTTATTATAGTTAGTTCTCTAACAGTGCTGTGGTTGGATAAGCTGAAAATGTCAGATAAGTGTCTTGTTTGTAGATTGAGTGGCACCAGGTCTGTCATTAGGTAGTGAACAGAGAGTCATAGAGATGTACAGCATGGAAACAGACCCTTCGGTCCAACTCGTCCATGCCAACCAGATATCCTAACCTAATCTAGTCCCACTTGCCAGCACCTGGCCCATATCCCTTTAAACCCTTCCTCTTCATATATCCATCCAGATGTCTTTTAAATGCTGTAATTGTACCAGCCTCCACCACTTCCTCTGGCAGCTCATTCCATACATTCACCACCCTCTGTGTGAAAAAGTTGCCCCATACGTCCCTTTTTATATCTTTCCCCTCTCACCCTAAACCTATGCCCTTTAGTTCTGGACTCTCCCACCCCAGGAAAAAGATCTTGCCCCTCATGATTTTATAAATCTCTATAAGGTCACCGCCTAGTTTCTGATGCTCCAGGAAAAACAGCACCAGACTATTCAGCCTCTCCCTATAGTTCACTCCAACCCTGGTTACATACTTGTAAATCTTTTCTGAGCCCTTTATAGTTTCATAACATCCTTCTGATAGAATGGAGATCAGAATTGCATGCAATATTCTAAAAGTGGCCTAACCAATATCCTGTACATTTGCAACATGACTTCCCAATTCCTATACGCAATGTTCTGACCAATAAAGGAAAGCATGCCAAACACTTTTTTCACTATCCTATCTACCTGCGATTCTACTTTCAAGGAGCTATGAACCTGCACTCCAAGGTTTCTTTGTTCAGCAAGACTCCCCAGGACCTTACCATTAAGTGTATTAGTTCTGCTCTGATTTCCTTTTCCAAAATGCGGCACCTCAGATTTATCTAAATTAAACTCCATCTGCCACTCCTCAGCCCATTAGTATCATCTGCAAACTTACTAACTATACCTCCTATCATTTATATGGACCCAGCACTGATCCTTGTAGCACACCAGTGGTCACAGGCCTGTACCACCATTCTTTGTCTTCTACCTTCAAGCCAGTTCTGTATTCAGCTGGTTAGTTTTCCTTGTATTCCACGAGATCTAACTTTGTTAACCAGTCTCCTTACTGAACACCCATATAGATCATGTCTACTGCTCTGCTGTCATCAATCTGCTTTTTTTAACTTCAAAAAAACTCAGTAAAGTTCACATGCACAAAGCCATGTCCTTGCCTTTCCAAATGCATGTACATTCTGTCCCTCAGGATTCCCTCCAACAACATGCCCATCACCGATATCTGGCTCACTGGTCAATAGTTCCTTGGCTTGTCCTTATCACCTTTCTTAAATAGTGGCACCATGTTAGCCAATCTCCAGTCTTCCGGCACCTCATCTGTGACTATTGATGTTACAAATATCTCAGAAGGGACCCAGCAATCACATCCCTAGCTTAATGTTTCCAAGATTAGCATCCTTCTGAAATAGCTATGGCATTTCTGTTTCATTCAAGCAATTTCTTAGCCATACTTCAATACTCAATCTAATTATGATACGTTTTTAGAACCAGTATCTAGTGCCAAGTCACTCTTAAGTGAAGAACTGCATTTTGATGCTACCCTGAATTTTCTTTTTAATAGTTTGTATCAAGTTCCTTTATCTGACGGTCTTTTTTTTTAAACTTTAAGTAGTGCTCTAAATTTATAGTTTCTATTCCTCATCTCTGCGTTGATTTTTCGGATTCAGCTGTAGTTCTGAGGATGAATCCTATAAATCTCCTCTGCGATTTGGTGATTCTCCGTTGTATATTCCAATACTGCATACTCTGATCAGAATGAATTGTGACCAGACAACAGTATAGTTTTAGCAGAACAGCATCAGACCATCTCTGATTTGGTGGATTATGTTTGCAGTGTTGTTTGCTACTCAGTACCTGGAGATGGTTAATGTTGAGTCTATTGTGCTTCCATATTTCTTTGAACATCTAGCTAATTAAACACCATTTTTTAATGACAAAAAAAATTGTTGGAAAAGCTCAGCAAGTCTGTCAGTATCTTTGGAGAGAAATCAGAATTAACGTTTTGGGTCCAGTGATCCTTTCTCAGAACTGATGATAGCTAAGAAAATGTTGGTTTATATGCAGAAAACAGGATGAGAAGAGGGGGTAAGCAGTAAATGATTGGTGGGGATAGAGCCCAAAGAAAGAGAAGAGCAGTTGGACAGTCAACGGAGTAGATAACAACCCAGCACGAGGGTGAATAGATGTTAATGGGGGCTGTTAGTGGCTAACAATGGGTGATGTGTAATAACAGACAATGTGATAAGAAGGCCTGGTTTGTGGGGACTGGGGCAAAGACATGGGAGAGCTCAAGCCCTGGAGTTATTGAATGTGATGTTGAGTCCGGAAGGCTGCAGGGTACCCAAGCACCTCATTTTCTGCTTGGGGACCTTGTTATCACATAGTCTGTTATTACACACCACCCATTGTTTGCCACGAACAATTCTCATTGACAGCTATTCACATTCCTAGCCAGGTTGTTATCCACTCCTTTGTCTGTTCAGCTGCTCTTCTCTCTCTCTCTGGGCTTTATCCCCACCTATCGTTTACTATTTACCCCCTGCCCCGTCCTATCAACTGCGTATAAACGAACATTTTCTTAGCTACCATCAGTTCTGAGAAAGGGTCGTCAACTTGAAACATTAACTCTGATTTCTTTCCAAAGGTGCTGCTAGACTCCTGAGCTTTTCCAACAATTTCTATTTTTGTCTCTGATTTACAGAATCTGTTGTCCTTTCAGTTACCAGTTTTGAAATACATTCCGACTACTTTTCATACATAGAAGATAGAGTCATAGTCAGATGTTATAAACTAGAAAATTGTAAATTAACTAATTGACTGTGGCCTTGGTAAAATATTCCTACTTGTCTTTCTCAAACTGAGACTATTTATCTCCAGTGCCTCTCCTCTGTCCATCATTTGAGTGGTGATGCCTTCAACTGGGTCCATTCTCATCTATCCACATCTAATCAGAGCTGCAGTGATTCTCTTCCTATTCCCACATCATTATCTCTGATGGCCCCTTCAATAATATATTGTTAGCCTCTCCAGTTTCTCATTCTGTGATGTTTCTATAGGGTAAAGCAAACTTCAGATTCCATATGTACCCTGATGATACCCAGATCTACCTGACTGCCCCTCCACTGACTCTGATCTTTAGGAGAGGATTCAATGCTTATCCGAAGAGAAAGAAGCAGAGGAGGGAAACTTAATAAGTTGCTATTACACTGAGCCATCATGGACGTATTGAGATGAATGTCCCCCTACACTGTAATATTTCTACCTTTCTATGATAAAACAAACAGTTTGTCCAACACCTAGCATTTGGTCAGTAGGTTTGCTTGAACTAAATATTTGGATTACCGGTAGTCATTGACCTATAAATAAAGAGGCGGACATACCACCAGTGCTTCACCAGAGACTCTCACTGATATCTTATCTAGTATGGTGTCAAAACGTCTGAAAACAAACCTTCAAGCTCAGCGAGCTAATTTACTTATCATCAACCTGAGCTACAAATCTTGTCAAAAATCGGTAATTGTCATTGATCTCCACCACAAGCCTTATTCTATAGCTACTGACTCCAACCCTTCTCCATAATAAGTGTCTGAGGCCAGAGCATTTTATATATCTCAATCAGATCTCCTTCATTTGTCTAAACTCCAGTGAGTTATGAGCCCAAGCTGTTTGAGTGCTCCTCATGTAACAGCCCTTTAATCCCTGGAATCAATCTGGTGAACCTAACCCTGAACTGTGTCCAGTGCCACCACATTCTTCCTCAAGTAAGGAGACCAAAACTGATACAATATTCAAGATGTGGTGTCATCAAAGCCTTATATAAGTGAAACAACTGTGCTTTATTTTTATAATTCAGTCCCTTTGCAATAAATTACAGGATTCCATTTGCCTTGCTTATTATATGCTGCACATGCATACCCACTTTCTGTGATTCAGGCACAATAGTGTCCCGAACCCTCTGCACTGATGCACTTATTCTAATGCTGACCTGACAAGTCTCCCATCTTCCACCTGACATAAAGCTGAGCATGTCCAAGACTCTAGTTGTATCGTAACTATGACCAAGTCCTGTTGACTCAATGCCCTGTGCTCACTGACCTACATTATCTTCTAAGCTGGCAGTGTCTTAATTTTAAAATTCTCATCCTAGTTTTGAAATTCTTTAATGGCTTCACCAGCTCCCCACTTGCATCCCTATCTCCTGTTATAGATCAGACCAGACCCCCTCAAAACATTTCAGGAAAGCAGCCCAGACCCTAACTTTGCTAGTTGACTTAAGCAGGTGTGGATGGATATTCCAGGAGTGATGCAGCTAGTCCAACCACTTAGTTTTAAACAAAACAGAATTTATTGGCAAGATTACCGAATGAAACACAAACAAAGGAGAACTGAATAGAGAATAACTTAACCTATCTGAAAACCCAGTAGATTATTCCAATTTAATGATGCTTTCCAAATTCCTGCAACAATTCCCATAAGCGTCCCTTGGCAAAAAAAAAGTCAAACCAAACACAGGAGAGAGAGAGAGATAGTGGCGAGATTCAGCATGGAACACCTTCTCCCATGTAGCTGTTTCTTTGACCAGCAGCTTCAAAACTGATTGACTACTTTCTCTGAACAACCATACTGTTAAAACCCAAACCAAACCAGAGAAAAGCTGAGCTGGGAGAACTGGCCACACTCCCTTCGTTGTACAAGTGTTTTTTTAACTTGAAAGCCTTTTGCCTGAGACAGTATCTGTTAGTTATAATTAAATTGGCCCTAAAATCCATAAAAAACAGACCGCCTGGAGGCTGTGCGATTCTGAGCTCTCTGAAGAATAAACAAGAACAACATAACCTTATTAAAGGAGCAGTATCATCACACCTCCACACTCCCTAACCAATCTCTGAAAACTTCTCTGAACTACAACCCTCGGATCACTGCACTGCACTAGCTTTTGTACATGCCCAATTTTAATTGCTCCACTGTTGAGGACCTTTCCTTCAGGTGCCTAGTCCATAAGCCCTGGTATTCTCTTCTCAAAACCTAATAATTTATGTATGTTTCAGCATAGCCCACTAGATGCTTCCTTTTCATTAGCAACTTTCAGTAACTTAATACTGTTAGCTTATATATTAAAAAAAGACATTTCTGAGAGAAAAAAAGCCAGAAAAATGAACACTGACCCAATATACGGAAGATTGTATTTGATCCAAGTGGTCAGTTTTAAGAAGGGCCTTAAAGGAGGACAATGAAATGGAGACCTAACATTTCTTATGAATGTCCATATCCCTTGCAAAAACCATTTCTTATTCCATAAAACTTAAATGGATAGTATCTCTACTGCAGGTCTTTATCAAAAGTCTTTCTGGAAGTGAAAGAGCACTACAGTAAATCGCTTACCCTTTTAATTTACTTTATCATCAGAGATTGGTAAGGATAAAGTATGCCCCTTCAAAAATCAAATAAACTGCTGGTTCAGGTTGTATTTTATTTCTGTTTATGGATTCATACAGCTTGTACTTTTGGATTACAACTTTGTACTGTATGTGAAAATGCAATGTAAACAAGAAGTGATCAATGAAAATGAACCTTCAAATAGCTTTATGGGCGGTACAGTGGTTAGCAGTGCCTCACAGCGCCAAAGACCTGGGTGACTCTCTGTGTGGAGTTTGCACATTCTCCCCGTGTCTGCGTGGGTTTCCTCCGGGTGCTCCGGTTTCCTCCCACAATCCAAAAAAAAATGTGCAGGTTAGGTGAATTGGCCATGCTAAATGTGCAGGTTAGGTGAATTGGCCATGCTAAATAATAGTGTTAGGTGTAGGGGAATTGGTCTGGGTGGGTTGAGCTTTGGCAGGTCGGTGTGGACTTGTTGGGCTGAAGGGCCTGTTTCCACACTGTAAGTAATCTAATCTAAAGTAATCTAATCTAAAGCTTGCAGAACTGGGTATTTTGAGTAGGGGGAATACTGAAATGGGATTTATTATATATTTAATTTAAGTGCAGTGTTATTGTACTTGCACTAGGATTTTAACTTTGGCACTGAAGATTTTTTAGTGAGGATTTTCAGTCTTGATAATCCCCATCCTCCCTGTGCTGTCAGAATACCAATAATTAAAAATCTGTAGTTTGATCCAGGGCAGAAAACAGGCCATACAAACTGCTACTAGAAGTTATTAATTCAGTTTGCATATGGCAGTTATTGTAGAAGTTAATTTCATCCAGTTTTGTTTTGGAAATTCAGATCAATTTTGTCAGCTTGTTTTTAATGATTTATATAGGATATCCCAATGGGTATGACAGGATTACAGTGTGATACTGCCATTTCAGATGGAGTTCGATCCTGCTCTTTCAGGATATATTCCAGCCAAATTCCATAGAGATTCTTAAGAGCCATTACATAACTCTGCCGTAATTCTACCCAAATCTTGCCAGTTTCTCCCCGGACTTTAGATCTAATAGAAACTTTGCCTTCAGTGACAGCACACTGTCACTGAATCTCAGCATTTTCTAATGAGATGCACAGTATAAGCATAAATCCAGCAACAGATAATATGCTCTCTTCCTCCTGTGATCCAGTCCATTGTTGATGAAAATCTTCTAGCCATCAAAATTAAGGCTATTTCTCAAGGTTGCTACTGGTTGCTAACTGTTCACATTTCTCTACTCACATTATGTATTGGAAAAGTAATGCTTCATCTCAAATGAGGATGAGAAACACAACCAGAAAATGCAGAAAATATTCAGCAATCCATTGGAAGTGCAAAGATAGGTTAATGTTATTGAGATCTGTCTCTTGATTAAATTTTACAAATATAAACCATAAGTATTAAGTTAGCCTGAAGCAGTGGTTTTTTTAAGAGCAACAAGATGGTGCTATTTTCTGGGTCTGTAGATTGTGAAGGAGCAAATGTGGCCTTTAGTAGAGTGATGTGCTCTTCCTGTCAGGTGTGCAAGTTTAGGGAGAATTTCCATGTTACTGATGATTATGTTTGCAGGAAGTGACTTTGGTTGCGAATCCTATCAGATCTCATGGATCCGTTGGAGTGACAGTTAGGGGCAGTAAGGAATTTGCAGGAGCTAGGAGGTATCATGGATGGCAGTTATAGGAAGGGAGAAAAGCCGCAGGTAGAAAAGTAGGAGAGACAGGCAGGTAGTGCAGGAGTCTCCTGTGGCTATCGCAATCTCAAACAAGTATGATGTTTTGGAAAATGTAGGAGTGATGGACTTTCAAGAATGTAGCATGAACAGGCAAGTTTCTGGTACTAAGAATGGCTCTAATGTAATCAGGAGTACGTCAGGTTCCAAACAATCAATTATGATGGGGGCTGTCTAGTAAGAGGCACAGACAGATGTTTCTGTGGCTGGCAGCGAGCAATCAAAATGGTGTGTTTGCTCCCTGGTGAAAGATCAAGGATATCTCAGAGAGGGTACACAACGTTCTCAAATTGGAGAGGGACCAGTAGGAGGTCATTATACACATTGGAACTAACGACAGAGGAAGGGAAAAGGATGATATTCTGAAGGGAGAATATAGAAAGTTAGGCAGAAATTTAAAAAGAAGGTCCTTGAGGATAGTAATATCTGGATAATTCCCGGTGCTACGAGCTAGTGAGAGTAGTAATAGAAGGATAGAACAGATGAATGCGTGACTGAGGAGCTGGTGCAGGGGAGAACGGTTCTCATTTTTGGATCATTGGAATCTCTTGTGGGCTAGAAGTGACCTGTACGAAAAGGATGCATTGTATCTGAATTGGAAGGGGATTAATATATTGGCAGGGAGATTTGTTAGTGCTGCTCAGGAGAATTTAAACCAGGAAGTGAGGGTGGGGGTAGTGGCAGTGGTGAGACCCAGGGAAATAGCGAGGAAAGAGGTCAATCTGAGACTGGTACAGTTGGGAAAAGGGGCAAGTCAAACAGTCAGGGCAGAGAGAAACAAAGCAGAGAACAAGGTAGGATTGATAAATTAAACTGCATTTATTTCAATGCAAGATGCCTAACAGGGAAGGCAGATGAACGCAGGACATGGTTAGGAACATGGGACTGGGATATCATAGCAATTACAGAAACATGGCTCAGGGATGGACAGGACTGGCAGCTTAATGTTCCAAGTTACAAATGTCATAGAAAGGATAGAAATGGGGCAAGAGAGGAGGGGAGGGAGAGTGGCATTTTTGGTAAGGGATATTATTATAGCTATAGTTAGGGAGAATATTCCTAGGAATACATTCCAGGGAAGTTTTTAGGGTTAAACTGAGAAATAAGAAAGGGATGATCACCTTAGATACCCCCCCCCCCCCCCATAGTCAGCTGGAAATTTGTTTCTCAGTTGTAAGGAGATCTCAGTTATCTGTAAGAATAATAGGGTGGTTACTGTAGGGGATTCTTAACTTTCCAAACATAGATTGGAACTGCCACAGTGATAAGTGTTTAGATGGAGAGGAATTTGTTAATTGTGAACAAAAATATTTTCTCATTCAGTATGTGGATATACCTACTGGAGAAGTTGCAAAAGTTGACCTACTCTTGGGAAATAAGGAAGGGAAGATGACTGAGGTGTCAGTGGGGGAGCAGTTTGGGACCAGTGACCATAATTCTATTAGTTTTAAAATAGTGATGGAAAAGGATAGGCCAGATCTAAAACTTGAAGTTCTAAATTGGAAGAAGTCCAATTTTGAAGGTATTCGGCAAGAACTTTCAAAAGTTGATTGGGGGCAGATGTTTGCAGGTAAAGGGATGGCTAGAAAATGAGAAGCCTTAAAAAAATAAGGTAACTAGAGTCCAGAGAAAGTATATTCCTGTTAGGGTGAAAGGTCAGGCTGTAGGTGTAGGGAATGCTGGATGACTAGAGAAATTGAGGGTTTGGTTAAGAAAAAGAAGGTAGCATATGTCCAGTATGAACAGCAGGGATCAAATGAATCCTTAGAGTATAAAGGCAGTAGGAGTATACTTAAGAGGGAAATCAGGAGGGCAAAAAGGGGACATGAGAAAACTTTGGCAAAAAGGTTAAGGAGAATCCAAAGGGATTCTATAAATACATTAAGGACAAAAGGATAACTAGGGAGGAATCCGACCCTTCTAAGATCAGCAAGGCAACCTATGTGTGTAACCGCAGGGGATGGGATAGATACTCAATGAGTATTTTGCATCAGTGTTTACTATGGAGAAGGATTTGGAAGATACAGAGTGTAGGGAAATAGATGGTGATTTCTTGGAAAATGTCCGTATTACAGAGGATGTGGTACTAGATGTCTTAAAACGTATAAGTGGATAAATCTGCACAACCTGATCAGGTGTACCTTAGAACTATGCGGAAAGCGAGGAAAGTGATTGCTGGGCCCCCTGCTGAGATATTTGTATCATTGATAGTTACAGGCGAGGTGCCAGAATACTGGAAGTTGGCTAACCTGATGCCACTGTTTAAGAAATGTGATAAGAACAAGCCAGGGAATTATAGACGTAAGCCTGACATCGGTAGTGGGCAAATTGTTAGAGAGTATCCTGAGGGACTGGATTTACATATATTTGGAAAGGCAAAGACTGATTAGGGATAGTCAACATGACTTTGTGTCTGGGAAACCATGTCTCACGAACTTGGTTGAGTTTTCTTGAGGACGTAACAAAGAGGATTGATGAGGGCAGAGCGGTGGACATATCTATATGGACTTTAGTAAAGTGTTCAACAAGGTTCCTCATGGTAAACTGTTTATCAATCTTGAATCTCATGAAATAGAATGAGAACTAGCCATTTGGATACAGAACAGGTTCAAAGGGAGAAGATGGAGGGTGGTGGTGGTGTAGAGTTGTTTTTCAGATTGGCAGCCTGTGACCAGTGGAGTGCCACGTGGATCAGTGCTGGGTCCACTACTTTCTGTCATTTATACAAATGATTTGGATGTGAACATAAGAGGTATAGTTAGTAAGTTTGTATATTACACCAAAATTGGAGGTGTAATGGACAGTGAAGAAGGTTACCTCAGATTAGAACGGGATCATGATCAGATGGGCCAATGGGCTGAGGGGTGGCAGATCGAGTTTAATTTAGATAAATCTGAAGTGCTGCAATTTGGAAAAGCAAATCAGAGCAGGACTTATACATTTAATGGTAAGATCCTGGGGAGTGTTGCTAAACAAAGAGACCTTGGAGTGCAGGTTCATCGTTCTTTGAAAGTAGAGTCACAGATAGATAGGATAGTGAAGAAGATGTTTGGTATGCTTTCCTTTATTGGTCCGAGTATTGAGACTAGGAGTTGGGAGATCATGTTGCAGCTGTACGGGACATTAATTAGGCCACTGTTGGAATATTGCACGCAATTCTGATCTCCCAGCTATCAGAAGGATGTTGTGAAACTTGAAAGGGTTCAGAAAAGATTTACAAGGATGTTGCCAGGGTTGGAGGATTTGAGCTAAAAGGAAAGACTGAATAGGCTGGGGCTGTTTTCCCTGAAGCATTGGAGGCTGAGGGATGACCTTATTGAAGTTTATAAAATCATGAGGGGCATGAGTAGGATGAATAGACAATGTATTTTCCCTGGGGTGGGAGAGTGCTGAACTAGAGGGATAGGATTAGGTGCGAGGGGAAAGATTTACAAGGGACCTAAGGGGCAACTTTTTCACTCGGAGGGTGGTGCATGTATGGAATGAGCTGCCAGAGGAAGTGGTGGAGGTCAGTACAATTACAACATTTAAAAGGCATCTGAGTGGGCATATGAATGGGAAGTGTTTCGAGGGATATCTGCCAAGCGCTAGCAAATAGGACCAGATTAGGTTGGGATACCTGGTCGGCATGGATGTATTGGACTGAAGGGTCTGTTTTCGTGCTGCACGTCTCTATGACTATGACTTTATGTAACTGTTCATTTGAACTGTTCATTTTCATAGGGTGTGGAAAATAGAGAAGGTTAACCATCAGTGTTGCAGTAACAGTTTGGGAGTGCTTAAATTCTGTTTACTTACTATGCAAAGACAAAATACTGCAGATTTTGTAAATTTGAAATAAAAACAGAACTACTGGAATACTCAGCCAGGCGGGCACCATCTGCAGAGAGAGAAATAGAGCTATGACGAGGATGTTACGACACTGGATAAACCCCCCCACCCTGCTCATTTTAAACCAGCAACACAGAAAAGGTTTATCCCGTGCAGTAATTTGTGAAAATTCAAGAGGCCAAGAACTACTTAAAGTAAAGATTAACAACTTTATTTCTTAAAGAATAACAGAGAATAATTAGCTAACAACTATTTACAACTCCTTCCTCTAACCTATCTTTTACTTTCCCTTCTATAATACTAGTCCAATAAACCCCCCGATTAAGACTTGCTGAAAAATTCAAATTTCAAACCCAGCTGTCGAATCTTCTCCTTGCGGATTTGCTCACCAGGTCGGTGTTAATGTTTTTCTCTATGCAAACTCCTTCTCTAGACAGGTACCTCTCAAACAGTTCTGACGGCAGTCTACATCTGTTGGTCTTTTGGAAATTCTCCCCCAACTGTTCAATTTTTCTCGGTTTTATACCCCCCAAAGCATCGGATTGTGTCATTGGCTTTTAATATTGTCAATACTCTAAATTCAAACTGGAGTGGAGTTTGGTTTTTTTTTGGGGTGGGCTATAATTTAAAGTGATTGGCCTAACTCAAATTTGTGTTTATCTCCAGGCAACCAGCTGCACTAGCTGCTGGACCAAAAGGGTCCATTGTATCTTGTTCAGAACACTTGGTGCTGTCAGATAGTTCTGCTAGCTTTTGAAGGTACAGTACACCCACAACTTCAGAACAAAGACGCAGGAAGTAACAAAGTGACTGTGAAAATGGAGTCTGATGGGGTGGTGTAAGATTATGCAATTTGGCAAAAGAATAAAAAAGAACCACATTCTTTAAATGGTTATAGATTGTAGCGTTTAGAGATGCAGGGTGATCTGCATGTCCTAGTGCATGAATTCTAAAAGGTTAGAATGTAGGTACAGTAAGTAATTAGGAAACCTAATAGAATTTATTGTTTATTGCAAGGGGAATTAAATACAGAAGTAGGGACGTCATGCTTCAGTTATTAAGGCATTGCAGAGACCACATCTGGAGCACTGTGCGTTTGAGGAAAGATATAAATGTGTTGGTCGCAGTTTAGAGAAATTGGTCGTTGGAATGAGTGGGTTTGTCTTATGAGGAAAGGTTGGATAGGCTAGGCATGTTTCCATTCAAATTTAGAAGGGTAATGTGTTATTTAATTGAAAGATCTAAGGTCCTGAGGGGTCTTGACAGGGTGAATGTGGAAAGGATGTTCCTTCTTTGAGTCACAGAGTCATACAGCATGGAAACAGACCCTTCAGTCCAACCAATCCATGCCGAACATAATCCCGAACTAAATTATTCCCACCTGCCTGTTCCTGGCCCATATTCCTCCAAACCTTTCCTATTCATGTACTTATCCAAATGTCTTTTAAACATTGTAATTGTGCTCACATCCCCCACTTTCTCAGGAAGTCCATTCCACATGCAAACCACCCTCTGTGTAAAATATTTGACCCTTATGTCTTTTTTTAACCTCTCTCCGTTCACCTTAAAAGTGTTCCCCCGAGGATCCAAGGTGGCGATCTGAGAGGTCTGCTCTGCTGCGCTCTGCACCATAACCCAAGCTAAGTGGTGCTTTTACACCCCCCACCCCACCATTAACCATCCGTGAGAAAAATCAAGAGAATAGAGTGAAAAAGTCCCTAGCACCCTTTAAATTCCAATTTAACATTGTAAGGAGAAGATGAAGTCGGCTAAAGGGAAGGGAGCGTGAGGATCACAACAGGCAAGGCACCTCTCTATAGTTAATATTAGAGGCGTGCTGGAAAAGAAGGGCTTATGCCTGAAACGTCAATTTTCTTGCTCCTCCGATGCTGCCTGAACTGCTGTGCTTTTCCAGCACCACTCTAATCTTGACTCTAATTTCCAGCATCTGCAGTACCCATTTACGCACGGCACTCCGATTGAGTGTCAGGCACACCCGCAGCTGCAACCCCAATTCCCGCTGGTTGCCCTGGAACCCTGGAGTTTGTAAAACTTCGAGAAAAAATTGCATCAGTGCAAGAACCGATCTCTGCCATGCTGCAGAAGCATGAGCAGGAGATCCATGCGTCAAGGCAGTCAAACAAAGGACTGCAGCCAAGAATTCACAGGATGGATCCGAAGACTGGAAGGCCAGGTTCGGGCCCTGCTGGACCAGGTCAATGACTTGAGAATCAAGGTTGAAGGAAACATTTACGGTTTAGTTGGGCTTCCGGAACGTGAAGTAGGTGAGGGCCTGGTCAGCTTCCTGGAGCAGTGGCTCCTGCAGTTCCTAGGGCTGGAAGTCAACTCACGCCGGGTGTGTGTGAAGCGAGCCCACTGGATTGTGATGTGCGGGTCGGTCAGATCAGCCCCTGCCCAGTCCTAGTGTGACTCCAGTATTACAAAAGGAAGCAAATGATAATGGAAGCCTCCATCCAGAAGGCTGGGAAAAGATTCACAGGCCCTGGTGTACAAGGAGTCGAAAATTATGTTTTCAAGACTTCTCTGGGGCTATAATTAAGAAGAGGAAATCTTTTGAAGTCAGGAAAAGGCTGAGAGACTTGAATTTCCAATATTCTGTGAGGTAACTGGCAGTATGGAGGGTCTGTTTATAACTTTGTCCCAGCAGAGAAAACAAGGGATTTTCTAGACTCTTGAAATAGTTGGTTTGGATCAGAAAAAAGCTATGGACAATGGTACATCCTTTGCTCTGTTGGTCGTTGGTTTTACATGCTTGGTATTGCTCAGATGTAAAATTCCCTTTTTCCTTTTTGTTTGCTAATTCCAGTTATTCCATTGCTTTCTTTTGGGTGTGGGGTGGTTACTTATGTTAAAGATAAATGGGATTGACATATGGAGGGGATGGGTTGGGCGTCCACTTTTAATTGTGTGTAAATAATTGGTTTTCTTTATCTCTGTACTGCTTGGGTTTGGGACGCGGCCTTAGCTGGAAGGAACCAAGATGATGGTCGGGATTGGGATGAGAGCCCCCTATGGGTGAGGGGGAAATTTCCAGTTATTTGTTGTTTTTATGTTTATTTAATTTAGGAGTAGTAATTAGTTTTTTTTTTAGTATTAATGGTGGTTTTCTCCACCAGGTGCACCATGAGTAAGCTTCTCTTTGTGGGGCCACAGGCCGCTTGGCACGGTATGGCATGTGGTTCGTTTAGATTGTGCACCTGGAATATTAAAAGGGAGTCATTTCCCGATCAAAAGGAAGAAGGTGCTGTCAAACCTCAGAAATTAGAGCGTTGACATTGCCCTGCTACAAGAGACACAGCTGAGTGACTAAGAACATTTGAAGTTACAGTAGGGAGCATTTGGTCAGGTATATTTTACCTCTTTTAACTCTAAAAGAGGAGGACTGGCCATTCTCATACAAAACAACCTTCCATTTCAGATAATAGACCAAATTAGGGGCGAACATGGATGGTTCATCATCCGTAAGACCTTAATACACAGGAAGGAGTATGGCATCCTGAGCGTTTAATGTCCTCTAGCGCACCCCCTTAAATTTTTAATTGACACATTCTCCAAATTGATAGCTCTTGGAATGCACCATATGATGATTGGAAGAGACTTTAACTGTCTCATGGACCCTGAGGTGGACAGGATGCCAAGCAGTCTTTCAGGTATCTCCTCGCAATCCAGACTTACGGTGGACTTATGTGGGGAGTTGGGGTTGGTGGATGTGTTGAGTATTTCCACCCTAATGGTAGGGATTTTACCTTTTACTCCAACCTACAGATATGCCACATGAGTCTGTCTGGATACGGTGTTATCCTGCAGGATTGAGAACATAGCCATTTCAGACCATGCAGCAGTGTGCTTGGATGTTAAGATCAGAGGTAGTGGAATAGATACTCATGCATCCATTTCTTTTAAAGGATATCAAAGTTATAGAGTACTTCATAAGGGAGTTTAGGACCTTCTGGGACATTAACTCGGGTACACCCAGTAACCTATAGATGCTTTGGGAGACCACCAAGGCTTACGTAAGGGATGTAATTATTTCATATTTAGCAACCAGGAAGAGGCAGAGTGAAGAACAACAACATATGCTTGAGGCCCGGCTGAAGGCAGCCGAGTCGGCATGTTATGACAGACCGTCTGTGACTAAGTTACAGCGGGTCACAGCTCTCCGGGCTGCTCCGAATTCAGTACTTACCCAGGCGGCGAAGAGACAGGTTTCCTTTGCAGAGCAAAGGTTGTTTAAATATGGGGATAAGCCAGGTAGATACCTGATTTATTTGGCTAAGAAGAAAAGTGCTCACATCCATTGTGTGCATTAGGGAGAGAACTGGTACTATTACTCGCAAGTCTAAAAAGACTAATATGACATTTAGGAAATTTTACGCAGAGTTATACCAGTTGGAGGGTTGTGAGGGTGGAGTAGCAAGGATTGAATCCGTTTTTGAGAGTCTGGACCTCCCAGGTATAAATGCAGAGCAAGCCTCCCTTTTGAATGCACCCTTAACAATACAAGAGGCAGTAAGGGAGCTCCAAAGTGGCAAAGCACCCAGCCAATATTGGAAATGTACAATAACTTATACAGCCAGGACTGCCTTCCGCCCTCTCTTAGGGAGGCCAATATCTCCCTTATTCTAAAGAGAGAGAAAGACCCTGAAGACTATGACTTGTATAGGTTTACCTCACTGCTGAATGTAGGTTTTAAAATAATCTAAAACGTTAGCTTTGAGATTGGAGAAGGTATTGCCCACTATCATAAAGGAAGATCCAAGAGGATTTGTTAGGGGTCCCAACTGTTCCAATAATATCAGGAGAGTGTTGAATGTAGTACAGTTATGTCAGCAGAGGTCAATTCCGGGCTTGGTGGTCTCCTTGGATGCGGAAAAGGCATTTGACCAGCTGGAATGGCCATATCCTTTTGGTGTCCTGGAAGGCTTTAGCCTTGGTCTGGCTTTCACTAGGTGGGTGGCAGTTCTGTATAATGACCCTTTGGCAGCGTAAAATCAGACAACTTTAGCATTGAGAGAGGCAGCCGACAAAGGTGTCCTCACTCGCCACTGCTATTCACCTTAGTAATCGAACTGCTGGCGGTGGCTATTCGGAAGGACTCCGAATGTAGTTGCCCCAAAAGTTCCGGCGAACTCAGAAAAGTCTGTATTCTACTGTACTCTGGGAAATACAAAAGATTAAGTTATTTGGCATGTTCTTGGGGTATGAAATTAATTTTACAAAACCAGAAGCCATGCCCGTGGGAGGCTTGGCGTGAGTATCTGATCTGGAGGATGGAACACAATTCTCTTTCTGGTGCTCACAAAAAGGTTTTCTTTATTTGGGTATTTTGATTATCCCCACTTTCCACTAGCTGTATAGTGCTAACTTTGTGCAATTGTTTGAAAGGAGAAAACAAGATCTTCAACATTAGGAGGGGTTGCCAATATCATGGTTGGGCTGGATAGCCCTGATCAAAATGAATGTTCTATCTCGGCTACTTTACCCCATGAGAACGCTCCTGTTGCTGTTGCCCAGACAAGTGCTGTGGAGGCTCAGTGGTTGGGTTGGACCCTTTACTTGGCGTTGTAGGTGCCCTCTTATTAAATTCACCGAGTTGCAACTTCAACAGGGTATTGGGGGGGGTGGTGGGGTAGACCTCCCAGATTTTAAGCAATACCAAATAAGTGCCTTATTGTCCTATGTGACTGACTGGGTGTGGAAGGACCTGAGGTCGCAATGGCTTGCTGTCGAGACTCCCAGGTAAGGTGTTACCCCCTCCCCTTCAGTCTGCTGTTTGTGGATAAGGTGAAATCTGTGACTGAGCATTGTAGAATTCCGATCATTATAAACATGGTTAAAGCATGAAGGGTGATATGGCAGGGCGAGGGTAACCTACTTAAGACCTTGCCATTTACCCCTTTGGAGCCCCAGGATTCAGACTGGGGTCAATGGATTCTGGCTTTAAGGCATGGTCCAGAGGATCTCCTGTTTGGGAAACCTATTTGAGGCAGAGGTCTTGATGTCATATGACCAGTTAAGTCATAAATATGGGCTACCCAGTAGGGACCTCTTCTGTTACTTTCATATTAGAGATTATATACAGAGACGGACCAAGCTTTTAACTCAGCCCTACAAGTCTGACATGGAGAGGAGAGTGCTCCAGTGCGCGGACACTCTCTTGGTCAGGACTGTATGCCATTTATAGAGAGGGGGCACCTTGGAGGAAATGGAAAGACTCTACAGAGTCTGGAGTCCGGAACTAGGGGTAGAAATTTCATCTGAAATGTGGGAGGACATACAGGAAAATGTGAAGATCTTGATATGCAATAAGGTGCAGGCTCTGCAGTTGAAGATTCTTCACAGACCTATGTGTCCCTGGAGAGATTAGCAATATTCGAGAAGGGAACATCTTCAGGGTGCCCTAGATGTAAAATAAGCACCCTCGCACATTGTCTGTGGCTGTGTCATAAGATCTGTAGGTATTGGGGTGGCGTAGAATTTTTTTCATTAGAATTACAATTCCTACAGTGTGGATACAGGTCCTTTGGCCCAACAAGTCCACACCAACCCTCCGAAGAGTAACCCACCCAAACCATTCCCCTACTACTCCAGACTAATACACCTAACTCATACATCCCTGAACAGTATGGGCAATTTAGCATGGCCAGTTCACCCAATCTGCACATCTTTGGACTGTGGGAGGAAACCGGAGCACCTGGAGGAAACCCACGCAGACACAGGGAGAACGTGCAAACTCCACACAGACAGTCACCCGAGGCTGGAATTGAACCCAGGTCCCTGGTGCTGTGAGGCAGCAGTGCTAACCACTGAGCCACGCGCCGCCCTCAGTGAATGAGGTGGAGGAGATTCTGGGAATTGAAGTTCAGGTGGATCCGGTGTCCCTTCTTTTGGGACTGCTGAATCTGCCTTCATTAGATAAGCATGGGAAAACATTATTTAATATTCTTACGTATTGTGCAAGAAAGAAAGTTTTAATGAGCTGGACTTCAGAAACTTCCCCAGGTCTTATGGGATGGCATAGACTAGTAATGGAGCACATTCCTCTGGATTTTCTTCACAATGTGGCACACCAGAAAATGGAACTATTCTATAAGATGTGGCAGCCCTTTCTAAATTACATAGATATGGACTTGCCAACCTTATTGACCAGGGCCTTTATATAGCAGTGAGGGCCGGGTTTGGCAGTCCAGGGGCCTTGGGGGGGTTGGGGGTGGGGGGGAAAGCTTGAATAAATACGGGTGTAATAACTAATGCTCCAATGGAAGTTTTGGTGGGGATACACCAGGTGGTGTAACTTGATTTAGTTTAATTTAATTTAATGTGATTTGAGTTAATTTAAGTTAATCTTATCTAGTTTGACTCAATCTAAGTTAGGTTAGTTTAGTATAAAGTAAGCTAATTTAAACTAATTTGCTAAGTTCAACTGTTTATCAAATTGTAACTAGAAAGTTGTAACAGCTTTGACAAAGGGTCAGTTAGACTCGAAACATCAGCTCTTTTCTCTCCTTACAGATGCTGCCAGACCTGCTGAGATTTTCCAGCATTTTTTTCTTTTGGTTTGTAACTAGAAAGATTGTTCCATACCTTTTTGATAACTTTGGTTTGTTTTGTAGAGTAGTGGGTAGCTTATTGTTAATATGTTTGTAATATAAGATTGTTATACTATCTTTTGTACTTATTGTGAAAAATAAAAACCTTTTTTCAATTAAAAGATTCCCCAGTCTTGAAATTCAGCCATCCTATGGATAAGACAACTACCATTAACTCTATCCATACCCCTCATTATTTTATAAACTTCAATAAGGTCACCTCTCAACCTTCTATAATGTGGAAGAATGTAGAATTGGAGGTCACCATTTAAAAATAGAGAGTTGCCCATTTAAGAGAGAAGAGAAATGTTGTCCTCTGAGAGTTGAGTGTCTTGGGAACAGTCTTTTTCAAAAGTTGATTGAAGAGGAGCCTTTGAATACTTTTAAGGCAGTGGTAGATATGTTCTTGATTATCAAGGAGGTGAAAAATTGTCAGGCGTATGTGAGAATATGAAGACAACAGATCAATCATGATTTTACTAAATGATGGAGCTGACTCAAAAGTCTGAGTGGCCCACATAATTCATACGTTCATAATGTTTCAGATCAGTATCTCATTTTCTGTTCACTTAACCTTTCAGTTTTAGTGCTTAGCTAGTAAAGTCCATTGCCCGAAAGGTTAACCTGTCAACACTGATGGATCTGCTGTGTAATTCCAGGATTTTCCGTCTAGGTGTTCAGACTTTTAGCCTTTTCAGTTTTTAATGATACGTATTTAAGGTTTCCTTTTACAGTTTACATTTTGCGCAGATTCTTGTTCCATCATGTGTGATCTGTTTTCTTGCAGAAAGAGGTTGGGCTTCTGCTTTTCCTATCTATTATATAATTGCATCATACTTGGAGAATACAGTTTAGACCATGAAATAATTCATGGTCTAAACTGAGGTTGGTATCCCGTCACCAAGTCATCCTTCACTTACATGTGCACAATACATGGGCTCTGACCAACCAAGTCAAAGCTAGTCTATAGACTGAGGAGACTCTGAATCTGAGAAACACCACTTCTTTTTTGTTTTTTCCCCTTTTGTTTTGTTTTTATACTATCGCCTAACCGCGGTAGTGCTTATTTTTCCCCAGCACCCATGTTGTGTGTGTGTAGGTGTCAGACACAGTGAAAGACACAAGGTGCACAAATCTTTATTCAATTTCCACCACCAGGAAGGAAGCATCCAAGTGGCCGGTGACCAGCTGTTTATTTTTTTTTCTTTTCCTTTTTTTTTAACTGAACCTCTGCCACTCCTGTTGTTTTTCTTTTCTTTCTTTGAGAGTCCTTGCAGTACACGCGCACACACACTGGTCCAGCTCCCTCAAGAGCCAGCTCTCAGAGTGAGCCAAACTATTGACCCTCCTGTTTATATTTTTTTTACCCCCACACTACCACCTAACTGCGGTAGTGCTTATTTTTACCCCCAGCACCCATGCTGTGTGTGTGTGTGCGCAGGTGTGAGACACAGTGAAAGACACAAGGTGCATGAACCTTCATTCAAATTTCCACCACCAGGAAGAAAGGAAACACCCGAGTGGCCAGTGACAAGCAGTGCCTTTCACATCTAAGGGCAATGCTGTGAGATCAAACAGTGAAGGGGAGGCCAGGGATTAAATCAAAATAGAGTTGGACGGGGAAATAATGCACTCCACTCCCTGCGGCGCCCACCTCTCCCTGAACAACTCCAGGGTGTTGGTGGACACCGCGTGCTCCTTCTCCAAGGATACCCGGGCTCTAACGTAACCGCAGAAGAGGGGCAGGCAGTCGGCCCTAATGACCCCCTCCACGGTCCGCTGCCTGGACCTATTTATGGCCAGTTTGGCACCACGTGTTTATTTTTTTTGAGGGGACTCAATCTCCTGTTTTTTGTATTATTAAACAAATTACAAAACAGTTTACAAAAAACAGTTAACATTTACAGCTGTATACAACAGCAATTTTACAAGGGAGAGGAGCAGCAAAGCCAGGCCCCAAACCCTACCATTTAACCAGTTTACAGGGAGATGAGGACAAACCTCAAATCCCAGTTCCACATATAAACCACCTGTTTTTTTTTTTCTTTTTATCTTTTTATTTTCTTTTTTTCTTCCCCCACACTACTGCCGAACTGCGGTAGTGCTTAAATAAACCACCTGTTTATCCTTTCTTTTTTGATCAATCCCCTGTTAATTTTCTTTTAAAAACCCCCACACTACCGCCTAAGTGCGGTAGTGCTTATTATTTCCCCAGCACCCATGGTCTGTGTGTGCAGGTGTGAGGCACAGTGAAAGACACAAAGTGCACGAATCTTTATTCAATTTCCACCACCAGAAAGATAGGAAAACACCCGGGTGGCCAGTGACAAACACTGCCCTTCACATCGAAGGGCAGTGCTGTGTGATCAAAAACAGTGAAGGGGAGGGTAGGGACTAAATCAAAATAGAGTTGGAGGGAGAAATGATGCACTCCACTCCCCGCGGCGCCCACCTCTCCCTGAACAACTCCAGGGTGTAGGTCGACACCACGTGCTCCTTCTCCAAGGACACCCGGGCTCTAACGTAACCGCAGAAGAGGGGCAGGCAGTCGGCCCTAACGACCCCCTCCACGGCCCGCTGCCTGGACCTGTTGATGGCCAGTTTGGCACCATGTGTTTATTTTTTTTTGAGGGGACTCAATCTCCTGTTTTTTTTTTAATTAAACAAATTACAAAACAGTTTACAAAAAACAGTTAACATTTACAGCTGTATACAACAGCAATTTTACAAGGGAGAGGAGCAGCAAAGCCAGGCCCCAAACCCTACCATTCAACCAGTTTACAGGGAGATGAGGACAAACCTCAAATCCCAGCTCCACATATAAACCACCTGTTTTTTTTTTCTTTTTGTCTTTTTATTTTCTTTTTTTCTTCCCCCACACTACTGCCGAACTGCGGTAGTGCTTAAATAAACCACCTGTTTATGTCTGTCAGCCAGGGCTCCCTGATTGGCTCAAGTTAACAACCCCAATCAAGGATCTCATAATCAATAAGATCTACCTTGCTATGGTTCCAATCACTAAAGACCATAGAAGCAGAATTAGGCCATTCAGCCCATCAAACTGCTCTACAGTTTGAGCATGGCTGATATGTTTCTCAACCCCATTCTCCTACCTTCTCACCTTAAGCCTTGATCCATTTACCAATCAAGAACCCGTCTATCTCTGCCTGAAACATACTCAATTATTTGGCCTCCAAAGCCATATAAGGCAATGAGTTCCATAGAGTAACCACCCTCTGGCTGAAGAGATTCCTCCTCATCTCAGTTTGAAAGGGTTGCCCTTTAACTTTGAGGCTGTGCCCTCAGGTCCTAGTCTTTCCTACTAGTGAAAATATCTTCTCTACATCACTCTATCCAGGCCTGTCAGTTTTCTGTAAGTTTCAGTCAGATTCCCTGTCATCCTTCTAAACTCCATTGAGTACAGACAGAGAGTCCTCAACTGCTCCTTATATGACAAGCCCTCCATCTCTAGGGTCATTCTTATAAACTTCGTGTGGACCCCTTGCTACATTTGCACATACTCCCTTAGATACAGGGCCCAAGCCTGCTCACAATATTCCTAATGTGGTCTGACCAGAGCCTTATACAGCCTCAGCAGAACACCAGCTAAAGAGGATTTTGCCACAGTTTGTGCACAGAGAATAGTTCTACATCAATAAAACCTATAAAGAAAGCTCCTGAATTATGGTACAAAGGGCTATTGAGATTAAGATGGAAGAATCTTGTCGCATATCACTTTCAAAAGGAAACGCTTCAGCTTTCAATGCTGACCTGGTTCATTTAGGAAGGACCGTTTTAAAGCATTAGAGGTCCACCTGTTCCTTGTGGGTCACTTACGAGCTCCTCTTAAATTCTCTCCTACTAAAACGCTGCTAATTAAATCTATACAACTAAAAAATACTACAGATTTTGTCAATCAAAATAAAGACAGCAAGTGCTTAAATGTTCAGCAACTTGGCCCCATTTGTAGACAGAGAAATAGAGTTGTGAAGTGGAAATCAGAAAGCTAAATGGGGAATAGAATAAACACTATTTGCATGTACCTAACGCAGCAGCCAGGTGAACTATTGATCCTTGGCCCTTGCAGTTGGAAGGTTCTCAGTGGAATGATTTTTTTTTTCTCTTGTTTCTATTCACTGCCCCATTGTGGAAGAACTGTTCTCTGATCAGAAACTTGCCTTGCCCATAGCACATATTTAATGCGGTGCCTTCCTAACATTATCTCTCTAAACAAGTTTCAGAATATTCACTGAGATGAAATGTTACAGCCCCGATCTTCTTTGGTGCCCATGCTCTCTGCCTCATTTCATTACCTGTTTCCTTCCCTATACTACTTTGTTTTGAATGTCGCGGCAATAATTTCACAGATGCTCCTGTAGCTTCAAATGTGGCTCTGGAGAGTTGATCATTATTTGTTTTTTTGAGTGCAACCTACTGAATTGAATCTTGTCTTCACATAACTTAGTGTTCTGTTCTCACCAGTTAGTTCTCATCAGTTAGCAGCCTTGTTTGTATAGTGTCTTTTTTAAAGTGCTTGTAAAATGAGAGCTTCCAGTATGTGCGCCTCATTACCCAATACAGTATACACATTAGTTCCTGCAAGAGTGAAGCGATCCACTTACAGTTTTATCCATAGTCTAACTGGGATGTCATGTTTTATTGGTGGCTATCCAGCATGTTTGGCTTAGTGTTCATTACAAGCCCTGTCCTGACTCTGTACTTGGTTTCAATCCTCTAGTTCGGTAAGCAGAGCACATCACTTGTCTTTCAAAGATTTGAGTCAATTCCTTGGTGGCTTCCATCGATATGCTTTAGCAACTCTACTCTCAACCCCGTAGGGATAATGACTGTAATTCCTTTATACACTATGCCATTTTGGCCTGTCAAATTCACCTCCACATGCCTAATATGCTCGTTATAGTAACACGTTTGCCTTTGATGCTTTCGGGTCATCCTTATGCCACCATTCCTTGCAATAGTTAGAGAGTTGCATCTTGTTGGGTGGTTCACTTAGTTTGAGCAAGGTATGTGCCATATGTATTCAATATCTCTGCTGGCTTGATGATTTCCAGAGAATAATGAGTGCTCCTTCATATTGAATCTGAAAGATTTCACACACACTCGTAGTATTCTCCATTTTCTTCATTGGGAGTGCTGCTCTTAACAGCAAGTCGGTAATGTACATCTGCTTCATTTGCTTATATGCCACATCTAAATGGGATCTGTAACCAGAATAACATTCTTTGATGATGCTTTGAATCAGGAAATAGTGGCTTGAAAAAAATGGTTTGAGGGCCTGGTGGTCTGGCTTAATGATCACATTTTCATTAACACCTACTTGGAAGAGGCATTGGCTCGGCACCCTTTCTCAATCTGACTCTAGCGCTGTTTCATTTGTGTTAACCAGTTGTTTTTGCCTCCAAGACATTGTCTTTGTTATATTAGGTTTGTCTTAATGGTATCATACTGCAGGGTGACCTCATTATTTACCACATGGTGGAAGTGACTAACTATGGCAGATAATTTGTATATGATTGTACTTCAATCCAAGCAGTTGGTAATACGTGTGTGTATTGACAGGAACCATTGAAGAATAATTGGAGGCTTAAAAAAAAGTTATGCCTGACCTTTATTTACCCTACCCATGGCCAGTTGTAGAGCTCCTGTATCACCATCTACAATCAGCTAATTATACATGAACTGTTCCAGATCTGAGATTTCACTAGAAACATGCTAGATGGGGAAGTCAGCATTTATGTGGCTTCTGTAGCTTTGTGAAAATGTATATTACTGAAGAGTTCTGATCTTAACTCATGACCATTGGTAGCTCCAGAATTTTCAGTCTCCCGGGGCAGGCAGCAATCAGTACATATATTGTACTAAAACAAGCTCTAGTGTGCAGATAATATTATTCAAATATTTTGAATGCATTTGTTCAAGAGCACCAAGATAAGTATTGTAAACATGCAAAGTTTAAATGAAGAAAAATATTTCTTGCATTTTCTCATTATTGTAACCGCTCATTCCCTTTCAGTTATCTGTAATGTACCAGCCCTGGAGGTTCGTGAATACTGCATTCTCTAATTTTCCATCAGTCTCTGATCTTGTTCAAGCACTATCAGTTATCTACTGATTTTTGTCCGTTATTGTCACCTTAATAGGCAACCTTTCTTTATGACTCTTCCCTACTGAAGCCAATTTATATAAACTTCTCATCAGTCTCATTAACTTTGTGTTTCTTATGCTTTTTCAGCAACATGCTGATTAATCATTCTTCCACTAACCAGTGCCATCCCTCTCCAGGACTACATCCTCAAGTTGTACGATTCAGTTCCAGTTTCTACAATTTTTTCTTCCTTCAGAATTATCTTTTGGTTACATGTATTTTTCTTTAAACTTTTTCATAGCAAAATTATGGGATCATAGGATTTGATCATTAAAGCACCAGTTTGAAAAATTCCAAGGTCCTTCATAGTGAAAGTGAAGTATGCTATTAATCCAGTCTAAATCATTTGCCCTGTTTAGCTTTTAATCTGGCATCCACATTGAAGTTAGATTTTGTTTGGCTGCAAACTGACTTCAGTTAAAAATTAAAACAATGACAATTGATATGGCCTGCCAACGATATGATAGCTAAACACCCCATTTTTTATAGAATTGTAAAATCCCTACAGTGTGGAAGCAGGCCATTTAGCTCACCAACCCACTGAAGAACATCCCACCCAGAGCCACACCCCACCCTATTCCTGTAACCTTGCATATCCTGTGGCTTATCCACCTAACCTACACATCCCTGGATACAACAGGGAATTTAGCATGTCCAATCCACCTCACCTGGACACCTTTGGACTGTGGGAGTAAACTGGAACACCCAGAAGAAAGCCACGCAGACACGGGAAGAACTCCACAAAGACTTCCACAGGTGCAATCAAGCCTGGGTCCCTGGCACTATGAGGCAGCAATGCTAATCATTGAGACAGTTAATTATTTGATGCAAAATAAAAGCTAAAATGTGGGGATAAAAATGCTTATAAAACTCCTTAGGAAGATAATGGACCAGAGTTGTGTTGTCATTGATCTAAATCTATTTGAGACTTCGTTTTAAGAACTGATTCTAATGCTAGATGTGAAGTGTTTTAATTCTTTCTGGAAGTGTTTTAATTGATTTTATTAGCTGAAGCACTAACTTTCCTGGCAATGTTGTTGTCCCGTTTCCCCCCTCAGTTGAAGCAAAATGCTCAGAAACACAGTATAGTTTTATCTCCTTCGTCTTTATTCCGGGCCTTGGCGGGAGGGAGAACGATTGCCCATGTGCACAGGGACATTAGTTCTCAGTCTTGTCTAACAGCAGTTTCTTAATGAATCATATAGTCATTTTACAGGGAGGTGCATCCAGATAAGGCAACATACATATTGGTTGGGTGACCAATACAATCAGCAAGTGTCAATAATAAAGATTATGTCATCTGCTGTTACACAATGAATAACTAGCTTCACGTAATGAATACTTTTCATCTTGTTAACTGACTCCACATACTGAATGCTTCTAATATTGTTAGATGGCTCTACATAATGAATGCTTTACCACCTTGTTAATCCATTACCCTTGCCTCCAGCATCCTGTTGTTAACTGCAAGTTCTAATCTGATCTGAGTCATGTTCAGTTGAACCGCAAGAAACTCAAAACTTAACTCTTTCCCTACCCACTCATATCTAATACACATTCTCATTCCCTCCTTTTATAATTTCATGATAATCAATGGCATTACCAGCTTTCATAAGACTCTGACAGCCAGTATTTAAGCAAGTTATTGATAGATAACATGCAGTGATTATAACAACAAAAATTATTAGTCCATTACAGTAAATAGAGTTTGAAGAACCCTCCCACGTGGGAAAAAAATTCACCAGCAAAGTTCTTAAATCCACAGTCCTTAGTGACCACTCCATCCCTTCTAAGTCGAGTGGAAATGAGACAGTTCTCCAAAATATCCTTTAGCAAAGTCTAACCTGAAAACAAAATTCAGTCTGTCCTTGTGCATCACTCCATGCAGAAATCTGAATTCTTGGATAATGGCAGTTAAATACTTAACAACATGGATGAAACTTCCAGTTTTCTGGAGATGCTTCAGATGTGGGATACCAGGGCATCTGAGGCAGTGCACCAGTTGCAGCAGCAGGGCAGATGAATGCAGCACTTTTTGCTGCTCCCGCTCCCGCTCTGCTGTTAAATGTCACAAAGCCAACTGGCTATTGTGATATTAGCTTGATCAGTGAACCTTCATATCCCTTAAATGATCGAAAGACAAGGTAAAGCTCAGGTGGTTTAACATCCATAGGAAGGCCACTGATAAAAAGCATACCGACCTCTTCTTAGACTCTTGTTAGTTTCTTCACTTTTCATGTTCATGACTGGGGTGCTGATTGAATCTGTTGGATCAGGTTGTGCAGGGATGTGCGGTGGTCTGAAGGCGTGCTTTACCTGTGAATGGAGAAACTCTAGAGATGTTATTAGCTGCTGAAAGTATCTTTGCATTTCCTCTCTTATTCCTTCCTTGCCAAGGTAGATATCAGAATGAAGACAGTCACACATTTAACTGCAATAAATTGTATCTGCCTATTTCAACATTCTCAGTTGTCTTGAAGTCTGTTATTCAGTTCACTATTTATATCATTATCATGTTTTATACAATCCATAAGCTTCTAAATTGTACTGCCTAATCAATTCAGTCAATTATAAACAACAATCAATGGTCTTAAAATCGGGGGACCCTATTCAGGTTATTCAAAAATTATTTTCCTTTAACAAATTGGTACTTGGCTAATGTGAAAGCTGTCAGGAAAAGTACTTCAAATGTATGGAACAGCAAGAAAACAACAAAATGTTTCCTGTGCTTTAGTAATTGAAGAGGCAGTTTCAGCGCCGATTTAAATCTCTAATATTTGTGGGAAACAAATGCTGAATATATTAAAATACATTCTCCAAATTAAACTTCCTAAATAAAACAGTCAGAATTATGGTGGCAATTTTGGTAGAAATCAACATTCTTTGAATTTGCAATATGAAGGGGCCAATGAAGTCCTCGCCATAATTAACAGAATTTAAACAGCTCAGCCTCAAGTTCTAATATCCTCTAAAATCTTAAAACGATCAACTCAAAATGCACTCTTCTTTTTGTGAACACTGTATTAAAAACACAGCAGCAAAGATATTTTAATACAGTACTCTCATCTGGCTAAAGCATGACCACTGACCCAATTTTTTTCATTAACAGGCATTGTAGAATTTCCGACAAATCAGGGGCTCAAGGTCCTCAAACAATTTGTTTTAAGGTTACCAGCTTGATAATTTTAAAAAGGACATAATGTTGTACAATTTCAGTGTATAAACAAAATCTGCCCCATTACATGGCCCACAAAACACAAGGTCCTAATTCAAACAAGGCAAGACAGTTAATTAAAAGGATTTTCTGAACCAGTATTTTAACAAACCAAAATGTTTAAACACCAAACACCCTCAGCATGGCACAGTTTACATTGAAGCTTTCCTTTTTCAGCCCAAGTATTAGTACAACTTTAATTTCTGCGTTTCTCATATTTATTTTTTTCATCCTCTCACTGAAATTAGACTTGGAGAAAGCCCTCGCAGCGGACCACATGGTGCACAATCCAAGCCATTTTCTTCCCCCAGAACAAAGACTCACAGAGCCTCAAATTTCAGCACTAGGGGATTTTAACCCCTTTCTCACTTTACTCCTCACGCGGGCTCGCACCCCAATTAGACGCAAAGGACTTGAATCTCAATTAAACACAGGGCGCAAATCCCACTTAAACACAGAGAACTTGAATCCCATTTAAACTCGGAGAGCTCGAACCTCAATTAAACACAGAAAGCTCAAATCTCACTTAAAGACAGAGAGCTCAAACCCCAATACCACGCAGAGGATTCAAACCTCGAATTAACCCACCTAGGGGACTCGAACCCCTATACAGCACAGAGGACTCGACCCTCAATCAAACCCATCCGGGGAATCAAACCCCAATACAGCGCAGAAGTCTCAAGCCCCACTTAAACCCATCCAGGGGACTCGAACCTCAATCAAACCCCGTTTGAGGACTCAAACCTTAATACAGCGTAGAGGATTCAAACCTCACTAAAACCTATCCAGGGGACTCCAACCCCAATACCATGCAGAGGACTCTAACCTCAATCAAACCCATCCAGGGGACTCAAAATTTACATTCCCCCCGCCCCCGCCGACTCTCACCCCAATATCACACAGAGATTCAAACCTCAAATTACACCCCACACCTCCCCCCAGTGCAGTGCAGAGGACTGGAACCTCTGATTGTCAGCGTGCTTGTGAAATTGTGTCTCTTGACTGAACTAATTACCATTCGAAGAAGCATGGAAAAGAGAGCGATCAAGCAAGGGCACTGTCTCCGGCACACAGGAATATCAAGAGGACCAAGGTTCTGGGCGGCCGCTGACACCATCCGATCGTAACTATCCGTTTGAATCCTGCCGACTACGCCAATATTGTTGTTCCATTTCGCCCCTCAGTCGAAGCACAATGCTCAGAGACACAGTATGGTTTTACTTTCAGTGTTTTTCCAGGCCATGGATGGAGATAGAACGATCGTCCATGTGCGCAGGGACATGGGTTCCCAGTCTTCTCTCTGGGAACAGCAGTTTCTTAATGAATTATATAGTGATTATACAGGGAGGAGCAGCCAGATAAGGCAATACACATCTTGATTGGATGACCGATACAATCAGTGAGTGTCAATAGTAAAGATTAAGCCATCTACTGTTACACAATGAATAACTGGCTTTGCGTAATGAATACTTTTCACCTTGTTAACTGACTTCACATACTGAATACTTCTAATATTGTTAAATGGCTCTACATAATGACTGTTTTTCCATCTTGTTAACCCATTACCCTTGCCTCCAGCACCCCATTGTTAACTGCAAGTTCTTATCTGATCTGAGTCATGCTTAGCTGATCCTCTTGTTTCACAAAACTCAAAACGTGACTCTTTCCCTACCTACTCATACCTTATACACATTCTCAATGTGTTTGTAAATACAAAATTGTCAGTGATCTTTTTAGTTACGAACAAATTCTGCAGTGGTATGAGTTTTATGCACTGCTGTGTAATACTTACACAGTACAGTTCCCCACTTCTATTTTGTTAAGATGAGCGTAGCTATTTCTTCCCTGTTCCTCCTTTGAATCTTTGCTGTACTTCCTCTTACCTGTCTTCCTTCCTCAAAACACTTTAGTTGTGAAAATGTGATATTTTACCTCCTAGCTTGAGTCACATTTATCCAAGGCTGATGAGACAGAATTTTGCATGCTCAGTCAGTTGTAAGAATCCAATGTGATACTAGTTCAGACAGTCACTTAAAGCTTCCTTGGTGTGTATAGAGCTTTTTTTAAAAAGGCTTAGTATTTGAGTAACGCAGTCAACCTATTTAAGTCGGAAGATTATTGTTGGGTGACATACGGACATTTAAATGAGGGGGCTTTTCTTTGTTCTTTAAAATGTAGGCAACATTGGAAAAGGTGTTTTCCAATATACCCAAGCAAGGCAGTAGTGAACCTTCCTCCTGAGTCACTAAACTCCTTGCACTGATGGTTGACTTCTGATTTTGGAGTAATAGATCAAGTGAACAGATTAATAAGGGTCTTACATTGCACTTGTACATGTTGTAACTGGACTGGATATTTATTTTTATTTTGCAATCCTGAAGTAGAGATATAGAGTTATACAGCACAAAACAGTTCCTTCGATCCAACTTGTCCCTGCCAACTAGATATCCTAAACTGATGTAGTCCCATTTGCCAGCATTTGGCCCATATCCCTCTAAACCTTTCCTATTCATCCAGATGCCCTTTAAATGTTGTAATTGTACCCACCTCCAATACTTCCTCTGGTAGCTCATTCCTTATATGCACAACCCATTGCATAAAAACGTTGCCCCACAGGTCCCTTGTAAATCTTTTCCCTCTCACAGTATTTTCCTACCCTGGGAAAAAGACCCTTTCAATTCACCCTGTCCATGTTCATCATGGTTTTATAAACTTCCGTGAGGTGCTCCAGGGGGAAAAAATGCCCCAGCCAATTCAGCCTCTTTCTACAGCTCAAACCCTCCAATCCTGACCACATTCTTGTAAATCTTTTCTGAACCCTTTCAAGTTTGACAACATCGTTCCGACAACAGGCAGACCAGAAATGAATGAAGTATTCTAAAAGTGGTCTCACCAATGTCCTGTACAGCTGCAACATGGCATCCCAACTGCTATACTTAATGCACTGATCAATGAAGACTAGTGTGCCAAACACCTTCTTCACCACCCTGTCTACCTGTGACTCTACTTTCATGGAACTATGCTCCCTAGATAGCTTTCTTTTTAAATTCTACCCTGCTTTGCATTACTAAAATGCAACACCTCACATTTACCTGGACTTTCGTAATGTGCAGGAGGTTTCTATCTGAGGAATCCTCCAGCTGGGCTTCTTTCCTTTCTGATTCAAAAATACATAATTGGGTGTCCAGCAGGGTGTCCAACAGTAACCATGCCTGTTATAAAATGACTTCTCCCCTCCCCACCTCGAGTATGCAAGGGTGGAGTTGAGTTGATCTCTGAAAGAAAATAGTTTTTCTTTGCTTGGTTCCTTTAAAGTCCCAAAGGATAAATGCTTGACTGACTTATCTCACTGTCGTAAACACTGTAGGTCTACCTTCACTAAATGGACTGCAGCGGTTCTACAAAACAGCGCACCACCACCTTCTCAAAGGCAACTAGGTCTGGGCAATAAATAAAAACCAAAAGAACTGCTGATATGCTGGAAATCAGAAACAAAAACAGAAATTGCTGGAAAAGCCGATCAGGTCGAGCATTGCCTTCCTCAGAAATGTTAACTCTGATTTCTCTCTGCAAATGTTGGAATAAATGCTGGTCCAGCAGCAAGGTTCACTTCTCCCAAATGAATAACAAAAAAAAATTACATGCTACCATTTAGAAAAGTCTAGAGTTCTATTGTGCTCTTGATCCCTCCACTTTGTGTAAATTGTCAAACTGTTTGTCGGACATCCAATGATACATGATTTCCAGTTTCATTCCGCAAAATGTTTGTAAGACCAGAACCATTGTGGCTATTTCCAGTGATCTCATTCAGTCCCGTCCCAATGTCCCTATTGAACCAGATTGGTGACTCATTTAAGTCGAGTTGGTAAAATAATGTTATATTGACTCAATCACAAAAGTTTCCTACTTCCATCCCTCGTTCCACCTGCCTCAACAGGTTGCTCAGAAATTCATTGCCTACTAAGTCCACACCTCCAACCGCTTTTCTCCTTACACCTGCTCAACAAGGTGGAATTTATGGTTATCTTTCCTAATATAATCTCCTCCTTTAGCTTGATGGCAGTTTTATTGTTCTGCCTCCGAGAAAGGCTTTGAAGATATTTTT
Source organism: Chiloscyllium plagiosum (assembly GCF_037043375.1). Lineage (NCBI taxonomy): Eukaryota > Metazoa > Chordata > Chondrichthyes > Orectolobiformes > Hemiscylliidae > Chiloscyllium > Chiloscyllium plagiosum. Next base: position 25,808,422 of record NW_028270149.1, on the reverse strand, counting down.
ATTATTTTGCATCGAGATACTATATAAATGCAGAACATTGTCATTCAGTGCAGATATGTTGTCAGCCTTATTAATAAGATATTGTGTTTCAAAAATGCATCCACGATGTACAAACACATCATTTCTACCTACTTTGAGAGTAGCAAGAAATTGTTTGTACCCATGGATGTTTTGCACTAACAGGTTTACATTATTGAAGATCTACAGTTTGGGTTTGAATGTTTTGATGTTATTTCTTAGAATACCAACTGCCGAAAGTGAAGTTGCTCTTGCATGTAATGGGAGGACAACAACAGCAGCAACTGTTGCGAAACATACTATATTTATTGCTTGAAATAAACCTGTGGTTTTCTCAGAATTTGATGATGGCAAATTTAGATTTGACGGTTTCTGACCTTTTTTTCCGAAAACTGATTGACAAATAAGTACATAACAGCGGTCCAACTGAATAAAGGAGGAAGGGTTTGGTAGAGGGGGAAAGGTAGGCTTCTAAAGCAAGCAGATATGTCAGCATTACAGGGCAGCTATTTGGCTGACAATACCCAGACTGGGAGAGGAAGGGACAGATTATATAAACATAGAAAGCCGTCAGTAAATAGGTTCAAAAGGAAAAGAATGGTAATAAGCCAAAATTAAAAGCTTTCTTCATGCAGAGTATTTGGGGGGATAAAAAAGAGTAATGGCACGAATACAGGTTGACAGGTATGACTTTATTGCTATTGTGGAGATGTGGTTACAAGAAGATCAAAGCTGGAAACTCAATATTCAGGGGTGTGCGACTTTTTGAAATGATGGGCAGAATGGAATGGGTGGTGGAGTAGCATTGTTAATATGGGATGGAATAAGTACAATAGCAAGAAATGATTTTGAATTGGAAAATGTAGAATTCATTTGGTGCGGGTAAGAAATGAAAAGGGGGGAAGGACACCGGTAGGAGTAGTCTATAGGCCTCCTAACATTAGCTTTATGGTTGGACAGAGATAATTATGGCATGTAATAAGGGCAGTGCATTAATTGGGTTACTTTGATCTTCATGTAGTTTTGGATAGTCAGATTGGCTGAGCAAGCTATGAGGAAAAATCCATAGGCATTATCGGGACAGTTCCCAGATATTGTAGAGGAGAAAGTGAGGACTGCAGATGCTGGAGATCAGAGCTGAAAATGTGTTGCTGGAAAAGCGCAGCAGGTCAGGCAGCATCCAAGGAGCAGGAGAATCGACGTTTCGGGCATGAGCCCTTCTTCAGGAATGAGGAGAGTGTGCCAAGCAGGCTAAGATAAAAGGTTGGGAGAAGGGACTTGGGGGAGGGATGAACTCAGATTTCTCCAGTTTCCTCATTTCCCCTCCCCCCCAGTCCCAACCCTCGAACTCAGCACCACCTTCCTAACCTGCAATCTTCTTCCTGACCTCTCCGCCCTCACCCCCACTCCGGCCTATCACCCTCACCTTAATCTCCTTCCACCTATCGCATTTTCAACGCCCGTCCTCCCTCCTTTTATCTTAGCCTGCTTGGCACACTCTCCTCATTCCTGAAGAAGGGCTCATGCCCGAAACGTCGATTCTCCTGCTCCTTGGATGCTGCCTGACCTGCTGCGCTTTTCCAGCAACACATTTTCAGCTCTGATCTCCAGCATCTGCAGTCCTCACTTTCTCCTCTACAATATCTGGGAACTGTCCCGATAATGCCTATGGATTTTTCCTCATAGCTTGCTCAGCCAATCTGACTATCCAAAACTACATGAAGATCAAAGTAACCCAATTAATGCACTGCCCTTATTACATGCCATAATTATCTCTGTCCAACCATAAAGCCAATGTTAGGAGGCCTATAGACTACTCCTACCGGTGTCCTTCCCCCCTTTTCATTTCTTACCCGCACCAAATGAATTCTACATTTTCCAATTCAAAATCATTTCTTGCTATTGTACTTATTCCATCCAAGATATTGTAGAACTATTTGTCCTGGACAAGACAGCATTTAAAATTTGCCCAGTCTCTCCTGACCTCACTGTGTCGTTGCCTACAAAGTACAATCAGTCCTGAGGCTATCGCCTTCCTGATCCAGTTCTGTTGCTCTGATTTGCTGGCTAGCTTTGAAGCTTGTTTACAGATTTATTTTTCTATCTGACCATTGTGAGTACACAGCACATTGTCAGCTGCTTGGCTGACAGTTCATGTTCATCAAACCTTTCTGACCCAAAGCCAAATCGTTACAAATAACGCGGTTTTCATGGTTAACTCATGTTACCCACATGAGCTGCAGTGTTTGTTCAGAGAAGCTAGAACATAGGACTGCCTGAGATGATAGTCTTAAAATCTATCCATAAAGCTGTCAGATTGCTGGCCTTCCTTTCAAGTGGGGCTAGACTACAGTGGCAAGCAAGCAGTCCTTTCATTGTCTCGAACATCAGACAGACTCCATCTGGAGCATTCTGTTCAGATCCGGGCACTACACCTCAGGAAGGGTGGACTGGCCTTAGAGGCAGTACTGTGCAGACTGTCCATCATGATACTGCGACTTAGCGTTACGAGGACAACTTGCCTCAACCCAGGTTTTCTCTTGCTTCTAGAAGTTTGAGAGGTGATTGATCCATGTGTTAAAACTTTCTGATAGTGTAGATACAGAGAACTATTACCCCAGATTAGGCAATCAAGAATAGGGTTTTGAAATTCAGCCTCAGTCTTTCAGTGGTGAAATTGAGAGACAAAAAATAGGAATCTGATGTTCTCCCCATCAAGAATGTATACATGTGTCTGCAGAGGGTCAGATGGATATTTTGAGACTGGGATTAATGGGTTTATGCGGTTAAGGGGATTGAAGGATATGAGACATAGCCAGGTCAAGGCACAGGTCAGCTCCGATTTACTTTAACCACAAAGCAAAGATTAACCCAGCTGTTGTTGTCATGTTCCAAAGAGGTGGGAAATGTTTTTCCTTTTGGAATCATCACTTTCAAGTTGAGCAGTGATTGCCTCTCTTGGCAGCTCAGTTGCCTGTTTGGTTAATCCTTCCATTGTTTATGCTCTGTAGCTATTCCAGTCATATCATAAAAACACCATTGTTAGCTGTTTTATTCTTTGAACGAGATGTAAACCTGGACCTTGTCTACTTGTTCAGATGCAAGTTAAAGATTCAGAGCAAGGAATTCTTTCAAAGTTCCAGCACATGGTCTTCCCCCAGTGAAAATCCCTGAGAATTGTATGCATTCAAGGACCTCTGCCTCGTCTTTTTGTGTCACCTGGATAACAGTATACGTTGCAATGTTTAACATGCTGAATGCCCCGTGTTCCGCAGTGCGTGTTACAGTGCCCTGTGTCCCGCAATGCCTGTTATGGTGCCCTGTGTCCCACAGTGCCTGTTATGGTGCCCTGTGTCCCGCAGTGCCTGTTACGGTGCCCTGTGTCCCGCAGTGCCCGTTACGGTGCCCTGTGTCCCGAAGTGCCTGTTACGGTGCCCTGTGTCCCACAGCGCCCACTATTATGTTCATATTGCTGCAATTCTGACCATAGTGTTCTCTTTCTGTTTATACAACAACAAAGTAGAGCTATCAGAACAACCAGCCAAAGGCTGGACCCAGGACTCCATTTCGAAGACAAGATGCTGCCAGTTGGGTAACACTTCATAAAATATCCTCATTTTGAAAAACATTCACTGTACTCTTGAGTAATTCCTTGTGTGATTCCTTTGAGATGCAGCAAAATCAGACGCATCCGTGAAGGTAGACCGAAACCACAGATTCACAAACAACTCATAGGCGGCACGGCGGCACAGTGGTTAGCACTGCTGCCTCACAGCACCAGGGACCTGGGTTCAATTCCCGCCTCAGGTGACTGTCTGTGTGGAGTTTGCACATTCTCCCAGTGTCTGCGTGGGTTTCCTCCGGGTGCTCCGGTTTCCTCCCACAGTCTAAAAATGTGCAGGTTAGGTGAATTGGACATACTAAATTGCCCGTAGAGTTAGGTGAAAGAGTAAATGTAAGGGAATGGGTCTGGGTGGATTGCTCTTCGGAGAGTCGGTGTGCACATGTTGGGCCGAAGGGCCTGTTTCCACACTGTAAGTAATCTAATCTTATCTAAATTCCTGTTCTAATGAAACCTTGGGTACAGCTATTTAGATCTGGTACTGTAATGAAGCAGATTTAATAAATGAAGTCAGAGTAGACAATGACCATACAATATTAGAATTTAGCATTCAGTTTGAGAGAGAAGAACTTGGGTCAGAAACAGTTGTTGCTAAGCTTAAATGAGGTAATTACAAAGGAATGAAGGTAAAACTGGCTGGAGTTGACTGAAAGTTATTGAGCAACAAAGACAGTTGAGGAGCCACAGATGTTCAAGAAAATAGTTTGTGGCTCACAGCAAAGATATATTTCAGTGCGGAAGAAGGATTCTAGGAAGGGGCTATGCCACCTATTGTTAATCAGGAAGTTAAGCATAACAAAAAAATTGAAAGAAAAAATACATGAGTATGTTTTTGGTAAGCCAGAGGATTGGGGAAGTTTTAAAAACCAACAAAATATGACCAAAAGACAAAATAAGGCTGAAAATAAGCTTTGACGATAACCTTGCAGGTAATATGAACTGAACAGCAAGAGCTTCTTTAAATGTATAAAAAGGAAAAAGAGAGCCAACGCGAACATAGGTTCCTTCAAGAATGAGGCTGGAAAATAGAAATGGGAATCAGGAAATGGCACAGAGGTTGAGTAATGTTATCACAGTTGAATATACTAATAGAATTCTAAAATTACTAAATAAAAGTGTAAAAGGTGAAGAGGAAATAAATACAATAACTATCACTAGAGAAAAAACTTCTAGAGAAGGTAATAAGGCTAAAGAGTGATACATTCCATTGGTTCTGGGGAGTGTTGCCAAACAAAAAGACCTGGGGTGTAGGTTCATTGTTCCTTTGAAAATGGAGTCACAGGTACACAGGGTAATGATGAAGTACGCTTGCCTTTATTGGTCAGTGCATTGAGTTTAGGAGTTGGGAGGGCATGTTGCAGCTTGTACAGGACATTGGTTAGGCCATTTTTAGAATACTGCATTCAGTCCTGTTCTCTCTGCTATCGGAAAGACATTGTGAAACTTGAAAGAGTTCAGAAAAGATTTCCAAGGATGTTGCCAGGATTTGAGGGTTTGAACTGTGGGGAGAGGCTGAGTAGGCTGGGGCTATTTTCCCTGGAACATCGGAGGCTGAGGGGTAACCTTATTGAGGTTTATAAAATTGTGAAGGGCATGGATAGCTTGAATAACCAAGGTCTTTTCCCCAGGGTACACAATTCCTAAACTAGAGGGCATTTGTTTAAGATGACAGGAGAAAGATGTAAAAGGTATCTAAGGAACAACTTTCTCACCTGATGTGCATGTATGGAATGAGCTGCCAGGGAAGGTGATGGAGGCTAGTACAATATTTAAAAGGCATCTGGATGGGTATATGAATAGGAAGGGTTCAGAGGAATATGGCCAAATGCTGGCAAATTAGACTAGATTAATTTGGCATATCTGGCTCATGTGGGTGAGTTGGACCGAAGAGTCTGTTTCTGTGCTGTCCATCTCTATGACACTAGCCTCAGAGATACTGGCTGTAACCTTCCAAGAATCCTTAGGTTCTGGAAAAGTCCCAGACAAGATGGAGGACAGGAAAAAATATGGGTCTAAGAGCTCCTCCTTTTTTTTTTGAGGTATTTTAGGTGTTGAAGGTGATTTCCTCGAATTCCAGGAGCAGCAATTGCTGTTGCACTGTTTTGGAACTTCGTGAGAAAATAGGTGAAAAAAGAGGAAGACAGACAAAGGTAGGGACCACATGATCAGAGTAAGAAAATTACACTGCTGTCTGACACAGCAGTGAATCTGCCTCTGCTGTTTGAGTTCAGATATCATTGGGCATCGGAGTACATCTGGCAAAAATTAACAAACAGTGAAGTTCACAGCTGACCTTGGAGGAACCTGTGTGGGAGAGTTCACAGTACAGGAACAGATAAGTGCATAGTTTTAAATGTGTAGACTTGCTGTAAGTCTGCAATAGTGAGTAGAGTGGGTTTTCTTTGATTATATGTTTTATTGAAATCTGTCTCGATTAAATTGGACAAAAATATAAAACATAGGTATTAAGTTCGTCTGGAGCAGTGTTTATTAGAGCAATAAGATGGTGCTATTTTCTGGGTCTGTAGATGGTTCAGGAGCAAAGATGGCCTTTAGCAGAGTGATGTGGGAGATTAGGGAGGGTTTCCATGTTACTGATGATTAGGTCTGCACATCCTATCCGATTGCATGGATCGGTTGCAGTGGCAGTTAGTGGCAATAAGGAATTTACAGGAGCTGGGGATGTGTTGGATGGCAATTGTAGGAAGGGAGAAAAACCGCAGATACAGTCAGGTAGATGGGTTACCTCCAGGAAGGATAAGAGAGAGAGACAGGTAGTGCAGGAGTCTCCTTTGGCTATACCCATCTCAAATAAGTGTGCTGTTTTGGAAAATGTAGGAGTGATGGAATTTCAGGGGAATGTAGCAAGAACAGCCCAGTTTATGGTACCAAGAGTAGCTCTAATGTAACGAAGGGTATGTCAGGTTCCAAGCAATTGTGATAGGGGCACAGACAGATGTTTCTGTAGCCAGTAGTGAGAAATCAGAATAGTTACCTATTTGGTGCCAGGATCGAAGATATCTCTGAGAGTATGCAGAATGTTGTCAAACGGGAAAGAGACCGGCAGGTGGTTGTTGTACACGTTGGAACTAATGACATAGGAAGGGAAAAGGATGAGAATCTGAAGGGAGAATATAGAAAATTAGGCAGGAATTTAAAAAAGAGGTGCTCAAGGGTAGTAATATCTGGATTACCTCCAGTCCTACAAGCTAGTGAGGTTCGGAATTGGAGGATAGAGCAGATGAATATGTGGCTGAGGAGCTGGTTCAGGGGAGACCGGTTCGCAGTTTTGGACATTGGAATCTCTTGTGGACTAGAAGTAACCTGGACAAGAAGGACGGATTGCACCTGAATTGGAAGGGGACGAATATACTGGCAGGGAGATTTGCTCGAGCTGCTCAGGAGGATTTAAACCAGGAAGGTGGGGGTTGGGGGGTACCCAGGGAAATAGTGATGAAAGAGACCAATCTGAGACTGGTACACTTGGGAAAAGGAGCGAATCAAACAGTCAGGGCAGGGAGGAACAAAGAGAACAAGGTAGGACTGATAAATTAAACTGCATTTATTTCAATGCAAGAGGCCTAACAGGGAAGGCAGATGAACTCAGGGCATGGTTAAGAACATGGGATTGGGATATCATAGCAATTACTGAGACATGGCCCAGGTACGGACAGGACTGGCAGCTTAATGTTCCAGGATATAAATGCTATAGGAAGGATAGAAAGGGGGACAAGAGAGGAAAGGGTGTAGCGTTTTTGGTAAGGAATACCATAATGGCTTGAGAGGATACTTGTGGGAATACATCCAGGGGAGCTAATTGGGTGGAACTGAAAAATAAGAAAGGGATGATCACCTTGTTAGGATTGTATTGTTGACCCCCCCTCCCGCTCCCAATAGTTAGCAGGAATTTGAGAAACAAACTGCGACCTTGGGCCAGCAACCATATTTCCATTAGTTTTAAAATAGTGATGGAAAAAGGATAGACTCTACCCATTTAAGTTTTACATTGGAGGAAGGCCAATTTTGACAGTATTAGGCAAGAACTTTCAAAAGTTGATTGGGGGTGGATGTTTGCAGGTGAAGGGACGGCTAGAAAATGGGGAGCCTTCAAAATGAGATGGAGAGACCAGAGACAGTATATTCCAGTTAGGGTGACAGGAATGGCTGGTAGGTGTAGGGAATGCTGGATGACTAGAGAAATTGAGATTTTGGTTCAGAAAAAGAAGGTTGCATATGTCAGATTTAGACAGCAGAGATCGAGTAAATCTTTAGAATATAGAAGCAGTAGGAGTATACTTAAGAGGGAAATCAGGAGGCCTTAAAGGGGACATGAGATAGCTTTGGCAAATAGGGTTAAAAAGAATCCAAAGGGATTTTATAAATACATTAATGACAAAAGGGTAACGAGGGAGAGAACAGGGCTTCTCAAAGATCAGCAAGGCAATCTTTTTGTGTAACCACAGGAGATGGAGGAGATACTAAATGAGTATTTTGCATCAGTGTTTACTGTGGAAAGGAAATGGAAGATATAGAATGCGGGGAAATCGATGGTGACATCTTGAAAAATGTCCCATCACAGAGGAGGAGGTGCTGGATATGTTCACACATAAAGATGGATAAATCCCCAGGGCCTGATCAGGTGTACCCTAGAACTCTGTGGGATGTGATTGCTGGGCCCCTTGCTGAGGTATTTGTATCATCGATAGTCACAAGCGAGGTGCTGGAACACTGGAGGTTGGCTAACATGGTGCCACTTTTTAAGAAAGGTGGTCAGGAAAAGCCAGAGTACTATAGACTGGTGAGCCTGACATCGGTGGTGGGCACGTTTTTGGAGAGAATCCTGAGGGACAGGATTTACATATATTTGGAAAGGCAAAGACTGATTAGGGATTGTCAGCATTGTTTTGTGCATGAGAAATCATGTCTTATGAACTTGATTGAGTTTTTTGCGGAAGTAACGAAGAGGATTGATGAGGGCAGAGCGGCGGATGTGATCTATTTGGTCTTCAGTAAGGTGTTTGATGAGGTTCCTCATGGTGAACTGGTTAGCAAGGTTAGATCACATGGAATACAGAGAGAACTACCATTTGTGTAGAGAACTGCCTCGAAGGTAGAAGGCAGAGAGTGGTGGTGGAGGATTGCCTTTCAAACTGGAGGCCTGTGATCTGTAGTGTACCACCAGGATTGGTGCTGGGTCCACAGCTTTTTGTCATTTAAATAAATGATTTGGATGTGAACATAGGAGGTATGGTTAGTAAGTTTGCAAATGACATCAAAATAGGCGATGTAGTGGACAGTGAAGCAGCTTACCTCCGAGTTCAATGGGATCTTGATCAGATGGACCAATGGGCCAGGAAGTGGCAGATGGAGTTTAATTTAGATAAATGTGAGGCGCTGCACTTAATGGTACACTTAATGGTAAGGTCCTGGGAGTGTTGCTGAACAAAGAGACCTTGGAGTGCAGGTTCATAGTTCCTTGAAAGTGGAGTTGCCGGTAGATAGAATAGTGAGTCGAGAGTGTGGTGCTGGAAAAGCACAACAGGTCAGGCAGCATCCGAGGAGCAGGTGAATCGACGTTTTGGGCATAAGCCCTTTCCTGTTTGAAGGGCTTATGCCCAAAAGATCGATTCTCCTGCTCCTTAGATGCTGCCTGACCTGCTGTGCTTTTCCAGCACCGTACTCTCGACTCTGATCTCCAGCACCTGCAGTCCTCGCTTTCTCCGAGGTAGAATAGTGAAGAAGGCATTTGGTATGCTTTCCTTTATTGGTCAGAGTATTGAGTAGAGGAATTGGAAAGTTGTGGCTGTACAGGACATTGTTTAGTCCACTTTTGGAATATTGTGTGCAGTCCTAGTCTCCCTCCTATCAGAAGGATGTTGTGAAACTTGAAAGGGTTCAGAAAAGATCAGCAAGGATGTTGCTAGGGTTGGACGGTTTGAGTTATAGAGAAAGGCTGAATAGACTGGGGCTGTTTTTCCTGGAGCATCAGAGGCTGAGGAGTAAATTTGTAGAAGTTTATAAACTCATGAGGGGCATGGGTAGGATAAATAGACAAGATATTTTCCCTGTGGTGGAGGAGTCCAGAACTAATGGGCGTAGGTTTAGGGTGAGAGGGGAAAAATTTAAAACAGTCCTAAGGGGCATCTTTTTCACACAGAGGGAATGAGCTGCCAGAGGAAATAGTGGAGGGTGATACAATTAGTACATTTAAAAGACATCTGGATGGGTATATGAATTAGGAAGGGTTTAGAGGGATATGGGCCAAGTGATGGCAAATGGGGCTAGATTAGATTAGGATATCTGGTCAGCATGCACAAGTTGTACTGAAGAGTCTGCTTCCGTGCTGTACATCTCTATGACTGTCATTGCAAAATTGTTAAGGAGGTAAAGGCCATCTAGCTTAAAGTCTGTTATTGGGGAAAATGTCAGCATCTATTATAAATAATTTAGTAGAAGAGATTTAGAAATATATAATATAGTCAAGCAGAGTTAGCCTAGCTCTCTGAAGGGGAAATCATGCCTGTCAGATTGATTAGAATTTTTTGAGGAGGTAGCAAGCAGGATAGATAAAGGGAAAGCAGTAAATGTAAATATGTGGATTTTCAACATGTATTTGATATGGTATAAATATTTGACTACTTATTAAATAAGTACGCATGGTGTTGGAGGTAGAATATTAGTACGGAAAGAGGATTAGGTATCTAATAGAAGACAGATAATTGAGAGAAGGGGAGCATTTTCAGGATGGCAACCTGTAACTAGTGATAGATTCATAATTTATTATTATATATAAATGAATAAATAAAATGACTTGGAGGAGGAAAATTAACTTACTACAGCCAAGTTTGCGGAAGAAATGAAAATAGGTGATAAGGCAAGTGAAGAAACATAAAATAGAAGAGAATCATAGAATTCCCTACAGTGTGGAAGCAGGTCATTCAGCCCATTGATTCCACACTGACCTTCCAAAGAACATCCCACTCCGACTCACCTCCTACCCTATCCCTGTAATCCTGCATTTCCCATGTGTAAACTGCATAGCCCGCACATCCCTGGACACTATGGGCAATTCAGCATGGCCAATCCACCTAACCTGCACATCTTTGGACTATGAGAGGAAACCAGAGCACTCGGAGGAAATTCACACAAACACAGGGAGCATGTACGAATTCCAAACTCTAAAAAGCTAACATAGTCTATAGAGAAAAATAGACAGATTAAGAAAGTGGCAATAACGACAGATGGAACATAATGTGGAAAATATGATATTGTGCACTTTGGTATGAAGAACGGAAGAGCTAATATTATTTAAATTGAAAATGACTGTAGAAAGCTACAGAATAAAGGGATTTAGAAGTCTTCATCCATGATTCACAAAAAGCTAATATCCAAGTTGAGTGGGTAATCAAGAAGGCAAATATAATGTTAGCCTTATTTCAAAATGAATAGAATATGTTTCGACCAAACCATACACGACATTAGTTTGACTATAGCTGGAACACAGTGAACAGTTTTGGGTGTTTTTTTTCTCAGGAAAGATACACTGGCATTGGAGGCAGTCAGAGAATGATCACTGGGCTGATTCCAGGTCAGATTGGACTGTCTTAGGCCTATACTCATTGGAGTTTAGAAGAATGAGAGGCAATCTTATTGAAATTTCCAAGATTCTTAGGAGGCTTGACAAGGTGGATGTGGGCAAGTTGTTTCCCCTTATGGGAGAGCCTAAGACCAGAGGGCAGAATCTCAGAGTAAGGGGTTGCTCATTTAAGACAGAGATGAGGAGAAATTTCCTCTGAAGATAGTGAATCTGTGGAATTCTTTACCACAGTAAACTGCTGAGCCTAGATCATTAGTATATTCAAGGCTGAGATAGGCGTATTTTTAATCAATAAAAGGAATCAAGAGTTACAAATAAAAGGAAGGAAAGTGGAGTTTAATATTCAGATCAGCCATGAACTAATTGAATACTAGGGCAGATTTCATAGAATCCCTCACCGCGATAGAGACCATTTGGCCCATTGAGTTTCACCGACCCAGCCCCCCTACTCTATCCCCGTAATTCTGCATTCACCTTGGCTAATTCAACTAGCCTGCACATCCCTGGATGCTACGGGGCAAATTAACATGGCCAATCCACCTAACCTTCACATCTTGGGAAAGTGAGAGGAAACCAGAGCACACAGAGGAAACTGTATTTCAAAAGAAACATGTTTTTTGTAAAGTCCTTTATGATATGAGTTATTGTATAAATGTAAGCTATTGCTTCAAGTCTTTGTCCAATGTACATTTGCTGTATATGGCAAATATGTAAGGTAAAGAAGTTTCTAAGGTGTGGCAGGCTGATAAATCAGTTGGCCTATTTCTTAGTTTTGTGCCAAATTAGAAACCTACTTTGAAATTCAGTCCATGGTGATGTTATTTCAAAATCCATATGAACGTAAGTTATAAGAGCATAAGTAGGCCATTTAGCACCGCTTGAAGTGGTGATTAAGAAAAATTCAAATACCGGAAGACCTCCCTGCTTTTCTTTCAGTATGGCATGAAATAGTTTGCATCCACCTTCATATGTTGATGGGATTCAGACAGCAGCAGTTCAAACTGTGCAGCAATTCTTTCTATACTGCACAGGAGTATCTGCCTACAGTATTGATCCTCAATTTTTTATATTTGAAGAGCACTTTTGGGTTGGTAATTATAAACTCCCCATCTAAGCTAAAATACTATATAATGCTTATAACATGATAGTGCTGCATGTATCAATGCTTCAATAATGCTTTCAAAACAAGTGCAAACAACTCCACAGTCCTGTTCCCTCATAAGACAACCAACTTGTCCTGCACTGCTACTGTGATGAATCACACTGTCACGGTATTTTGCAGTCTCTGTAAGAAGTCTTTATGCATTCCCCAAAGAATCCACAGACTGCATTTTGAGAACCACTAGTCCAGACCATGAGCTCAAGTCTATAATTGGTTGTGAACTTTGACCACATGAACCAAGCTAACACTGGAGACGTCAAAAATGCCTGTAGTTGAATGTGAACAATGATTTTCATGGATTACAGAACAACCTCAGTTATCCGAACAAGATTGCAAGGTCCTGTAAAAATGTTATCTGTTATCCGAACAATCAGTTATCCGAACAAAATACAGGGAAACCTTGATTATCTGAACATGGTGGGTGGGCACTATTTTGTTCGGATAATCGATTATTCAGTTATCAATTAAATGCATTTCCTCTGGGGCTCAGAGTTTTTAAAAGTCTGCTCCTGGTTCAGGAGACTAGCAACAGCACACAGCGCGTGAGACCCCGCCCCCAACACCGCCCCGGTGTCAATACCGCCTCCCCAACCCCAACACTGCTCCCCCCACCCCCAATCCCATCAAACACCGCCTCCCCAAACCCAACACCGTTCCCCCCACCCCCAACCCCGTCCAACACCGCTTCCCCGCCCCCAACCCTGCACCCCAACCCCAGCCCCGTCCAACACCGCCCCTGACCTCAACCCCGTCCAGTGTTGCCTCCACCGCCCCTGACCCCAACCCCATCCAACCCTGCCCCCCCCAACCCAACCCCGCCCCCTGAACCCAACCCCGTCCAACGCCACTCCCCGACCCCAACCCTGTCCTACACAGCTTCCCCCGCCGTCAACCCCGTCCAACACCGCCTCTCCGCCACCAACCCCGCCTCCAACTCTGCCACCCGACCCCAACCCCATCCAACTCTGCCACCCGACCCCAACACTGGCCCCATGCAACACCGCCCCTCGTTACCCCAACACCTGCCCCCCTCCTCCAACATCACCCCTGCCCCCAACCCGACCAACACTGACCCACGCCCGCCCCCAACCCCGTCGAACACCGACCCCCCCCCCCCGTCCCTGTGCAATACCGCCCCCATGCAACACTACCCCCAACACCGTCCAACTCCACCCCCACCTGCCCCCTCTCTGAGGCAGCTGGACTGGACACCAACAACAAGTCTGCTGCTGCTGCCATTGTGGGATAAGTCTCCAAATAGCGCACACACAGCCACAGCCACAAAAACAACTTTTTACTGCAACTTTTTGACAGGTTCCACCTTCACCCTGTACAGGACAATGTTGGCGAGATTATCTGGGGAAGGGGTGGGGTTTAAGGTACACCCCTCTGTAGAACTCCAGGGAAAGTGTGGGGAGAGAGAAAGGACGGGCAGTCAGTCATTTGGAGACGGTGCCTGTTTAATCACTGTAAACAAAAGACGCGATCACTGTTGGAAACACTTCTGTGATGTAATGTTTTAATCGGGACCTCGAGATCTCCTTCGGATAATCCGATTTTCGAATAATTGGTATTTGGATAATCGAGGTTCCTTTGTGCTCCCCGTCCGTCTTGTTCGGATAATCAAGGTTGTTCTATATTCGAAACCAAGTGAAGAGTTCAGTGTACGATTCTACTCATGTATCCCAATGGAAAGTATAGATTTGTAAATGCTGACAGAATCAAGTCTAGAAATAATACTGTCGATGATTGAGTCATCTGTCACTTCCTGTCCAGTCACTCATGGCTATTTCGAAAAGAAGCATAGAACCATTTACTCCTATGAAACTGTATCTCAGCACAAGGAAGCAACTTAAGAAAAAAGAAGTGAGATGGGGAAATAATTAGTATGCATCATCACTTTAATGTGAATTAAATGCAATATTTTTAATATTTAACCAACAGTGTGGAGATGATGAATTTTTCAGCGTGAAGTGGTATTGTTATAGAAATAAAAGCATAGGTAATTTTTAAAATGTAAGTTTTTTTTTTAATTCACTAATGGGAAAGTATATATAGCCAGTTTCAATGAAGTAGTAGTCTGATGATATGGTTGTGGGCATGTTTTAGAGATTTAAAATCAGCAGATATTTTTCTTTCTCAAATGGTGAAATTTAAATGACAGTCTCTGAGTAGTATTGTGTCCTTGGGATGATCATTGTATATTCTCCTCATGCTATAGTATTCATTTCTTAAAAGCCAGTACATCATTCAGTCAGTCTCTTGTGTGAGTTGAATGAGGTCGACAATTATATAAAGAGTATCAAGCATCACAATTTGTTTGTTATGCCAAGTTAAGAGCTACAAAATATTGTAAGCTGATAAAGAATTTGATAGATTGCAGGAGAACACAGGCTATAAAAAGCACAGTTCAATGTGGGTAAATACAAAGTAAATGTTTTTGGGACAAGAGCAGAGAATACAAATATAGCCAAGAGGATAAAATTGTCAAATGTGGTGGAGGATTAGCCAGATCTAGGCTACACAATGCCATACACAGGTCTTGTGAAAGCATGAATTCTGCTTAAAACAAAAAGCTTGTCGAGGGAAAATTGTATTCTAGGTTTATTGTAAGAGGGTAAGTAGAAGAAACAAGAGTTGGTACTGAATACACAATTGGTGAAGGCACAGTTGGAATTGTGTACAATTTTGGACACTTGATAAGAAAAAAAATGTAATCATGGAAAATACCAGATGTCAGAGCATATCACCACAGTGAGAAACTTGAAAAAACTAGGATTGTTTCAGCTGGAGTAGAGAAGGTTAAGGGGAAATGTAAGAGAACTGTTAAAACTTTTAGAATTTTTCACAGGAAATGAAAGATTACTTCCATTGGTGAATCATTGAACAAGGGAAAGATTTGAGGATTGGAAATAAAACAATGAAATGGTGGAGAGCAGAGTTCGGATGTTAGATTGGCTTTGACAAAAAAATATTTATAAAGATAGTGGGAAATTAAAGTAATAAAACTGAAAATTCTGAGAATACAGAAGCCTAGCAGCATTGGTGGAGAAAGAAACAGGTAAATTGAGATAAATGAACTTTCAATACTCTTTCCTGAAAACAACAAATGCTGGAAGTCATAGCGGGTGAGACATCATCCATGGAGAAAGGGGCTAGATGATTCTTCAGCTCTGTTGAAGAATCATCTCGACTCAAAATGTTAGTTTGCTTTTTCTTCATGGATGCTGTCTGACTTGCTGTGACCTCCAGCATTTGTTGTTTTCAGTACAGATTCCAGCATTTGCAGTAACTTGTTCCTACCTTTCATTATTCTTTGCTTTGACTGCATGTGTTTAGCATTTATAGCTTTTAGATTTCCAGCAACAGTTGTTTTTGTTTTTGCTTTAGACTTTAGATAGTTCATATGGAATTTGCACTTCAAAAGACAGACAGGTCTCCTTTTGCTGGTATTTTTAATCCAGCACAAATAGTTTAAAATTTTCTTTAATGGATTATAAAAATGTATTTTTTTTTAGTTTGAGTCTGAATAATAGGCCTTGCTTATTTTGATCTCTCCATGGTTTTGTGTCCTGTGTTAATTTTTTTATTTCTTTCCATTTACAGTTACTGTCCAGAATGGGTTTGAGAAAGGTAAGTTTTTATTTTGAATCCATCTTTTATAGAACCTGATTCTATCATGAAAATCATGACTCCTCTGCCCTTTCAAAAGCTCTATGTTAATCTTTGTACTCAGATGCAGACTGTTGTTTCTCAACAGAAGAGAAACAGCTGGTTTTCATTGAACTGTGAACCATCAAAATGTGCAATGTATGTGTTCCCTACAACAGTCGGATTTGAATTCTATATCAAAGATCATACATTTAAAGTTTTAACTGTGATACTTAATCGAAAGGCTTGTAATTTATGGATGAAAGCTTGTTGGCTTTATGTAATATCACCTGAAGACCAATATGTTAATAATTTTAGAAATTTGTCATTGCGTCTTTCAGTTGCTGCGATTTATTAATACTCTAATTCCTCCTTTAACTATCTGGTTGTATTCTTGAAAAATGCAACTTTAAGTGAAACAAAATAGAGTCATAGAGATGTACAGCATAGAAACAGACTCTTCGGTCCAACTCGTCCATGCCAACCAGAAATGCTATATTAATCTAGTCCCATTTGCCAGCACTTGACCCATATCCCTCCAAACTCTTTCTATTCATATACCATCAGATGCATTTTAAATGTTGTATTGTCCTAGCCTCTGCCACTTCCTCTGGCAGCACATTCCATACACACACCACCCTCTGTGTAAAAAAAGTTGTCTGTTAGGTCCCTTTTAAATTTTGTCCTCCTCACCCTATACCTATGCCCCTAGTTCTGGACTCCCTCTCCTCAAGGAAAAGACCATGTCAACTTACCCTATTCATGCCCTTCATGATTTTATAAACCTCTACAAAGTCACCCCTCAGCCTCTGATGCTCCAGGGAAAACAGCCACAGTCAATTCAGCCTCTCCCTTTAGCTCAAATCCTCCAACCCTGGCAACATGCTTGTCAATCCTTTCTGAACCCTTTCAAGTTTCACAACATTCTTTAAGGTGTTAAGCTAATCAGATCTTTCCAGAGGAATTGAATTTTCCTTCAGACAAAAAAATATGAAATACTGTGTGTTATTAAAGAAAATAATTGTAAAGTAAAATTAAGTACTAAGTACAAAAGAAATTTAAACTATTCTCCAAGGTTTCACCACTGAACAAGTTGACGATGCAAATCATTAAACATTTGGGTTAGTGTACAGAATGAGAGTGTAGGATGTTAGGATAAAATTGAATGAGGAAAGAATAATTGAGAAGGAGTTTTCAAGAGTGAGTATTCATCTTGGACCAAAAAAGGATTCATCAGGCGCCTTTGTTTTAAAATATTCATTCTTGGATGTGGGCATCACTGACTAGGCCAGTATTTATTGCCCATTCCTAATTGCCCAGAGGGCAGTTAAGATTCAGTCACATTGCTGAGGGTCTGGGATCACATCTAGGCATACCTAAAGGACATTAGAGAACCTGATGGGTTTTTCTGACAATCAACAACATTTTTATGATCGCCATTAGATTCTTAATTCCAGATTTTTATTTAATTGCTTTCAAATTCCACTGTTTGCCTTGGCAGGATTCAAACCTGCAATCCCAGGACATTAGTTGGGTCTCTGAATTTATGGTCTAGCAATAGTATAACTGGGCCATCACTTCCCCATCCTTCTAGATAATGTGAGGTTACATACAGTGGATATCCAAAGAGATTTGTGGTACAGATTCATGGATCATTAAGACGCCATGAACAGGTGTGGAAAAAAAATCAGGAAAGCTAATGGAATGCTGGGCTTTTATATCTACTGAACTAGAGAGTAAGGACATGGGCACTGAGTTACAATTATACCAAATCCTGATTAGATCCCACTTGGAGCATTGTGAACAGATCTGGATACCACATCTTAGGAAGGATATATTGGTTTTGAGGGGGTTCCCTGTAAATTTACAAGAATGACATGTGGACTTCAGGAGTTAAATTCTGGAGAGATTATGCAAGTTAGGCCTTTTCTTTTGTAGATTTTAGAAAGCCACAGGATGATCTGATCAAAGCCTTCAAGATAGTGACAGGAAAATACAGAGTAAACAAAGATTAGCTGCTTTGACTGGTTGAAGATTCTAAAATTTAAGGGGCATCAACTCAAAATTAGGGCAGACCATTCAGGATAGATGTTAGGAAGCACTTCAATGCACAAAGGGTGGTAATGGTTTGGAACTCTCTTTCACAAATGGCAGTTGATGCTGGATCAATTGTTAATTTTCAATCAGAGATAAATTTTTGTTAAGTAAAAGTATTAAAGGATACGTGCCAAAAACAGGTATGTGGAGTTAGGCCAGAGATCAGCCATGATCTCATTGAATAACTGAATTTCATTGGAACAGGTTCGAGGGGCTAAGTGTCCTACTCCTGTTCCTGTGTTCCTAGATTCTAGACATAGAGGAGTGGTAGGAGCAGGAGCAAAAATACAGAGAGAAAGAGAGTGAAGTGGTAGCATGAATAATTTAGGAAGATTTGATTTGATTTTGATTTGATTTATATTATCGCTGCTGTCTGGTGCCATTTTAAATCACAGAAAGAAAACCCAAAACATTGACAGATGAAGAGTCCAGAACAATGACTGAGAGAAACTGAGAGTTGAATTTAAAGTTGTCAGTCTCAGATGTATTGACACAATTAGCAAAAAAAAGTGTGGATGCTGGAATTCTGAAACAAAGCTGAAATTGCTGGAGAAACTCAGCAAAGCAGAGTTAATATTTTGGGTCCAATGACCTTCCTTCAGAACTCAAGAAAGGTCACTGGATCCAAAATGTTAATGCTGCTTTCTCTCCATAGATGCTGCAAGACCTGCTGATTTTCTCCAGTAATTTCTGTTTTTGTTTCAATGAAATTTATTGTTAGACCCGCTGCCCATGTCTTTATCCCTATCAGGTCCTGAGTCTGCTTTTGGAGAAAGTTCCTTTTTTTCAACTTACAGACTAAATAAATAAACATAGTTTAATCAGTTCTTCATTTATTCTGAAGACATCGTGATTTAAAATCTCGGCGACCATTGCATTCAAAAATAGAATGAGGTTGATTTCATCAATACATTTAAATTATCCTTGTTACTGGTCTGCTGGCAAACAGTGCAACAGTGAATAATGCAATTTTAAAGAGACAAATATTGCACATTTGTATCAGCCACATTACAACAGAACAATGTTATAACATATTGACTGAATTCCTGTACTTGCTCTCCACTCTCAACAAACTCTCCCCAACAAGTTCAAAAAATTCCTTTGCAATCTTTTATGGTAATTTGTGGACGTCTGAAAATTTGGGTCTATGTGGTTGCATTAGTCTTTCATGAACAGGTGTAAAATGTATAACCCATTAAGCCAATCTCATTCTGTAAAAAAAATCAAATCAGACAGTTCAGAAGGAGGTCTTTCAGCCTACTGTGCTTGAATCTTCCTTTTGAAAGAGCTATTTAATTAGTCTTGAACATTAGTGTTTCATCCCGTAAAATCTATCTTACTCATTCAATGCTTCTGATGGATTTTGTTTTGCTTAAATGCACAAAAACCTTCAAGTTTTGAATGGTTGATCGTCATATATCAAATAGTCAACAATGACTTTCATATAAATATCCAAAAAAGCTAAATTTTAAGATTTTTTTTGTCAATGTTTTTTTTAAATCATCTGCTATCCGACACGCATCCCCTACAGTTACAAAAGATACAAATAATATTCATGTCTAGCTGCTGTTTTAAGAAAATGGCTGAAACCAGAACTAGCTTCTGTTCTGGTATGTTTGAGTGTGTGACATCATGAAACCCTGGTTTCTTTTTGCAAGTAATTCATTGTGGGGAATGATTTTTCCATCTGTAGCATTGCATCTGTGTTTCCCAGAACTAGTCCTGTAGTCAGTGCATATTGAAGCTCCCTGTAGGCCTGCTTCGACACTGTGGGGATTCTGTGATTTCGATTTAGAATCATAGAGATGTACAGCACGGAAACAGACCCTTCGGTCCATCTCGTTCGTGCTGACCAGATATCCTATATAAAACTAGACACATTTGCCAGCACTTGACTCATATCCCTCTAAACCCTACCTTATTCATATACCTAGTCAGATGCCTTTTAAATGTTGTAATCATACCAGCCTCCACTACTTCCTCTGGCAGCTCATTCCACAGACACACCACCTTCTGCGTAAAAACGTTGCCCATTAGGTCCCTTTTTAATCTTTCCCCTCTCACGTTAAACCTATTCCTTCTAGTTTTGGACCACCCCACTCTGGGGAAAAGACCTTACCGATTTACCCTATTCATGCCCCTCATGATTTTATAAACCTCAATAAGGTTATCCCTCAGCCTCTGACGCTCCAGGGAAATAGCTCCAGCCATAAGACCATAAGACATAGGAGTGGAAGTAAGGCCATTCGGCCCATCGAGTCCACTCCGCCATTCAATCATGGCTGATGGGCATTTCAACTCCACTTACCTGCATTCTCCCCATATCCCTTATTTCCTTGTGACATCAAGAATTTATCAATCTCTGCCTTTCTTGACATTTAAAGCCCGGCCTCCACTGCACTCTGCAGCAATGAATTCCACAGGCCCTCCACTCTCTGGCTGAAGAAATGTCTCCGCATTTCTGTTATGAATTTACCCCCTCTAATTCTAAGGCTGTGTCCACAGGTCCTACTCTCCTCGCCTAACGGAAACAATTTCCTAGCGTCCACCCTTTCCAAGCCATGTATCCGACTCAGCCTCTCTCCAAGTTCAAACCCTCCAATCCTGGCAACACTCTTGTAAATCTTTTCTGAACCCTTTCAAGTTTCACAACATCTTTCCGATAGGAGGGAGACCAGAATTAGAACATAGAACGTTACAGTGCAGTATAAGCCCTTCAGCCCTCGATGTTGCACTGCTCCGTGAAATCAATCTGAAGCCCATCAAACCAACACTATTCCATTTTCAAACATAGGTCTATCCGATGACAATTTAAATGTCCTTAAAGTTGGCAAATCTCCTACTGTTGCAGGCAGGGGGTTCTACGCCCCTACTACTCTGAGTAAAGAAACTACCTCTGACATCTGTCCTATAGTGACGAAGGGTGTAGTAGGTTGCAGAGAGACATAGATAGGATGCAGAGCTGGGCTGAGAGGTAGCAAATGGAGCTTAATGTGGACAAGTGTGAGGTGATACACTTTGGATGGAGTAATTGGAATGCAAAGTACTGGCTAATGGGAAGATTCTTAGGAGTGCAGATGAGTAGAGAGATCTCAGTGTCCATGTACATAGATCCCTGAAAGTTGCCCCCCAAATTGACAGGGTTGTTAAGAAGGCATACAGTGTTTTGGCCTTTATTAATAGAGGGATTGACTTCCGGAACCAGGAGGTTATGCTGCAGCTGTACAAAGCTCTGGTATGGCCACACTTGGAGTATTGTGTACAGTTCTGGTCACCGCATTATAAGAAGGATGTGGAAGCTTTGGAAAGGGTGCAGAGGAGATTTACTAGGATGTTGCCTGGTATGGAAGGAATGTCTTACGAGGAAAGGCTGAGGGCCTTGAGGCTGTTCTCGTTAGAGAGAAGAAGGTTGAGAGGTGACTTAATAGAGATATACAAGATAATCAGAGGGTTAGATAGGGTGGACAGTGAGAGCCTTTTCCCAAGTATGGGGACGGCAAACACGAGGGGACACAACTTTAAAGTGAGGGGAGATAGGTATAAGGCAGATGTCAGAGGTAGTTTCTTTACTCAGAGAGTAGCTGATAATGTGTTGCTGGAAAAGCGCAGCAGGTCAGGCAGCATCCAAGGAGCAGAAGAATCGACGTTTCGGGCATGAGCCCTTCTTCAGGAATGAGGAAAGACACTTTCCTCATTCCTGAAGAAGGTTTCATGCCCGAAACGTCGATTCTCCTGCTCCTTGGATGCTGCCTGACCTGCTGCGCTTTTCCAGCAACACATTATCAGCTCTGATCTACAGCATCTGCAGTCCTCACTTTCTCCTTACTCAGAGAGTACTAAGGGTATGGAATGCTTTGCCTGCAACGGTAGTAGATTCGCCAAGTTTAAGTGCATTTCAGTCGTCATTGGGCAGGCATATGGACGTACGTGGAATAGTGTAGGTGGGATGGGCTTCAGATTAGTATGACAGGGCGACGCAACATCGAGGGCCGAAGGGTCTGTACTGCGCTGTTATGTTCTATGTATATCTATCACCCCTCAATTTGAAGCTATGCCCCCTGTGCTAGCCATCACTATCCGAGGAAAAAGGCTGTCACTGTCTACCCTATCTAACCCTCTGATTATCTTCTGTGTATCAATTAAGTCACCTCTCAACCTTCTTCTCTCTAACGCAAACAGCCTCAAGTCCCTCAGCCTTTCTTCATAAGATCTTCCCTCCATACAAGGCAACATCCTAGTAAATCTCCCCTGAACCCGTTCCAAAGCTTCCACTTTCTTCCTATAATGAGAGGACCAGCACTGTACACAATGCTACTAGTTCAGCTGCACCAGAGTTTTGTACAGCTGCAGCATGACCTCGTGGCTCTGAAACTCAGTCCCTTTGCCAATAAAAGCTAACATACTGTATGCCTTCATAACAACCCTGTCAACCTGGGTGGCAACTTTCTGGGATTTATGTACTTGGACACAGACATCTCTCTGCTTATCAGCATTACCAAGAATCTTACCATTAGCACAGGACTCTGCATTCCTATTACTCCTTCCAAATTAAACCCATTTTCCACCTCTCAGCCCAGCTCTGCAGCTTATCCATGTCCCTCCGTAACCTACAACATCCTTCGGCACTACCCACAACTCTACTGACCTTAGTATCATCCCCAAATTTATTAACCCATCTTTCTGTGCCCTCATCCAGGTCATTTACAAAAATGACAAACAGCAGTACACGACTAGTAACTGAACTCCAGGATAGAATTTCCCATTTCCACCACCCTCCGTCTTCTTTCAGCTAGCCAATTTCTGATCCAGATCACTAAATTACCCTCAATCACATGCCTCCGTATTTTGTGAAATAGCCTATCATGGGGAACCTTATCAAACACCTTACTGAAATCTATATACATCATATCAATGTCTTTACCCTCATCCATCTATTTGGTCACCTTCTCAAAGAATTCAATAAAGTTCGTGAGGCGTGACCTACCCTTCACAAAACCGTGTTGACTATCCCTAATCACCGTATTATAAATCCTATCTCTTATAACTCTTGCTCCAAAATCAAAGTTAGGCTCACTGGTCTATAATTACCAGGGTTGTCTCTACTCCACTTCTTTAACAAGAGAACTACATATGCTATCCTACAGTTTTCAGGCACTATTCCTGTAGACAATGACATAAAGATGAAAACCAAAGGCTCAGCAATCTCCTCCCTGGCTTCCCAGAGTATCCAAAGAGTATCAGATACTTAAAGTGGCCGAATCAATGTCCTGTACAGCCGCAGCATGACCTCCCAATTCCTATACTCAATGCATTGACAGATAAAGGCAAGCATACCAGATGCCTTCTGTGCTATCCTATCTACCTGTGACTCCACTTTCAAAGAACTATGAACCTGCATTCCATGGTTTCTGATCAGCAACATTCCCCAGGACCTTACCATTAAGTGTATAAGTCTCTAAAAGTTTGTCCCTCAGCCTCCAACACTCCAGAGAAAGAAGTCACCCTGAATCTCGGCAGCCAATATTACCCCAATTCAGTACCAATTGATAATGTCACTTAGGGAAAATGACACTAAAATTGAAGATGTAGTGGACAGCAAAGGATGTTACCTCAGAGTACAATGGGATCTTGAACAAATAGGCTAAAAGGCCAAGGAATGGCAAACAAAGTTTAAATTAAATGTGAGGTGCTGCATTTTGGAAAGTCAAATCAGCCTTTTGTGTAAGGCTGTTGCAGCTATTTATTATATTGCCCAGTGCCCTGGATGCCTAGTTTCCCTTGATGCAAATGGTTACTGCAGTCATAGAAGAGCCCTGAGTTACATCATGTTATGTTATGGATATTGAGAAATTACTTCTTTCTTTTCCTTTGATAGTCTGTTTATTTTGTTGGTTGTCTAAATACGTTAGTGCTCAGAAAATTGAACTATTTGAATGTATATGAAATGCATCATCTTAGAAAACAAACAAGATTCTGAAGGGCTTAATAGATTGTTCCTCTGGTCAATGAACCAAAAACATAAGGACAACATCTCCAGGTAAGGGATGGATCATTTAGAAGTGAGATCTGGAGAAATGGCTCCACCCAAGAAATGAGAATCTTTGGAATTCTCTACTCAAGGCGTTTGTGGACACTCCACCATTGAATAAATTTAATGCTTGTTGACAGATATTAAGTCTGTTAAGAAACTGAGGAATATAGTGGGCAGTGAAGTCCAAGGTCAGCCTGATGGCATTGAATGGCAAAGCATGCTGGGTGGTCTACTCTGTTTCAGTGTCTCATGTTGTAAGGTACTTTATGGGGTATAGGAAACACTGAGCAAAAGTAGGAATGAAGTAAGCAGGCAACCCAAAAACAGCCCAGGATTACAGGCTTGATTTTTCTTTTTTGAGCTGAAAATGTGTTGCTGGAAAAGCGCAGCAGGTCAGGAAGCAACCAAGGAGCAGGAGTATCGACGTTTCGGGCATGAGCCCTTCAGGAATGAGGAAAGTGTGCCAAGCAGGCTAAGATAAAAGGTAGGGAGGAGGGACTTGGGGGAAGGGCGTTGGAAATGCGATAAGTGGAAGGAGGTTAAGGTGAGGGTGATAGGCCGGAGTGGGGGTGGGGGCGGAGAGGTCAGGAAGAAGATTGCAGGTCAAGAAGGCGGTGCTGAGTTCAAGGGTTGGGATTGAGACAAGGTGGGGGGAGGGGAAATGAGGAAACTGGAGAAATCTGAGTTCATCCCTTGTGGTTGGAGGGTTCCTAGGCGGAAGTTGAGTCAAAAGATTTCTTGATGTTACAATCTCGCCCATGAACCCGACAGTGCCAGCTCATGCTGTTCTCGTGGTGATGTTGCACGACTGAGCTGAAGTCCAGGTCATCAACTCTTGAACCAAACACAAGGAAGGAATGGAAGGGAGCAGATGTCAAAGCAGGCAATTCAGAAGACCTGCCTCCATTCATAAGACATCAGCCTAGTTCTGTACATTAGGATTATGCACCCTATCTGTCATCTCTCACCACCACCCCCATCACATCTATCACCAGACTCCCCACCCATGCCCTTTTCTCCCTTCAATCCCTATACCTCCTCTAAACACCTGATATCTAGTGATCCAGTATCTGTTGCAAGAGGATTTTAGGAGACTCTGAGGGCTGAATCACTGATGGAAGTGGTCACATTTTATGTGACTCTAGAGTTGAGCTGTGCTCCTGTCTGTATATGTTCTATATCCAGCTATAATTAAAAAGCCAGATATTTATTGTATATTGTTTATATTCCTGTGACTCCATTATCAGTCACCGACTAAAGAACAAATAATATAACAATATCTATTACATATAGAACTCATAAAACTTATAATATTGGTAAGTCTTTGAATGCTCAAAAAAATTCACATTAAACAAAGAGCCATTCAAAAACCACTTCTTCAAAGCTGAACAGATGAATGTGCTTCTAAGAGGTTAGCCATTTGTTCCGCTATTCCGAGACTCAACAGATGGCTGGAATGTGAATTGTTCAATTGACATATTAAAATGTGAAACTCAATACTATTCAATGCAAACAAGCATTTCATCCACAGTAAAATACTTTAGTGCACCTGCACTCTTGCACAGCACCAACTCTAATGGTCACTTATCTTTTCACAACCAAGCCCTATCATTAGCCACTACAGTAAATACAAACTTAAATTATCATAAATATGATGTATAAAGTTAATAACATCCTTTATAATTATTGTCAAAATTGTCAAAAAGATTTCTGACTCCTGAACAGGCATTGCTCATGATTCACAACCCTTCAACCTGATGTGAACCACATCACTTTTAGAAACTTTCTGAAAGTGAACCAACTTGTCTAAAAATTGTTGGGGCTATCTCAAGTCATTACTGCACGATTGAGCTACCAGTGTTAGGATCGCTGAGTGTGGAATCATGCAAGGTCTATTGAGTATGTTTAACATAGTCCCTGGCTAAATTTATGTTTTTATAAAAATATGAATGTTGAGTTAGGCAGCCTGACAGATTGATTAATGGAAGTCGGCTTGTGCAGGTATATCTCATTCTGTTGCTGTCTGGACTGAGCTTCGTAGGCTGATGACTGGCAAGTAGGTTGTAGCTGAAACTTTAGACATGGGAGCTGACAGCTATTGCAAGATACAGAACGTAACTCCGTCTGTGTGTATGAATCATGAATGAGGCAGGCATCTGGGCTGGAGAGCAAGGAGAGTAAATATCTGACTATTGATGGAGAAAGAACAGGATCTATGCTCTGTGATGAAATGAGTGATGCTAGATAGAGCTCAGCTGTGTGTTTTTGAATTATAACTGCCCTTCAGAAGTGAAAAATAAACACCCAAATTGACCATTGCAAGCTCCTACAAACAGCAATGTGATAATGACCGTATAATATTTTACTGGGATTTATTGAAGTGTAATTATTGGCTAGGGAATCTTCCCTGCTCCTCTGCAGAAGTGTATAATGAGATCTTTTAAATCCATCTGAGTAATCAGATAACCTTAATTTAACATCTGATCTGAAAATGGCATCTCTGATACTGCAGCACTCCCTTAGTTTTTCACTGGTTTGTTATCTTAGGTTGTTGTGCCTGAATTCACAGCTTTGAGGTGAGAATGTTACCCACTGAACCATATTTTATGCTGGTGATACTCTACTCTGTTCTGTGTCCTGTTGAATAAATTCTATCAAGTTTTTGAATTTTAGTTCTGTTAAATAGGAAGTGATTATTCTAGCCACAAAATGTTCTTGATGAATGAGAACATCTAGAAAAAAATAAAAACCAATAGGAAGGAAAGCAGACATTTATTTGGAAAGATCAGAGTTATGAATACAAAATAATTATCAGGAAGAAAGTTAACAGATACCCAGTGCTCTTCATTAATGATTTTCATTTGAACACATCTGCACAGCAAAACATATAAAATATGAATGGTGAAACAGACTAATCCCTATAATTATTTTCTGGTGTTTAAAATTGTATTACACATACAGGCAGAAATTTGACTGTAAGCTGTTTAAAAATGCTGGAGAATCTTCCAGATGGATGTATAGGTTGATCTAGTAGAATTTTAAAAATTGGCCCAGAAAAGCCAAACAAAAGAGACTGTGTCTGTGTAAATACAATGTGGGCTGTGTTGAACTTGCTGGCACATTGCCACGTACTTCCTGTTGACCTCTACCCAACACTGCAACTGGTACGCTGGGTGTAGCTGGTCGCAGTGAGAGATCCAAGGAGAAGCAGCCAGATTCTGAGCACATTTGTAGTCTGTAAGCTCTGGCACCTTAGTTTTATTTCACACTAAAATGATTAACAGCTTTTCATGAATCTCTGCCTTAAACCTAGATTTAGCAAATTAAAATATTAGCTTTGAAAATGCTGACATAAAAATTGATGGAGTATGATTTAATATGGAAAATAACAGGTAGATTTAGATTTTCACATTTTAAGCACTGACAGAAATAAAGTATTCGGAAAAGCAGTAAGTTGGAATGAAGGGTATCTCAGTTGCCAAGGTTTTACTGAAACAAAGCCATGTATGATAATAACAGCCAATTGCTCTAGATACAACAGGCTTTCATTGAGAGCAATACCCAAAAACTAGAGCTCTGCATTAAGCATGTTGTCCTTTTGATCTTAACAGATGAGCTTTCAGTACTGAATATTCATGCTCGTCTGCCTTGCTTCTTAGATGGAAGCCAAGAAACTGAATGTCATCTTCTGATAATGAATAAGACATTTGACTGGAGGAATGGCCATAAATGTGTTTATCCTAAATGCTGAATTAATTCAAAACTTATTTTAAAAATTGTTTTTACTGTGCTGAAATATTTTTTACTGTCAATTCTGAGTTAGTTTGTCAAGTGATTCTGAATCTAAATTCTAATTCTGAACCTTACTTTCCCTTTAATGTTCTCCATCCCCATGAGCCTTCAAGGTATTTTTCCTATTTTAATTGCTGCACCAAAATTGAAGGTATAGGGGACAGCGAAGAGGGTTACCTCAAATTACAACAGGATCTGGACCAGATGGGCCAATGGGCTGACAAGTGCCAGATGGAGTTTAATTCAGATAAATGCGAGGTGCTGCATTTTGGGAAAGCAAATCTTAGCAGAACTTATACACTTAATGGTAAGGTCCTCGGGAGTGTTGCTGAACAAAGAGACATTGCAGTGCAGGTTCATAGCCCCTTGAAAGTGGAGTTGCAGGAAGATAGGATAGTGAAGAAGGCGTTTGGTATGCTTTCTTTTATTGGTCAGAGTATTAAGTACAGGAGTTGGGAAGTCATGTTGCGGCTGTACGGGACATTGGTTAGGCCACTGTTGGAATATTGTGTGCATTTCTGGTCTCCTTCCTATCGGAAAGATGTTGTGAAACTTGAAAGGGTTCAGAAAGGATTTACAAGGATGTTGCCAGGGTTGGAGGATCTGAGCTACAGGGAGAGGCTGAACAGGCTGGGGCTGTTTTCCCTGGAGCGTCGGAGGCTGAGGGGTGACCTTATAGAGGTTTACAAAATTATGAGGGGCATGGATAGGATAAATAGACAAAGTATTTTCCCTGGGGTCAGGGAGTCCAGAACTAGAGGGCATAGGTTGAGGGTGAGAGGGGAAAGATATAAAAGAGACCTAAGGGGCAACTTTTTCACACAGAGGGTGGTACGTGTATGGAATGAGCTGCCAGAGGATGTTATGGAGGCTGGTACAATTGCAACATTTAAAAGGCATTTGGATGGGTATATGAATAGGAAGGGTTTGGAGGGATATGGGCCGGGTGCTGGCAGGTGGGACTAGTTTGGGTTGGGATGTCTGGTCGGCATTGGCGGGTTGGACCGAAGGGTCTGTTTCCATGCTGTACATCGCTATGACTCTGTGACTCTATGACTATACCAGTGCCCTAAGGGCTGAAACTGCCTCCCTAAATGTCTCCAAGTTCCCACCTCTTTTTCTTCCTTTAAGGCATTCCTTGAAGCCTAGTTCTTTGACCAAGGTTTTGGTCATCTGACCTAATATCTCCTTATGTAATTTGGAGTTTTGGTTAATTTTATAATATCCCCGTGAAGCATTTTGCAATACTTCAGTATGATAATGGTCCTGTATGTAAATGGTCATTTCTTCAAGTTGTAACTACAACAATATACATGTGTTTCTTCTCCCTGTATGGTCTGTATATTGAAATCAAATCTCTTTGTAACATTCTTCCTGAAAACCTTAAAGCTAGACCACCTTATTTATTTGGCTATTTTCACTTACTATATTCATCAGACTTTTAAAACTCAATCCTGGCCTCACCCATTAGTTTTGAAAAGATTTGCTTTGCCATGTTACTTGTTTCCTTCAGGTTTGTTAGTGTACTGAAATGTTGGTTTTGGCTTTTTATTTTTCTGCATTTGCAAAATCAGTCAATGTATATTGTTTCAAACTTAGGAAAAGCAGTTCTATCTTTAAAGCTTTCTGGGTGAATATTATTTCTCATTCATTTGCAAGTGAGAAATATAGGTGCAGACCTGATGGAATGAAGATCTTTTTCTGTGCTGTAGACCGTTATAAATCTATGACAGTTGACAAATGCACCAGTTTTGCACTTTAAGCATCTTATCCAGAATTGAGTTGCATAGAAATATAGAAAAGAGGAGCTGGTATAGGCCATTCAGCCCTTTGCTCCCTTGAACCCTAAGAACTATTTTTGAGAAGATTTGTATCTCAGGTTAAGGTTCGGGTTGTAAGTTTGCTCACTGAGCCGGGAGGTTTGTCTTCAAATGTTTTGTCACCATACTAGGTAACATCATCAGTGAGCCTCTGGGAAAACACTGGTGTTCTGTCCTGCCTTCTATTTATGTGTTTTGGTGTGTTAAGGTGGGTGATATCACTTCCAGTTCTTTTTCTCCAAGGTTGGTAAATGGGGTCCAAATCGATGTGTTTATTGGTGGAGTTCCAGTTTGAATGCTAGGTCTCCAGGAATTCTCGTGCGTGTTTTTGTTTAGCCTGTCCTAGGATGGATGTGTTGTCCCAGTCAAGTGGTGTCCATCTTCATCTGTATGTAAGGACACTAGTTGGTGTTCATGTATCCTGGTGGCTAGTTTTCTGCCTGTCTGTCCAATGTAGTGTTTGTTACAGTCCTTGCATGGTATTTTGTAAATGCTATTTGTTTTGCAGGTTGTTGGTATAGGGTCCTTTAGGTTTCAGTGTGTTGGTAGGTTTGTGGGCTACCATGATGCCAAGGGGTCAGGATAATCTGGTAGTCATCTCTGAGATGTCTTTGTATGGTAG
Source organism: Chiloscyllium plagiosum (assembly GCF_037043375.1). Classification (NCBI taxonomy): domain Eukaryota; kingdom Metazoa; phylum Chordata; class Chondrichthyes; order Orectolobiformes; family Hemiscylliidae; genus Chiloscyllium; species Chiloscyllium plagiosum. The sequence continues at coordinate 25,778,010 of NW_028270149.1, read as the reverse complement.
TGTGACTCGAGTTTTTGGGCATGTTGTGTCTACTTGTTTGGGTTTGTTGTTTAAGCATTGGCGGACTGTGTCTGTCGGGTACCATTCCTCTTGAATACGCTGCATAGGTATTTTTCTGTTGCTGCTCGTAGTTCCTGGGTGCTGCAATATATTGTGGCCCATTTAAGTAATGTCCTGATGTAATTCCATTTGTGGGTGTTGGGATGATTGCTTCTGTAGTTAAGTATCTGGTCTGTATGTGTTGCTTTCCTGTAGACACTGGTCGAGAGTTCTCCATTAGCTGTTTGTTCCACTGTGACATCTAGGAATGGGAATCTGTTGTTGTTCTCCTCCTGTTTTGTGAAATTTATGCCATTGAGGATATAATTGATGATGTTGTAGGTTTCATCTAATTTGTTCAGTTTTGTGATGACAAAGGTGTTGTCGACGTAGTCGACCCAAAGTTTGGGTTGGATCCTGGAGAGGGCTGTTCGTTCAAGTCTCTGCATTACTGCTTCTGCTAAGAAGCCTGATATTGGTGATCCCATGGATGTTCCGCTGAGTTGTTTGTCGGTCTTGTCATTGAAGGTACAATGGGTAGTGAGACACAGGTCTACTAGCTTGAGGATGTGGTGCTTGCTAATGAAGTTGATGCTGTCTGGTGTTTGTGTCCTCGGTTCGTCTAGTAGTAGTGCGGTCAGTGTCTCTTTGGCCAGGCTGATGTTAATTGATGTGAATAGGGCTGTTAGGTCAAAGGAGGCCATTATTTCATCTTCTTTTATCTTGGTGCCCTTGATGATGTTCAGGAATTCTTAGGTGGAGTGGATGGAGTGGCATGAATCTTCTACTAGGTATTTCAGTATCTCATTAGTAACCTTACATACAGATAAGAAGGACACCACTTCAACTGGGACAACATATCCATCCGAGGATAAGCTAAACGAGACATACACGGGAATTCCTAGAGGCCTGGCATTCAAATCGGAACTCCATCAATAAACATATCAATTTGGACCCCATTTGCCAACCTCTGAGAGAAAGAACCGGAAATGATATCACCTACCTTAAGACCATAAGACATAAGAATGGAAGTAAAGCCATTCAGCCCATCGAGTCCACTCTGCTCTTCAATCATGGCTGATGGGTATTTCAACGCCACTTACCTGCATTCTCCCTATATCCCTTAATTCCTTGTGAGATTAAGAATTTATCAATCTCTGCCTTGAAGACATTTAAGATATGGCAATGAATTCCACAGGCCCACCACTCTCAGGCTAAAGAAATGTCTCCTCATTTCCACTTCAAATTGACCCATTCTAATTCTAAGTCTGTGCCCATGGGTCCTAGTTTCCCTGCCTGACGGAAACAAATTCCCAGCATCCACCCTTTCTAAGCCGTGCATTATCTTGTAAGTTCCTATTAAAAACCTCTCAACCTTCTAAACTTTAATGAATACAGTCCCAGGATCCTCAGTCATTCATCGTATGTTAGGCCTACCATTTCCAGGGATCATCGGCTGGACACGCTCCAGTGCCAGTACGTCCTTCCTGAGGTGTGGGGCCCAAAACTAGATGCAGTATTCTAAATGGGGCCTAACTAGACCTTTATAAAGTCTCAGTAGCACATTGCTGCTTTTACATTTCAGCTCTTTTGCAATAAATAACAACATTACATTTGCTTTCTTAACCACGGATTCAACCTGCAAGTCAGCCTTTAGAGAATCCTGGACTAGCACTCCCAGAATACTTTGTACTTTGGCTTTGTGAATTTTATCACCGTTTATAAAATAATTCATGCCTCTGTTCTTATTTCCCACGTGCAAAACCTCGCATTTTCTCACATTGAATTTCATCAGCTATTCCTTGCACCACTCTCCTAAACTGTCTAAATCTTTCTGCAACCTCCCCACCTTGTCAGAACTACCTGCCTGTCCGCCTAACTTTGTATCATTGGCAAATTTCACCAGAATGCCCCAAGTCCCTTCATCCAGATCATTAATAGATAAAATGAACAACATCAGCCCCAACACTGAACCCTGTGGGACACCACTTGTCACTAGCCGCCATTCCAAAAAAGAACCTTTTATCCCAACTCTCTGCCATCTGTCAGACAGCCAGTCCTCAATTCATGCCAGTAGCTCATCTTGAACACCATGTGCCCTCAACTTACTCAGCAGCTTCCCGTGAGGCACCATATCAAAGGCCTTTGGAAGTCTAGATAGATAACATCCACTGGGTTTCCCTGGTCTAACCTACCTGTTACCTCTTCAAAGAATTCTAACAGGTTTCTCCGGCACGACCTCTCTTTACTAAATCCACTCTGACTTGTTCTAATCCGACCCTGCACTTCCAAGAATTTAGAAACCTCATCCTTAACAATAGATTCTAGAATTTTACCAACAACCAAGGTTAGGCTAATCAGCCTATAATTTTCCATCTTTTGTCTTGATCCTTTCTTGAACAAGGGGTTACAATAGTGATTTTCCAATCACCTGGGACTTTCCCTGACCCCAGTGATTTTTGAAAGATTACAATCAACGCCTCTGCTATTTCCTCAGCCACATCCTTCAGAACTCTAGGGCCAGGAGATTTATCAATTTTTAGACCTTTTAGCTTTTCTAGCACTTTCTCTTTTGTAATGGCTACCATACTCAACTCTGCCCCTTGACTCTCCTTAATTGTTGGGAGATTACTCATGTCTTCCACTGTGAAGACTGACACAAAATATTTATTAAGTTCTTCAGCTATTTCCTTATCTCCCATCACTAGCCTTCCTGCAACAATTTGGAGCGGCCCAATTTCTACTTTTGCCTCTTGTTTGTTTCTTATTTATTGAAAGAAACTTTTATTATCATTTTTAATATTACTGGCTAGCTTACCTTCATATTTAATCCTCTTCTTCCTTACTTCTGTCTTTGTTATCCTTTGTTTGTTTTTGTAGCCTTCCCAGTGTTCTGATTTCCCAGTGCTTTTGGCCACATTATAGGTTCTCTCTTTTTCTATGATACATTTCCTGACTTTCTTTGTCAGCCATGGCTGTCTAATCCCTTCCTGGATAATCTTTCTTTTGTTTGCGATGAACCTCTGTCCTGTGTCCTCAATTACACCCAGAAACTCCTACCATTGTTGCTGTACTGTCTTCCCTGCTAGGTGCTGCTTCCAGTCGATTTTCGTCAGTTCCTCTCTCATGCCCCTGTAATAACCTTTATTTAACTGTAGCACCATTACACCCAATTTTGCCTTCTTTCTTTTAAACTGCAAACTGAACTCTACCATATTATGATTGCTGCCTCCGAAGTGTTCCCTTACTTTGAGATCTTTTATAAAGTCTGCCTCATTACACAGCCAGAATAGCCTACTCTCTTGTGGGCTCCATCACAAGCTGTTCCAAAAAGCTATCCTGCAGGCATTCTATGAATTCCCTTTCTTTGGAATCACCGGCAACATTATTCACCCAGTCCACCTACATATTGAAGTCCCCCATTTTCACTGTGACCTTGCCTTGCTGACATGTCCTGGTACATCTTACGCCCCTGATCCTGACCACTGCTGGGAGGTCTGTACACAACTCCCATTATGGTTTGTTTGCCTTTGTGGTTCCTCAACTCCACCCACACAGACTCCATATCATCTGACCCCATGTCATTCAGTGCCATAGATTTAATTTCATTCTTAACTAACAAGGCAACCCCACTCACTCTGCCCACCTCCCTGTCTTTTCAATAAGTTATAAATCCTTGGATGTTGAACTGACAGTCCTGAATCCCCTGCAACCATGTCTCTGGAATGCCTACCACATCATAATCATTCACGATGACTCGTCGTGTTAATTCATCTACTTTGTTATGAATACTACAAGCATTCAGGTAAAGCACCTTTAATGCTAATTTTATCGTCAGTATTTCTATCACCTTTTGTAATATGTCCTAAGTTATCCTTCCTTTTGCTTCATTCCTAGTCTGCCTCGAACCTAAACCCTGCACACATGCTAACCTGCTGCTTATCTTTCTACTTTACTCCATACTCCCTGTTGCTTTGCTAGTATTTATGAAGTCATTGCAAATAAAATTAGCAATACTCCATTTAAATTGCCAAGTATAACTTAATATCTTTCATAATGTGGAGGGTCCAGTGTTGGACTGGGGTGGACAAAGTCAAAAATCACACAACACCGGGGGCTGTAATCCATTTGGTTTATTTGAAACCTTAAGCTTTCAGAGCCCCGCTCCTTCCTCAATGTCTAACTGCCTGAGGAAGGAGCGGGGCTCTGAAAGCTTAAGGTTTCAATCAAATCTGTTGGATTATAATCCGGTTTCATATGATTTTCAATTTAATTTCTTTCAAGCTGGTCTTTAGACTGTTAAATACAAGGAAGTATTTTCTGTTGTTACAATCCACTGCACAATGTTATCCTGGAATTTTGTGTCACAGTAATCCTAATTGCATCATAAATACAAGATTACTTTTGCAATTGTTCCAGAGTAGTGGCAGATGTGAGGAAATGAAATCGGTTTGTCACCCTTTTATAGTTTTGTTGTAAAACTTGTGAATGTGAAGACTCATCGACAAAATGTCAAGCAACTTGTTTCTTTGAAAATACATATTTATTGCCGATAAAACAATGATAACTATACTTCAAAATCAAAATTGCCATTGGAATTTACTAACAAACATATGCAATACAATGACTTTAATTTTTGGGAATGTCGCCAGTTTCATAATCCTAACCTTGGAGAGGTTGCCCAGATGATTGAGGTTGGCAGGAATGGATTTTAATGCGCGTTAGGCCTGCTGCCTTTGAAAGACTTTGGAGTCTGTAATGAATGGAGATACACAGTGGAAAGGGCCTGACTTGATGATCAGAAGCTTTGTTGTGCCTGTTTTAAAAAACATACAAAACAAAAATAGCCTTCACCCTTCACATTCTCCCTGCAACATACTCCCTGTGCCCCAGCCATATCATTCTATGTCCTTCCCCATACACACAGTCATAGCCTTTGTAGTCCCAGTGCTGACTTACTGCTAACTCATGCCAATCCATGACTCTACCAACCTTTGTCCTTACACCCTCCATACCAATTTGTCAACTGTCCATTATAGGTGGACTTTGGGAACTGTACTCAGATGAAATCAAATTATTCTGTCTTTTGTTGAATTCAGTATTTTAAAAGGGCACTTAAAATCCATTCACTGTCTTTAACTTCCTTCGACTACTTAATACATTGTGAAACAAGCACTTGTATTCACTGTCTCACTTCAAAAGGTTTTTAACAACACGGGGCTACCAGTCATTCTGTGAACTGATAACAGAGCACCTCACTCTGATAAGTTGTGAGAACACAAATCCGAAATGATAGCTCTCAGGCTTGTGTCAACAGACAGTGAAACAGCAGGTACTGATTTTTTTTAAACACTGCAGACGGTACTTCTTCCTACCTGCAACAATTTAAATATGTGGAGATTTAAATACTTTGACAGCTCAACAGCTTCCATGATGGCTTGACTGTTCCAAAAGGTTTATCTATTTTTTTTAATGTATCCTCAATCCATATGTCACCTTGTCTTTGCTGAAGGTGTGCCTGAATCTCTTCAAAAACTCTTCAAATAATGCCAGCAGCTTTAGATCTTCTGATTAATCTCTTTAAAAATTCAATCGGACTGAAGGCAGGTGTAATTTTGTGTGTGCAGTATCCTCCATGAATCACACGTATCCAAAAGCCACCATTTCCTCCAGCCCCATGGTGGTATAGAAGAGTTTGAGATGCAACTTCTGAATTCTGCCTTCCAGCACCATTTTAGCTCTGCTGGAGTCACTCTCAGTCATGGTGAAAATTTAGATCTATGTGTAATTATTTTTTCTTTTCAGGCCAGAAATCTAAAATCAGACTTACACTGAAGATGTTAAAAGTTTTAGCTGAATATGTAAATCTTGTAAAATTTACACTACTTGACTTTTAATATTAGATGAATCTCAACACTTATTAGATTATTTTGTGTATGTACAGTACTGATTACCATCTGCGCTATTTAATGAATGTTTAAAACTATTCTTTACTAAGCTTTGCATTACACATACCCAAGCCTGTTAAGAAATGCAAGTCAGGTAATGTCATATGTTTGATGTGTGGCATTAGGTCAGGGGCTGCCTAAATGAAAATCTTCTCCATTTAATGAAAAACGATTTTGGTTGTCTCTACTCATGGCTGGCTACACAAAAGCTGCCTGCCTCGTTCAAATTTAGCAATTTCACCAGAAAAGTGATGACTAAGGAGATGGAAGATTTGTTTATGTTCAGAAGCATGACCACATATTGGGGCACTGTGGAGGAAATTTTTGGTCTAGCCATGAATATTCATTGTTTGAGGCAGATGTACTGGTGAAGTTTCCAAGGTTACTTCAAGACTTAGTTTGCTCAGCATCTGCTCACATGCCCCTGAAATTTCTCTAACCAATTCTTGCTTTCACTTGAGGAACAGGGCGTGCTGAGACAAATAATATAATTCCAATGCAGGTGAATAAGAAACTAAGCAAAATGGCTACTTTAATTGGAGTCGTTACCACCTGGTGAAATTTAGTGAAAGGAAAACACATTTGAGTTGGAGATTGATTTGACCAAATACTTGAGAATACAAATATCAGTATGCTACTCCACAGGTCCTTTGTATTCTTCTCCACTAGCTTAGTATGGTGAACTTTTGGCTTACCTTTACCAATTGCAATGCTGACAATTGTCCATTAAATTTCATTTTATTGAGTTCCTAGCAAAAGCTAAAGTACTGTCCCTGTAGAACAGAACTGAATGACTAATCAACCTTTACGTATACAGAACATTTTGATGGTAAATATAGTTACATGTACTTTTTAAAACTCTGTTAATAATAGATCTCTTCTTCATCTGATCTTTCTTTTATATTGCAGCTGCGTATCTTGTGGTATTTCACTTATTTTTTGTGATGTTTGTATGGACCTATTGCAAAGCTATTTTCACAGTACCAGCTTCACCCTCTCGAAAGGTAATTAAATTTGAGTGAAATATGTAGTAATCTTCCTTTTTGCACGAAGTTCAAACCTCTTATGGTGTTTACCTTCAATGTAAATTATATAAAGATTGCCTGCACCCATTGCCAATGTTTGATATTACAAGACACTACTACAGAGTGGACGATTGCAAGGTGGGTTCCTCAATCCTTTCAGTGCGATTGGATGCTGATTCAGGTCGTACTATTGAAGGTAGCTGTTGAGAAGGCCATGGAAATGAAAGTTGTTTTGGACTACTTTTTTCATATGTTGCATCAAACAGCACTGGCAGATGCCTGGCTTGTGATTTTCTTTATCAGTTCTAGGATTTAAGCTGAAGCAGGAAAAATGTGTGCTAAATTTATGGATGAGTAAATAAACAGCAGAGGGAGAAGCTTCTTCTAAACACAAGGCTAGATTCAAAACTGTAAGACATTCAACTGTTGCAAGCAGCCGTATGAAACTTACTGCTGCGGTAGTTCATAATATAGTCTGTAAAATTCTATAATACTGTAAGATCCTTGTAGGATGGTATGCAACACTGGGTCTTATTTTTTATTGTATTCTGTGTTCTCCTTTATAATTATTATTTACATTAGTTATGTTCAGACTTGTGCCTTTGGAGCTGAGCAGATAGCCTGCTTTAGTCTATTGGCAGAGCCTGCTTAGACTGATTTTTAAAGATTCTGAGACAGCTACTGATGTAGTGGTCAGACAGGACAGTTCTTGACTTTCACTTCCTTATTGAATGAATAGCAAAAACCCTGCTAACAGATACTAGTGAATTGTCCATTTAAATATGTGCTTTATATAACTGCTAACTAGTGCTCAATAACAGCACCAGAGTATAGCAGGTCTTTGGTTTTAAAATTATTGCTGCAGATAGATTCTCCAAAATCAAACCACAGAGTCAGAGTTTTTTTTTTGGAGTAGATTTAGGTTCAGTCTTGTATTATCCATTTTGTTTTGCAGTGCTAGACCTGATGGTAAACAGCATCAAGCTGTGGGAATGAAACAGCTTGAGAATTTATAGGGGTAAAGGGAATTTTAAGACCCTCTGACAGCCTTTCTAATTTTTTGCTGTTAGAATAGAACTCTAGCTAATGCTTCATGCTCAGTGTTGTTCACCCATTTTGTTTTGACACTTGTAGTATTCTGTTGACATTAGTTTGACCATCACCAAATCCCCCAACATTAATAACCTGAATATCTCAGCATTAATGACACGATTGACCAGAAACTTAATTGGACCAGTCACTTTAATACGATTGCTATAAGAACAGATCAAAGGTTGTGTATTTCATAAACTCACCTCCTCATTCCATAAGGGTAAAAACAATGACTGCAGATGCTGGAAACCAGATTTTGGATTAGTGGTGCTGGAAGAGCACAGCAGTTCAGGCAGCATCCGAGGAGCAGACAGCATCTAATAAGACACAAATCAGGAGTGTGATGGAATACTTTCCACTTGTCTGGATGACATCAATAGTGGGAAAACTGATGGAGGCCATAATATGGGATATGGTAAATATACACTTAGAGAAAAATAAGTTAATAATAGACAGCCAGTATGACTTTGTCAAGGGCAGGTCATGTCTGACAAATTTATTAAGTTCTTTGATGAGCTGACACAGCCAATGGATGAGGATAGTGCTGTGGATGTTGTATATTTGAACTTTCAGAAAGCATTTGATCCAATGCCATATGGCAAGCTGGTTAGCAAATTAGAAATGTTTGGAATTGGTGGGCCCTTGGCATCATGGATTAGAAGTTGGCTAAAAATTGGAAACTGAGGGTAGGTATTGATGGGCATTTCTCAGATTGGAGACAAGTTGAAAGTTCCCCAGGGATTGGTGTTGGGATCCCTGGTTTTTTCAGAATTATACAAATGATGTGGAAATGGGTGTTGAGTGCAAAATCTCAAAATTTGCAGATAATACAAACTATGGAGAATAATGAATTGTGAGGATGATGCTTAGTGACTTCAAAGGGACGTTAACAAGTTGGCCAAATGAGCAGACACTTTGCAAATGAATTTCAATGCAGAGAAATGTGAGGTAATACATTTTGGTAGAAGAAACACTGAGCGACAATACAGGCTTAATTGTCCATGAGATGAGATTAGATTAGATTAGATTCCCTACAGTGTGGAAACAGGCCCTTCGGCCCAACAGGACCACACTGACCCTCCGAAGAGTAACCCACCCAGACCCATTTCCCTCTGTCTAATGCATCTAACACTATGGGCAATTTAGCATGGCCAATTCACCCTAATAGACAGACACACGGGGCAGGAATCAAACCTAAAACTGAGTGCTATGAGACAGCAGTGCTAACCACTGTGCCGCCCCAAGATGAATACAGGAGCAGAGGGATCTAGAGTTCACATATATATTTCTCTGAAGTAGGCCAGGCAAGTTGACATGGCTGTGAAGATGATTTATAGGATTCTTGGGTTTATAAATAGAGGACGAATATAGAAACAAGGAAGTGATGCTACAAATCATTGGTTAGACCACACTTGGACTGTTGTGTTCAGTTCTGCATACCTTATTTAAGGAAGGATAGAGTAATAGAGATTTACAGCACGGAAACAGACCCTTCGGTCCAAACAGTCCATGCCAACTAGATATCCCAACACAATCTAGTCCACCTGCCAGCACCAGGCCCTTATCCCTCCAAACCCTTCCTATTTATGTACCCACCCAAATGCCCTTTAAATGTTGCAATTGTACTAGCCTCCATCACTTCCTCTGGCAGCTCATTCCATACAAGTACCACCCTCTGCGTAGAAAAGTTGCCCCTTAGGTCTCTTTTATATCTTTCCCCTCTCACCCTAAACCTATGCCCTCTAGTTCTGGACTCCCCACCACTGGGAAAAGACTTTGTCTATTTATCTTATCCATGCCCCTCATAATTTTATAAACCTCTATAAGGTCACCCCTCAGCCTCCGACGCTCCAGGGAAAACAGCCCCAGCCCTCTCCCTATAGTTCAAATCCTCCAACCCTGGCAACATCCTTGTAGATCTTTTGTGAACCCTTTTAAGTTTCACAACATCTTTCTGAAAGGAAGGAGACCAGAATTGCATGCAATATTCCAACAGTGGCCTAACCAATGTCCTGTATATCCGCAACATGACCTCCCAACTCCTGTACTCATGACTCTGACCAATAAAGGAAAGCATACCAAACGCCTTCTTCACTAACCTGTCTACCTGCGACTCCACTTTCAAGGAGCTATGAGCCTGCACTCCAAGGTCTCTTTGTTCAGCAACACTCCCGAGGACCTTACCATTAAGTGTATAAGTCCTGCTAAGATTTGCTTTCCCAAAATACAGCACTTCACATTTATCTGAATTAAACTCCATCTGCCACTTCTCAGCCCATTGGCCCATCTGATCAAGATCCTGTTATAATCTGAGGTAACCTTCTTTGCTGTCCACTGCACCTCCAAATTTGGTGTCATCTGCAAACTTATTAACTATACCTCTTATGCTCACATCCAAATCATCTATATAAATGATGAAAAGTAGTGGACCCAGCACTGATCCTTGTGGCACTCCACTGGTCACAAGCCTCCAGTCTGAAAAGCAACCCTCCACCACCACCTTCTGTTTTCTACCTTTGAGCCAGTTCTGTATCCAAATGGCTAGTTCTCCCTGTATTCCGTGAGATCTAACCTTGCTAATCAGTCTCTCGTGGGGAACCTTGTTGAACGCTTTACTGAAGTCCATTTTGATCACATCTACTGCTCTGCCCATATCTATCCTCTTTGTTACTTCGTCAAAAAGCTCAATCAAGTTTGTGAGACATGATTTCCCACGCACAAAGCCATGTTGACCATCCCTAATTAGTCCTTGCCTTTCCAAATACATGTAAATCCTGTCCCTCAGGATTCCCTCCAACAACTTGCCCACCACCGACGTCAGGCTCACTGGTCTATAATTCCCTGGCTTGTCCTTACGACCTTTCTTAAACAGCGGCACCACGTTAGCCAACCTCCAGTCTTCCTGCGCCTTATCTGTGACTATCGATGATACAAATAGCTCAGCAAGAGGCCCAGCAATCACTTCCCTAGCTTCCCAAAGAATTCTAGGGTACACCTGATGAGGTCCTCGGGATTTATCCACCTTTATGGATTCTCATGATCTCATTTCTGAAGGCTTCCCATTTTCCAGCTATCCCTTTACCTGTGAACATCTGCCCTCCAATCAGCTTTTGAAAGCTCTTACCTAATACCGTCAAAATTGACCTTTCTCCAATTTAGAACTTCACCTTTTAGATCTGGTCTATCCTTTTCCATCACTGTTTTAAATCTAAAAGAATTATGGTCGCTGGCCTGAAAGTGCTCCCTCACTGACACCTCAGTCACCTGCCCTGCCTTATTTCCCAAGAGTAGGTCAAGTTTTCACCTGCTTTAGTAGGTACACCCACACACTGAATCAGAACATTTTCTTGTACACACTTAACAAATTCCTCTCTATCTAAACCCTTAACACAATAGCAGTCCCAGTCTATGTTTAGAAAGTTAAAATCCACTACCATAATTACCCTATTATTCTTACAGATAACAGATCTCCTTACAAATTTATTTCTCAATTTCCCTCTGACTATTAGGGGATCTATAATACGATCCCAGTAAGGTGATCATCCTTTTCTTATTTCTCAGTTCCACCCAAATAACTTCCCTGTATGTATTTCCAGGAATATCTATCCTCTGCTATTTAATTTAAGGTAAGAGAGGTAGGCAGTTAGTGAAGGAGTCTTCTGTGGCTATCCCCATTTCAAACAAGTATGCTGTTTTGGAAAATGTAGGGGGTGATCGATTCACAGGGACATAGTACAAACAGCCAAGTTTCTGGTATTGAGACTGGCTCTAATGCAATAAGGGGTATGTCGGGTTCATAGAGATCAATTGTATTAGGGGACTCTCTAGTCAGAGGTACGGACAGGCATTTCTGTGGCCAGCAGTGATATATCAGAATGGTGTGTTACTTCCTTGGTGCCAGGATCAAGGATGTCTCAGAGAGAGTGCAGAATGCGCTCAAGGGGGAGAGGGGCCAGCAAGAGGTCATTGTCCACATAGGAAGGGAAAAGGTTGAGATTCTGAAGGGAGACTACAGAGAGTTAGGCAGGAATTTAAATAGGAAGTCCTCTAGGGTAGTAATATCTGGATTACTTCCGGTGCTACAAGCTAGTGAGGGCCAGAATAGGAGAATAGAGCAGATGAATGCATGGCTAAGGAGCTGGTGTATGGGAAAAGGATTCACATTTTTGAATTATTGGAATCTCTTTTGGTGTAGAAGTGACCTGTACAAGAAGGACGGATTGCACCTAAATTAGAAGGGGACTAATATACTGACAGGGAGATTTGCTAGAGCTGCTCAGGCGGATTTAAACTAGTCAGGTGGAGGGTGGGACCCAGGGAGATAGTGAGGATAGAGATCAATCTGAGACTGGTCCAGTTGAGAATAGAAGCGAGTCAAACAGTCGGGGCAGACAGGGACAAGGTACGACTGATAAATTAAACTACATTTATTTCAATGCAAGAGGCCTAACAGGGAAGACAGATGAACTCAGGGCATGGTTAAGAACATGGGACTGGGATATCATAGCAATTACAGAAACATGGCTCAGGGATGGACAGGACTAGCAGCCTAATGTTTCAGGATACAAATGCTACAGGAAGGATAGAAAGGGAGGCAAGAGAGGAGGGGGAGTGGCGTTTTTGATAAGAGATAGCGTTACAGCTGTACTTAGGGAGGATATTGTTGGAAATACATCCAGGGAAGTTATTTGGGTGGAACTGAGAAATAATAAGGATATTAAATTCCTGGAGAGAGTTCAAGGGAGATTTACTAGAATGATACAAGAATGAAGGAGTTTAGATACAAGCAGAGATTGGGGAGATTGGGTTTGTTCTTCTTGGAGCAGGAAAGATTAAGAGGTGATCTTATTGAGGTGTTCAAAATTATGAACAATTTTGACAGGGTAAACAAGGATGATCTACTTCCATTCGTTGGTATGTCAGTAACTGATGGCCACAATTTCAAGATTGTCAGCAAGAGAGCTGGGAGATGAGAAACTGCTTTACTCTGAAGGTTGTTAAGATTTGGAATGTGCTGCTTGGGAGAGTGGTGAAAGCAGATTCAAAGGAGATTTCAAAAGATAGCTGGATATATACTTGAAACGGATGACGTTTGAGGGCAACCGAGATAGGACTGGAGAGTGGGATTAGCACTTTCAGGAACTAGTACAGATATGATGGGTTAAATGGTCTCCTTTTGTACTGTAAAACTCTCTGATTCAATGAGCGCAGCTTCACCAATAGCTTCAACCTCAGGAAGATCCAAGCAAAGCAACTCACTTGATTGACACCCTAACTGCCACTTTAAAATCCACTCAGTGTACCATTGTGATTGCAGTGTATCCCATCTCAGAGATGTGTGGCAGGGACACATCTACCCTTTACATTTGGTATTATAGATCCTGAGTATTGCTGACAAAAAGCAGTTTCAGCAGGATGTATATTTTTTCAGCAAGGTATCAAGTCTGCTTCAACAGCAGCCCCCAAATGCACAATTTTAACTATTTAGAAGGACAAAGATAGCAGGTGTACAGAAATACAAGCCTACTCAAGTTCCTGTCCAAATTGCACATCATCCTGACTTGAAAATATATTACTGTTCCTCCTGATGCCATTGTCAAAGTCCTTGAACGCTCTACCAACAAGTACTGTGAAAGAGCACCTTCAACACAGACTGTAGTGCTTCAAGAAGACAGCAAACTACCACCTTCTTAAGGAAGGTTAGAGAAGGCTAAATGCTGGCCTTTCATAGAGTCATAGTCATAGAGATGTACAGCATGGAAACAGACCCTCCCAATAATATCCATGATGAATCAATCAAAAGAAAATGTTTGATTTTGTTGCATTTTTTATGTGCTTATAGTTCCAATTGAGCAGAGCTGATAAAGAAAAGTATGAGCGAGAAGAAAGGCCTGAAGTACAAAAGCAAATTCTCTTGGATGCTGCTAAAAGGTTACCAGTGTACACCAGGACTGCAGCTGGAGGTATCAGGATCCAATCTCAAATGGAATTTTTCTTTAAGACAAAATGTTATCCGTAAACAAGATGATATTGGGCTATAAGTATGACAGTCGGTATGTTGTTGGCTTCAATGACATTCGTAAACTATGATAAGAAATAGGAGTAGGCCATCTGTTGAGCCTGCTGCGCCATTCAATAAGATCATGGGTGATCTGTTCGTGGACTCCGCTCCACTTACCTGCCTGCTCACCATAATCCTTCATTTATTTATTGTTCAAAAATCTATCTATCTTTTTCTTACAAATATTCAATGAAGTCGCTTTAGCTGCTTCACTTTGTAGGGAATTCCACAGATTCACATCCCCAAGGGTGAAGGAGTTCTTTCTCAACTCAATCCTAAATCTACTCCCCCATATTTTGCGACTACGCCCTCAGTTCGAGATTCACTGGCCATGGAAACAACCTCCCTGCATCTATCTTATCTCTTCCCTTCATAATTGTATATGTTTCCATACAATCCCCCCTCATTCTTCTAAGTTTCAATAAATATAGTTCCAGTCTACTCAACCTCTCCTCATAAGCCCAGTCTCTCAATTCTGGAATCAACCTAGTGAACCTCCTCTGCACCCCTCCAGTACCAGTACATCCTTTCTCAAGTAAGGAGACCAAAACTATATGCAGTACTCCAGATGTGGCCTCACAAACACCATATACAGCTGCAGCATAATCTCCCTATTTTTAAACTTGATCCCTCTAGCAATCAAGGACAACATTTAATTTGCCATCTTAATTACCTGCTGTACATACAAACCAGCTTTTTGTGGTTCATGCAAAAGGACACCCAGGTCCCTCTGCACAGCAGCATGCTACAATTTTTCACCATTTAAATAATAGTCTATTTTGCTGTTATTCCTACCAAAATGGATAAATTTCACATTTGCCAACATTGTACTCCATCTACCAAACCCTTCCCCATTCACTTAATCTATCTGTATTGCTCTGCAGACTTTGTGTCCGCTGCATACTTTGCTTTATCACTCACTTTAGTATCAGCTGCGAACTTTGATATACTACATTTGGTCCCCAATTCTAAATCATCTATGTATTTGTGCGGCACCTTGTTGTGTGCCTTCTGGAAATCCAGATACACCACATCCACCAGGTTGCTCGTTATCCACACATGCTCATAATGTCCTCAAAGAATTCCAGTAAATTAGTTAAACAGCTAAGTTTAAAATAAATTTCTCCACCAGAGTAGTCACAATTGATCAGGAGTAAAAGTAAACTTTTGGTATTGACATGCAGTATTCCATGGCCCAACCTACTCTAGGAAAATTACTATTATCTAAATTGATACCTTAAAACTAATAGGGAAAAAATAAGGAATAGAGTCTTGTGGAGGATCCATCATTACCGGTTTGGAAGTCACACAGGTTGCCTCAAAACCTGATCCGTGACAGTGGGAATTCTTCTGACAATGATGTTTTGAAGATATGATGCATGCAGACAAAATCAGTTAACTTTGTTCCTTAGTTGGGACTGTTCTTCAGAACTGAAAGGAACTAGAAAATTATGTTTTTATGCTAGTGACAAAAGGGGAGGAGGAGTAAACGGAACAGATGGTGAGCATACCCAAAGCCAAAGATGGTAAAGAGGTGATAGATATGCAAAAATAAGTGTAAAAGTTAGCTGTGAAAAGAAGAAAATGAATCCATTCTACTGAGAGAAAATGGCGGGGTGGGGCATGTAAGAAAAATGGAGTACAGAGGTCATTTGAAGTTGTGAAACTCAGTCCAAGAGGCTCTAAAGTGCATACATGGAAAATTAGGTGCAGTTCCTCCATCTTGCATTGAGTTTCATTGGAATATTATAGAAGGCTGGGAATGAAAATGTTAGCATGGGAGGAAAGTGGTTTATTGAAATGGTAATCAACTGGAAAGTCTGGGAAATTCCTACAGTCAGAGTAGAGGGGTTCCAAAAAGGGGTCACTCAACTTCCATTTGGTCTCACCAGTGTAAGGGAGACTACACAATGAGCAGTAAACGTAGTAGACTAAATTGAAAGAAGTATATGTGAAATGCGGCTTCATCTGGATGGTGAGGAGGGAGGTGGTGAATAGGAAAGGGTTAACATCTTTTGTAATCACAAGAGAAGGTGCCATGGAGAGAGGAAATGTTAAGGGTGATGGAATAGTGGATCAGTGTGTCACGGAAGAAACCATCTCTGCAGGATTCTGACAGTGGAGGGGCGGAGAAGATATGTTTGGTGGTGGTATCCTGTTGTAGATGGCATAATGATAGAAAATTATCCTTTGAATTCCGAGGCAAGTGGGTTTGAAAGTGAGGACAAGGGATATTTTACAGACACGGTTCAGGGCCCGAACCACAGTGAGGGAATATCCTCTATTGAGGAAAAAGGAGAACAAGTCAAAGGTATCCCAGTGGAAGGAGGCATCATCGGAACAGATGCAAATAGATGGAGAAACTGGAAAATAGAATGGAGTTCTTCCAGAAACTAGGTATGAGGAAGTACAATCAAGGTAACTGTGGGAGTCAGTGGGTTTGTAATAGATAGTGGTGAACATGCCTATGCCTAGAAATTGGAACAGTGAAATTCAGGAAGGGATTGGTCTGAGATAGACCAGGTGAAGGAAAGATGGAAATTGGAAGCAAGATTGATTACTTTTCCAGTTCTGGACAAGACCAGTGCTGATGACACCATCACTATATTAGACCAAGTGTCGTAGGTCGCTCCTCCCCCGCCTCCATACAACTGGAACAAAGAATATTCCATACCTCTCAGAGTGACAGGCGGAGCTGGTATCCATGCGGGTACCTACAGCCACAACTCTGACTTGGATAAAGTGAGACAAGTTAAGGTCAGGAGAAAGTGAGGACTGCAGATGTCAGAGATCAGAGTCGAGAGTGTGGTGCTAGAAAAGCACAGCAGGTCAGGCAGCATCTGAGGAGGCTATCATGAGTGGTCATAATTTTAAGGTGATTGGAGAAAGATTTAGAGGAGATGTCAGAGGTATATTCTTTACACAGAGAGTGGTGGCTGTGTGAAATGCACTGTCAGCAGTGGTGGTAGAGTCAGATGCATTAGGACATTTAAGCGACTCTTGGATAGCCAGATGGAAGATAATAAAATGAAAGGTATGTAGGTTAGTTTGATCTTAGAGTAGGATGAAAGGTTGGCACAACATCGAGGGCGAAAGGGCTTGTACTGTTCTATGTTCTCTAAGTTCAGAGGGGCAGGAACATGCTGAGACTTGAGCTCAGACATTCTGGCTCACATGACCACTGCACCACAAGATCTGCTTCAAGTTGTTAAACCTGCTGTTTTGGAATTGGAACCCTTGTTCTCCCAAGCATTCACCTGGGCCTTTGGATTACAAGCCCAGTAACACTATTAGTGCGCCACTATTGTGATCTCAATTATTCTTTGAACAGTGCCTGTCTCCTGTGTACTTTTAATAGCATAACTAATAAATCATTAACAGATTCCAGATCCTGACCACTTCTGCATAAAAAAAGTTTCTTCTTGCCAATCTTGCTTCTTCTACAAACTACCTTAGATCATTATCCTCTGCTTCTTGGTCATTCTATAGTTTCTCCCTACTTAAATGCTACTGATGCTGAGCATCTCTACCACAGCCCTTCTTAATCTTCTACAGAGAAATTTCTGCCACAATTTCTCTGAGTTACTTCTAATTAAATTCTATGAAATGATAATAATTAAACAGGAAATTTTTAAGATAGTTTTTAATTTAAAAAAATGTTTGAATTGAATTGCTGGATGTGCAAGTACTTTCACATATATTTGGTGGTTCTCATCGTTGTTTTCTTTTCATTAGCCATCCGATACTGTGACCGATGTCAACTGATTAAACCTGACCGCTGCCATCACTGCTCCATTTGTGATACGTATGTATTTCAGGTTTTTTTTTCACTAAGAAAATCTGGAGTAAAAATAGGTTCATTAGATCAGTCACATCATGAAGTATATTCGATGCACTCTGAAATCCACACATCACAATTGCAATTGTAACAACTACTCACCTGTAAAGAAAAAAAAATTGCATCGATTCGAATGCAGTGCAGCTCATTTGAAAACCAGCTGCTTGCATGCAATAGACATTTTGTCTGTAGGTATATATTAAGTGTTACCATGCAATTAGGGGCACAGTTAATTCCCTCTCTTTTGAAGAGTGCTTGTTATGTTGACCACACTTCCTGCCTCTGGTTCATAATTCTCATGAATCTCTGCTTCCCAGGTCACCAGTGATACTTGTAAAAGTGCATTCTGTATGTTCCCATCTGTCTGTTTTGCAGGTAGTGCCAGAATGCTTCAGTTTGAACCTAATTTCATGTTTGTGAAACTGACAAAATGCATTGAAATGCCTTGCACCACAGTAGTATGCTGTTCCCTCAAGATGAGGGAATAGCATTTTTTTTTAGTATGTTAGGACTGCATCTGCTGACATTTTGGCAGCAAAATCTTTTAAATGAATTGAAATAAAGAATGATAAAAATCTAACAATCATAAAAAAGGAAGTGAAAAAGCTGTTAAATAAAGTGGATTTTGAAAAAGGTTTTAGAATCAGCTTTCTATTGCATGCACACTTGAAACAAAATGAGGTGAGCATGCACAATAGGAATTTATCATTGGATGGTTGGTGTCCACAGATATTGTACTTAAGTTGAGATGGAGATGAACAAATTCAAAATAATATTGAGAATGTTACAAGATCATGAGAAATATACAAAACGTTTAAACCAGCACCGAACAAATGACTAAATGTAATTATTAAACATGACAAACTGATATTTATTATATGTAGAATTACTATAATTATCTGATATGATAAATGTTTGTTTCACTTTCTCAATCCCAAACTAGAATATATTTCTGTCCAAATTCTAATAAATACTGAACTCTTTAGCTGCACTAAGCATGGAAAGGCATATCTCCAAAAATGAAGTAACATGCAGTAGTAAGCAAATGAATCTACTGCCTTCAAAGAAGCTTGCAGATAGTTGAGAGAACTCTTAGTAGAAGTTTCAGAATAGATTACCAATCTGATGTCTCCCAACAGATTAGTAATGCCAAAGCGATGGGGACAGTTGCAGCATAATGTGAAATAAATAAAAATACAAGAAAGCTTGGAATAATTTTGTACACACTGGGGGAAGGGGGAAAGCATAAGTCTGCCAAATTGTTGAAATGTCAGATGATTAATATTGTTCTCTGTAGATCACATAACCTAAATTGAATCATGGATTGAAAATTACTTTGTCCTGCTGAAGCTCAAGATAAGTTCCTGGATTATTTTTCTGGCATTAAACTTTCCTTAAAACATCGTTTGGGTCTTTAATTTGACGCAACTTATCATTTTTCTTTCTTTCTCAGATATTTGTGATCCTTGATTTCTGGCCTTTTACACATCAGTGACTTCAGTTGTTCCTTGTTGGCAGCTTAAGACATAGCTAGGTTCAAGAATTCTTTCCCTAGGCAGAAACTTAGAAGCAGAAACTTTGAAGCCTTCAGAAGCAACCTGGGCAGATCTACACAGACTTTGAGAGGGTAAAACAACTGATCATTTGATGCAGGTATTTAGAATAGACAACATGTAGGAGAACCTGAGGAAGGTAATTTCCTTGAAAAACTTAAAAATTAACAGCCTACATCATCAGAACCCATGCAGAGAACAACACCACTTACAAGTTCCCCTCCAGGCCATCCTTTCAGAAATATATTGTTGTTCCTTCAGTGATGCTGGCTGAAAATCCTCCATCTCTCTACCAATGGATTTTGAGGCTACCTACACCAAATGGACTGCAGCAGTTCAAGAAAGCAGGTCATCACCACCTTCCCAAGGACAACTAGGGAACAACAATAAGTACTGGCCCAGAGCACAACAGCCACATCCGTGAGTGCATTTAAAAAAACATTCCAGCAGGCAAGTAGCCACAGTGGCCAATAATAACAGGGTTGTCCACAAGCCCTTGGCCTAGTAGGAATATTTTACCATCACACCCACAAGCCGTGGTGGCTAGAAGGTGGGACAATAAAAACAAGGCCAATGGTCAGGGTCAAAAAGGGACAGTTGAGAATGAAAAGGGATTTCTTCCACAAAGCAAAGTCTGAGGATGGAAGTGATTCCTAGATGGAAAGATTCCTGGTAAGCAAGTAGGATTTACTAGATACATCCAGGTCAATTTAGGAAAAGGTGCATTCACCACCCGATATGGCCTACTGGAGAGGTGAGCAAATCCATAACTGTTTTAGGGAAACTTTGTCAAAAGGAAAAATAGCTCCCTATGCCTCAAGTCAATCAGATAAACCCATAGTCATATTTGGGTATATAAGCATCTAAATCATTTTATTGGGAAAAGGCATGACTTTTCC
This sequence comes from Chiloscyllium plagiosum, assembly GCF_037043375.1. NCBI lineage: Eukaryota > Metazoa > Chordata > Chondrichthyes > Orectolobiformes > Hemiscylliidae > Chiloscyllium > Chiloscyllium plagiosum. The sequence continues at coordinate 25,757,555 of NW_028270149.1, read as the reverse complement.
ATCAGAGAGTGCATTAAATGCCAAGGTTTGGACAAATAATATTGGCAGCAAGGACATACCCATTCCTACTGGGTGCATCTTGTGTGCCATAATGTCTGGGTCCCTAATATGGGGCTTACATATAATTTGCCTGTGGACAGGGTTGACCAACTCCAAGGGACTGAACTGACAGAGGCAAAGGTAATGGCTTTCCCAGTAGTCTAAGGAAGACCAGATTAAGGAGAAGGAGCAGTTACAGAAAAAGACGCAATGTTTCCCCCTTCCAGTATAGAGACCTGGTTGATAGGTAACTAAGCTCCATTGCCTGAGGCCAAATTGGCACTACAGACAGATGACTGCCATTTGATTATCCAAAACCTTGATCAGGGATTTGGCTGCCTGAATTCAATGATAATTAGGTCTTCTCTGTTTGAAATTCAGTAAGCCAGCCAACAGTTAAATAAATTGACCCAAACTGCTCAAGTTGAAGCTGAAGCTGAATGTTCTGAAATGGGACCATGTTAATAATGTGAATGCCATATTAATAATGAGGTTCTGACTTCCTCACAGACCTAAGAATGATGGTAAACCAGACAGGAGTTTCACCTTGGTACTATTAGGATATATTGTGAATAGCCCACAAAAGTCCAATAGCTGGGCATGCAGGAATCTGGAACCCAATGCACAAAAGTCAGCATTTTACTGGCCTTGCCTGCAAAAGGATACAATACAATTTTGTTAAACATGCTATGCATGCCAAATTGTGGGGAAACTCCAACCTTCCAGAAGACCGACAAGAAGAAGTAATTTTGAGTGGTCTGAATAAAACACAGCTAAACCACCAGAGTCACAAGTGGCTTTTATAGAACAATTTCTTCTAGATCCTCAAGATGATAATCGGGGCATACTACCACGATACCCCATAACTGGGACAGAGGGCTTGAATTTCTCTTGCTTACCACCCAAGATTCACCCAATAAGTCAATTAGTTTTAATCATTTTGAATTAATTTATGGGCACAAGGTAAAAGATCCTTGGATCTAATCCAGAAAAGTAATCAAAGAAAATTCTTCTATGCTAACACTAAACTATAAAGGAGATTAAATCACAGAATTATAGAATTCCCGCAGCGTGGAAACAGGCCATTCGGCCCAACACATCCACAACAACACTCCAAAGAGCATCCCACCCAGACCCTTACCCTGTCTCCGTAGGCCTGCATTTCCCGTGGCTAATCCACCTGACCTACGCATCCCTGAACGCTACAGGCAATTTAGTATGGCCAATCCACGTAACCTGCACACTTTTGAACTGTGGGAGATAACCGAACCACCCGGAGGAAATCCATGTAGATACTGGGCGAATGTGCAAAATCCACACAGACAGTCACCCGAGGCAGGAATGTGGCCTGAGTTTCTGGCGCTGTGAGGCTGCAGTGCTAACCACTGAGCGACCATGCTGTCCTATCATAAATGCCACAGTATCATATTTCAATACAGAATATTGAGTTCACCGAACAAAGCTGTTGATGGCATCTAAAGGGACCTACAGGACCAAACCAGTATGTACACTATAATCTCGCACAGTGTGGATATGGGAGAGTCTCCTGTCCTGCAACAATATCTTTATCACCTAGGTACCAAGAAAAAGGCCCAAATGACAGTAGAGATATGATACATATTGGAAAGCTGCAAGATTGAAGTCCAGTCAAATGAGATCAAGTTCCCAATTGTGCTAATGCCCAAGCCTGTTTCTCAACCAGCAAAATAAGGGTGGACTCCTACCCACTTCCTCACTGGGAGGGTTGAATTAAATGGATGTCAAAGGCCTTCTGTCTGCCAATAATTATGTGATTGGTTCCTAAGTAGCTAAACAGCTTGGGGCTGTGAAGACAATGGGAAAAACATAGATCTGACTTTGTTCTGTGCAGGAAAAAAAACACTTTAAGCCTGAAAAAAAAAGATATTTTTACTTCAGCAGCTGCTGTAATAAGTCAGATCTTTATGTAAGTGTGAATGAGTCATGCTGTGTCTCCTGCAAACAAGTGAAAGCATCCAGAGAAGGAAGATTGAGAAGTAGCATTCTGATCAGTACAAGAATCATTTCAGCAAACATTGCAGCAGGGCCCTCCAAACTGCTGCCCCAATCTTTCCTGTATCTACAACACCCATGTTTTTTTTCTTTCTCTCTGCCTGTGTCTATATCTATATGTGTGCATAAAGGGGGAGCTTATAAGGGGGTTAGCATTTTAACTATTAAAGTTACATGCTTACAGATAATAATTGTTTATGTATAGTGAGAATCTATTGAAATGAATAGTCATTCTTGTAAATACAGAAACCTGGTGTGTGCTTTCTTTCAGTAGCCATTAAGTCAGGTACACTTGGGGATTCTGTAGTTTTTAAAAAAATCTTGAACTTTTTCGATGACTCTGGAAATAATTTTAATTAATTTCCAGCACACTATCACAGTGAGGCATAACATACCACCCATACATTGAGACTTTGATACATTCTGATCTTAAAACACTAATCTTTGTGGAAATTTTTTTTAAAAACACAGAATATCAGACTATTTCAATGTAGTCTACTATTGCAGCCCTATCACTCAAAGAGTTTTTACTTTGCAGGGAAAAGCAACCTAATAGCTGATGTTTGTCCAGAATTCAACCTTGTTTCAAATAACCTGAATACCAAAGTGGAAAAAAGTATATTAGTTAGATTTAAAGGGGCAAATTAATATCCTGGTATAAATAGATCACACATTTACCACAAGAAAATGCAATGTTTTTCTGTTAAAATTGTCAACTAAATTTTTCTTTAAGTATTTTGGAATTCATTGTACTGAAAGACCAACAATTATTTCCCCTGGACTACTTGAGTATTACTTTTTTAAAATGTTCTTTATCGCTATCTATCACTTATTGGATCTTACTATTGTCTTTGTTTCTTAGATGTGTGTTGAAAATGGATCATCATTGTCCATGGTAGGTTCAAATTTATATTTAGTGACCTCCTAACCCTCATTGGTGACCAAAGTCAAGAGCAATTCCTAAACCATTTATAATTCTGTTGCATTTTTGTTGCACACAATAATTTCTCCCTTGGTATTAAATGCGTGGATTGTAGAGTTATCCTGTCACAATTTAAGACCATTGAATAATCACTTAAATTGTACATTCTGTTCAAGTGATTCTCCAATAATTTTTACCATGTTATCTTGGCAATGAACTTTGAAAGCCCTTCAAGAATACTTTTTAGTTATTGTTCAGTTGTCATTCTAGCTGTAAAGCTATAGTTTAGAAAATTAAAACATACATTTAAATATAAATTAATGTTACTATTCTAACACTACTTAATTTGCAAGACCTGAGAAGTATCACTTCTTATCTGATTGCATGCATTATCACTTAACCTGTCTCCCAAATTTAAAAATCACACAACACTCCGAAAGCTAGTGCTTCCAAATGAACCTATGGACTGGTCTTGTGTGATTTTTAAATTTGTCCGTCCTAGTCCAGCACCGGCACCATCTAGTCATCTCTCCCAAATAACTGAGTGGGACATTGAATTCAGAAGAGCAGATCCTCAAAAGTAGATTTTCTCACTATTTACTGTCTTTAACAAAGTCCTTCTTAGAATCAAGTTGCCATTTTATTCAAAACAAAATACAAGCAGTCCCCAATTTACAAACATCCTACTTGCGAATGCTCATACTTTGAAAGCGAGCCGGTACAAGGGTGTATTGATGTTAATTTTAAATATCCAACACACAAATGTTTCCTTGCATTCAATTATTTTATATTGTCCTGTATTGTGTTCAGATTTGCATACAAAATAATTTGCAAATGGACTCGAGTGGAACCCATTCGCAACCTGGGATTGCCTGTAACGTCATTTGTTTCGGGAGTCTGTTTGCATTTAAACCCTGGTATGCATAGTAGTGAGCATTCATTTCATAAACAGTTCATCAAACTTTGGCATTCATCGCTGAGTCAACCTTTTTTGGGGAGGTACTGGAGAATTCACCCTCATGTCCTAGTCAGTTATCTGTCAACTAAATCAACACAAAAATAGAATATTCAGTCAGAATCTCACTTTGTTTGGAATTGCGCTATATTCATTTGGTAACCACATTTCCCATATTGCAACAGGACTATATTTTAAAAGTAATTAATTGACTAAGGTGCTTTGGGACATCTCAGATCTTGAAAACTGTTTCTGTCTTTATCATTATGAATGAAAAGACCATGTCATGATTTTTTTTTCTCTCTTTTTAGGGTGAATAACTGTATTGGATTCTCAAACTACAAATTTTTTCTTCTTTTTTTGGGGTATTCCATGCTGTATTGCTTGTTTGTTGCTGCCACTGTTCTACGATACTTCATCATGTTTTGGACGGTAAGTTCTATTTTGCAACTCTCTCCTCACTCAACATTGATCTGTTTCAACAGGGCTATTGGATAGTAGGCAAAAGTGGGAACTCCAGATGCCTTTTCTCCATCTTCCCATCTTCCTCACCCAGGGATAAAGAGAACAATTGTAGTACAGTAACTACCAACTAGACTAAAATCAGTTACCTTATTACATATTGCAAATTGAACTTAGATCTTTTCAACTGCATAGTGCTGCATCAAGTTTTGTCTTTAACCTGATTTATTAAATGTAAACTAAGCACTTATTAAAATGCATTGAACACCAGTGATTTTTTTTCACTGCATAATACTTGATTTCAAATAAGTCAATAAATTAAGCCTTGGAAATTCAGTTTCTTATGTCTCACAATTATAGAAGACCAATCTCATTCAATAACTTTATTTGCTGACAGGGTGGTCTATCTGACGGTCGTGCAAAATTTCATGTACTGTTTCTTCTGTTCGTGGCTGTAATGTTCTTCCTCAGCCTGATGTTCCTCCTTGGTTACCATTGTTGGCTGGTCAGTTTGAACAGATCTACATTAGGTAAGAGTTCAGCAGCAAGTCCACAGTGTTGTGCACTATTAAAGAGATAATGTAGTTTAGAAATGTTATCTCTTATCATTAAATGAAGAATTAATCAAATTAAATGTTATCTTTGAAGGAGGATAGTATTACAAGAGTTAGTTCCCTGACTATGTTTGCAATTGACTTGTTAATGTTTGCATACGTGATTGTCTAAAACATAGAAACTTAGAGCAGGAGTAGGCTATTCAGCCCTTCGAGCCTATTTCTCCATTCAATATAATTATGTCTGATTGTCTGTCTCAATGCCATAGTCCCACTTTCACTCTGTGTCTCTTAAGTTTTTAGATATTTACGACCAGTAACCTCTCTTTTTTAATATCTTCAGTGGCCTGGTCTCCACAGTTTCTATGGTAGCAAATTTCACATACTGGCCACTCTTTGGAGAGGTGGTTCTTCATCTCAGTCCTAAATGACTTTTTCTGTATCCTGAGACTGTGAACCCTACTTAGAATTGATTTTGTTGTCATGGAGTAGATTGGTGTAATTATCTTCAAACAACCTGCTTGAAACTCAAGGGGAAAGTATTGTAATAACCCAGAGACATTCATAAGACCGTAAGATGTAGGAGCAGAAGTATGGCATTTGGCTCATCAGGTCTACTACACCATTTGATCATGGTTAATATTTTCTCAACCCTATTGTCCTGCCTTCTTCCCATAACCTTTCATCCCCTTGATAATACATTCAGTAACTTGGTCTCCACAGCCTTCTATGGCAATGAGTTCCACAGATTCACAATCCTCTGGCTAAGAAATTCCTCATCCTCTTAATTCGAACGAACCGTTCACTCTGTGAGGCTGTGCCCTTTGGTCCTTGTCTCTTCTATAGTGGAAACATCTCCACATCCACTGTATCCAGGCTTCTCTGTATTCTTTAAGTCTCAATGAGATGCCCCATAACCTTCTAAATTCTAACAAGTACAGACCCAGAGTCTTCAACCGCCCCTCTTGACAAGCCCTTCATCCCCAGAATTGTTCTTGTAAATCTCCTCTGAACCCCCTCCAATAGCAGCATATCATCTTTTGAAACAGGACCCAAAATTGTTCACAATATTCCAAATATGATCTGACCAGAGCAGCCTCAGCAGTACATCTATTGTATTCTTTCCCTCTCAAATGAATGTTAACCTAGCATTTGTTTTCCTAACTGTCAAATGAATCAGCACGTTAACCTTAAGAGAAAGCTGGACTAGGACTTCTAAGTCCATTTGTGCTTCTCGTTTCTGAAGCTTTTCTCCATTTAAAAAATAGTCTCCACCTCTTCTTCCCAGCAAAGTGCATAAGCTCACAGTTTCCCACATTGTATTCCACCTGCCACTTCTTTGCCCACTCTCCTAACCTATTCAAGTCCCTCTGCAGCCTCCCCACTTCCTCAACATTCTCTATCCCTCCACCTATCTTTGTGTCATCTGCAGACTTAGCAACAACGTCCTCAGTTCCTCCAGTTTTGATTCATTGTGATCTTACTTTTGCGAGAAGTGGTAGAATTCAGTGAACAGCATTTACTTATTTACCAGCTGACGCAAATTTTCCAAAGGTTTGACAAAGCAACTGGAGGGATAATCAACTCTCCTTCTGTGGGGTATTACATCTACAAATAAGCTGGACCAGTAGGTTTAACACCTCATCATCTAACAATATGGCATTTTCTACCTGCCGAGCATCCTACATATTCGTCAGTAAATGACTTACTATGATAAGAGTTTGTTGTTTAGTGTGGGTTGCAATAGGTCATACATAATGGAACAAAGGTTGCAAGTTTTCTTTCTAGGGAAACTTGGCATGTTTATGCAAACTGTTATTCACCTTTTATACATGTAACGGTAAAGCCCAAACTGTAATACGGCTCGATGTACAATAGACAATAGGTGCAGGAGTAGGCCATTCGACCCTTCGAGCTAGCACCACCATTCATTATGATCATGGCTGATCATCCACAATCAGTATCGTGTTCCTGTCTTATCCCCATAACCTTTGATTCCACTAGCTTTAAGAACTCTATCCATCTCTTTCTTGAAAGTATCCAGAGACTTGGCCTCCATTGTCTTCTGGGGCAGAGCATTCCATATATTCACCACTCTCTGGGTGAAGAGGTTTCTCCTCAACTGTTCGAAATGCCCTACCATTTATCTTTAAACTGTGTCCTCTGGTTCTGGACTCACCTATCAGCAGAAACATGCTTCCTGCCTCCAGACTGTCCAATCCTTTAATAGTCTTATACGTCTCAATCAAATCCCCTCTCATCCTTCTAAATTCAAGTGTATACAAGCCCAATCACTCCAATATTTCAACATATGATAGTCCTGCTATTCCAGGAATTGACCTCGTGAACCTGTGCTGCACTCACTCAATAGCCAGAATGTCCTCCCTCAAACCTGGAGACCAAAACTACACACAATACACCAGGTGCGGTCTCACCAGGGCCCTGTACAGCTGTAGAAGGACGTCTTTGCTCCTATACTCAATTCCTCTTGTTATGAAGGCCAGCATGCCATTAGCTTTCTTCACTGCCTGCTGTACCTGCATGCTTGCTTTCATTGACTGATGTACAAGAACACCTAGATCTTGTTGTACTTCCCCTTTACCTAACTTGACTCCATTTAGATAGTAATCTGCCTTCCTGTTCTTGCCACAAAAGTGATAACCACACATTTATCCACACTAAACTGCATCTGCCATGCATTCGTCCACTCACCTAGCCTGTCCAAGTCACACTGTATACTCATAACATCCTCCTCACATTTCACCCTGCCACCCAGCTTTTTGTCATCAGCAAATTTGCTAATATTACTTTTAATGCCTTTATCTATATCATTGATGTGTATTGTAAACAGCTGCAGTCCCAGCACAGAACATTGCGGTACCCCACTGGTCACCGCCTGCCATTCCAAATGGGACTTGTTTATTACTACTCTTTGCTTCCTGTCAGCCAATTTTCAATCCAAGTCAGTACCTTGCCCCCAAATACCATGTGGCCTAATTTTGCTCTCTAATCTCCTATGTGGGACTTTATCAAAGGCTTTCTGAAAGTCCAGGTACACCACATCCACTGGCTCTCCCTTGTCCATCTTCATAGTTACAGCCTCAAAAAATTCCAGAGGATTAGCCAAGGACGATTTCCCCTTTGTAAATCCATGCTGACTCTGACCTGTCCTGTTTCTGCTATCCAAATGAGTCGTAATTTCATCTTTTATAATTGACTCCAGCATCTTTCCCACCACTGACGTCAGGCTAATCAGTCTATAATACCTTGTTTTCTCTCTCCCTCTCTTCTTGAAAAATGGGACAACATTAGCGACCCTCCAATCCGCAGGAGCTAATCCTGAATCTTGGAAAATAATCACCAATGCATCCATGATTTCTAGAACCACCTCCTTAAGTACCCTGGGATGCAGACCATCAGGTCCTGGGGACTTATCAGCCTTCAGACCTAACCGTCTATCCTTCACCATTTCCTGCCGAATATAAATTCCCTTCAGTTCATCCATTACCCTAGGTCCTTCAGCCACTATTACATCTGGGAGATTGTTTGTGTCTTCTCCAGTGAAGACAGGTCCAAAGTACCTATTCAACTCTTCTGCCATTTCCTTGTTCCCCATAATAAATTCACTCATTTCGGTCCTCAAGGGCCCAATTCTAGTCTTCACCATTTTTTTTCTTTTCACATACCTAAAAAAAGCTTTTACTATCCTCCTTTATATTTTTGACCAGTATGCCTTTGTATCTTCTTAGTAAGTTTGCCTTTTTTGTATAATATTGTGAGTCACCCTGCAATAACACATCTCAAAACTGTCAAGACTGAACTAATCCACATAAAGGTTGAAGAAATAAAGTAATACATGAGAGCTAGTGAATTGGTTGGGTGCAGCTTTGGATATGGTGACTTGTGCTGTAAATTCTTGATCTGTTGCAGAGCAGAAAAGAAGGTAGGAACATTGAGAAGGGAGGTTGGGTGTGCCCCTCTCTCACAACCCTTATTTAGACCTAGTAGCCAGTTTCATAATTGTGTTTATCCCCAATCCAGCAACCTGAGTTCTCCTTTAGCTGAGGGATGATGCATATGGAAGAAGCAAACATTAATGGTCTTAAAAATGAGGTGACAGTAAAGGCAAAGTCAGTATAGTCCTAACGGACTATAGGGCTGCTATTCCTCATTAGAGAGTCAGCTGGTCACCATACATCAGGCGAGGGGCGAGATTGAGAAGAAGAGCCTTTCATGGTAACCTCAGCGAGTGCAGGAATTGAACTGACACTATTGGCATCACCCTGTGTTGCAAACCAACTATCCAGCCAACTAAGCTAACTGACCCCACAGCGACAGTAAAAGACAATCAATAAAGAAAAATACACCATTATTAAAATTGGAAAGCTATAATTTATAAAAACAGTCAGTAAATTACCAGTTTGATCTTCTAGTTCTACCAAAATATATAATCTTCTCAGAAGTACTCTGAGAACTGAGCAATTTTCCACCTGTTCGGAAAGCTACCAGCCAACTGAAATAACTAGTTACTGCTTCAGTACTTGTGCTATCAGGTTGCGTTTGAAAGTTTAAGAACAAATACAGAGGCATTTTTCTTTATTTGTTTTCGTTGTTTCCTTTCCTCTAGAGGCCTTTTCTGCACCAGTATTTCAGCACGGTGCTGATAAAAATGGTTTTAACCTTGGTGTGTGGAAAAATTTGACACAAGTATTTGGACCAAAAAAGAAGTACTGGCTGCTTCCTGTCTTTACCAGGTATTATACCATGTTGGCTTGTATTTGTTACTGATGTCCATTTACAATATTGTGTGCAGTTTTAGACCAAGTACAAGCAGAATGGAATGGGGTGTAGAAGGTCACTAAGGGTTTCAATCAAATGTGGCTTCCCCATGACTGAATTGTACAATATTTTTTATGACAAATGTCATTGATTCATTGACACATCATAAGACTTTTGCAGACTTGAACCATCAGGAATCCAAGAAACATTTGTGTTTAAATTTAGTTATCAGTGCTGGGCTAAGTGCTGAGACTCAAACTCTGCATTCTGCTAAATTTAATCTTTCTCATGATTTAATTCCTAAAACTTTGCTTGCAGTGTTGGAGATGGGCATTCCTTCCCCATGAAATCACAGTCAGAGAGTCACAATCCATTACTGTCCAACGAAGAGCACTGGGACGAGGGTGAATCAGATGTGGAATACTCAGGTAGGATGATAAGAATTGTGCTTGAAAGATATAATGATTTAATTTCAGAAATCATCCATTCAGATAAACTAATTTGGAACTTGTGCAGTTGCTTTGGAAGCAAGTTGGACATCTTCAGCCAGCCAACATTTCAAATGTTCAAAGTTTGTGAGAAGATTTGTAGCTCGGGTGCTCGCTGTTGTGGTTCTGTTCGCCGTGCTGGGAATTTGTGTTGCAGACATTTCATCCCCTGTCTAGGTGACATCCTCAGTGCTTGGGAGCCTCCTGTGAAGCGCTTCTCTGATCTTTCCTCTGGCATTTGTAGTGGTTTGAATCTGCCGCTTCCGGTTGTCAGTTCCAGCTGTCCGTTGCAGTGGTCAGTATATTGGGTCCAGGTCGATGTGCTTATTGATTGAATCTGTGGATGAGTGCCATGCCTCTAGGAATTCCCTGGCTGTTCTCTGTTTGGTTACATGTATCTGTCTTTTTGTTTTGAATGAAGGAATTGAACACTTGAGGGTGTTTTAAAGATTTGAGTGGGCTTTCATATGTGGTGATGTTTGTTTATTACAGTGAAAGCTGTAACACATATTTGATTTACTATTTTATTTGAACCTTAACACAGCTTCTGAAGTCTGCCTATGGTGAATGCTGGGTTTCTTTGGAAGTAAGGGCAAACGATAATGGATTTTGGGCATGGTTTGGCATGAGTTGACATTGTTAACATGAGCTACATGGGGAGGGAGCATGAAAATTTTCTTTTCTTATACCACACACTCCTTTCATATCTGGCCTCTTTCCACTATTTTGCGCTCTTTTTCCAACTGCAAATGATAAAGGAGTTAGACAAGTACTTTGCATCAGATTTCACAGTCGAGGATACCAGTTGCATTGCAAAAATATTAAATAATCAAAGGGTTAAATGGGGGGAAGGAAATAAACATAAAAGCATTTGATAAGATACTTGAGAAGTTAATGCAGCTAAAGGTGTTAAAACACCTACACCTGATGGGTACATCCTAGAATTTTAAGGGAAGTAACTATAGAGATACTTAATCCACTCATAGTGATCTTCCAAGAATCCTTAGATTCTAGAAAAGTCCCAGTGGAATGGAAAAATGCCAGTGTTACATGCTTATTCAAAAATTGAGGGATACAAAAAGTGGATAACTATAGGTCAGTTAATATCTTTTGTTGGGAAAGTGTTACAGTCTGTTATAAAAGAATGTAATAGCAGAGCACACGAGCAACACTAACACACCTATAAGAGTGGCATTGTGTCTGTTTACATTTCTTGGTTTTTGAGAAAGTAAAATATATTTTCCATTTTTTGGGAGCCAAGAAAAGTTGAAATCACAGAAATGTGTCAATTATTGACACGATATTTTGTTTTTAACAATTCCACACAAGGAATTGTTCCATTTTTCAGACACACCATTATGTGAAGTGGCACAAGACAACAAGTGTCTTGTGCCACTTCACATAATGGTGTGTCTGAAAAATGGAACAATTCCTTGTGTGGAGTGGTTGTAAGTTTAATAGAGGGTTGACAATTTATTTAAGATATTAATGAACTTTTCTAATTCTGTTTTTGAGAGTCCAAAAATCTCATGTGTGGGAGACGATGGTCTAGTGGTATTATCGCTAGACTGTTAATCCAGAATGATACACTCATGTTCCGGGGGCTTGTTTCAAATCCTATCATGGCAGATGATGGAATTTGAATTCAGTAAAGAATCTGGAATTAAGGATCTAATGATGACCATGAAACCACTGTTGATTGTCAGGAAAACCATTTGGTTCCCTGCTCTCCTTTAGGGAAAGAAATCTGTTATCTTTACCTGGTCTGGTCTACATGTGACTCCAGACCCACAGCAATCCGGTTGACTCTTAACTGTCCTCTGGGCAATTAGGAATGGGCAATAAATGCTGGCCTAGCCAGAGATGCCCACATCCTGTGAATTTAAAAATTGAATATAAATGCAGAAGATAATGGGACTAGATTTTTCACCTAACAAAGGAGTTAGTAAGAATCAAAAAAGGAACCCTTGAGAAATCTGAAGACATGACTTCAGTTTAAAAAGACATGAATTTGATCCTTGTTTCAAAGAACACTGAGGTTTATCAACAATAACTTCCTTCGAAAATCTCTGTTGGCTACTTAGAACATAGAGCATAGAAAATTAGAGGGCAGTACAGGCCCTTCTGCCCTCGATGTTACGCTGACCTGTGGAACCAATCTGAAGTCTATTTATCTTACACTATTCCATTTTCATCCATGTGTTTATCCAGTGATGATTTAAGTGTCCTTAAACTTGGCAAGTCTACTACTACTGTTGCAGCCAGTGCGCTCCACACCCCTAGTACTCTCTGAGTAAAGAAACTACCTCTGACATCTGTCTATATCTATCACCCCTCAATTTATAGCTATGTCCTCTTGTGCTAGCCATCATCAGCTAAGGAAAAAGGCTCTCACTGTCCGCCCTATCTAATCCTCTGATTATCTTATATGTCTCAATTAAGTCACCCCCCAACTTTCTTCTCTCTAATGAAAACAATTCTGTCAAGTCCCTCAGCCTTTCCTCATAAGACCTTCCCTCTATGCCAGGCAACATCCTAGTAAATCTCCTTTGAACCTTTTCCAAAGCTTCCACATCCTTCCTATAATGCAGTGACCAGCACTGTATGCAGTACTCCAAGTACAGCTGCAGCATGACCTCGTGTCTCTGAAACTCAATCTCTCTACCAGTAAAAGCTAACACACTCTATACCATCTTAACAACCCTATCAATTTGGGTGGCAACTTTCAGGGATCTATGTACATGGGCACCAAGATATCTGTCTTCCCTTCTACACTACCAGAATCTTACTGTTAGCTCAGTACTCTTTATTCCTTCCAAAATGAATCACCTCAGACTTTTCTGCATTAAACTCTATTTGCCACGTCTTAGCCCAGGTCTGCAACGTATCTATGTCCCTCTGTAACATGTAACATCCTTCAGCACTATCCACAACTCCACCAACCTTAGTGTCATCTGCAAATTTACTAACCCATCCTTCTACACTCTCATCCAGGCCATTCATAAAAATGACAAACAGCAGTGGCCCCAAAACAAATCCCTGTGGTACCCCACTAGTAACTGAACTCCAGGATGAACATTTCCCATCAACCACCACCCTCTGTTTTCTTTCAGCAAGCCAATTTCTGATCCAAATTGCTAAATCACCTTCAATCCCATGTCTCCATATTTTGTGCAATAGCCTACCATGGGGACCGTTATCAAACACCTTATGAAATCCATACATTACATTAAACATTTTACCCTCATCCACCTGTTTGGCCACCATCTCAAAGAACTCAATAAGATTTGTGAGGCACAGCTTACCCTTCACAAAACTGTGTTGACTGTCCCTAATCAACTTATTCCTCTCTAGATGATTATAAATCCTATCTCTCATAACATTTTCCAACACTTTACCCACAACAGAAGTAAGGCTCACTGGTCTATAATTACCAGGCTTGTCTTTTCTCCCCTTCTTGAACAAGGGGGCAACCTTCGCTATCCTCCAGGGTGGGTTAGTAAATTTGTGGACGACACTACGGTCGGTGGAGTTGTAGATAGTGACGAAGGATGTAGTAGGTTGCAGAGAGACATAGATAGGATGCAGAGCTGGGCTGAGAGGTAGCAAATGGAGTTTAATGTGGACAAGTGTGAGGTGATACACTTTGGATGGAGTAATTGGAATACAAAGTACTGGGCTAATGGGAAGATTCTTAGGAGTGCAGATGAGCAGAGAGATCTCAGTGTCCATGTACATAGATCCCTGAAAGATGCCCCCCAAATTGACAGGGTTGTTAAGAAGGCATACAGTGTTTTGGCCTTTATTAATAGAGGGATTGAGTTCCGGAACCAGGAGGTTATGCTGTAGCTGTGCAAAACTATGGTATGGCCACACTTGGAGTATTGTGTACAGTTCTGGTCACCGCATTATAAGAAGGATGTGGAAGCTTTGGAAAGGGTGCAGAGGAGATTTACTAGGATGTTGCCTGGTATGGAAGGAATGTCTTACGAGGAAAGGCTGAGGGCCTTGAGGCTGTTCTCATTAGAGAGAAGAAGGTTGAGAGGTGACTTAATAGAGATATACAAGATAATCAGAGGGTTAGATAGGGTGGACAGGGAGAGCTTTTTCCCAAGTATGGGGACGGCAAACACGAGGGGACACAACTTTAAAGTGAGGGGAGATAGGTATAAGGCAGATGGCAGAGGTAGTTTCTTTACTCAGAGAGTAATAAGGGTATGGAATGCTTTGAGGAGAAAGTGAGGTCTGCAGATGCTGGAGATCAAAGTTGAAACTTTATTGCTGGAACAGCACAGCAGGTCAGGCAGCATTCCTGAAGAAGGGCCTGTGCCCGAAACGTCGAATCTCCTGTTCCCTGGATGCTGCCTGACCTGCTGTGCTGTTCCAGCAATAAAGTTTCAACTATGGAATGCTTTGCCTGCAACGGTAGTAGATTCGCCAAGTTTAAGTGCATTTAAGTCGTCATTGGACAGGCATATGGATGTACATGGAATAGTGTAGGTGGGAGGGGTTTTAGATTAGTATGACAGGGCGACGCAACGTCAAGGGCCGAAGGGGCTGTAACTATGTTCTATCTGCTAATGACTTCTCATGTCCCCTCCTGGCTCTTCTTAGCACTCTCTTTTGGTCTTTCCTGGCTAACTTATAAATCTCAAGCACCCTAATTGAGCCTTCATGTCTCATCCTAACATAAGCCGCCTTCTTCCTCTTGACAAGAGATTCAACTTCTTTAGTAAACCACAGCTCCCTCGCTCAACTACTTCCTCCCTTCCTGACAGGTACATATTTATCAAGAACATGCAGTAGCTGTTCCTTGAATAAGCTCCACATTTCAACTGTGCAAAATTGTTTTACTTCTAATTGTTTTTCTCTTTATGTAAATGAATGGTAATTCCCATAAATGAAACAGCCAGTGCACACTCCACTTTCTGCTAAAAGTTATCTGTTTCAGGTCGTTCGATCATTCGCCTCTTGCCATTTAGGAAAATTCTACATTATCTATACTCAGTATTAAGAAAGAGCAATCAGCCTGCAGTTAGTAAATAAAAAAAACACTTTACATGTTGTGGAGCCATGTGAAAAAATGGAATGAAGTTTGATCACTGTTCTTTGATAATCTCAAGCAATGGTGAGTAATTAGAATTGGCCTTCGTGTTCTCAGTCTAAAGAAGCGGCAAACATAAGCCAGTTTTCCTGATGGTTTGCTGATCTGCAAGAATGTGTGGCTGTAAACATTGAATGAGGACAGGGTAGATTTTCATGTTCTGCTGTTAGTCAAGCAATGTCCTTGGCCATGAAGATTGCTCAATAGGACTGGAAGGGGAAATTTGCTTAAAGTGCTAAAAGCCAGGTAGGGGATATAATAATATGAAACAGTATATTTATAGATTCAACGTAATGTGCTTAAAATACTAAATGTGAACTTATAGAAAACAGAGGATAATTTTCTTTAATAATTAATTAAATTGTTTTCTCTAAAATGTAACTACTTTTTCACTTCAGCAACTACAAGTGGCGCTACCTCTGTGACTGTTGAAATGGAGTCTTAGCTGACCCCTGATGCCCTTTTAGCATTTACAGTGAGTATCCATAAGCCCCATTTATTTTCACTCTTTACAGATTTGTGTTTAAATTTAGTGGGAAGATAGAGCAAAAATGTAGTTCATTTTGGAAATGCTAGTTTTTGGTGTTGAGTAAGAAATAGTCTCAAACTTGCCACCCAAAATTCAACTAGGAGAAAGTGAGGACTGCATGTGCTGGCAATCAGAGTTGAAGAGTGTGGTGCTGGAAAAGCACAGCTGGTAGCATCCCAGGAGCGGGAGAGTCGACATTTCGGGCATAAGCCCTTCATCAGGAATGAGCCTTATTTCTGACGAAGAGCTCATGCCCGAAACGTTGACTCTTCTGCTCCTTGGATGCTGCCTGACCGACTGTGCTTTTCCAGCACCACACTCTTCGACCCTAATTTCAAGTAGTTAATGAATTTTTCCATATCTCTAAAATCCTTTCATTTATCAATGAGTGAAAATATTATTCTGCAGATGAATTAGGATTGTTGTACGGTCAGGATGCAGCATCATGTGGTTTTATATAGTGAGACCTTTCCAATCCACTGTAAATAGGGAGAGAAACCAGTGAAGTCTCAAGTCAGCAGAAAAAATTGAGCACTCACTTTACCGTTAGGCACTTTGTCCTCGGCTGGGGGTGCACATCACTAGCAATCGTTTTTGGAATAGTGTGTGGCATAGAATATATTCCTTAGGAAAGGTAGAGTTTTAGCATGTGCAACACAAACATTTTGCTTTATTAAAGTTATAGTCACAGATGAGCCGAGGTCTGGTATTTTCACATAAGAAGAGAGTCACATAAGTTCACTCTGCAAACCTGCTAAGGACCATTCTGACCACTCCGGAAAAGATTTCTTCTCCCTTTCAGTAGAAATGTGGTACGCAGCACTAGTAACCCCAATTTGTGAGGATAAAAATGATGTGTAAAATGCAAAGATTGTTACTTACTTCAAAATTAAGAAGTCCAAATTTCTGAGACATTAATTTTAAAATCATTAATCAAGCAAAATCTCCCCTGCTGGTTCATAATCCTGTGATATCAAACCCTGCAGACAAACAAAGCCTCAAGTTATATTCATGGTTAGTACTGACGTCAACGGGGAGTAAGGTTTCATTACTGGGCTCTCAGAACCCAGAGTTTTTTTTTAGATTCCCTACAGTGTGGAAACAGGCCCTTTGACCCAACAAGTCCACACCAACCCTCTGAAAAGTAACCCACCCAGACCCATTTCCCTCTGACAAATGCACCGAACACTATGGGCAATTTGGCATGGCCAATTCACCTGACCTGCACATCTTTGGACTGTGGGACGAAACTGGAGCACCCAGAGGAAACCCATGCAGACACGGGGAGATTGTACAAACTCCACACAGACAGTTGCCCAAGGCTGGAATCGAACCTGGGACCCTGGTGCTATGAGGCAGCAGTGCTAACCACTGAGCACCATGCCGCCCAATCTGCTATAATTTTTATTTTGATCACTATCCAACTGTGTGGACATCTGAAACATTAGGATTGGACCCTTGCCTCCTGGCAAGAGATGCAGAAGTTTAATGTTGGGCCTCCCTACATGTGGAATTTTAACTCTATCATAAAGTGTGCCTTTGGTCATCGAAAGTTTGTCGGCACAGATCAGCCAATTGGGCAAGGAATGCAGTAGAGGAAGCCACAGAACCCATGGAAGTCCAAACCTCTTACCCTGGCAGGGAGATCCAATCATGGGGGAGGGTGGAATCAAAATCTGACCATGGGTGATCCTTGAGGTTTTTCTGACAGTTCCTCATGGCTTGGGAAACTCTACAAAGGGTGTTAACACTGGCCATCAACCTTATTAATATTGAAGTGCCTCTTGGGAATAGATTAGTTGCCCATTCACTGTCCTGATTGAGTGAAACCTGGAAGTACATTGGGGTTCTCTATCTGGCATGCTTTCATGCAATGCCCATGCAGCTAGCTGTAGAACAATTCTATTCTTCCCCCATTCCCAGCTTGGGAGTTAATCTTGTCAAAGTTAGCACTGTACAGATTTACACATGTAGTCAATTAAATTAACTGCTGAAAAACAGTTTTTGGAGTAGAGGTAAGTCAGAAACACTGGCGATGAGCAACAGCATTGATAAAGTAAGCTTCCCCTTTTGAAAGCTAAATCTGGCCTAGAAGTTGCTGACAAATTATGCTGTTTCGTACTGTCATTGATTATACTTCACTATCAGTTATTTTAATGTCCACTAGCCATAGAGCTCTGAACCTTTTCCTCTGTTTATCAGCAGCATTATGAGATGCAAATTTTATTTTTATTCATTTACTGTTGATAGGTCACCTCCATAAATATAAAAAAAAGCACTGTTGGTAAATAATTCATCAAAAATAATTTTAATGTATGCTTTAATATCAGTTATTGCTTTATTTTCAGATCACTCCCAGAGATTGCTATATTATCTGAAGTGTGAACAAGAGAACCAAAGATCTTTGAGGGTCTTCAACATAGAAAACGGAAATGAAGATTACATACCTACACCAGGCAACCTCCTGAAGATCTTTTTCAATAGATAGTGTACATTCAGGCTTTGGTTCACAAACAACTTCACTTCCTTGCTGTGGGAGGGAAATGCTGTAAATTTACTTACAACTGGGTACCCACAAATATGAACTTTTGTGTAAATAATGTGTGTTTGAATGAGGCTCTATCACAGATAGCTAAAACCAACATTGGGTTTAATTTAACATTGACACGTCGCGTTTAACTCATTAGGGCGAAATGCTAAACAAAAGTGTTCCTTGCATTAATATTGCACAAGTAAGGTACAAATATAAAACTGTCAAATTGCAAAAGAACTGCACCGTCTGTTCAACCATGCGTTCGAACGAAAAAGCAGGAAATTGACTGTTTACTATGTTTATATGAATTAAGTCATTACAAACCAGGTCATTTTTTAAACGAATGTTTTTTTTTCATTTTTTTAAATATGTTAAGAAGATTCTTAAATTTAGCTAGTTTTTTTGATATGTTTGTAATGTGATGTACATATTTTTAAACTGCCCTCAAAACTAAATACAATAAAATTACTCCAATAAGGGACCAAAGATTTGTAAAGCAGTATCTGCTCAAAAGTTTGAGTCACTCTCTAACCTAAGGAAAGTTATCTGCTCATGCCAATGTTAAGCTTGATAGCACAGCAAATAATCTGGTTCTTGTTGTCATTCCATGAAGGTATGATTTCCTTTTATCTGGAACTTTAGTCTTGAGCAAAGGAACAATGACCAAAAATCTACAGTAAAAGAAACAGTTCATTAACTTTGTGGCAAAATTCCACCCTAAAATGCCATCTTGCACTTTCTCCCTGTGCCAACTCCCGTAGGAAAAGTCAGTGTTTGCAGTTTGATACTTATTTGTGTTATATTTCAAAAAGTATCTTTAAATTCAGGGAAGAAGTTAACTGTTAAAAAATCGGCATGTAAATCTCCCTAAAAACTATAAGCCATAAGAGCAGGTTGGCTGCCTCCAAGTGCACAAATTCACTAAACTGCAGTGATTAGTGGATAAAACCATGGGAACTTTGTAACATCTTTTCCGGATGTGTTCTCATCATGTGGCTTTTGAATTTCCTAATTTTGATGTGTGGAGATTTCTTATCTTGGGTAACGGTTCAGTTCCCAAAGTGCTGAGGTGAATGCAGAACAAGCTGCTTGAACTAGAGGACAATGAGTCATGGCTTTCATCATTTCCAGCAACATTAAGGAATAACTGCTGCTAGGTTCAAGGATATTAATCTATAAAGAAGAAAATACTGTAGGCCTCAATGTTTTTTAAAAAATGGAATTTTGAAGTATTAAAGCATTACGTAGCTTCCATCTTTGGCATGCAACCAAATTGAAAATGTTTTTTTAATATTAGTGGGTTTAGTGAAACCACTTTCTAGTATTAAAATGTTGTTCTTACAAGAATGACAGGTATTAAAAACATTTGCCCAGCCATCACTTATTATGAGACCATTCAAACAACTTTCAATGATTGTCCATGTTTTCTCTCAACCAACACCTACATCAGACAGTTTTGTCATTTTGTTTTATTGTATATTGTGAGGTCCTATTGTGTGCAAATTATCTGTGCATTTCTTACAACAACATTGACGGCACTTCAAGAGCACTTAATTGTCTGTAAGGAATTTTGGGATGTCCTGTGGTTATGAAAGGCTCTGTATGAACGTAATTGTGATTTTTATTTTCCTTTTTTTAATGCCTGTTTTGATTAAACCAATTTAAAGGATTCATTTTGGACTACCAGGAGTGTAATAGACAGGATTCTGAACACCTTGTATATATTTAAAGGAATGCTGTAAAACTGTTACCTGTCATGAACACACTTACTCTCTGACTGTATGATGCAAAGGTATTTAGGAATGTGATGCAGTTGTGATGCAAGGAAATTGGATTTCAAATAAGAATCTGTCTACATTAAAATAGGAATTGGATAGTTTGCTGTCCAGTACAACACAACTTTGGGATTGTTAAGATAAGGCTGCTGCTGCAGCTGTGCATGATGTATTTTTGTCAGAATCTATTGGTTGAGTTGTTCCATTTTTATTTTCGGTCACATTGTGAATATATTAAAAAGCTTTCTTGTCATCGGCTAAGCCCTTTATGATAAACCAATCAGTGACTTAATTGCAAGTGTTGAAATAGTTAAGTTGTAAATATTCAGTTGGTTTTTAAGTAGATAAATGACAAATGTAGAAATTGAAACTGATTTTCACAACAGTATTTTTTCAAAGTGCAGGTTTAGCAGAGTGGAAGCAATTATATGAGGCTTATCTGTTTGATAAGCCTGAAATTTTCTTTTTATAATGTGACACCTATGCAATGTATACACGATTTCTAGAACCGAGAATTGAAAAACCTGATCCCTGCTGTGTAAGCAGCTTTGATATATGCGCCAAGCCTTTGCAAGTTTGACTTTTAACTTCAACACTATTTAAACACAAGGCTAACAGATTGACTTACACTAGAGTCCATTTTTTAAAAGGTGGTGTTGCAATGTAAAGATAGGCACAGGTCCTGTAATACACTTTTCTGAAAACTGCACTGTTATACATGTACTACAGAATATTCCAGCATGCATTAATATCTATGGCATTGTAATCACATTTTAATTTTTTTAGTTATATGATGAGTAACTCTGTTTTTATTAGAGTAACCTTTTAGTGACATTCCCAATTTAATGTTAGTTTCAACAAGTTCACACAGAAACATAGTCTTAGGGGAACTAGGTTGTTGAAAATAATTTTAATATAATAGAAAACATTCATGCAGTCCTGATCCCCCTCTGCTGCAGCAGAAATAACTGGTGTTCTTGCTAAATCCTTGTACAGAACTTTCCAATTAATAGACTCGTCTGGTTACAAGCAGGAAGTATTGCATAGGTTTGTTTTTTTTTAAATTTGCACTAAAGATTTTTGAAGATGGAGGAAGATAATCGTAAATTATCCTGATTTGCATTTTGGGATAGATAATTCAGTCTGAATAGAGCTGTGCATCTCAATTTTGAACAATTGTATTTACATAGGTTGTTGTGTTTATGTGCCAATGTATGTGGAACATTTGACCTTTATTGCGGTTCATCTTGACTTTCTGTCTCAATATGATTCAAAAGGAACAGCAAGTTAAAAAGCATGCTGTAATGAGAGAACTATGCAGACTTAGGAAATGGCTTTTGAAAGGTTATGTGGAGAAATGTAAGGGAAGATAAAATTCCTATTTCCACATACAGACTTACAGTGATGATGAAGAGCTTTCATCAATTTTTCCAATGCTAATAAAGCATTCAATTAAATATTTTTCGAATATGAATAGTTAATACAATTGTCTTAATACAAGCATAATTATTCATAGGTTAATGTAATCACTCTTTCATTTGGTGACCCGATATAATCCAATGTGACTTTGTTACTGGTTAATTGGTAACTTTCAGATATTTTTTTCCATATCACAGAGCTATCAGAGACCATCCCTTGCAAATTAAACTGGAACAGAATGATGTCATGCTGAGCAGGGAGGAGGCGTTAATTGTTACTATACATACTTTCCGAGTGTCTTTATGAAGTGAAACAGAAGTGGATTTAGAATACAACCGATTAGAAAGCCCTTGAATTCATGTGCCTATTTCTTATTCATTGGTTTCCATGCTATTTTATAGATAACGATAACTTGGACAAGGCTTGAATGTATATTTGGTCTGTGGTGAGAGTAATAAAATTCTGCCTTTTTAATAACTTGATATCTTGCTGTTATTTTCTATTTGTTTATCTGCAGCAGTGTTGTCCTTCAGATATCTCTGTTCTACAAGACGTTCTGATCAATTTGCAACTAAACTATTGAACACAAGCCTTAAAGTGATAATTGCAAATTACAAATTATCACTTAGATTCTCTTGGTCTTTCCTCCCTAATTAGAAAACATTTTCTTAGTTTACATTACAATAATTACATAATTGAGAACTATGAAGTAAAGTACCTGTTGCTCTTATTCAAAAGAAGTAGTCATTAATACAACTTGGAAAGCTGGTTTGCCTTGAATCACTAAATGTATTGAGTCAAGAAATTTTACAAGCACCAGTTTGCAGAACATATGCTTGCAGCCTTTTCTGGAAATATCAAAGAATTCAATGATTTTCTGAAAAGTGTTTTCCATTGGTGAAATACATTGGCTGAAATGTATGAAGAATTCTCTCTCTCTCTTTCTATTAATCATCACCACCACCAACAAGAAGGGGGAGCACTTAACTAAGATAAAATTACATGTAAAATGAGATAGATTATTGTGCCTTGTTACCAAATCAATTAAGTCTGACAGCGATAGAAAGGTGAGAAATTTGTTTTTAGCTTTGAACTGCACAAGCCATTACTAATATCTGTACAGCAATTGAAAGTGGATGAGATAAAATCAAAATTGACATTTTTAAGAACTTGATGTGTACCAGCTTTCCATTGCCATGTTTAAATCCACAATCAAGGTGTTAATTAATAATTTTCAGCTTGCAAGATAAAGGCTTGATCTACAAGTGTATGAATACCAGGAGCATCATTACAGGATGATGAGCTCAAAAAATGTACAGTAATTAACCGTAGCTTCCAAACTTGTATGTCTGCAACATACCACCTCCTCTGCCGTTGTCATCCATATTAATGCTCAACTAATGTAGGAATTAAGACCGAGGCTTTTGAAACTGCTGACTCCCATATTGTCTTATGTATTGGGTATTCATCCCCCTTATGTTATCCTACTGTACAAACATTAGGAGAAAGTGAGGACTGCAGATGCTGGAGATCAGAGTCCTAAAGTGTGGCACTGGAAAAACACAGCAGGTCAGGCAGCATCCAAGGAGCAGGAGGATCGACATTTCAGGCATAAGCCCTTCATCAGGAATGAATACTTTACACATATTTATTAAATTACCAAGTTACCTCTAGATCAACAAGCAGTGTTTTGGCCAATTCTCAAAGGCATAGTTACGGAACTTTGACAGTTATTTAACATACCAAAGAATTTGTCTTTTATCAAAATTAGTTGAGTTGTATGATATTGAAGAACAGCATACTCAATTTTTTACTATATTAAGTATCATTCAGTGTTTATTTCACATAACTGAGTTCTGAACAACACTTTCTAAAATTGATTTCAGTAGAAAATTCCATTTCCTCTAATTTTCTTTCTTGGTTTCACTGAAAATTTTAAATCCTTGATTTTTTAATTTCTTATTTGAGCATCGCCAAGACAATTATAGTGACATTTTACTTGACATCTAATTGCCACATTTCTGTTGTGTGATCATCCTATAATTTTTATATTGTATTAAAATAAAATAGATCACAAATGAGGAAATGATGACTGTTTTAAAACCACAGATCAGTTGAACATAAAAATGCATGCAATGTTTTCATTCACTACAATAAAATCTGAAAATTATTTTTAAAATTTAACTGGCATGTTGCAGTAATTTGCAGGTTTATTTGCAGTTTCACCTGTTGAGATGATCATTTTGATTCAGAACAATGGCAAGGAGCAGAAGAGAACTCAATTTAATTGGCTGTAACATTAAAAAAAAAATTGTTGATCTGATGATTTGGCACTGTTAGCACTTGAGATAAATGAAAGCCAAATCAATACCCAACTGATGCCAAATCAGCTTGGTTTCTTCTCCTAATGTGGCACCCTTCATAGTCTATCTCTGGAATGATATTAGTGAATGAGAAGTTAACAAGTATCCATTCATCCCATTTAACATTCTGACCTGTCATAGTACACAACAATAGTTTTATTTTATGCATAAGGTCTTCCATTTTTTTTCCTGGTGTCTGAAACCCTAGCACCTTTTTTTTCTATCTAAGTTGCCCTATTACACCATTTTGAGAGTTTTCAACTTAAGCATGTCATCAAAATGCACTTCATGTTGGGACACTTTCCCTGCTTATATCTTTAAATTTTGCTATCTTCTGAATCCCATACAAATAAAAAATGCTCTAATTCAGTAATTGCTTTATAATTAGTAACATATCTGTTAAAATCTTCATTGTAAGAAAATACATTTACAAAGATAAATGGTTTATTTTAATAAGTGAGATTTAATACCACTTATTTAACAGCAATCACTTCTATTGGACATAGGTTTTTAAGAAAATGATTGCCTCAATGTAAAGAATATGCTTTACATTGTGGTCACTATAAACACCAGAGGAAACATCAAAGAAGCGCTTCGCAGGAGGCTCCCAAGCACTGATGATGTCGCCTAGCCAGGGGACAAAACGTTTGCAACAAAAACTTCCAGCTCGGCGAACAGAACCACAGCAATTTCTCTAATGTCTTTTTTATATTTGCTTGCAGGATGTGGGTGTCACTGACTGACCAGGATTTATTGCTCGTCCCTAGTTGCGCTTGAGATGATAGTGAGCTGCCTTCTTGAACTGCTAAAGTCCATCTGCTGTGCTTTGACTCACAATGCCTTCAGGAGGGAATTCTAGGATTTTGACCTGGCAACAGTAAAGGAACGGCACTATATTTCCAAGTTAAGATGGTGAGTTGCTTGGACAGGAATTTGCAGGTGCTGATGTTCCTATGTATCTGCTCCCTTTGTCCTTCTAGACAGAAGTGGTCACAGGTTTGGAAGGTGCTATCTGAGGATTTTTGGTGGGTTTCTACAGTGCATCTTGTAGATAGTACACACTGTTGCTAGTGAGCGTTGGTAATGGAGTGAGTGGATGTGGTGCTAAATGAACGGGCTGCTTTAGACCTGGATGGTATCAAGCTTCTAGAGTGTTGTTGAAGCTGCATCAATCCAGGCAATTGGGGTGTACTCCATCTTGATCTTTCTCAGAAGACTTGTGCTTGGTAGATGATGGACAGGTTTTGGGGAGTCAAGTGGTGAGTTACTTGCTGCAGTATTCCTAGCCTCTGACCTGCTCTTGTAGCCTCTGTGTTTATGTGGCAAGTCCATTTGAGTTTCCGGTCAATGGTAACCCGCTAAGATGTTGACAGTGGGGGATACAATGATGGTAACACCATTGAACACTTTGAATAACATTCAAGGATATGGGACAAGTGCAGGAAATTGGAATTAGCACACCTTCAGTGGTAGTTATGTCAGTGCAGATTCGATGGGCTGAATGGTCTTTTCTGTGCTGTATGACTCTGGCTGTATGAATGTCAAAGGGCAGCAGTTAGCTTGTCTCTTACTGCTAATGGTTGTAGCCAGTATTTGTGTGACCTGAATGTAACTTGCTACTTGTCAACCCAAGCCTGGATATTGTCCAGATCTTATTGCATTTGAACATGACTGCTTTAGAGCTTGAGGAGTCTTGAATGGTGCTGAACATTACGCAATCATCGGCGAATAAGTCCACTTTTGACCTTATGATGGAGGGAAGGTCATTTATGAAGCAGCTGAAGATGGTTGAGTATAGGCTACTACCCTATTCTTGCTGCAGCACAGTGGCTCAGTGGTTAGCACTTCTGCCTCATAGTGCCAGGGACCCGGGTTCAATTTCAGCCTCGGACAACTGTCTGTGTGGAGTTTGCACATTCTCCATGGATTGTGTGGGTTTCCCCCGGGTGCTCCGGTTTCCTCCCACAAACCAAAGATGTGCAGGTCAGATGAATTGACCATGCTAAATTGCCCATAATGTTTAGGGATGTGTAGGTTAGGTGCGTTAGACAGGGGTACATATAGGGTAGGGGAATGGGTCTGGCTGGGTTACTCTTTGGAGAGTTGGTGTGGATTTGTTGGGCCATAATTAGAGTCATACAAATGTACAGCATGGAAACAGACCCTTCGGTCCAACCTGTCAATGCCGACCAGATATCCCAAGCCAGTCTAGTCCCACCTGCTAGCACCCGGCCCATATCCCTCCAAACCCTTTCTATTCATACTCAAAAAAATTCTCATACCCCGAGAAACTCTTAGAACTAAATATCATACAGTCCAGAAACCGGCCCTTTGGCCCAATGGTCCATGCCCAAAGATGTCCTGGAGTTGAGATGACTGACCGCCAGCAACCACCACCATCATCTTATGTGGCAGGTATGAATCCAACAACTGATGTACCACTACCCACAAGGACTGGAAAAATTCAACATTTGGACACACATATAAAATTGTCAGAAAACTGATTTTGCATTGTCTGAACTACTTTGAATTAATGGGCCATGTGAAATTGTCATGTATTTACAGCAAAATATTTTGGTAGTGATGCAGAGATATTATGCATTACTCTCCAGTTGTGTGTCCAGGATAGTGCTGACCAACACTTGTCAGTTCTTCCCCATTTCCTTAAGTGTTGGTGTTGGATTTGCTCATACTTGACCTCATGCCCTGCTCTGCTGGCCAGTACAGAGAATTCATTTAAGCAGGAATTGCAAACAAGGTCAAAAAAGAGAGACCTTGGTACATTAGTGATTTGCCTTTGTAAACAAGAGATGGAGCATCATCGCTGTGGTCAGTCGAGAAAAACCAGGAGTGTTAAGCAACAGTGAAAGCTGATACTATTGCCTAATACTTGATCAAGAAAAGAAAGTGAACTATCAGGGCTGTTCTCATGCTTTTTAGTTTTTAAAAATTTAACAATTATTAGTAAAAGTGGAATTTTATTTTTGTACATATTTGAGAATCATATTTGCCTTTTATCAGGGAGGGTCATTTCAACACATATAAAGGAGTAATGAAAACATTTGTACCTCTTCTGAGAAAGATCAAGATTCAGAGCAGTGAAAAAAAAATCATTGCTTTATTTAAAAACCAGAACAATTGCAGACACTGTAAATCGGAAACAAAAACAAAAGTTGCTGGAAAAGCTCAGCAGGTCTGACAGCATCTGTGCAGAGAAATCAGAGGTAAACGTTTCGGGTCTGGTTACCTTTCCCCAGAAGCTACTCTCAGAAAGGTCACCAGACCCGGAACATTAACTCTGACTTCTCTTCACAGATGCCACCAGACCTGCTGATCTTTTCCAGAAACTTCTGTTTTTGTTCACAGCTTTATTTTCATACTTAATCGCTCAGCACAAATGTTTGCAGCACATGATGTTAATACTACTTTTGTTGCTTGTAGTGTGTCAGCTGGAAATGAGAGAATTTTCTGAATTAAGTTTTGGTTGGAAAAGAGAGCTTCGGTAGAAATGAAAATGAATGTAAGTTCCCTCGTAATTCAGCTATATAGAGTTAGTATTTGAGCCGTTCAGAGCAAGGAGAAGTCCAACCTTGATTCCTGGTCAGTTGTAAGACTTGGTGAAGAAGTAGATAATTTAGCCCATTGAGTCAGTTCTGTGATTCAATGAGATCAGCCTTGAATATGTTTGATGATCCAGCTTTGAGAGCACTCTGTGGTAACAAACTCCATGGATTCACTGACCTTTGAGAGAAGAAAGTCTTCCTCATCCCTGTCTCAGAGAAATGTGACTATTTTGACTTGAGAAAAAATAGCAAGTGTTCCTGTTCCTGATTGCTATCCAGCGATCCTTTCTGGTAGGGTGTATGGATCAGATAAAGACCTGTTCAGTAACAGCAAAGATGTGGAGGTGCTGGTGTTGGACTAGGGTGGACAAAGTTAAAAATCAAACAACATCAGGTTATAGTCCAACAGGTTTATTTGGAAGTACACGCTTTTGGAGCGCTGCTCCTTCATCAGGTAGCTAGTGACTAGGTACCCGACAAAGGGACAGCGGTCCGAAAGCTTGTACTTCCAAGTAAACCTGTTGGACGATAACCTGGTGTTGTGTGATTTTTAACAGTATCAGTTAATCCTATCTTCCCAAACCAATTCAAACAAGCAGCCAGCATGCTGAACAATGATTATCTGGAAAGGATACAGGAGGATCCCTATTAAGTTATAAACAAAAACATAAATCGCTGGAAAAGCTCAGAAGGTCTGGCAGATCTGTGAAATCAGAGTTAACATTCTGGGTCTGGTGATCTTTCCTCAGAACTGATGGTAGTTAGGAAAATGTTTTTTTAATGCAGAAGAATAAGTTGGAGGGGAGGGGGTAAAGAGTAAATGACTGATAGGGATGAAGCCCAAAGAGAGAACAGTTGAAACAAGGAGGAGTGGATAACCACCAGGCTAGGAGGGTGAATAGCTGTTAATAGTGACTGTTAGTAGCTAACAATGGGTTGTGTGTAATAGCAGACTATGTGATCACAAGGCCTGGTGTTTGGGATAGGGGGCTAGGACATAAGAGAGTTCAAGCCTTAAAGTTATTGAACATGATTTTGAGTCCATAGGGCTGTGGCATCCCCAAGAGGACAATGAGGTGCTGTTCTTCCAGCTTGCACTGAACTTCGGTGGAGCACTGTAACAAGCCAGAAACAGAGATGTTGGCCAGGGAACAGGGTGGTGTGTTAAAGTGGCAGGCAACTGGAAGCTCGTGGTTCTTTTTGCAGACAGAAACATATATGTTCTGCAAAGCAGTCACCCAGTCTTCACTTTGTTTCCCTAATGATGAGGAGACCACATTGTGTGCAGCAAATAGTGTAGGTTAGATTGTGAGAAGTGCAGGTAAAGTGTTGCTTCACCTGGAAGGTATGTTTGGGTCCTTGGACATGGAAGAGGGAGGAGGTAAATGGGCAGGTGTTACACCTTTGGCGATTGTAGGGGAAGGTACTGTGAGGCGGTGGGGGGGTGGTTTGGGAGTGAAGGAAGGGTGGACCAGGGTATCCCAGAGGGAACAGTCCCTGCGGAAGGCGGACAGGTGAGGGGATGAGAATATGTGTCTGGTGTTGGCATCACACTGGAGCTGGCGGAAATGGCAGTTGATGATCCTCTGGATGTGGATGCTGGTGGGATGGTAAGGACAAGGAGAACCCTATCGCTGTTGCAGGACGGAAGATGGGCTAAGGACCGAAGTGCAGGAGATGGGTCAGACACAGTTGAGGGCCCTGTCAAAACCAGTGCTAGGAAATCCATGGTTGAGGAAGAAAATGGACATTTTGGTGGCTCCTTTGTCGAAGTTGGATCATCGGAACATATGCGAGACGGAGATGAAGGAATTGGGAGAATGGAATGGAGTGTTTACAGGAAGCAGGGTGTGAGGAAGTATAGTTCAGGTAACTGGGAGTCCTTGGGTTTATTGTGGATATTAATGGCAGTCCATCCCCAGAAATAGAAAGAGATTTGTTGAGGAAGGGAAGGGAGGAGTCAAAGATGGACCAGGTGAAAGTGAGGGCATAGTGGAAATTGGAAGCAAAATCGATTAACTTTTTCAATTCCAGACGAGAGAGGGAAGCTGCACCGGTTATCATCGACATAACGGAGAAAGAGTTGTGGGTGGGGGCCAGAACAGGACTGGAACAAGGAATGTTCCATGTACCCAACAAACAGACATGCATAACTGGGTCTATGCGAATACCTTTGGCCAATCCTCTGACCCGAAGAAAATGAGAGAAGTTAAAAGAGAAGCTGTTCAGGGTGAGGACGAGCTCGGCCAAGAGGAGGAGGATGGTGGTGGTGGGTGGGGCCAGTTCAGGCCTTTGCTCCAGGAAGAAGCAGAGAGCCCTGAGACCATCCTAGTGGCGTAAAGGGACTACACATCCATGGCAAAGAGGCAGCAGCTGGAGCCCGCAAACTGGAAATTCCAAAACTGGTGGAAAGCATCAGAGGAATTACGGATGTACATTGGCAGGGATGGGACCAGGGAGAAAACACTAGCGTCAAGGTAGGAAGAGATGAGGCAGGAGCAGGCTGAAACAATGCCTGAGCAGTCCTGTTTGTGGATTTTCAGGAGGTAGAAGCGGGCTGTGCAGGTCTGGGTGACTATCAGCTTAGAGGCAGGTGGGTGGGATCACCAGATGAAATGAGGTTAGTGACCGTAGTTGATACAATGGTGGGGTTGATGTTCCATGGTGGGGTCATGGTTCAGGGGAGATAGGAGGAGGTATCTTAGAGCTGGTGCTCAGCCTCTGCAATGTGTAGAGTTCAGTCCGCCAGACTACAACAGCACCACTCTGATCAACAGGCTTAATAACAAAAGTCAGGGTTGGATCTGACCACACAGAGTGCAGTCAGTTCGGAGAGAAATAGGCATTCCTGATGAAGGGCTTTTGATCAAATGCAGATTGAAGCCCAGAGGAAGGGATCCAGGTGGAGGGAGACTGTTGGAGGTGGGCGAAGGCGTGTATGGGAAGGGGAGAGGGCTCTTGTCCAAAGAAATGGGCACGGAGGCAAAGACAATGGAAGAAGATTTTGTTGTCATGTTGTGCCCAAACTTTAAGGTGGAGACACAGAGGGATAAAACTGAGACCTCTGCCGAGTACAGCATGTTCGGCATTGGAGAGTCGAAGTTTAGGAAGGATAGTGAATATGCAACAAGAGGTAGTATGGGGGGATGGGCTGGAGTTAGAGGGAAGGGGAGGAAGGATCCAGAGGGGTATGGGTATCTCTGACTTGTTGCATCTTGTGGGCCTTAATACCAGAAAGCTGGAGGATGAAGTGGAACTACAGAGTGGTGTAGCCCTGAGCCAGCGTGATGTGATGCTGTTGGAGAAAGGTCGAGTGTGTGCATATGACGCCGCACAGCACTGAGTGTGGATCTCAGGATGCAGCAAGAGCAGCTGTCAAGTTATCCTCTGCCAAAGACACATTGCTTTTTAGAGAGCAGGAATGGAAAAAGTTGGGAAAAAGGGTGAGGGGCGGAATGAGATAAATAGCGGAATTTATAGGAAACTGTAAACCAGCAAATTAATAATCAACACTTTGGCCTGGAATTTCCTCAGTCAGTCCCAAAGCTGTCATTTCCTAAAATAAAACTGCACCTACAGTGTATGAATTTATTCCCAATGGAGCACATGGAAACTTCCATGCAGTCTTTTCAGAGTTCAGCCAACACACTGCACAGCAAACTGAGGGACAAACAAGAAAGAGACCTTTGTTCTTTAAAAACAGAGATCTTCGCTTCATTGGCTTTAATATCACTCTGTATCCTAGTGATAACGCAATGCTATTTGTTTGGAATAATGACACACAGTCACCATGTGGACCCACAGGACAGTAGCACTTGGCACCAAGACATAAGATTGCACAACTTCAGATACACAAACCCTCCTTGAGGAAACTGAAGGCAAATGGCACAGATTACTGGGTGTGAGTGCTATTTAGTCATCCAGTAATATTGCTTGTGCTGCCTAGAGGAGGTGTAGCACTAGCTGAGTGCCAAAAAACAAGTAATGGTTGACTTTCTCTTTGGTAAAATGCAGTTGCTCAGAGATGTTGTAATGTGCTGTCTGTATATTTATGGATGATGAGTGTGGCTAATAGCTGGGGAGTTGAATCAAATTCTAAAAGTGTCCAATCTCCTTGATCATGGAGCCTGTGTGTTTGCTCATCTGTCTTATTATAGCAAAACGTGATGCTAGTGAAAAAATACCTACATCTCAGAAACACAGGCAGATTTTTCCTTTCTTATGTAGCAACAGACAATGGTGAGAGTTACGAAAGTATGGTGACAATGAAAAAAAATCAGAATCTCACATGTTGCGAAAATTATTTCTGATTTTCCCCTCATAAGATTTAAAGAGTAAGTTCAGAATGACACCATTGAGAATGGCTACCTTACTTCCATGTATTTGCATCTCATTAAAGCCCCAACTCATCCCTAATTTATATGTTGCTTTAATTCTCTCCTGCTTCCCCGGGAAACCAGACAGTGCATGTTTCCCACATACAAGTCGAGCTACAGCTCACCACTTGCTTCTCCTGGCCATCATGGATGGCACAGTGGCTCAGTGGTTAGCACTGCTGCCTCACAGTTCCAGGGACCTATGTTTGATTCCACCCTTGGGTGACTGCCTGTGTGGAGTTTGCACATTCTCCCCGTGTCCGCATGTGGGATTCTTCGGTGCTCCGATATGCAGGTTAGCTAGATTGGCCACGGTAAATTTTCCTGTAGTGTCCAGAGATGTGTAGATTTAGATAGACTAATCACAGTAAATGTGAGGGGATGCTCTTCAGAGGATCAGTACAGATTTGATGGACCGAATGACCTCTTCCCACACTGTAGAGATCTATCATTCTGTTATCTGTTTCTTCACCACAACAACCCTATATGGTCCTTGGCCATCATCCTCCTCAACTCTTCTGCAAGTCATATAGCACAGAAACAGGCCCTTCGGCCCAACTTGTCCACATCGACCACGTTTCCTAAACTGAACTAGTTCCGTTTGTCTGCATTTGGCCCATATCCCACTAAACCTTTTCTATCTATGTAGCTGTCCAAATGTCTTTTAAATATTTTAATTGTACCAGCCTCTACCACTTCCTCTGGCAGCTTATTCCATATACGCAGCACCCTCTGCGTGAAAACGTTGCAGTTCAAGCCCCTTTTAAGTCTTTCCCCTCTCACCTTAAACCTATGCCCTCTTGTTTTGGATTCCCCTACCCTGGGAAAAGGACTTTGGTTATTCACCCTATCCACGCCCCTCATGGTTTTATAAACGTCTGCACCTCTCCTTTGCATCCTACGCTTCAGGGAAAAAAGTTCCAGCCTATCCAGCCTCTTCTTATAACTCAAATCTTCCAGTCTTGGTGACATCCTTGTAAATCTTTTTTTGCACTCCTTCCAGTTTAATAACATCCTTCCAATAACAGGGTGATCAGAATTGTGTGCATTTACTCCAAATGCAGTCTTTCCAATGTCTTGTACAGCTGTAACATGATATCCCAACTCCTGTACTCAATGCTTCGACCAATGAAGGATAAATACCTTCTTCACCACCCTGTCTGTCTGTGACACCACTCTCAAAGAACTATGTAGCTATTACCACTAGGTTTCTCTGTTCAACAACACCCTCCAGGGCCTACCATTAATTGTATAAGTCCTGCCCTGGTATGTCATACTAAATTTTAAGATCTCACATTTATCTACACTAAACTCCCTCTGCCATTCCTCAGCCCAGTGGTCCAGTTGATCGAGATCCTGTTGCACTCTTAGATAAACTTCTTCACTATCCACTATACCACCAATTTTGGAGTCATTCACTTCAACAATTTCTCTTATATTCTTGTCCAAATTGTTTACATAAATGACAAACAATAGTGAACCCAGCACCGATGCTTGTGGCCTGGGCACACCCCTGGTCACAGGCCTCCAGTTCAAACCACAACGCTCTACCACCACCTTCCACCACCACAGCGACCATTATCCTTGCCATATTATCAGGCCTGCGCTCAGACCAATTTGTATACCACTTCAGCCCTTCAACACTTTACTTCAGAGGTCAGGAACACTTACTCAAGTTCTTAGCCTGCCTTATTAGCACACATTTGCTTTGCACTTACTTGGAACCTCATGGCCTGATTTGCTATTTTAGCATACAGGGAATAAGGAGATGGAAATGTTACAGAGCTATGTCAACGTTAAACCTGTAGTGAGTGGCAGCAGTTCATGCAGCAAAGACACTGCATATACTCCAAACAACAGAATGCCCTCAGTTGGTCAAAGGGCACATCTGATTAAAGTACATGGAGTTGGCCCCTGTCAAACACTTGGTCCTACCAGAATCCAGGGAAATGCCAACTTACAGGATGGAGATTACAGCATGCTCAGTCCAACAGGTCAAGTGAAACCAATCCAGAGATTACAGGTAAGTCAGCCAGGAAACTGTGAAAGACATCATTCTGAAGGAGTGTGTGCATGTGTGTATATAGGGAGAGCGAGAGGTTATTTTTGCTGCAATGAGACAAAGGGATGCATTGTATATGATGGAAGAATAGTTAGTGGTCACACATATGTAGGAGTAGAGGTGAGGTGTTTCTAGTGAATGAGTTGGAGTTATAGAGGTAGCAAGGAAGGATGAGAGGCATTTAATAGATGTGGTAAATGGAGAGTTATAGTCTGAGAGTCTTGATAAGAGGGGTATGTAGTGGCAGATTTAGAGTGAGTAGTGGCCCAATGAGGAAGCAAAGAGAGGGTAGTGGCACTTATTTGCAGACCTCAGACCACTACCATTCTTCCTGCATCGCTAGGTATTCCTTTGAATATGAAATACAGCACTGATCTAGACCACTATCTGGGTGCAGGGCTGGCTGGATCTAGTGGCATGGTCTACCTTGGCAACCAGCAGGAAAAGCTGCCCTCCTCTCCACCATCCTGTCCACCAATACCTCCAAGTCTCTGTCTGCTAGCTGGAGACAGTGATTATAGTGATAATGTCATTAGACTAATAATCCAAGGGCCTAGATTAACACTGTGGAGGCATGGGTTCAAATACCATCCCTGCAGCTGATAAAACTTGAAAATCTGGGATTGAAAGCTAGTCATAGTGAGGATCACCACTAAACCCATCAGGTTCGCTAATGTCTTTTAGAGATAATGCCATCTGTACCTGGTCTAGTGATTCCAGACTCCTAGCAATAACTACCCGCAGATATGGCCAACTTACAGGATAGAGAATTAGACCTCTCCCCAGAATTCCCTCTTAGTTGTGCAGTTGCCCACAAGTGCAGCTCAGATTCTGCACACAGTGATTGGCACACCGCTCACAGCATGAGTTACAGTTCTGGAGATCGCTGTGGGTAAGAAAACTAGACAAAGCGTTGCCTAGCAACAATATCCACATCCCACGACAGAATTTTATTTTAAATGTTAAGCATGACAGCCGAAGAGCACTTCCTCAGTTGCAGTGACATGAGGTGCTGTAGAGCTGGGCTTTAAACATCAGGCTGGTGGGGTGAACACCAGAAGGTACCAGCAGTGGTGAACACCACCTACTGCACAATTCCATAAGGGCAGCATATAGCACTGTTTTCCACAATTAATGTGGTGGAGAGCTGAAGATAGCATGGGA
The DNA here is from genome assembly GCF_037043375.1 of Chiloscyllium plagiosum. NCBI lineage: Eukaryota > Metazoa > Chordata > Chondrichthyes > Orectolobiformes > Hemiscylliidae > Chiloscyllium > Chiloscyllium plagiosum. The sequence goes on along the minus strand of NW_028270149.1, from coordinate 25,722,437 downwards.
AAAATCGTTGTGAGCTATGGCACCAATGAAACGCGCTCCACGAACACAAACTGAAAGTGGGAAATTCAACCCAAAAGAGATGTTCAAAAAAAAGTACCGCATCACAGGGAACACTCATAAAGTAAAGTTTCTAGACTCCATAATCAAGCCATTGCTTCATTTGACCCTGACAGCTGCTGCACCTCCATTACCCTGTCAGCCAGAGTGCACTCGCAGTGCAAGAGACTGTGATATTCAAATGAGACCACTGGAGATGAGAGGTGGAGATGGGATCACATGACCAAAGGCTTGCTGAGCAAGGAGAAGCTCAAGAAGCATCAGGAGAAGAAACAGCTTCTGCATGTACTTCCTCATTTAAAACAAATTGAATCAATTTCCAAACGAAAACCATCAATGTCGAAAGAAGTGTTTAGTAACTGCAGGAAACCCTGGGTGAAATGCAACAGTAAAAATGCTGATTAATTTTAATAATGTAATACGTTGGGGATGCTTCTGGTATAAAACAAGAACCTACAGATGGGAGAGTTCCTAGGTTCAATCTCTAGTCTTCATACATCAGATGCAGGAAGGTGAAACATCAGCCACCATTGCTGGTTCCAGCTGCTATCTCTATCACTCTTGGTTATGTGTGGATATCAGGTTAGGACAAGAAAAGGCTCAACTGTGATCACTGTATTATAAAAGTCCAACAACAATGTGAGACTGGCATGAAAAAGACCACTTTAATGACATGGCTGTGGAATTGTGCTTGACTGCTGCCTATATAGAGGAAATCTGTAAAGAGAGATCTTTTCAAATAAATAGATTTAATTTCAAGTGTTTTTTAAAAGCAAATTTAATGCAATTTGAGGTTACAATTAGGCACTGCCTCTAAATACAAACAATAAATAGGCTAAAATGGCTACGTGACAATGATGCATGCAAGCACAGTGCAAACATTTTGAAAGAATTGGAATGTGCTTTTTAGAACCGACTTTTATACAAATGACTGAGGAGAAGAAGTTAAGGCAAATAGTTTAGGTCATTCTTCTAGATGTCAACATTAAGCTGGTTAACATTTTGACTCATCCTGCAAAGGTTTGGAAGAGGGGAAACACACTAAAAAAAAACTAAGCCTTTGTTATTGAAGCAGCAACATAATCAAAGGTTTCATTAGGATCTGGTCTTGACTTCAGTCCGTACCAAAATATTTCTGTCCAAAATGTGTGGGTGCGATTGGATGTACTTCTGTTGCTAAAATTGTGATATCGGGGAATTCTTCAATAATAGATTTTGCACCTTTTGAAGGAGAGAAAAAAAGTTGATGATTTTGACTTTCTTGAAAGTGGGACAGAAACCTCCTCTGTCCTATTATTTATAAAATAACCCTAAATGTACAGAGGTTAGCTGCACAAATATATCAATGTTGTGCCTGAATTGTAATGCCTGAAGTGATTCATAACACACAACTAGAGCAGAATCACCATTCTGGCTAGCTGATCAACACATCATCTCAGCAATAAACTCTTCACTTCCCCAGCAATATACATGATTACTTACCTCCAACTGCTGATAAGTGATGTGCCTATTGCCCAGGTAAGTACCTAACCTGTCATAGAAAGTCATAGAGTCATACAGCATGGAAACAGACCCTATGGTCCAACCAGTCCATGTCAATCATAATCCCAAATTAAATTAGTCCTACCTGCTTGCTCCTGGCCCATATCCCTCCAAAAAGTTCCTATTCATGGACTCATCCAAACATCTTCTGACATCATAACTCCCTCAGGAAGTTCATTCCACACACAAATCACTGTGTTTAACATAAAATTGCCCCTCGTGTCTTTTTAAATCTTTCTCCTCTCACCTTAAAAATATGCCATCTAGTTTTGAACTCTTCCACTCTAGGGAAAAGATTTTTGCTCATGACATTATAAAATCATAAGGGGTATAGATAAACTTCTATAAGGTCACCCCTCAACCTCTTACACTCCAGTGACAAAAGAGAATGCAAACCTTTCTATGCTGCAGTTGATGAATTGTGGATGTTGTTCCCATAAAAACCTTGTCTATTTTACATCATCACTAAACTTAGAGCCATTTGTGTGAACCATAACAAATGCAGAGTGCACTATTACATGGAGCAACTTTTTTACTTTAAAAAGCCATATAAAATGCTTCATATTATTGTTGTTTGTTAAACAAACAGAGACAGCATTTCTTTTTAAAAAGTTCATATCCATCATTGCCAAAAAGGAATAAATTATGGTAAAACCACACTTCTCGTATAAATATTCCCAGCAAACCCGTGTTGAACGTGTTCCAAAACTTGCTCTGAGTTCAGAGCATGAAGAGAGGTGACTTAAGCAACAGCTGCTAATGTTGGGGTAAGAGGGTAAGGGGAAACCCAAGGGTTTAAATTAAGTAAAATAGAGAACTGTTGGAAAGACAGAGAGAGCGAGGTTGTGAGAGAAAGAGAGTGACACCAACCAGAAATGTATTCAGGTCATTGAGTATACAAAGAAAAAAAGCTACAAGTGTCATCATTATAGCAGCAAATAGACTGAGGCAGGGTGATGGCTTGCAATCTTGTAACAGTTGAAAGTCAGTAATCTTTAAAGTGGAAGAGATCAAAAATCAAACTGCAGATTAAATTAGGATGATGAGATTGCACACTGTCTGGATGGGCCTGAAAAAATGTGACACGGGATGGACTGCAAGAAAATGCATTTCCGTGGGATAGACAGAATACGATAAGGTTGATCTCTGAATTATTTAGCTGGAGGAAGTTACAGCTCATCCAGATCTTTAATGCTGGACATGGAATCTTGTGGCACAGAATCAGAACACTGATCCCACATCATCAGATATTGCAACCAAAGAGTATCAGGTGAATGAGGAAGGGAACTCTGAGAGAATTGCTGAGTTAACGGAAGCTACCACAGAGATGCTGTGACACCAAATGGGTAGGCAAGATTGAAGCCAGCAAGGACAGTTTAGAGAAGGATAGTGCTGTTGAGTGTGTCAAAAACTGCAGCGAGTAACTGAGAAGAAAAACACAGTACGATTGGTTTAAATAGTATCTGGCTCTACGCAATATAACTTTTTGTTAAGAATATAAAAACTTAGCCAAAACAATTCTGAAATCTTCCAGCTCTTACAACTCCACATCCACTAATTTGTGGACATGGATGCTCAGTGGGTAGCACAGTGGCACAGTGGTTAGCACTGCTGCCTCATAGCGCCAGAGACCCGGGTTCAATTCCTGCCTCAGGCGACTGACTGTGTGGAGTTTGCACGTTCTCCCCGTGTCTGCGTGGGTTTCCTCCGGGTGCTCCGGTTTCCTCCCACAGTCCAAAGGTGTGCAGGTCAGGTGAATTGGCCATGCTAAATTGCCTGTAGTGTTAGGTAAGGGGTAAATGTAGGGGTATGGGTGGGTTGCGCTTCGGCGGGTCGGTGTGGACTTGTTGGGCCGAAGGGCCTGTTTCCACACTGTAAGTAATCTAAAAATCTACCGTTTTGACATCAAGGTGGCTGAGTTATGGATAATCTGACACCATTGCTGTCTTCTTTTAAATGTCAACCCATTTAAGATTTTGTGGAATGCCACAGGCTTAAAGTTAGAAACTCTCAAATAATAGCTCAAGAGAGGAGACTCGACATTGCAGAGTGTGGTTTCACTCAAGCTCTTGCTCAGACTTTAGTCAGAAAAATGAGTGGCTACATCATGTAACTCACATTATAAAATTTAACTGTCACCTTGGAACACATTTGCACCTACTGTCTAACAACAGAACAGATTGATACCTAAGTGATTGCTAATATGTAATTCTAAACAATTGAAGAAAAATTAAGGATAAATTGAGGCTACTGTCTCTGTTAACATTTAAAGACTGACTGAATGTCTCGAGTTGCAGTTGGCATGGACTGTAATTTACCAAGTGAATCTTAAAGAAATTAGCATACACTTTCAGTTTTTGCAATGAAAAAGAAATGTTCTCAATTTGAAATAATTCTCTGGTGTGCATCTTGGCTTTAAAATCTGTCACATTATATTAAGCATTCACACATCTCACTTACCATGTGGTGTTGAAAAAAGACTGAGCAAGATTATATGGTTTGGCTGCACTCCATGCTCAATCAGAACCTTCACAGCTTCAATAACTGTGTTGCCTGTACCTGCAGAATAGATAAATGACCCGCAATTATCTGGAGTAGTGTGGAAAAGACAATTTGAGAATCAGCTGGTGATTTACAACCTGACAGCCTCATTGTCTATTTTACTGCTACCAGCCCTTTTAATTACAATTTTTTTTGTCAATATAAACTGAATTCAAATTCACTGCCAGGATGAGATGTAAACTCATATTCTCTGTATTATTAGAGCAGTAAATTAACCACTACATTATTGTTTTAAAATGACCTAATTACCATCAAGCTTGCCTCAAAACCTGACTGTCCTTTTGCAAACCAGAAGACTAATCACTGTATCCTCCAATGTAACAGATACCAACCCTATCATTGTTTAACATGAGCCATGGCTTTATAGGGTAAGACATGTCCTCTCTAGGTAACTGATGCTGGCCTCTTCTGGAGGTTCACTCTTCCTGGCAGAGAAATCGTAAACAACCTTTGCATGTGCCACCCAAGATTCAATGCTACACCCTTGGCACTGACAGCTATTCAAACAAAAATAATTCAATTAATTGACTAAATAATGGGGAATTTTCAATGAAAGATTAGATCTAATTTGGCCAGTCTTGAGATTCATGATTTCTGATTGAAATATTTTTTTTAAACTGCTTTTTCTTCTTTCTCATCTTTGGCAAGAGTTATAGCAAGTATCAACATTGGCTCAGTAATAACACTTTCAACGCTCAAAGATTCTACGTTCAAGCATGACTCTAGATGACTGACTCCAAAACAGAACTTGAGTGCAGTATTGTTGAGGGAGTCTACTTGTGTGAATGATTTGTAAGTAAAATTATAGTAGTTAAGCGGTTGCTTTTGACTAACACAGATGGGAAGGGCCAAACAGCCTTTTTCTCATAAGTTCATAAGGTATAGGAAGGATATGGAAGCTTTGGAAAGGGTTCAGAGGAGATTTACTAGGATGATGCCTGGTATGGAGGGAAGGTCTTATGAGAAAAGGCTGAGGGAACTGAGGCTGGTTTTGTTCGAGAGAAGAAGATTGAGACGTGACTTAATGGAGACATATAAGATCATCAGAAGGTTAGATAGGGTGGACAATGAGAGCCTTTTTCCTCGGATGGTGATGGCTAGCACAAGGGGACATAGCTTTAAATTGAGAGTTTGATGGATATAAGACAGATGTCAGAGGTAGCTTCTTTACTCAGAGAGTATTAGGGGCCTGGAAAGCGCTGCCTACAACAGTAGTTGACTTGCCAACTTTAAGGGTATTTAAATGGTCATTGGATAAATATATGGATGATAATGGAGTTGTACAGAATAGATAGGCTTCAGACGGTTCCACAGGTCAGTGCAACATCGAGGACCAAAGGGTCTGTACTGTGTTGTAATGTTCCAGGTTCTATATAGGGGCAGAATTAGGCCATTCAGCCCATCGAGTCTGTCCTGCTATTCAATTATGGCTGATATACTCCTCACCCCCACTTTCCTGCCTTCCCTTCAACCCATTACCAATTAAAAATCTGTCTAACTCCTCCTTAAATTTACTCACTGTCCCAGCATCCACCGTACTTTGGGGTCGTGAATTCCACAGATTCACACCCTTTGGGAGAATTAGTTTCTCCTCAATTCTGTTTTAAATTTGTTTCCCTTATCCTAAGACTATGACCTCTGACCTAGAATGCTCCACAAGAGGAAGCATCCACTCCACGTCTATTTTATCCACACCTTTTATCATCTTGAATACCTCGACTTGATCTCCCCGCATTCTTTTAAATTCCAGTGTGTATAGGCCTAAACTGTTCAACCTCTCTTCATACGACAAACCCCTCATCTCTGGGATCAATCTAGTGAACCTCCTCTGAATTGCCTCCAATGCCACAACATCTTTCCTCAAATATGGAGACCAAAACTGTGCACAATACTCCAGGTGCCATCTCACCAATGCCTTGTACAGTTGCAACAATACTTCCTTGCCTTTACATTCTATTCCTTTAGCTATAAAAGCCAATATTCCATTCACTTTCTTTATTATCTGCTGTACCTGCATGCTAGTTTTCTGTACTGTAGACCTCTATAACTCTATGTCTAACCATATGTCAATATATTAATAACCTAACTCAGAATGGAGAAAGTGAGGACATTAGATGCTGGAGATCAGAGTTGAGAGTATGGTGCTGAAGGTCTGATGAAGGGCTTATGCCCGAAACATTGATTCTCCTGCTACTCGAATGCTGCCTGACCTGCTGTGCTTTCCAGCACCACACTCCTATCTCAGAGTGGAGTCCTATACTTTCAATGTGGAAACTGCTTAGATATTTCCATTCCAGTAGATCTTTAGTATATGGTACAAGGAGATCAATGCGATACTTACTCAATATTGGGTACATGAGAAGCACTTTCCTGCGGTAGATGTCAGGTGGGAACTTAGCATAGTACACCTTTGCCTTTTGGGTGTCTTCATCACTTTGTATTAGGATTTTTCCGATTCGTATTGATCGGCAACAATCTCGCAAACCTTGCTCCATTGCTTCACCTGGAAGATGAAACGTGTTTCAGCAATTTTAAGAGTTAAGAGCAGGGGGGTTATGCTGGAACTGTATAAACTGTTGGTTAGTCCACAGCATTATATGCAGTTCTGGAATCCACATTATAGGAGGGATGTTATTTCACAGGAAAGGGTGCACAGGAGATTTACCACGATGTTGTCTTGGCTGAAGAGCTTTAGTTATCAAGAGAGATCAGATATACTGGCATTGTTTTCATTGGACCACAGGACATTGAAGGGGAATATGATTGAGATGTATACAATTATGAGAGGCACAGATAGAGGAGGCAGGAAGGAACTTTTCCCCTGAATAGAGGATTCAATGACCAGGGCATAGATTTAAGTGAAGAGACAGGAAATTTAGTGGTGATGTGCAGAAACTTGTTTTTCACCCAGAAGCTGGTGGGAATCTGGAATTCAATGTCTACAAGCGTGATAGAGACAGAAACGTTCATAACATTTCAGACATATTTAGCGGTGCACTTTCAATTCCAAGGCACACGAGGCTATGGACCAAGTGCTGGAAAATGACATTTGGAAGACTTTGGTATTTGTTTTTGACTGATGCAAACTCAATGGGCCGAAGGGCCTTTTTCTCGATGCTGTAGACCTCTATGACTCTATCCATTCCTTCCCTTGAAACAAAGTGGAACTGTCTATTTTGAAAGGCAATTATACAAAGATAGCTACAGTTAGTCACAAACATAAATGCCATTTTATCAATAAGTATCTCCCAAACTAAAGTTTAACTATTTGTGAACCTCAACAATTTGCATAAACTGATCCGACCTTATAACTGATATACTATTCAGATTTCATTTTTGTCTTTTAAAAGGATAAAGTCTCAAAGACAGTTTTGATTTTATTTGTTCAGTGGATGTGGGTGTAGCCAGTATTTATTGTCCATCCCTATAATTGCCCAGGAGAAGATGGTGGTGAACTATCTTCTTGAACCACTGCAGGTTTTTGGGATGTAAGGGCAGCCACTGTGCTCTTTGAAAAGGGTTCCGGGATTCTGATCCAGTGACAATGAAGGAATGGAGATATAGATCCAAATCAGGATGATGCGTGACTTGGAGGGTAACTTGAAGGTGGCAGTGTTCCCATGTACCTGTTAATATTCTCCAGAGAAGTTCAAAATGAATTGCTTTGGAGTTTACTCACGATTAGAATACAAATAATGTGACTTAATTTCAAATCAAAACAGATGACCAATCAAATACCTGCTGTTAGAGGAATTCAAGTTGTGTACCCTGTATTTGGAATACTGTGAGTAGTTCTGAACCCTGTGAAATGGAAAGATGTGCTGGCCTTGCAGGGGTTCCAGAGGAAGTTTACAAGAATGATCCCAGGATTAAGGGCTTGTTATATGAGCAGTGGTTGAGCACTCTGGGTCTGTAGAAGGATGAGGGGGATTTGATTGAAACTTAGAGGCCTAGATAGAGTGGACATGGAGATGTTTCAACTAGTAAGAGAGACTAGGACCCAAGGGCACAGCCTGAGAGTGAAGGGAAGACCCTTTAGAACTGTGATGAAGAGGGATTTCTTCAGCCCAGAGAGTGGTTAATTTGTGGAATTCATTTCTACAGAAGGTTGTGGAGGCCAAGTCATTTGAGTGTATTTAAGACAGTGATAGATAAGTTCTTGATTAGCCAGAGGATCAAGGGCTACAGAGAGAAGGCAGGAGAATGGGTTAAGAAATATATCAACCATGATTGAATGACAGAGCTGACTTGACGGGCTGAATAGCCTAAGTCTGCTCCTATGTCTTACGGTCTAAATGATGAAGTGGTTTAGGGAACCCTCCTGAATGGTGTGAATGTGTTTGTAGCATGTCGTGGCTTTGACCCCAACTGCATTTCTGCCTATTTCTACACACAGTACTCCAAAATGCTTTCTTGGACATTCTGAAAGAACTATCTGGAAGTCTTCTTCCTCCGGTCTACCTTACAGAAAATCTTATTGTAAGTGAATGCAGTAATAGGCAACAGGGGATGAGAATCTAACTTTGTATTCGGTGGACAGAAGAACACACATGATTTAGTCTTTGTATATATTTTAGGGCATGACAATGGGAATTGCAGAAGACAATGGGAATTGCAGAAGACAATGGAAAGGAGCAGGTCGAAAAAGACAGTGTTCAAGTTTGGACTCTTGATCAGGCTGCCGTCTTCCCCACATTTCTGGGGTCAAATACCAAAGTACTCAGTGCTCAATATTCAGTTAGGCTGTCCTGATGAATGCAAGTAAAATTATGTCACAGATGGCAAAGAACATTAACAATCAATAATGGTGACTTACCACTTCTCATAATACTAACACCACAGTTTCCCTTCTCAAACTTCACTCCATCATACTTATAGCCTGTAGAAAATTAAATTTTAATTGGAGTTATTGAAGCATTAGTGGTGTAAATTCCCTCCACTCCCCTCCATCACCCCACTCCAATTGCCAAGCATCATTCTCAGAACACAAACTCTGTTTTTAAAGTTTGGGAGAAGATTTGTAGCTCGGGTGCTCGTTGTTGTGGTTCTGTTCGCCGAGCTGGGAATTTGTGTTGCAGACATTTCGTCCCCTGTCTAGGTGACATCCTCAGTGCTTGGGAGCCTCCTGTGAAGCGCTTCTGTGATGTTTCCTCCTGCATTTATAGTGATTTGTATCTGCCGCTTCCGGTTGTCAGTTCCAGCTGTCCGCTGCAGTGGCCAGTATATTGGGTCCAGGTCGATGTGCTTATTAATTGAATCTGTGGATGAGTGCCATGCCTCTAGGAATTCCCTGGCTGTTCTCTGTTTGGCTTGTCCTATAATAGTAGTGTTGTCCCAGTCGAACTCATGTTGCGTGTCATCTGAGTGTGTGACTGGGGCAACACTACTATTATAGGACAAGCCAAACAGAGAACAGCCAGGGAATTCCTAGAGGCATGGCACTCATCCACAGATTCAATCAATAAGCACATCGACCTGGACCCAATATACCGGCACTGCAGCGGATAGCTGGAACTGACAACCGGAAGCGGCAGATACAAATTACTATAAATGCCAGAGGAAACATCACAGAAGCGCTTCACAGGAGGCTCCCAAGCACTGAGGATGTCATCTAGACCGGGGACGAAACGTCTGCAACACAAATTCCCAGCTCGGCGAACAGAACCACAACAAACTCTGTTTATTTTCAGGATGACATAGGGATCAAGTTGACCCAAACTGTTGTTGAAGCACTTCATTCTCAACCTCAGACATTAAAAGGTAGTGACATTCTCTAGGGGTTAAGGAAAAGTGTTACCCTGCCTGCGTACAAGTCATTTACCCATTCCCTGCACGAGGAACACAGGGACACCAATTCAAACCTCATTTTTGTGAAGCCAGCTCGGACTCATTAATTTGGGCAAAAGTCTCTCAATCTTAATGGATGAATCCCTCTCAACTCATAACTATTCTTTAAAAGAAAGAAGAGTACCCAAATTCTGGATCTGTAGGAAACAAGTACTATGCATTTTGACTACTGTCCCTCTGAGCTACCAGCTCATTCAACTATAATAAAAGAAAATGTATTCATCAAATAAGCATTTGTTCAGTGCTTTGCACAATAATGTGAAGCCCAGTCAGCCTTAGACGTATAGTGTTGATTTTGTGCAGCCAGCCCATCATTTCCTTCCCACGCTGCAATTCTAAACAAAAGAACACAAATGCATGGTAGTGGCTGTTTTGCTAACAGAGCAGCCTCAAGAATCCAGTCTTGAACAGAACCAGATCAACATTCAGCCATGTCGACAATGGCAACCAGTACCAAATCCTGCTGAGTCAGTGAAAAGGTTACACTTTCACTTGATTAACTGGCTTAGTCACACTTAAAAATACAAGTGAGTCAGTAAAATTAACCATCTAACCTCCTAAAGAGAGGACTCAGAAGGAGTGATGATCCATTGTTTTGCTGAGAAGTGTTGTCAGTTCTGTTTTCCTCCTAATTCTCCCTGCATCTCTATGATTCTAAGATCTCATGGTAATGCCTTTAGCCCTCTTGTGCATTGTTAAAGTTGTTAGTCTTATATGACCATTCTATCATATGATTTGAGTCCAAATTGTGAACTCTGGCAGGTATTTTGAGGACCATTTCAACTAATTCTGATATTCTCTGCAGAATGGATGGCAAATGATTCGCCCTTTTCCCTAATACAATGGATGTCCTCAGTTGCTGCCTTGTCTGTCACTCACAAATGCCCTCCTCTCCCCAAGGTACTTCTAAAGAATATGTCATAGGCAGGTTCCAGTATATCAGCCAAGCCTTGTGAGTACAGATGAAGAGATTGCTTCAACAGAGCTGGGGGCCTCAGAGCTCCACCCATTCCTGCCCTCACCCAACATCTGCACAACATATAAACTTCCAGAAGGTGTCACTACATAGGAAGTGCCAGAAGCATTAAGACCAATAAGTCCTTCTGCACAGGTGACATCAGTTAACTCAGAACAGACAATAGATTAAACATGATCCTGAGTTCAAAGTTTGTGAGAAGATTTGTAGTTCGGGTGCTTGTTGTTGTGGTTCTGTTTGCCGAGCTGGGAATTTGTGTTGCTGACATTTCGTCCCCTGTCTAGGGAGCTTCCTGTGAAGCGTTTCTGTGGTGTTTCCTCCAGCATTTATAGTGGTTTGTCCCTGCCACTTCCGGTTGTCAGTTCCAGCTGTCCGTTGCAGTGGTCGGTATATTGGGTCCAGGTCGATGTGCTTATTGGTTGAATCTGTGGATGAGTGCCATGCCTCTAGGAATTCCCTGGCTGTTCTCTGTTTGGCTTGTCCTATAATAGTCGTGTTGTCCCAGTCGAACTCATGTTGCTTGTCATCTGCGTGTGTGGCTACTAAGGATAGCTGGTCGTGTCATTTTGTGGCTAGTTGGTGTTCATGGATGCGGATCGTTAGCTGTCTTCCTGTTTGTTCTATGTAGTGTTTTATGCAGTCCTTGCATGGGATTTTGTAAACTACATTGGTTTTGTTCATGCTGGGTATCGGGTCCTTCGTTCTGGTGAGTTGTTGTCTGAGAGTGGCTGTTGGTTTGTGTGCTGTTATGAGTCCTAGTGGTCGCAGTAGTCTGGCTGTCAGTTTGGAAATGCTCTTGATGTATGGTAGTGTGGCTAGTCCTTTGGGTTGCGGCATGTCCTCGTTCCGTTGTCTTTCCCTTAGACATCTGTTGATGAAATTGCGCAGGTATCTGTTTTTGGCGAATACATTGTAGAGGTGTTCTTCTTCCTGTTTTTGCAGTGTGTTGTGGCCCTTTAGAATAGTGTCTTGATGCAACTTCTTTTATGTGTGTTGGGGTGGTTGCTTTCGTAATTCAGGACTTGGTCTCTGTGTGTGGCTTTCCTGTATACCTTTGTGGTGAATTCTCCGTTAGGTGTTCTCTGTACCCTCACGTCTAGGAATGGGAGTTGGTTGTCCTCTTCTTCCTCTCCAGTGAATTGGATTCCTGTGAGTGTGGCGTTGATGATTCAGTGTGTGTTCTCTATTTCTGTGTTTTTAATGATTACAAAGGTGTCATCCACATATCTGACCCAGAGTTTGGGTTGAATTTGCGGTAAGACTGTTTGTTCTAATCTTTGCATTACCGCTTCTGCTATGAGTCCAGAGATGGGTGAGCCCATGGGTGGGCCATTGATTTGTTCATATATTTGGTTGTTGAATGTGAAGTGTGTTGTGAGGCACAGGTCCAGTAGTTTGAGTATGCAGTCTTTGTTGATAGGTTCCCCATCTTGTTGTCTGTTCTGTATGTCCAGCAGGTTGGCTACAGTTTCTCTGGCTAGGGTTTTGTCGATAGAGGTGAACAGTGCTGTTACATCGAATGAGACCATAGTTTCTTCTTTGCCTATGTTATATTTCTAATGATGTCCAAGAATTCCTGTGTTGACTGTATAGAGTGTCTGGATCCGCTGATCAAGTGTTTCCATTTCTGCTGTAGTTCTTATATCACAAAGGTATACAGGAAAGCCACACACACAGACCAAGTCCTGAACTACAAAAGCAACCACCTCAACACACACAAAAGAAGTTGCATCAAGACACTGTTCAAAAGGGCCACAACACACTGCAGTACACCAGAACTTCAAAAAGAGGAAGAAGAACACCTTTACAATGTATTTGCCAAAAACAGATACCCGCGCAATTTCATCAACAGATGCCTAAGGGAAAGACAACGGAACGAGGACATGCCGCAACCCAAAGGACTAGCCACACTACCATACATCAAGAGCATTTCCAAACTGACAGCCAGACTACTGCGACCACTAGGACTCATAACAGCACACAAACCAACAGCCACTCTCAGACAACAACTCACCAGAACGAAGGACCCGATACCCAGTATGAACAAAACCAATGTAGTGTACAAAATCCCATGCAAGGACTGCACAAAACACTACATAGGACAAACAGGAAGACAGCTAACGATCCGCATCCATGAACACCAACTAACCACGAAACGACACGACCAGCTATCCTTAGTAGCCACACACACAGATGACAAGCAACATGAGTTCAACTGGGACAACACTATTATCATAGGACAAACCAAACAGAGAACAGCCAGGGAATTCCTAGAGGCATGGCACTCATCCACAGATTCAATCAATAAGCACATCGACCTGGACCCAATATACCGACCACTGCAACAGACAGCTGGAACTGACAACCGGAAGCGGCAGAGACAAACCACTATAGATGCCGGAGGAAACATCACAGAAGCGCTTCACAGGAGGCTCCCAAGCACTGAGGATGTCACCTAGACAGGGGACAAAACGTCTGCAACACAAATTCCCAGCTCGGCGAACAGAACCACAAAAACATGATCCTGAGTCTCAACATCTCACTGGCTGAAGGCATTGATTTACAATACCAGGTGCATTAATTCCCTTAATCTCTGTGATAGCCATTGTAGAGTCACACAGCACAGAAACAGACCCATTGATCCAACTCACCCATGCCAACCAAGTTTTGCAAACTAAACTAGTCCCATTTGCCTGTGTTTGGCCCATATCCCTCCAAACCTTTCCTATTCGTATACCTATCCGAATGTCTTTTAAATGCTGTACCTGTATCTGCATCTACCACTTCCTCTGGCAGTTCATTCCACATATGAACAGCCTCTTTGTGAAAAAAATGCGCCTCATGGCCTTTTTAAATCCTTCTCCTCTCACCTTCAAATTATGCCCCCAGCTTTGAATTCCCCCACCCTAGGGAAAATAACTTTGCTATTCATCTTATCTAAACTCCTCATGATTTTATAAACCTGTATAAACCTCAACCTCCTATGTTCCATTGAAAAAGTCCCTGGCTATCCAGCCTCCCCTTATAACTCATGTTTAAAGCAAAATCTCAACAGTTGGCAGAAATGTATTGACAAATGCAACTAAAGTATAATAGCAATATTTGAGAAATTTTTCCACAGTTGCAACACAAACATAACTGATAATGTTCATGACACGAACATTGTTGAGTAGCTGATACAGATGTTCACATAAGACAAAATGGATACCCCCTACCCCTTCAAATTGCGAACATCTTACGTTGTCCAAATCAATACCTCAGCAAGGTATCTCAGCTGCCAAAAACGACCAACCTGAAAATTCAACCAAAAAGGACTGTAGGAGACAAGGCCAAAAATGTACTTAAGATTTCCAAGTGTGCTAACAATGGGGTTGGGGGTACCTTGCTAACAAGACAACTTTGCTGCCAACTTGAAGTCAGCAAATGTGTGACATTTTTAAAACTTGTGTCTCAATGGGGAACAATCAATTGTTGGAAGCTGGCCAATTTTTCACTTCTTAGCTTTAAGACTGTGAGACCCTATGTTTGCTCGCTGTGACCTTTTTTAATAATTTAGATGTAACTTTGACCTTGAGTGATAAGTGTAAAACCAGCAATATCACAATCAGAAATCTGTTTATGCCTCTGCCTCTGAAAAGAAAATGGGGAGAGACATACACTAGACAGTTGATTCAATATTGCCCTTTGGACATTATCACTGTCAAAATTATCCCTTTAAATTCCAAGGTAGTAATGATTGTGATCCTCTACAAATCATTAAAGTGTCTGGCAAAGTAGTGAATCTTGTTTACAAACAGCGGTTGAGCAAATTGCCTCACCCATCTTAATTAGAACAATAAATTATTAATAAAGGCAGAAAAAACGTTACTGCCATACGTCTGTAGCTTTCAAAATTACATTAAATAACAAAACATTTTGGACTTCTTGAATGTCTCAGGTACAGCAGTAAAGCAGGCTGGATACTGTACTATCTATGCTCCGTTGCTTGTATCTAACCTGTAGGAGTTGTGACTGTACATTCAGTGTATGGAAGCTGGTTCAGTCCTTCTTCGACCACTAGTCTAATCTGTAACATAATATTGCCACGTGAAAAAATGTCTTTGTCTTGCACATGTGTATCACAAGTTTAGAGAACAGTAAATTTTCTCTAGGCAATAAATACAAAGTAAGCAATTAACACCCATTTCTTTTTCAAAACAGAAACTTGGCAATGTACAGTTGACCATAAATACACACTTCCCATAAATCACATCACAGGGAGGAGAAAGTAAGGACTGCAGATGCTGGAGAGCAGAGTCGAGTGAGTGGTGCTGGAAAAGCACAGCAGGTCAGGCAGCATCCATGGGGCAGGAGAATCGACGTTTCGGGCATAATCTGACTTTTCCTGATGAAGGGCTTATGCCCGAAACGTCGATTCTCCTGCTCCTCGGATGCTGCCTGACCTGCTGTGCTTTTCCAGCATCACACTCTTGACTCAAACCCACCACACTCTAGCTCCTCCTCACCTTTACTTTTTTAAGCAAATAGCGACCACGGGGGAGCTTTAATAGTTCAACAAATTAAAAATTCACATTGCTACTCACCAAGCGATCAGCACAAAATACAAAGTCTCCTCTGCTAGTTGTTCTGGGATAAAAAAATGAAAAATAAGGTATTTAGTAATAGATAAAAATCTTCATAATTTAAGATATGTGAGTACAATCATCACCTCTTCACAAATGGCAACAAATATGCAACAAAATCACAGTCTGATAATATTTTATGCTTCATTCATAGCCAAAGTCAATGAATACTGAGCTCACCAAAGTGAGTCATTAGTGAAAGGTTAAAGAACAATTTGGCAGTCAAAGTCAATTATCCTCGGTCCACAATGGTCAACTTCACAGTAAATCTCCTTCCATTTTACTCCACTACTGTGGAATTCTCAAACTAAATCTTTTCAACTTTTTCATATCCTTTTATATGTTCCGTAAAATCTCCCTTCCTCTAATGCCAACGGATCCAAGATGACAAGCAAGGCCACAATTTGACGTCTCATCTGAAATACGGCATTTCTGATAGTGCAGTATATTCTCAACACCTTACTGATGCGCCAGTCTATATTATGTGCTCAAGTTCTCTGGAGTGGGACTTTTAATGCTTTTCCTGACTTGTCCAGTATTATCATCAGCTAGAATCATAACACTTACTTCACGAAAGCCATAGTGTAGCTGTTGCGGGAAATGGAAACTCACTTCATGCTTGTTCAAAGCCTGTAGTCAGTGACCTTTGACTCCAAAGTTAAGGTGTTATCACTGATGCAAGATTGGCACCTTAGTATGGTGCACTCAGCCTTTATTCCTCAGCGTTTAGATCGGAGTGGTGCTGAAAAAGCACAGCATCTGAGGAGAGGGAAAATTGACGTTTCGGGCAAAAGCCTTTCATCAGGAATACAGGCAGGAAGCACCTCAGCACCAACTCAACAATGTATCCAAAACTGGAAATGTCTGCACTGACTAAAAAAAAACTGGCCAAAATCTGCCACCTTTAACCAGTCTGGGCCACATGCCCACATGCCATGAAAGAAATAAACACAACTGCAGAAAAAATATTAAAGCTTTACACCCTGTGAACCTTGATCTAAAAAACATTCCTCCCTGATACCAAACTAACATTCAGGCAGTTGGACCTGACCTAACTGCTTAATTTAGTAGTTTGATTTGCAGTTAGACTTTTCAGTTATTACTAGATAAAACTGTTAAAGGGTTTTTGAAAACACAACACAACAGTCACTAGGCTTATTTCACGTAATTGCAACAAATGTTGTGGGGGGGAAAAAAACTGACTGCTGCATCCTGTAAGGTTTTCGCCAATATGCCCCCATGCATAAAATGTGTAATTTATCATTCAATTTACTTCCACTACATCCAACACTGATGACAGACCCGTAACCACCAGCATGCTAATTCCAGCGTTATGCAAAACAAATATTCTTTTTCCATTTCAGACACAACCAAATTTGGAAAGGAAAACCTATCTTTATTGTAGTGTGTTATTCACACTTCAAACAGATGTGTAAGAGTGTACTTTGAAAAGATTTTATTTTCTGTATTTTTGATTGTGGACTGAGTTTTTTTTAAATCAAGGATTGTGGAAGGAATTGCTGCACTTCTAAAAACAAAGTTACTGAAGCAAATTATCTGCAGTATTTGCACTGCTGCTTTGTTCCAGCAGTGACGGAAGCTGTTTATTGGCAGCCTGGCACCAAGAGGGATTAAGATTAGATTAGATTAGATTACTTACAGTGTGGAAACAGGCCCTTCGGCCCAACAAGTCCACACCGACCCGCCGAAGCGCAACCCACCCATTCCCCTACATTTACCCCTTACCTAACACTACGGGCAATTTAGCATGGCCAATTCACCTGACCTGCACATCTTTGGACTGTGGGAGGAAACCGGAGCACCCGGAGGAAACCCACACAGACACGGGGAGAATGTGCAAACTCCACACAGTCAGTCGCCTGAGTCGGGAATTGAACCCGGGTCTCTGGCGCTCTGAGGCAGCAGTGCTAACCACTGTGCCACCATGCCGCAAAGCAGTGTGGGCCACATGCCCACATGCCATGAAAGAAATAAACACAACTGCAGAAAAAAATTAAAGCTTTACACCCTGTGAACCTTGATCTAAAAAACATTAAGCAGTGTGAGATTTGACCAGCAAAAGGTGGCTGATTGGTTTGTGCAACTGTCACCAGTCATAGATGTCAAAGGTCATCAGCCTGACAACAATTTTCTGATTGGTTCCTCAGTAGCTAAACAGCTTTGAGCACCTAAATGCTACAGAGAGAAACCTTTGCATGTCTGGAAGGGGAGGTTGTGTGTGTCTCTCTCTCTCTCTGCACTGAGGATACCCAAAGCCTAAAGAAAGCCATTTATTCTTCCCCTACCAGTTGCTGTAAGCTTTTGACTTTAGCCAGTAACTAAGAGATTTTGCAGAAGTTGTACCAATGGCTCTGTATTTGCTACAAATGCGAAGAATCCTAGAGAAAAGAAACTGAAGGACAGAAAGTCCTATCAAACTAAAAAGGATCATCTCCGCAAAGACTGTGAGCTTGTAAGAATCACAGAATCCCGACAGTGTGGAACAGGCCCTTCAGCCCAACAAGTCCACATCGACCCTCCAAAGAGTAACCCACCCAGACCCATTATCTTATATTTACCCCTGACTGATGCACCTAACCTACACATCCCTGAACACTATGGGAAATTTTGCATGGCCAATTCACCTAACATGACAATTTTCTGATTGGTTCCTTGGTAGCTTTGTGCACATGAATGCTACAGAGAGAAGTCTTTGGATGTCTGGAAGAAGAGGCTGTGTGTGTGTGTGTGTGAGAGAGAGAGAGATTGCGTGTGTCTGTCTGTCTGTCTCTGTGGTGTTTTGAAATGTGTTTTAAGATAAAGATGCTTGATGTTACAGGTAAAGTATTAGCATGGATAGAGGATTGGTTGACTAACACGAAGCAAAGAGTGGGGATAAATGAGTGTTATTCTGGTTGGCAATCAGTAACTAGTGGTGTGCCTTAGAGATCAGTGTTGGGACCACAATAATTCACAATTTATATAGATGATTTGGAGTGGGGACCACATGTAGTGTGGCAAAGTTTGTAGATGATACTAAGATGAGTGGTAGAGGAAAGTGTACAGAGGAACATAAATATTTTATGTTGTAATGTTAAAAGATTAAATTGGACTATCTCCCTGGACATTAATGTAATATTAAAGGGTTAAACTGCATGGTATTCCTCCAGAAGCTGAATATTTTGGAAGTGGGTGGGGACGACATTCATGCAAGAATGCGGATGACTCCCACTTCATTTAGACAGTCATTTATTGCTACTCCCCTACTGTTATCAAACTAAACTCTCATTCAGTCCCTTCCATTCAGAAATACTTCCATAGTCATTCCCCAGCCAATTAGGTTTGCTTGCATGATCATCCCCAATACTGAAACGTATCACACCTACATTGTCTGGGGAAGTAGAGGCGCCAGAACTCGTTTGCAGGGCCGCCCCAAAGCTAGGATATATCACACCTACATTGTCTTGGGGAATAATGGAGTCAGGAAATCGGCTGCATAACGATTCCCCAGGATTAGGGCATTTACATTTACCTGGGGTAACATGTGGTTATGTGGGGAGTGGCCAGAGTACCTGTGAGCATTACCAACTGACCTGTATAAAGGGGATGTGTTTTCTTTGTTCTGGGCCTGATTTTGACTCGATTTCACACGACCAGCGAAGAATGTCAGTGGGGTCACCTAGCTTGTACAAGCTTTAATAAACTTTAACTGTTTGCAGATGTTGGAGTGTGTGAATTGCATCTTGTGTGTGAAACCTCGGGAAAAGAACCTAACAACATGAGTGAGCAAAGGTCGGGCAATTGGAATACAATGTTGATAAATGTGATATCATTCATTTTGGTAGGGGTAACAGTAAAAAAGGTTTTTACTTGAATGGTAAAAAATTGCAGCGTGCTGCTATACAGAAGGACCTGGGTGTCCTTGTGCATGAATCACAGAGGGTTGGTCTGCAGTACATCAAGTAATTAGGAAGGCAAATGGAATTTTGTCCTTCATTGCTAAAGGGATTGAGTTTAAAAGCAGGGAGGTTATGTTGCAGATGTATAGGGTGCTGGTGAGGCCACTCCTGGAGTACTGCGTGCTGTTTTGGTCTCCTTACTTGAGAAAGGATGTACTGGCGCTAGAGGGAGTGC
Organism: Chiloscyllium plagiosum; assembly: GCF_037043375.1. Classification (NCBI taxonomy): domain Eukaryota; kingdom Metazoa; phylum Chordata; class Chondrichthyes; order Orectolobiformes; family Hemiscylliidae; genus Chiloscyllium; species Chiloscyllium plagiosum. Next base: position 25,702,697 of record NW_028270149.1, on the reverse strand, counting down.
AGAGAGGTTCACTAGGTTGATTTCGAATTTGAGGGTGTTGGCTTATGAGGAGAGGCGAGGATTGTATTAATTGGAATTCAGAAGAATGTGGTGGGACCTTATAGAAACAATTAAAATTATGAACGGAATAGATAAGATAGAAGTAGAGAGGATTTTTCCACAGCAGGTGAAACAAGGACAATTGGGCATAGCCTCAAGATTAGAGGGAGCAGATTTAGGACTGAATTGGGAAGGAACAGTCATCCAGAGGGTTGTACATCTATGGGATTCCTTGCCCAGGGAAGTAGTTGATGCTACTTCAGTAAATAATTTTATAGCTAAGATCGATTTTTTTTTTAATAATAAAGGAATTAAGGGTTATGGTGAGAGGGCGGATAAGTGGAGCTGAGTCCATGAAAAGATCAGCCATGATCTAATTGAATGGTGGAGTATTTCAGTGGGCCACATGGTTTACTCCTGCTCCTTATATTTCCAGGGTTTTTTTCCCTCCACCTATAAAACCAATGTTATTTTGTATGTCTGATTGTATGTATGTGTAGCGACTTTTTCCAACAATCATTGTTGCCATTACCTTTCAATTTCAGACTTTATAAATCAGGATGTAAATTCTACCAGCTGTTGTGGTCGGATCTGGACCCACATCCCCCGAGCATTAGGTTAGGCTTCTGGATTACTAGTCCAGTGTTATCAGCACTAAGCCACCATTGTTTCATAACTGGAAAGCGGTGGCATTGTCAGCTCCTCCCTGAATCCCTCCCTCATGTTCTCAGCCTCCATCACTCTCTCCTCCTTTAAGTTGCTTCCTTAAAACTACCTCTTTGATTAAGCCTTTAATAATCTCTCTCTACACCTTTTCATAAGGTTAGTGCCATCTTGGTTTGGTTGCACTCCTGAAGTGCCTTGGAACATATTTAGTACATTAAATCATTAAGAACAATGTCTAAGTTAAAATTACTATACATACTTGAGTAATAGTCAATCTCATGTAAAGGTTGACCCCCTACTTTTGGCCAAAAAATCTGGAATTTTCCATATATTTTGTATTACAAGTCTACCCTAATTCTTCACAGATAATAGATCAACATTTGTCAGTCAAGGTATTATCCTGTACATGAATGTTATGATGAGGAAATGAAATTTTGTTTTGGGCTATTATGTGATTTGATATATAATTCACACCAATTTGGTACGAAAGAGTCAGGTGACAACCAACCTCATGAGGTTTTGAAATTTCTTCATCACTTTGTGTAAAAATGCCCTCCAGCAAAAACAAAAAATAAGCAGCAGTGTTTAAACTGAAAGTTACTGAAGTAGCAGAGAAGACAAACAACTGTGTAGCAGTTTCGGAGTGTGTTTCGGAGAAATATGAGGGAGACTGGAGAAAGATATCAAACCAACCTCAGATATTGCTAAAATGAAAGTGCGCCAACAGAGGTAAACCTAGCAAGTGGCCACAACTGGAGAAAAAAAGGTGTTGAGTGGATACTTGAAAAACATCAAAAAGGAAAATGTGTTAGTCATGAAGCCATCCAAAACCATGCATAAAACAAACCCAAGAAGGATAGAATTTCGGATTTTAAGGCAATGAACAAGGTTCATGAGAAGACATGACTTAGTACTTTGGCAGAGAACTAAGGTTTCAGAAAAGCTGCCAGCTCAACTGGAAGATACAATTTCACCAGTTTGTAATCGGAAATCGGCAGAAGGAAGGCTACAAGTTATCCATGCATTGAAATATGGATGAAATGCTTGTTACTCTCAACATGCTGGAGAATCAAACTGTGAAGCCAAAGGAGAAAAAGCAGTATTGGTGAGAACCACTGGCCATGAGAAAACTAGGTTTATTTAAGTGCCATCAGCCATACAAGAAAGAACTAAGTTAAAACCAATGGATGTTTTTAAGAGAAAAACTTTGCCAAAGGAGAAATTTCCAAAAGGAATTGTCATCCACATGAATCCACAAGGCTGGATGGATGAAGGAGGATGTAGAAAATGGATAAAGGAAGTTTGAAATTTACGACATGGTGGACTACGGATGGAAAAAAAAATGGTTTACTCCGTCTGGGACCAGTTTAGATCACATCTATGTAAAGAATGTTGTTGATAACATCCAATCACATAACACTGTAACTTCTGGTGGACTTGCAAGTATTGTTCAACTAATAGATGTTGGTATCAATAAGCCATTTAAGGATATGATGAGAATGAAGTGGAATAACTGGATGCAGGATGGAGAAAAAGCATACATGAAAGGAGGCAGTATGCGGGCTCCATTACGGTTATTGATCTGTGAATGGATGGTTGATTCATGGAAGGAAATAAAAGCTGAAAATATTTTCAAATCGTTCAAGAAATGTGGAATTTCAACTGCATTGGACTGTGCAGAGGATAATTATCTACGGGAAGACACAGATGAAGGAAAAGCAGCGGACGATGTGCTAACACTAACTATGAATAGCGAGGTTGAAAAGGATCCATAACGATGATATCATTTATCCTGATGATTGTGAAGCTTTAGTTGGTGCTGAAGATGTTGAACAGTGTGATTTTAATGAAATTTTGTATTTGACACGTTTAATTAAAGATGCAACATGTACCAGTAATTGTGATTTAAAGCCATATTACATTTCTATGTCACTTTTTGTATGTATAAATAAAAGCTTACGACCGGTAATTCATTTTTGTTTGTATTGTCTTTATCCAGTAATTACCATAATTCATCACTTTTTTTCCTTTATTCATTTAGAGATCAATTGGACTTCTACTAATGATACGGTATGAATTTTGACGGGCAGAAATTTCAGCCCCTCAAAAGCAGTATCCATCTAATAGTCAACCACATAAATTTAACCTTAAAAAGTAGTCTAAAAAATTTGACTATTGCTTGACTATATACGGTATAACTTTTATTTTGTGATTAAAAAGTAAAAGCTTAGGACTATAATTCAGTGAAGTCCGAAGATCTGCTGGAGAAACACAGTAGTTCTGTCAGTATCTCTGGAGAGAGAAACAGAGGCTAACGCTTCAAGCCTTCTATGTCTCTTCTTTAGAATTAAGTGACCTTGAGTTCTGAAAAAAGCATTACATCAGACTTGATACATTAACTGTTTCTCTCTCCACAGATACTGCCAGAACTACTGAATTTCCCCGAAGGTCTCAGTGTATTTTTCAGATTTCCAACAGCTGCGGTATTTTACTTTGTCACAAAGCTAGTCCCTTTTTTTTGAAAAGCTGTTCCTGGACTCAAGGAGACTCTGTCCTTGATTTTTTTCCCTGGGGCAATAAACTGGGCCGGGTTCCAATCAGTCTGGTTTGGTACAGAGATGAAAAGGATTTTCATAGACCTTTTGTGTGTAAACAGATGAGACTTAAGGCCAAAGTGGTCATATTTTAGAAGTGACCTTTATAATGAAAGGGGAGTAGTAGACTGTCTAGCTGAGCTGCGCAGTTTTCGTTCAGTCTTGAACTGGGAAGTTCAACAGGTAGCTGTGTGGAAATGCTCTCGCTTTTCTGCCATAAACTTCAACCTGTAAGCATGTGTTCCATTTATATTGGTTTTTAAAGGGAGTTTGCTTATTGATACTGTTGCGTGTATTTGGAACAGCATAATTAAGTCGAGCTGGATAGGTTGAGTTCTGTAGAGGTTCTTTATTCCGTTCTTTGTGTTTCATTATGTAATTTTGTGAATACATTTTTTTGTCTGTTTTAATAGTCTAATAGTCTAAATCTAATAGTCAACCTAGCTATTTTACTCTGGATAATTTTCACTGTACACTTACAGAAACAAATTGCGAAGTTAGGTCTAGTGCTGCCTGCTTAAGAATGCTATGATTGGTCTGGCCTAGTCCATAACAACTTTTATACTTTCATTTATGTGGCTTGTTTAATGTATATAAACATTGTGTAGGGAGGAGATGGTGGCATAATGCTAGACTAATAATCCAGAGACCCAAGCTGATGCTTTGGAGATACATGTTCAAGTCCCATCCTGTCATTTGGTGGAATTTACCATCTAATGTATTATGGCAGTATGCAGAACGACATGGCATGCGTTCTTATTTGCTATCCAATTGCCTCTACTGGAACTGCATCTGTAAGGAGATGGACTGAGAACTGGCGTGGATGGGATTCAACTGATGTCCTCCCAATTGCACACACATTCCAATAACTTACCAAGGCTCCCTGCCTAGGTTTACACATGAGGAATGTCTACCAGTGTGAGATATTGAAAGGATCCCCAGCTCACACAATCACCTTCAACAGAGAAGAAATAGAAGGTAGAAAAGTGGAACTGAAAAAGATGGATGCATAATTAGAATAACATTCTCAACTAAATGCATTAATGTTGACTCAGTTCAGATGAAGCACTGAGCAGAATGCAGGATTTAACTTTTAAACCAAAATATACCCTTGTTTCAGATAACAAAGCCACAGTCAAGAAAGTACACCACCACCTCTACTTCCTCAGAAGGCTGAGGACTGTTGAGATGTCCACAATGACTCTCATCAATTTTTATAAATGCACCAAAGAAATCCCATCTGGATGGATCACAGCTTGATATGGTAACTGCTCTGCTCAAGACTGCAAGAAACTAAGAATACTGCCCAGTCCATCACGAAAACCAACCTTCCTTCCGTTGACTCCACCTACACTTCTCAGTGTCTCAGGAAAACAGCTAACATAATCAAACACTTCTTCCCCCCCCCCCAAGTCATTCTCTTTTCCACCCTCAAGAGAAACTTGAAAATAAATACCAACAGATTTAAGAACAGCTTCTTCCCCACCATTATCAGACTTATGAATGGACTCTTATATTAGAGTTAATCTTTCTCTTTACCTTCTCTGTAGCTATAACACTATATTCTGATGTATTTTTGTAAAGTTTGATTTGTCTGGATAGCATTCCAAACAATACTTTTCGGTGTGACTTGATACAAGGGACAATAATAAATCAAACCAAAATAAAAAAAAACCTTATTAAACAAATGCAGAGAACACTGAAGAAACTCAGCAGGTGCAGCAGCTTCTGTGGAGAGAGACACAGAGTCAACATTTCAAGTCTGGTATGACTCTTCTTTAGAATTACAAACTTTATTTAAACCCCCATGCAACATCAGTTTAGATTTTGTTCCAAAACGAGGGATCGACACCAATGCTTAACAAATCAGTCTCCAACATCTTTGGAAAAGAATTCTACTCAGGTAAATGTATGGCCTTCCAATAATGTACAGAATTCAATCTAACACTGGTAAGCAGTGAAAAGAATGACCTGGACACATGAGCAACTTCAGACAGTTTGGCTAACCAATCAATCCAAAAAATAATGGAATACCATTTAAAAAAATAGAAATAGCACTGGAAGAAACAAGCAGGTCCAACAGCATCAGAAGAGGAGGGAGTGGGATTTTCCAGTTGGATTTCCAACACCAGGTGGAATTGTGAGAGTTATAGAGAGAGGCTGAATAGGCTGGGACTATTTTCCCTGGAGCATTGGAGGCTGAGGAATGACCTTAGAGAAGTTTATAAAGTCATGAGGGGGCATGGACAGGGTAAATAGGCAAGGTCTTTTCCACATGATAGAGGAGTCCAAAACTAGAGGGCCATGGTTTGAGAGAGTAAGGATTAAAATGGACCTAAGGGGCATCTTTTTCACACAGCGGGTGGTACATGTATGGAATGAACTGCCAGAGGAAGTGGTGAAGGCTGGTACAATTACAGCATTTAAAAGGCATCTGGATGAGTATATGAATAGGAAGGGTTTAGAGGGATACGAGCCAAGTGGGACTAGATTAATTTAGAGTACGGCATGGACGATTTGGACCGAAGGGCCTGTTTCCGTGCTGTACAGCTCTATGACTCAATCCCCAGGGTGCAGCGTGTTCCTGTAATGTCCCTGCAGTATTTCAGTCTCTTGCTATAGTGACATGCTGCTGGGTTTCACAAGAATGTGTTTGTGTGGGGAGGGGGTGCGCATTCCGCCTGTGGTTTGCTCTCGAGGGATATATCTGCCAACTGGCAGCAAAGTGACCCATTTCCCTGCTGTCACTTTCCGCTTCCCCCCACCCCGGGAGCCTGTTTTATTCAGAGGAGGCCTGAAGCTCCGGGCTGCTGCATATACCGTGAGAAAGGCCAGTCCGCGTTGGTTGCTACACCCTTGACTCCCAGCTCCTGCCACTTACTTGTCCCTGATGATGGTCTGCAGCTCTCGGATCTGGTCGTTCATGGGCAGCAGTTTGAGCTGGTGCCCGATGTTTTCGTGCTCCGGGCTGGCTGCGAATCTCACTCTCTTGGCGAGCGAGGGGTTCTGCTCGGAGCTGAGCTGCTGCGGGTTGTTCGGGCACGGCATGATGCTGGCTGCAGGAAAGTCAGCTTCCATAGACTGGCGCCGACCTTCCCTTCTCATCCTCCCCTCCTCAGCAAACCCCCCACCCCGCGGACCCTCTGCACCTCCAGGGTCTCCGCAAGATTAAACCCGAGGCTGACACATCAGGGAAGGGGGAACAGTGAAGATTAATCCACGTTCCTTCCTCCGTGTGCCTGTTTCTTCCTTCCTTGTGCGCGCTGTCCCCTCCCTCTCACACATTGACTGTTGCTCCACCTTCTTCAACTACATTTCCTATATTTTTTTTAAAATCTGGACTTTTTTTCTGATCGTGCAAAAAGCACGTTGATTGTTCCGGGTACCTCTCTCTTTCTCAATATAAAGTTAAAAATCACACAGCACTATATAGTCCAACAGGTTTATTTAGAAGCACACTAGCTTTCAGAGCACTGCTCCTTCATCAGGTGCTTGTGGAGTATAAGATCATAAAACACAGAATTTAGAGCAAAGTTTCACAATGTGATGTAACTGAAATTATATATTGAAAAAGACCCGGATTGTCTATTAAGTCCCTCATCTTTTAGAATTAACATGTTGGTTTCAGTTCTTTCATAAATCACAGAACACCGGCATCTCCAAATCATTTCTCAATCTAGTTAAAAATCACAGTACACTAGGTTATAGTCCAACAGGTGGTTGTGGAGAAGCAATGCTCCAAAAGCTGGTGCTTCCAAATAAACCCGTTGGACTATAACCTGGTGTTGAGTGATTTTTAACTTTGTCCACCATCATCCAACACCAGTTCTTCCAAGTAATTTCTCAATATAGGCTATCAATTTAAAATGTAAGGGGCAGGAACAAAATCAAGACTTTTTTCGACTGTTGCTGATATTTGTTGCCCTGAATGTTCCTCTGAAATCTTCAACAAATGCACTGTTCTTTGTTCTATGACGTACTATGTCGATGTACATTCTCATATCAATGCACCAATGTTAATGATGACTGGCATAGACTAGATGAGCCAAAGGGTCTTTCTCTGTGCTGCAGATTTCTATGACTGACTAAGTTGAAATATTCATTATATGTACAAAAGCTAACTGCAAACTTGAACCTGAATCAGAAAGTGAGCTACCAGCTTGAAATGCATTGCCTGGAATGGATTCAACAGTTTTCTGGTGTCTAAAGTTGATCATTAAATATACCATTATTTCCAAACTCCTCTATTAAGATATTGTTCAAATTGCATTTTTAATGAGCAGGGGCCCGTGCCTGCCACCAAAACCACTTATATTGAAAGTCGCATGTGACTTCAATGCACCAATATTGGAGAAACAGTCTTTCAAATGAGACCGTAAAAGTAAAGCTTACTTTCAGATGTATGAAGTAAGACTCTGTGTTCAAAATCATGAGGAGTCTAGTCAGAATAAATGAAGACAGAGAGAGAGAAAAACTGTACCCTTGGACAGAAGTTCATGAGCTAGAAAATGTTTAAGGGCCCAAAAGAATCCTTAAGGGATACAAAAGAACCAGAGGCAGCACACCATACTCTAAGTATTATTGCAGATGATGTATTGCTCCAAGTACTACTGCAGATATTAATAATGCGCAGTGTATTATTTCACACAATAACAGTGGTCTGAGTATTATTCCAAACTGTAATAATTATCTGAATGTTATTATAGACCTGTAGTATAATGCCTTAGAAGATAGTGGAAACTGCTTCATTCAGGGTTTTCACAGGGGAATTGAATAAATTCCTGAATATTAAGAAAATCAGGATTTATGGTGAAAGGGCAGGATAATGACCCTATGAAGCTAACAACATGACACGGTTGAAAGGCATGGAACAGGGTCTAATACTCTGAGTGTTTATTACAATGATTAATTTTCATTATTTTCATGACGATATAGGTGAACTATACCTAGAGAGTTAAAAGCGAGCAGTGACAGCACCAAGTATTCTCAATCAGACACAATGCAACATGTGCTTCAGTTGTTGTGGTTCTGTTCGCCGAGCTGGGAATTTGTGTTGCAGACCTATCGTCCCCTGTCCAGGTGACATCCTCAGTGCTTGGGAGCCTCTTGCGAAGCGCTTCTGTGATGTTTCCTCTGGCATTTATAGTGGTTTGTCTCTGCCGCTTCCAGTTGTCAGTTCCAGCTGTCCGCTACAGTGGCCGGTATATTGGGTCCAGATCGATGTGCTTGTTGATTGAATCTGTGGATGAGTGCCATGCCTCGAGGAATTCCCTGGCTGTTCTCTGTTTGGCCTGTTCCTATAATAGTAGTGTGTCCCAGTCGAACTCATGTTGTTTGTCATCTGTGTGTGTGGCTATTAAGGATAGCTGGTCGTGTCGTTTCTTGGCTAGTTGGTGTTCATGGATGCGGATCGTTAGCTGTCTTCCTGTTTGTCCTATGTAGTGTTTTGTGCAGTCCTTGCATGGGATTTTGTACACTACGTTGGTTTTGCTCATGCGGGGTATCGGTTCCTTTGTCCTGGTGAGTTTTTGTCTGAGAGTGGCTGTTGGTTTGTGTGCTGTTATGAGTCCTAGTGGTCGCAGTAGTCTGACTGTCAGTTCAGAAATGTTTTTGATGTATGGTAACGAGGCTAGTCCTTTGGGTTGTGGCATGTCCTCATTCCGTTGTCTTTCCCTTAGGCATCTGTTGATTAGATTAGATTAGATTAGATTACAGTGTGGAAACAGGCCCTTCGGCCCAACAAGTCCACACCGACCCACCGAAGCGAAACCCACCCATACCCCTACATTTACCCCTTACTTAACACTACGGGCAATTTAGTATGGCCAGTTCACCTGACCCTGCACATCTTTGGACTGTGGGAGGAAACCGGAGCACCCGGAAGAAACCCACGCAGACACGGGGAGAACATGCAAACTCCACACAGTCAGTCGCCTGGGGTGGAAATTGAACCCGGGTCTCTGGCGCTGTGAGGCAGCAGTGCTAACCACTGTGCCACCGTGCCGTTTTTGCGGGGGTATCCGTTTTTGGCGAATACATTGTAGAGGTGTTCTTCTTCCTCTTTTTGCAGTTCTGGTGTGCTGCAGTGTGTTGTGGCCCTTTTGAACAGTGTCTTGATGCAACTTCTTTTGTGTGTGTTCGGGTGGTTGCTTCCGTAGTTCAGGACTTGGTCTGTGTGTGTGGCTTTCCTATATACCTTTGTGGTGAATTCTCTGTTCGGTGTTCTCTGCCAAAAACGGATACCCCCGCAATTTCATCAACAGATGCCTAAGGGAAAGACAACGGAATGAGGACATGCCACAACCCAAAGGACTAGCCTCGTTACCATACATCAAGAACATTTCTGAACTGACAGCCAGACTACTATGACCACTAGGACTCATAACAGCACACAAACCAACAGCCACTCTCAGACAAAACCTCACCAGGACAAAGGACCCGATACCCAGCATGAGCAAAACCAACGTAGTGTACAAAATCCCATGCAAGGACTGCACAAAACACGATATAGGACAAACAGGAAGACAGCTAACGATCCGCATCCATGAACACCAACTAGCCACGAAACAACATGACCAGCTATCCCTAGTAGCCACACACTCAGATGACAAGCAACATGAGTTCGACTGGGACAACACTACTACTATAGGACAAGCCAAACAGAGAACAGCCAGGGAATTCCTAAAGGCATGGCATTCATCCACAGATTCAATCAATAAGCACATCGACCTGGATCCAATATGCCAGCCACTGTAGCGGACAGCTGGAACTGACAACTGGAAGCGGCAGATGCAAACCACTATAAATGCCGGAGGAAACATCACAGAAGCGCTTCACAAGAGGCTCCCAAGCACTGAGGATGTCACCTGGACAGGGGACGAAACATCTGCAACAAAAATTCCCAGCTCGGCAAACAGAACCATAACAACGAGCACCCGAGCTACAAATCTTCTCACAAACTTTGAAAGCTACTGGAATAGCTGGTTGCCCGGAAACGTCAAAAACAAATCAAATTCGGCCAATCAGTTTAAATTATACCCCAAAAAATACCAAATCCCAATCAAGTTTGAATTGAGTATATTGACAATCTTACAAACAATGACACAATCTGATGCTCTGGGATATAAGACCATGGAAAAATTGAATAGTTGGAGGGGTACTGCCAAGCCCCAGCCTGTAAACAGACTGCCTGAAAAATAGTTCTCTTAAAAGGTACCGATTTTGCTCAGTAACCTGGGAAGTAGAAGTTCCTAAGAAGACACAGGAAGATCCAAATAGAAGAACCGAAAGCTGCCTGGTTTTGAGATAATAAGTTTCATTTTGTAAATCTTAATTGGGAGTTCTGTTGGACTAGTATTATAGAAGGGAAGGTAAAAGATAGGTTAGAGTAAGGACTTGTAAATAGTTGTCAGTTAATTATTCTCTGTTATACTTTAAGAAATAAAGTTGCTAAATTTTATTTTAAATAGTACATGGCCATTCGAATGTTTATGGATTACTGCATGGGATAAATCCTTTCTGTGTTGCTAGTTTTAAATTAAGCAGGAAGGTTTACCCCGTGTCGTAACATTATTGTTATTGGTAATAAAAGCTTTAAAAAAAAGAATCCTGTCACATCTACTTGCAAATCATTTGAAATTTTATACAACAATTTCTATAATCTTTTTCCTTCAATATTTCCCATCATGAAATGTTAAGTTTTTACTATTACAGAATGCACAATTCTCATTCACAAGTGTGAAGAGAAATCTTGATTTATCGTGACTTTCTTCTGTGAAACCTAAAGATTTCTTCCAACAAATTCATGAAGTTCAATGTTCAATATGTAACCTGGTTACACCTAGTTTGCCATCAACTCTGATGTTTGTTTGTATTATTCAGGTGAGGGAGGAATGTAAATTTAATTTCAACAAAAAAAAAACAGTGAATTGTTACAGGATGAACAATTGAATGTTTTGAACAATGCAAAGAAATTTGAAGCTGGTAACACAGAAGTGTGGAAAGTGAATCTCAGGATTCGTAAGTTCTGGAAGCAAATGCGAATCTCTTGAAACAAACATTGGGGTGGTAGATATCTCTTGCTTTCGTTATGTTGTTCAATATGAATATCTGCATTTTGGTCATCACACTAATTGAGATATTTTAGATTTTATTACTAATAACTAACACCTCTTATCACCCGGATTAGTAATTATTGCTCTGAAATGCTGTTGCTATTAATTGGTAAATCCCAGAAATTATAAATGATCAACATATATATTTAATTAATCCCAATTTTGAATATGGGGAAGGTAAAGTTATATAATATGCTTTTTTAAAGAAAATCTATAAGCCATAAATTTGAGAGCATTGTTACAATGAATCTATTATTTCAATATAGTATCACCATTAATAATTATATTACAGGCGGTAATAATGCTCTAAGTATTATTGCAAATGGTATATTCCTCTAAGTAATACTGTAGATATCAATGATGCTCAGCATATTATTACAGTCAATAACAGTGGTCTGAATATTATTCCAGATTGTAATAATTCTCTGAATATTATTATAGACAATGATAATGCATTGGACATTGTTACAGGCAGTTGCTAGAATTAGAATTCCTCTAGTGTGGAAACAGACCATTTGGCCCAACAAGTCGACATCAACCCTCCGAAGAATATCCCATCCAGACTCATTCCCCTATAACTATTACTCTACATTTCCCCTAACTAATGCATCTAGCCTACACAGTTGCCAACAATTGCTGGGCAGACTATCAACTCATCTCATCCACCATGAGAATGAAGATTTGGCCCAGAAGGAAACACCAAAACCAGAAATCAAAAACACTGTCAAGAAATTCAATGTAGACATCCTCCAAGACATCAGAAATCCCATGTACAGAAATTTGAACAAAATCTTCAAAAACAACAGCCTCAAAAAATCCCACCATCCATAGAAGAATACTGGAATCAATTGAAGAATGCTGTCATCACCTGCTGCAAAGAAACAACTGGGTTCAAGACAAAACAAACATTAGGGTTGGTTCAATGATAACGACAAACTACTCCAACAACTTATTGATGGAAAGAGAAAAGCTTTCATCACCTTACAAAATGAACAAAAATTGGCTACCAAAAGGAAACGCTATCAGGAGTGCAATGCTACAGTCCAGAAGAGCACCCGAAACCCGAACGTTGGAGGAAGAAAGCTCAGGAAATCCAACAACTAGCAGACGCCAACGATACCCGAGGCTTCTTCAACGCAACTAAAACTATTTTTGGCCCATCCACTCTTGGTCAAGCCTTTCTCAAATGCAAAAATGGTTCAACCATCCTGAGGAGCAATGCTGACATCAATTCTAGATGGAGGGAGCACTTTGAAGATCTTCTAAATCAAGCTGTCCTGTTTGACAGGAATATGATCAACAAGTTCCAAAACAACCCATTAAGGACTCCCTAAGCAAAGTACCAACACTTGAAGTAGTCAAGGAAGCCATCAAAACCTTGAAAAACAACAAGGCTGCTGGACCCGATGGAATACCACCCGAGGTAAACTGCTTCATTATCCACTGCATCAAGTTCTCATCAAGAGCTGGATAAATGAAGACATACCAGCAGACTTTAGAGACTCAACAATCATTACCACCTACAAAAGGAAAGATGATCAATCTGAATGCGGAAACTAGCGTGGAAATTCCCTTTTAGCAACAGCAGAAAACATCCTCACCCACGTCATGAACAACCGGCTCAAGGCTTTAACCAAGAAGATCCTTCCGGAGGCACAAGCCGGTTTTAGATCGTCACATGGAACACTCGACATGATCTTCACTCTGTGACAACGACAAGAAAAATGTCATGAACAACTTCAACCTCTTATATATGGCATTAATCAACCTGACCAAAGCCTTTGATTCGGTATCAAGGGAACTCCTATGGGATGTCCTATCCACTTGGATGCCCTGAAGAGTACATTTGACTCCTGAGACTCCTCCATGATGGCATGCTTACCACAGTTATGGTCAGCAACAGTAACTGTGAGCCTTTTCAAGTCAGATCAGGAGTAAAACAGGGATGCATGATTGCCCCAACTTTGTTTACCATCTTTCCTGTGACAATCATCCAAATCATCAAGAACGACCTACCCCAGGAATCCAAATTGTCTATAGAACAGATGGCAAACTTTTCAATCTTGCCCGTGTTAAGTGCAAAAACAAGACATCTATGAGTTTCCTCATTAAATTCCAATACGCAGATGACAAAAGTGTTGTAGCTCCCTCAGAAAAAACACCTAAAACACATTCTGACTGCCTTCAACTATACATACATGAAACTTGGACTTACCATCAATTTCAAGAAGACACAGATTTATCAACTGTCACCAACTGAGACAAATCAGATACAACCATCAATTTAATTTGGTGAAACAACCCTACAAAACGTGGACCAATTTCCAGATCTTGGAAGTCACCTCTCCTTCAATGACAACCTCAATGACGAGATCCAACATCATCTTAAATGCATTGAAACAGCTTTTGGACATCTCCAAACAAGACTCTTTCATGATTGTGACATTAGAACAGACACCAAAATGTTAGTTACAAAGCAGTGGTGATCCCAACGCTCCTGTATGCATCAGAAACTTGGACAACATATCGACAACATCTGAAGGCACTTGAAATGTTCCATCAATGGTGCCTTCAAAATATCTTGAATATCAGCTGGGAAGATAGAAGAACCAACATCAGCATGCCGAATGAAGCAAAAACAACTAGCATTGAAACCTATGTCAACAAAAACCAACTAAGATGGAGTGATCATGTTGTTTGGATGAAAGATGAACATCTGCTGAAACAAACCTTCTACTCCCAGCTGAAAGAAGGCAAATGTAAAAGAGGTGGACAACAGAAGAGATTCAAAGATGTTTTAAAAGCCAACATGAAGAAGTGTAACATCGACATCAACAATTGGGAAACCAATGCCAAGGACAGGAAACTCTGGCAAGCCATCATCCAAGAAGGAACAGCAGTGTTCAAAGCCAACAGATGTGCAGATCTAGAAGAAATGAAAAGAAAGTGGAAAGCGAGGCAGCAACAACCAAAACCCAATCTGCCATTTGGAACTAATTATCCCAAATTCTGAATAACATTTAAAGCCAAGATTGGACTCATAAGCCACCCAAGAGCCCACAGATAGATCAACGGAACGAAGATAATCATCCTTGACCTCGCGGGATAGACACGACAATGATGACGACAGCGACAACAACAAATCTGTACATCTTACTCTGTCCAAGTTTTTTTTCACGCTACGATCTGTATGTCCTTGGTACTGTGATCTGCCTGTACTGCTTGCAAACAAAGCTTTTCACTGAACTTAGGTACATGGGGCAATAAATCAAATCAATCAGTAATACCGCTGAATATTATTGAAAAAGGAGTAATGATGATTTCGGGAAAAAAAAGAGCCTCAGTAGGTGTGGCAATATCTGTACAGAGAAAGCAAAGTCAACGTTTCGGATCCAGTGACCCTTCAGAATGATTCTTTGCTTATTATTGCAGGCTGTAATAATGCTAAATATTATTGCAGACAGTAATAATTTTGAATATGATTGTAACTGGTTGCAATGTTACCCAGCATAACTCACTGGACATTCTAGCCATAATGATGTTGATTGTCATGCTGAGTTTTATTGCAGACATGACCAGTTCTTGTATACTGTATTATAATTGCTGAACATTGTTGCGACATCAATTGCAGTTCTGGAATAGTGCCTGTTGATGTCGCTGCGGCCTGGTCACGTGGTGTTGATGCTCCCACAATGCAGCGGGGCGGGCTGAAGATGGCGGCGCTCTGGTTCTCTGGGCGATGTCGGTCTCAGCTGCAGAGGCGCCGTTTCGTTTACCTCTTACAGCCCGTCTGCTCAGCTTACACTCTGAGGAGCTCCGGGTGCCGATTTGATAAGAAGAGCGATCAGGTGAGCAGCTTTGGAGGGCGGTCGGTCAGTCAGTCATTGAGCGAGGCTGGAGGCCGGCAACAGTGTCCTTTACAGGTTCGCCTTCCTCTCCCTACCCCCTCTCCCCACCCCCCCCCCTCCCCACCCCCCCCTCTCCCCCCTCCCCTCCCCACCCCCCCCTCTCCCCCCTCCCCCCTCCCCACCCCCCCTCTCCCCCCTCCCCCCTCCCCACCCCCCCCTCTCCCCCCTCCCCCCTCCCCACCCCCCCTCTCCCCCCTCCCCCCTCCCCACCCCCCCCTCTCCCCCCTCCCCCCTCCCCACCCCCCCTCTCCCCCCTCCCCCCTCCCCACCCCCGCTCCTCCCCAGACCCCGCTCTCCCCCTTCCCCAGACCCCGCTCTCCCCCCTCCCCAGACCCCGCTCTCCCCCCTCCCCAGACCCCGCTCTCCCCCCTCCCCAGACCCCGCTCTCCCCCCTCCCCAGACCCCGCTCTCCCCCCTCCCCAGACCCCGCTCTCCCCCCTCCCCAGACCCCGCTCTCCCCCCTCCCCAGACCCCGCTCTCCCCCCTCCCCAGACCCCGCTCTCCCCCCTCCCCAGACCCTTCAGTCCAACTCGTCCAGGCCGACCAAGTTTCCCAAACTAAAGTAGTCTCATTTGTCGATGTTTAGCCCATGTCCCTCTGAACTTTTCCTATTCAGGTACCTGTCCAAATGTCTCTTAGATGTCGTAACTGTACCTGCATCTATCATTCTCTCTGGCAGTTCATTCCACATATGAACCACCCTCTGTGTAAACAAAAAAAAAGTACTTCGAGTACTGAGCCATGGACAGAGGAGAGAGGAGTGTGATGGCATGATGAACAGTCTTTAAACAGTATGGAAAGGTTGAGAGTAAACAAAGGAGGTTTTGCAATCATACAGGTATTGAACTGGCTTTGAGCAGAACAAGGAACTTAATTAGTTATTTGTTAATAGTTAGCTATAGGGCTGAAAGGTGATACCAGATTTCAAGGGAAAAGGGTAGCAGATTAGGCAAAATTTGGAGATAAATTAGAAGTAATCATCTTGAAGGAGGAGTTATTGGCAGTTTTAAAAAGAGAGGCAGACTGTCTCAGCAAAAGGGAACTGTAAATAACACTGATATTGGAGGGCTGGAAAAGGTTCAGCTATTCTCTGAACCTGACCTGCAATCTTTAATGATCTGTCCATGCACACCATAATTTGTGGGGGTATGTGATCATAGGTTAATCGCTAATAATGCTTCCAGGAATAGATTAACATAAACTGACCGTTTTAGTTGAATGAAGAGGTGTGGCCTGTATTTTTTTTATAAAGCTACATGTGTGTTGACCTAATCTGGTGGAACATGCCTTTCTGATTCTGCTATGTCATTATTACATCACAGGTTTTTTATAACAAATCACATAGTTAATAAGTATAATATCTAAAAGTGATGTTTGAGTTGGTATTGGTGAAAGTTGATTATCATTGGCAGTTGCAAGGTTAATGTTTGTGAAACATGAGTTTTGTCCCTATATTTTGGGGTGTGGATCATCGAGTTCCCAGCATTTAACTGGGAAGGTATCTTGTGAAAGTGTACTGTTTCGAAGTGCTTTTGCTCTCCATGTACATGCTGCTTCATCTGAAAGCAGGATGTTAGTTTTCACATGTATGCTGACAACATCTAACTCTATCTTAGACCACCATAATACTCTTGACTCTGCTATCACTAAATTATTAGGCTTTTAATCCAAGCTCCAGTATTAGATGCTTTATCATTTAAGTATTGGAAAGGCTGAAGCCCATGTTTCTGTCAATCTCCGTTTCCTAGCTGCCAACTCCATCTCTCTCTCCGTTGCAACAGACTGTGATTAAACCAAGTTGTAGCAACCTAGGTATCACATTTGATCTCAATGACACCACTAAGGTTGTGTATTTTCACTTCAGTAACTTTGTGTTGTTGTCTTTCATCTGTTGAATCTCTCATTCATGCCTTATATACACCTCGACTTAACCATTCCAATGTAACTCTGCGCTCATCTCCAACATTTGATTCTTTAAATCCAGTTCACCAAACTTCTGCCTGTCTGTTCTTACAACCAGGTCCTTTCCCCTATTAGCCCTCGGCATGCTGGCATGTTTGGCTTCCAGTCAAGCAAGGCTGGTTTTGAAGTTTTCTTCTTTGTTCTCAAATCATGGCCTTACCCCTCCCAATCTCTGTAATTTCCAGCCCCACAACCCTCAAATATATGCTCGCCACTAACTGTGGATGTTTGTGCATTCCCGATTTTAATTATTCTTCAAAAGGCTGTCCTGTTGCCTTAGCCCCAAAATGTTTCATTCCCCACAACACCCCACCTTGCAATAAGACACCCTTTAAGACCTACCTGTTTAATTAAGCTGTTGGTTGTATGCCCTGAGATCTCCTTTTGGTTGGTTGGTTGATACTTTTTTTTGTAAATATATTTATTTGCAATTTTTTTTAACTTTACACACACATAAAATTATTGAAAAATACAATCAATAACAAATATCAGTATACCCTATAATAACAAATACCCTATAATACAAAACAAACCCTAAAACTGTGCAAGACAACACCAAAAAAAAGAATGAAAAAAGCAATAACAAAATACAGAACAGTTATGCTCAGTGCAAAGCTCCCAAACAAAGGGAACGGGAGCATTGTATTAACTCAGACTCCCTCCACGGCCCAGGGCTCGACAAATCTAACTAACCTGGTTAGACAAATGCCCTAGTTAGGATAACTGACAAATCTATATCCAAATAACTTAAGTAGGGCTGCCATGTCTTATAAAAATGGTCTGTTGTGTGGTGCACCATGTTTGTAAAAAAAAGTCCAAGGGAATGTGCTCCATAATTAATTTCTGCCATCCCAGCAAGCCCAGCGGGTTCTCAGACACCCAATTCATCAGAATATTTAGACCATAAGACATAGGAGTGGAAGTAAGGCCATTCGGCCCATCGAGTCCACTCCGCCATTTAATCATGGCTGATGGGCATTTCAACTCCACTTACCCACATTCTCCCTGTAGCCCTTAATTCCTTGTGACATCAATAATTTATCAATCTCTGTCTTGAAGACATTTAGCTTCCCGACCTCCACTGCACTCCGCGGCAATGAATTCCACAGGCCCACCACTCTCTGGCTGAAGAAACGTCTCTGCATTTCTGTTCTGAATTGACCCCCTCTAATTTTAAGGCTGTGCCCACGGGTCCTAGTCTCCCCGCCTAACGGAAACAATTTCTTAGCGTCCACCCTTTCCAAGCCATGTATTATCTTGTAAGTTTCTATTAGATCTCCCCTTAACCTTCTAAACTCCAATGAGTACAATCCCAGGATCCTCGTATGTTAGATCTACCATTCCAGGGATCATCCGTGTGAATCTCCGTTGGACACGCTCCAGTGCCAGTATGTCCCTCCTGAGGTGTGGGGCCCAAAACTGGACACAGTACTCCAAATGGGGCCTAACCAGAGCTTTATAAAGTCTCAGTAGCACATCGCTGCTTTTATATTCCAACCCTCTTGAGATAAATGACAACATTGCATTCGCTTTCTTAATCACTGATTCAACCTGCATGTTTACCTATAGAGAATCCTTGACTCGCACTCCCAGATCCCTTTGTACTTCAGCTTTATGAATTTTCTCACCGTTTAGAAAATAGTCCATGCTTGTATTCTTTTTTCCAAAGTGCAAGACCTCGCACTTGCTCACATTGAACTTCATCAGCCATTTCCTGGACCACTCTCCCAAACTGTCTCGATCCTTCTGCAGCCTCCCCACTTCCTCAGTACTACCTGCCTGTCCACCTATCTTCGTATCATCAGCAAACTTCGCTAGAATGCCCCCAGTCCCTTCATCCAGATCATTAATATATAATGTGAACAGCTGCGGCCCCAACACTGAATCCTGCGGGACACCGCTTGTCACCGGCTGCCATTCCGAAAAAGAACCTCTTATCCCAACTCTCTGCCTTCTGTCAGATAGCCAATCCTCAATCCATGCCAGTAGCTCACCTCGAACACCATGGGCCCTCACCTTACTCAGCAGCCTCCCGTGTGGCACCTTATCAAAGGCCTTTTGGAAGTCTAGATAGACCACATCCACTGGGTTTCCCTGGTCTAACCTACTTGTCACCTCTTCAAAGAATTCTAACAGGTTTTGTCAGGCACGACCTCCCCTTACTAAATCCATGTTGACTTGTTCTAATCCGACCCTGCTCTTCCAAGAATTTAGAAACCTCATCATTAATGATGGATTCTAGAATTTTACCAACAACCGTGGTTAGGCTAATTGGCCTATAATTTTCCATCTTTTGTCTTGATCCTTTCTTGAACAATGGGGTTACAACAGCGATCTTCCAATCATCCGGGACTTTCCCTGACTCCAGTGACTTTTGAAAGATCTCAACCAACACCTCCGCTATTTCCTCAGCCACCTCCCTCAGAACTCTCAGATGTAGCCCATCGGGGCCAGGAGATTTATCAATTTTGAGACCTTTTAGCTTTTCTAGTACTATCTCTTTTGTAATGGCAACCATACTCAACTCAGCCCCCTGACTCCCTTTAATTGTTGGGATATTACTCATGTCTTCCATTGTGAAGACTGACGCAAAGTACATATTCAGTTCTCCAGCTATTTCCTTATCTCCCATCACCAGGCTTCCAGCATCAGTTTGAAGTGGCCCAATGTCTACTTTTGCCTGTTGTTTGTTTCTTATGTATTGAAAGAAACTTTTACTATCATTTCTAATATTACTGGCTAGCCTACCTTCATATTTGATCCTCTCTTTGTTATCCTCTGTTTGTTTTTGTAGCCTTCCCAATCTTCTGATTTCCCAGTGCTCTTGGCCACTTTATAGGATCTCTCTTTTTCTTTGATACATTTCCTGACTTCCTTTGTCAGCCATGGCTGTCTAATCCCTCCCTGGATAATCTTTCTTTTCTTGGGGATGAACCTCTATACTGTGTCCTCAATTATACCCACAAACTCCTGCCATTTTTGCTCTACTGTCTTCCCCGCTAGGCTCTGCTTCCAGTCGATTTTCGTCAGTTCCTCTCTCATGCCCTCATAATTACCTTTGTTTAACTGTAACACCATTACATCCGATTTTGCCTTCTCTCTTTCAAACTGCAGACTGAACTCTACCCTATTATGATCGCTGCTTCCTAAGTGTTCCCTTACTTTAAGATCTTTTATAAAGTCTGGTTCATTACATAGCACTAGGTCCAAAATAGGCTGCTCCCTTGTGGGCTTCATGACAAGCTGTTCCAAAAAGCCATCCTGTAAGCATTCCAAGAATTCCCTTTCTTGGGATCCACTGGCAACATTATTTACCCAGTCCACCTGCATATCGAAGTCCATGACCTTGCCTTTCTGACATGCCTTTTCTATTTCCTGGTACATGTTGCGTCCCTGGTCCTGACCACTGTTAGGAGGTCTGTACATAACTCCCATTATGGTTTTTTTGCCTTTGTGGTTCCTCAATTCCACCCACACAGACTCCACATCATCCGACCCTATGTCATTCAGTGCCATAGATTTAATTTTGTTCTTAACTAACAAGGCCACCCCACCCCCTCAGCCCACCTCCCTGTCTTTTCGATAAGTTGTAAATCCTTGGATGTTTAACTGCCAGTCCTGATCCCCCTGTAACCATGGCTCTGTGATGCCTACCACATCATAATCATTCACGATGATCTGTGCCGTTAGTTCATCTACTTTGTTACGAATGCTACAAGCATTCAGGTGAAGTGCCTGAATGCTAACATTCTTATCATTAGAGATATTGCAAGTCATGTCCTAAGTTATCCTTCCTTTTTGCTGCATTCCTAATCTGCCTCAAGGTTAAATCCACCTGCATACATGCTATCCTCCTGCTTATCTTTCCATTTAACTCCATACTCCCTGTCGCATTTACTCCCCCTCTTCCCCCCCCCAACTCAGAAGTTTAAAGTCCTAATGACCACCCTATTTATCCTCTTCGCTAGAACATTGGTACCAGATCGGTTCAGGTGGAGACCGTCCCAACGGTACAGATACCCCGCCCCGGTTCCAAAACTGATGCCAATGCCCCATGAAATGGAATCCCTCATTCCCACACCAATCCCTTAGCCACGTGTTTACTTCCCTAATTTTCTTATCCCTATGCCAATTGGCACGTGGTTCGGGCAGTAATCCGGAGATTATGACCCTTGAGGACCTGTACTTCAATTTCCTTCCTAATACTTGATAATCCCCAAACAGGTTCTCCACCCTAGCTTTGCCTATGTTGTTAGTCCCAACGTGGACCACAACAACTGGATCCTCCCCCTCCCGCTCCAATATCCTTTCAAGCACAGTATGCAAGAATATTAAATAGTTTCTTCCCATGCCCATTTAAAGATGGTAAATTTGGTAAACCTAAGAGGAGAGATATTGGGTCTACTTTGACTTGAGTCCTCAATACCCTCCCTATCTCTCCTGCCACAGCGCTCCATTAAACACGGAGCCTATGGCATGTCCAGAAGCAATGGGTAAGAGTACCTACACTTATTTTACATTTGGGGCACAGTGAAGATGCCCCTTTTTTAAACTACGCCAGACGGTCTGGTGCCAGAACATTTAACTGCGTAGTGCATGTCCTATTACAGATTGAGATCTTTCGAGTATTCTCCCATGTTTCAGTAGATATCTCCACTCCTAGCTCTTGCTCCCAGATCGGTTAATATCCTGCCAGGCCCTGCCACCCAGCAGGCATAGAGGGCACTAACCGAGAGGGTGCTTGTGGAACGTAGCAACAACCTCTCTGTATCGGGCTTATAGGGCTTAGTGAGAACCATAGTCGTCTTCTGGATGAAATCCCTAACCTGAAAAAAACGGAAAGGATCTCTACTGGGTAACCCGTATTTGCAGCTCAGTTGCTCAAAAGACATCATAACCTCCCCCTTAAACTAGTCTCCCAAACTAGAAACTCCTCTCACTGCCCATAGTTTGAACCGAGTCCATCATTCCTGGTCGGAACCCTGGCATGCCAACTATAGGTGTAAGCGGCGAAGTCTGGGATAAACAACCCTCACTCTGACGCATCGTCCTCTGTGTCTAATGACAATGACAATGGGATTCCGGCAGTGGTCCATAGCTATCCTCATCTTATCCATGAACAACAGGTTATTAAGAGGCACTTTGCTTGGGAGGCCTCAATATCCAGCCATATTGAGTTTGGACCGTTAACTAACCAATCGCAGACAAAGGACAGCAGGGAACTCAATTGATACCTTCTGATGTCTGGGAAATCAACTCCTCCCCCTTCTTGAGGCAACTGCAATTTAGTAAGTTTGATGAGGGGCCACCCACGATGCCAGACAAAGAAAGCAAACCACCCCATAAGTTTCCGCAGCGTTGACCTGGGAAACATTATAGGGAGCATATGCATGGGATAAAGAAAACGAAGAAGAACATTCATTTTAATGAGAGATATTTGGCCCAGCCATGAAATTGGAAGAACCTCCCATCTCTGGAGATCTCGCCTAATATTGCCAAGCAAGTGAGCAAAGTTAGTCTGAAATAACAGATCAAACGTGGGTGTAATAAAAATGTCTTGGTATTGGAACCCTGCCCGTGACCACTTAAAAGGGAACTTAGGGCCACTTTCAACTTCTGGCACATTTTATTGAAAATTTAACATGGTTTTACAAGTTTACAAAAAAAAATTTTTAAAAACCCAAGTATAAACATTGATATACAATTAAATCTTAAATAAATAATAACCAAAATCTATCAAACAGAAAAAAAGAGATACCGAGAGGAAAAAAAAGACAAAACTCAACTAACTACTCATCTAACCTACAACTAACTAGAATGTATGATTAAATCTCTTACATTATTCAAGAAAAAAAAGACCGATAAAACAAATTGAGTTGTGAAATACATGCTCGGAATGCGTTAACATCAGATCGTAACAAAACCCCTATTCGTGTGGGATTCCACTCCCAAGGGGCCGTGGACCAGCCAGGGTCGTCATCTCAATTAAATAAAAGCCCTTGTTAGGATGACCGAAATATCTGTATTTGTGTAATTCAAGAAGGACTGCCATATTTTATGGAATAATTCGGTTTTTTGGTGCACCATATTTGTAAAGAAGTCAGGGAGAATATATTCCATTATTATTCTGTGCCAATTCGAAAGTCCATGAGGCCCTCAGCCACCCAGTTTACCATAGTATTTTTCCTTGCACAGAAACAGAGAATGGAAAAAAATCGCTTCCCGGTCGTAATTTCAAGTGTTCTTTATCCAATAAGTGTGTCTCCTGTAGGAGAGCTATGTCACCCCTTTCTTTCTTGAGGTTTGATAATATTTTCTTCCTTTTGATTGGTGAATTACTCCCCTTGACATTTCAGGTGCACCGTTTAATCGGCTGATTAACCTTAATTGTCCAGGCAAGTCCGAGACCCCTTGGGAGAAGAAACCCTATCCAAAACATCCCGGACATAGAGCATATAAAATTTACAAAACTAAAGGCTCTTTAATACATTCAGATCAATATAGTAAAAAACTATTTCTAAATAAAAAAATATAAAATGTATTTAAACTGAGATTTTCCCCCTTGTTCCCAGGGGGCATCACTTCCTTTCCAAAAATCCATCATAACCTCTCCCAACCAGTGCCCCAACCTTGACCCAGACACCCACCCCATGATAGGATAAAGAAAATTCAAATATACTACTGAGCTAGAGATAACAGTGAGTACCCCCCCCCCCCCCCCCCCCCCCCCAAAAACACCTGGATATATTTGGTAATGTTAATATCATGTATGAACATATATGACTATAAAATTACAGCCTTAGCAAATAATAATTAAATATAGTAATACAAAATAACAGGGGAAAACAACCCCGCTCCTAGAGACAGACATAAAATAGGATAAGGTAACCACCTCCATTAACTAGACCCCCCCCCCCCCCCCGGCATATATATATATAAGGGGGAGAAAATCGCTAAGTGAAGAACAAATAAATAAACCCCTCTCCCCACCCCTCTGGAGATAATATTAAACAGTAAGGTAATGAAAGGAAATAGGGTCAACCGGGGTGGGTGGAGGGCAAAACAACATCAATTAACTCTTACAATTTGTCTAAGAGAGTCCAAAAAATTCCTTGGCCTTCTCCGGCGATCTGAAGTTGTAAACGGACCCTTCGTGGCTAAAGCGTAGCGTTGCTGGGTAGCACAAGGAGTACTGAATGTTTAAGTCCCTTAAATGCTGCTTCGCTTCGTCAAATGCCTTCCTCTTTCGGACCAAAGCTGGGGAAAAGTCCTGGAATAATATGATCTTGGATCCTTTATAAATCATGGCTTGGGGATCTTTCCCAAGATTTCTGGAAGCTTCCAAGTGCATCTGCCTCTCCTTGTAGCTCTGCAGCCGGAACAGGACCGGGCGGGGGTGCTGGTTCGAGCCGGACCCACACATTGCAACCCGGTAGGCCCATTCCACCCTTACCTGGCCTGATCCAGCCTCCAGATTTAACAGCTGTGAAAGCCACTGCTCGAAGAACACTGTAAGCTGGCCTTCCTCTTCCCGTTTGGGAAGGCCCAGCAAACGAATATTTTTTCGTGATTTTCTAAGGTCCGGACTCACTGTTCGAGAGTCCAGTCCCAATCCACGGCCGATTCTGCTATGGTCTCTGAGGTCATGGCCTTTAGCTCTGCCCCTCCGACTCGGCGCTCAATTTCCTTGATGTCTCGGTCGTGCTTTCGTAGCGCAGCTGAAAGTGAGTCCTATCAGCTCCGGGGACTCTTCGATGAAGGTGTTGATCTTCGCGTCAAGTTTGGAGATTATTTCCGCGAGACTCGCCACCATAGGTAAGTCCTCTGGGGCGGCTGCAGACACCTCTGCTGCAGCTGGGGAGGGTAGGGGAGGGGCTCCTGCCTGCTGAGAACTGCGGGCTCCTTTCCCCCTAAGTCATTTTTACAGGAGACTAGACTGTTTAAATTTAGTACTGAGCAACTAATTACATTAAGTAAAAACTATTTTAAATGATTTGGTAAATGTGGTGGAGGCAGATGGCACACTTTGCCCAAGTCTTAGGAGGAGCACTATAGACTCAGACTTGCTGGGTCACCGCCATCTTGGATCTCCTCTGGCACATCCTTAAGCTTCCCCAAAGGCATAGCCTCTGATTTTGCAAAGTTAATCTTATATCCTGAAATAACCCCAAATGAATTGATACATTGTATCAAATGGGGTACGGCGGTCATCAGTTTCAATAAAAACAGAAGGACATCATCCGCATCAGTGTAATCTCGTGTGCCCACGATCCCACTTCCGGAGCGGTTATGTGGACGTTCTGATGAATGGCCTCTGCCAGCGGCTCTATCACCAATGTAAACAACAATGATGAAAGGGGGCAGCCTTGCCGACTACCCCAACCAATCCTAAAATTCCCAGACTTCACCTCGTTGGTGATGACCGCGGCCAGAGGTTGGTAATATAAAACTTCCACCCACCCCAAACTGTTCTAAGACACAAAAATGATACAGCCATTCCATACAGTCAAATGCTTTCTCTGCATCTAAGGAAATCACCAACCCCTGAAACGATTGTTGCTGACAAACTTGGACCAAATTCAGCAACCTTCTAATGTTATTAGAGGACCTATGGCCCCTTATAAAGCCTGTCTGGTCTCCTTCAATAATACAGGGCAACACCTTCTCCAATTTCAGCACCAGGATCTTAGACAGAATCTTGAAATCTGAATTCAATAGAGAAATGGGCCTGTATGAGGCACAATCCTCAGGAATCTTCCCCTTAAGAATTAAGGAAATATTAGCTACTCTCAAAGACGGCGGTAGGCATTCATGCATATAGAAGTGATTTGTACATCTCTAACATCGGCCCTGACAGAATCCCTATAAACTCCTTATAAAACTCACCCGGGAGACCATCAGGGCCAGGCACTTTCCCACTCTGAAGTTGCCTAGCTGCCTCCTGTATTTCCTGAACTGTCAAGGGGGCATTAATGAGAGAGGCCTGTTCCAAGGTTACCCCTGGGAGGTCCAGGTTCTTTAAAAAGGTCTCCATTTTAGCCCTCCTGTCTTCGCAACCCTCAGACCGATACAATTCAGAGTTAAAGCTCAGAAAAGCCTATTTTTAGCATCATATGTAAGGACCCCGGCGCTGTCCCTGATTGCAGTAATGGATTGGGGAGCGCGCTTTTTCCTAGTCAGGTATGCTAAATACTTCCCTGGCCTATCCCCACATTTGAACAGCCTTTGTCTAGCAAAAGCAAGTTCTTTCTTTGCGTTTTGTGTTGGTATTGACTTCAAGGCAGCCCGGAGGGCTGTGATCCGTTGTAGCTTAGTCACCGAAGGCTTCACAAAATGTGCCACCTCAGCGACTTTCAACCACGTCTCAAGTAGGCGCTGCTGTTCCTCCTTCTGTTGTTTCTAGCTAGCCGAATAGGAAATAACTAATTTCCTAAGCAAAGGCCTTAGCAGTGTCCCACAGCATAGACGGACTACTAGCCATGCCTGAGTTGATAGTCAAGAATTCCTGAAACTCCTTCAAAAAGTATTCTACAAATTTGGAATCCTTAAGGAGAAAAGGGTCCAAATGCCAGTGCCGCAAACCTAACCCTTCACTCTTCGCCTTAACCTCCAAATATATTGGCACGTGATCAGAGATAGCTATATGCCCAATTTTACAACCCATAATTGAATCCAGAAGGGCTGAGGGAGCCAGAAAGAAGTCAATCCTCGTGATATTTGTGTGGGTTTGAAAAAAAGGTGAAGTCCCTGCCGGTAGGTGAAGACATTTCCAAATATCCACGAGCCCCAACTCCTCGCATAAGTCAACCACCTGCTTGGTCTGCGAAGAAATAGTTGGGGGCCCACAAGGCATCCTGTCCACTGTCTGATTTCAAAAGGCAATTAAAATCCCCCCCCCCCCCCCCCGATAGTAATGTGCCGTGTTCCAAAAGCACTCAACTTAGAGAAATCCCTAATAAAAAATTTGAGGGATGCGCCGGAGGACAGTAGACATGTTAAAATGCCATATTCCTCCCCATGTATCAGGGCTTTAAGTATCACAAACCGTCCCTGCTCATCTTTCAGCTGCTCTAATAATGTGAACAGCAGGTTTTCTGGATAAGTACTGCCACTCCCCTACTTTTAGTAGTAAAGGATGAAAAGAATACCTGGTCATAACCTTCCTGTTGTAATTTCAGGTGTTCCCCATCATCAAAATGGGTTTCCTGCAACAAAGCAATATCACCCCTTTCCCTCTTAAGGCTAGAAAAAACTTTTTTCCTTTTAACAGGTGAATGACTTTCCTTAATGTTCCACGTGCACGATTTAATAAGACACTTAGCCATATCCCCTTTCAGAGACCCTTGAACCACTCGGAGGACGAACCCTGCTTACAAAGCACCGAGTATAAGTAAATAAAGACTCATAGAGTGGTTTTTGTATATATAGTTTTTTGATTCTATCATGACTATAAACGTAAACAACTATTACTACCAAGGTTGGTACTGTTCTAAAAAGCCTCTGTGAAGCAGCTTAGGACATATTAGTAAAAGCATTAAGCAAATATTTTATTTTGCTTTCGTTGTCTTTTGAATTGCTTAAAGGATTGCTAACCAGCAGAAAACAGAATTGGGATAAATGGGTCTTTTTCAGATTGGCAAGTTGTAACTAGAAGGGTGCCACAACTATTTATGAATATTATGAATATATTAATGACTTAGAAGCAAAGATAGAAGGTACAATGGCCAGCTTTGCAGAAGACATGAAAATAAGTGGTAAAGTGAGTTGCAGTGAAGAAATGAGAAATTTACAAATATGCATAGCTAGGTCAAAATTTTCAGATGGAGCTTAATGCAGATAAACGTGAGATTTATTCATCTTGGTCAGAAGAATATAAAGGCAACTTATCATCTAACTTCAAAGTGCTTCACTGCAGAGGGATCAGAGTGTCCTTGTGCATGAATTACAGAAAACTAGTATGCAAGTATAGCAGGTAGTAACAAAGGCATTAAACGACTGCACCTGGAGTATAGTGTATAGTTTTTATCCCTTTGAGCGATTTTGCATTGGAGGTGGTTCCAGGGAGTTTCACGAGATTGATTTCAGAGGAAACTGGTTTGTCTTTGAAGAGAGATTGAGCAGTTTAGAAGAATGAGAGGAGATCTAATAGAGGTATGTAAAATGCAAAAGGAGATTGACAGTAGACATAGAAAGGATGGTTTCCTTTTGTAGGATAATGTAGAATGTGAGGACATCCTTTTAGGGTAAGGGGTAGCAGGTTTAAAACAGACGAGGAAAAATTACTTCTCTTAAAGTGTCATGAATCTGTGAGATTCTCTACTCCAGTATGATGAATGCTGGAGCATTGAGCAAGTATGAGGTGGTAGACAGATTTTTAATTAGTAGTATGTTGAAGAGGAATGAAAAGTGGGCAGTAAAGTGTTGAGGCCGAGGATCAGCTTGATCATATTTAATGATGGAACAGTCTTGAGGGCTGAATTGTCTATTCTTGCTCTTGATTCTTATGAATTTTCAAATTATATGGTTGATATTACTCTGCTATCTCTGGTAGTTTGCTGTGCGTAGACTGGCTGCAACATTTCCTACAGTATTACAGTGAAAACACTTCAAAAGTACATTAATGCCTGTAGGTGCTTTGATATGTTTGGTAGTTGTGTAAATTGCGACATGAATGCAAGTCTTTAATTTCATTTTTATTTTCCTATCCTGTTTTTCTATTAATCCCCCCTATTTGTTGGCAAGCTAATGTTTCCTGTGCAAATAAACGGCATGTGGGAGATTTTAGTTTAATCAGATGGCAATCCGTCTGTCTGATCATTTTGTAAGAGGTGTGAAATTTTAATGTGAAAATTGAGAGCTTTATGAAAACTACTGTGGTGTCTATGCTTGTATATGCTTGGAGGGTAGTTTGTTTCTGGAAGAAAACTGGCTATAATTAAATTCAGTGGTGATAACCGGGAAAATGTTTGAAATGATCAGGTCAGGCAGTATATGTGAAGAGAAAATGTTAATGTTTCAGGCTGATCTGTCATCAGAACACAAGGGTGATCACTTGTGACAAACTGGCATTCCTAGCTATCCGACTTCTGTACTTGAAGTCTATTGCCAAATTGAATTAAAGTGAAATTCAAAATAATTCTTGAAGAGGAAGGTTAGGTAGGAATGCAGCCAGTTTTGAACATCTCACGAAATGTACAACTAGCCGCAATTGGTCAGGTATTTTAAACTGTCACAGTTGTCTTAGTGTGGCAGATGAATCAATTCCTGGAACTGCTTATAGCTGGTAAGGTAGTCAAGCAGTCATGGAGATGTACAGCATGGAAACAGACCCCTTCGGTCCAATCTGTCCATGCTGACCAGATATCCCAACCCAATCTAGTCCCACCTGCCAGCACCCCGGCCCATATCCCTCCAAACCCTTCCTATTCAAATACCCACCCAAATGAATCACAGAAAACTACTATGCAAGTATAGCAGGTAGTAACAAAGGCATTAAACAACTGCACCTGGAGTATAGTGTATAGTTTTTATCCCTTTGAGCGATTTTGCATTGGAGGCGGTTCCTCGGAGTTTCACGAGATTGATTTCAGAGGAAACTGGTTTGTCTTTGAAGAGAGATTGAGCAGTTTAGAAGAATGAGAGGAGATCTAATAGAGGTATGTAAAATGCAAAAGGAGATTGACAGTAGACATAGAAAGGATGGTTTCCTTTTGTAGGATAATGTAGAATGTGAGGACATCCTTTTAGGGTAAGGGGTAGCAGGTTTAAAACAGACGAGGAAAAATTACTTCTCTCTAAGTGTCATGAATCTGTGAGATTCTCTACTCCAGTTTTAAATTTTGCAATTGTACCAGCCTCCACCACATCCTCTGGCAGCTCATTCCATACATGTACCACCCTCTGTGTAAAAACGTTGTCCCGTAGATCTCCTCTTTATCTTTCCCCTCTCACCCTAAACCTATGCCCTCTAGTTCTGGACTCCCCGACCCCAGGGAAAAGACTTTGCCTATTTACCCTATCCATGCCCCTCATCATTTTGTAAACCTCCATAAGGTCACCCCTCAGCCTCCGACGCTCCAGGGAAAACAGCCCCAGCCTCTCCCCATAGCTCAAATCCTTCAACCCTGGCAACATCCTTGTAAATCTTTTCTGAATTCTTTCAAGTTTCACAACATTTTTCCGATAGGAAGGAGACCAGAATTGCATGCAATATTCCAACAGTAGCCTAACCAATGTCCTGTACAACCGCAACATGACCTCCTAACACCTGTACTCGATACTCTGACCAATAAAGGAAAGCATACCAAACGCCGCCTTCACTATCCGATTTACCTGCGACTCCACTTTCAAGGAGCTATGAACCTGCATTCCAAGGTCTCTCTGTTCAGCAACTCTCCCTAGGACCTTACCATTAAGTGTATAAGTCCTGCTAAGATGTTAGTTCTGCACTGCATGGTATTTAGAACCTCCTTTTTCTGTGGCTTAACTCAACAATTTAGAGATTAACATAACATTACAAACCTCAGTATTATATGGTAGTTACTATGCACAAAACGTTTTGTCTTATTGAACACTTCAAAATAACATTGCCCGATTAAAAGCCACATTCTTACCTTTTTGAGCAGCTGATGGTCGAAATGATCAGTCAATCCCATAGCAGTCATAGATATCAATGGCTAAAGTTTTGAGCTGACTGTTCCACTACGATAATTCCAAACAATGGAAAGCAATTTTATTGTAAAGCTCTTTTAATTCCAGTATGGAACATTGCAATCAGATTTGTTTAAAAATGTTCTATTTCAGTTTTCCATCAGCACAACATTAATAAATTCAGACTTCCAACAAAGTCTCTCCTCTCTCTCTCTCTCTCTGTCTTCCCCCCTTTCTCTCTCTCTTCCCCCCTTTCTCTCTCTCTTCCCCCCTTTCTCTCTCTCTTCCCCCCTTTCTCTCTCTCTTCCCCCCTTCTCTCTCTCTTCCCCCCTTTCTCTCTCTCTTCCCCCCTTTCTCTCTCTCTCCCCCCTTTCTCTCTCTCTTCCCCCCTTTCTCTCTCTCTTCCCCCTTTCTCTCTCTCTTCCCCCCTTTCTCTCTCTCTTCCCCCCTTTCTCTCTCTCTTCCCCCCTTTCTCTCTCTCTTCCCCCCTTTCTCTCTCTCTTCCCCCCTTTCTCTCTCTCTTCCCCCCTTTCTCTCTCTCTTCCCCCCTTTCTCTCTCTCTTCCCCCCTTTCTCTCTCTCTTCCACCCTTTCTCTCTCTCTTCCCCCCTTTCTCTCTCTCTTCCCCCCCTTTCTCTCTCTCTCTTCCCCCCTTTCTCTCTCTCTTCCCCCCTTTCCTCTCTCTCTCCCCCTTTCTCTCTCTCCCCCCTCTCTCTTCCCCCCTCTCTCTCCCCCCTCTCTTCCCCCCTCTCTCTTCCCCCCTCTCTCTTCTCTTCCCCCCTCTCTCTTCCCCCCTCTCTCTTTCCCCCCTCTCTCTTCCCCCCTCTCTCTCCCCCCTCTCTCTTCCCCCCTCTCTCTTCCCCCCTCTCTCTTCCCCCCTCTCTCTTCCCCCCTCTCTCTTCCCCCCTCTCTCTTCCCCTCTCTCTTCCCCCCTCTCTCTTCCCCCCTCTCTCTTCCCCCCTCTCTTCCCCCTCCTTCCCCCCTCTCTCTTCCCCCCCTCCTCTTCCCCCTCTCTCTTCCCCCTCTCTCTTCCCCCCTCTCTCTTCCCCCCTCTCTCTTCCCCCTCTCTCTTCCCCCCTCTCTCTTCCCCCCTCTCTCTTCCCCCCTCTCTCTTCCCCCCCTCTCTCTTCCCCCCTCTCTCTTCCCCCCTCTCTCTTCCCCCCCTCTCTCTTCCCCCCTCTCTCTTCCCCCCTCTCTTCCCCCCTCTCTCTTCCCCCCTCTCTCTTCCCCCCTCTCTCTTCCCCCCTCTCTCTTCCCCCTCTCTCTTCCCCCTCTCTCTTCCCCCCTCTCTCTTCCCCCTCTCTCTTCCCCCCTCTCTCTTCCCCCCTCTCTCTTCCCCCCTCTCTCTTCCCCCCTCTCTCTTCCCCCCTCTCTCTTCCCCCCTCTCTCTTCCCCCCTCTCTCTTCCCCCCTCTCTCTCCCCCCTCTCTCTTCCCCCCTCTCTCTTCCCCCCTCTCTCTTCCCCCCTCTCTCTTCCCCCCTCTCTCTTCCCCCCTCTCTCTTCCCCCCCTCTCTCTTCCCCCCCTCTCTCTTCCCCCCTCTCTCTTCCCCCCTCTCTCTTCCCCCCTCTCTCTCCCCCCTCTCTCTCCCCCCTCTCTCTTCCCCCCTCTCTCTTCCCCCCCCTCTCTCTTCCCCCCTCTCTCTTCCCCCCCTCTCTCCCCCTCTCTTCCCCCTCTCTCTTCCCCCCTCTCTCTCCCCCCTCTCTCTTCCCCCCTCTCTTCCCCCCTCTCTCTTCCCCCCTCTCTCTTCCCCCCCTCTCTCTTCCCCCCTCTCTCTTCCCCCTCTCTCTTCCCCCCTCTCTCTTCCCCCCTCTCTCTTCCCCCCTCTCTCTTCCCCCCTCTCTCTTCCCCCCTCTCTCTTCCCCCTCTCTCTTCCCCCCTCTCTCTTCCCCCCTCTCTCTTCCCCCCTCTCTCTTCCCCCCTCTCTCTTCCCCCCTCTCTCTTCCCCCCTCTCTCTTCCCCCCTCTCTCTTCCCCCCTCTCTCTTCCCCCCTCTCTCTTCCCCCCTCTCTCTTCCCCCCCTCTCTCTTCCCCCCTCTCTCTTCCCCCTCTCTCTTCCCCCTCTCTCTTCCCCCCTCTCTCTTCCCCCCTCTCTCTTCCCCCCTCTCTCTTCCCCCCTCTCTCTTCCCCCCTCTCTCTTCCCCCCTCTCTCTTCCCCCCTCTCTCTTCCCCCCTCTCTTCCCCCCCTCTCTCTTCCCCCCTCTCTCTTCCCCCCTCTCTCTTCCCCCCTCTCTCTTCCCCCCTCTCTCTTCCCCCCTCTCTCTTCCCCCCTCTCCTTCCCCCCTCTCTCTTCCCCCCTCTCTCTCCCCCCTCTCTCTTCCCCCTCTCTCTTCCCCCCTCTCTCTTCCCCCCTCTCTCTCCCCCCTCTCTCTTCCCCCCTCTCTCTTCCCCCCTCTCTCTTCCCCCCCTCTCTCTTCCCCCCTCTCTCTTCCCCCCTCTCTCTTCCCCCCTCTCTCTTCCCCCCTCTCTCTTCCCCCCTCTCTCTTCCCCCCTCTCTCTTCCCCCCTCTCTCTTCCCCCCTCTCTCTTCCCCCCTCTCTCTTCCCCCCTCTCTCTTCCCCCTCTCTCTTCCCCCCTCTCTCTTCCCCCCTCTCTCTTCCCCCTCTCTCTTCCCCCCTCTCTCTTCCCCCCTCTCTCTTCCCCCCTCTCTCTTCCCCCCTCTCTCTTCCCCCCTCTCTCTTCCCCCCTCTCTCTTCCCCCTCTCTCTTCCCCCCTCTCTCTTCCCCCCTCTCTCTTCCCCCCTCTCTCTTCCCCCCTCTCTCTTCCCCCCTCCTCTTCCCCCCTCTCTCTTCCCCCCTCTCTCTTCCCCCCTCTCTCTTCCCCCCTCTCTCTTCCCCCCTCTCTCTTCCCCCCTCTCTCTTCCCCCCCTCTCTCTTCCCCCCCTCTCTCTTCCCCCCTCTCTCTTCCCCCCTCTCTCTTCCCCCCTCTCTCTTCCCCCCTCTCTCTTCCCCCCTCTCTCTTCCCCCCTCTCTCTTCCCCCCTCTCTCTTCCCCCCTCTCTCTTCCCCCCTCTCTCTTCTCCCCCCTCTCTCTTCCCCCCCTCTCTCTTCCCCCCCTCTCTCTTCCCCCCTCTCTCTTTCCCCCCTCTCTCTTCCCCCCTCTCTCTTCCCCCCTCTCTCTTCCCCCTCTCTCTTCCCCCCCTCTCTCTTCCCCCCCTCTCTCTTCCCCCCTCTCTCTTCCCCCCTCTCTCTTCCCCCCCTCTCTCTTCCCCCCTCTCTCTTCCCCCCTCTCTCTTCTCCCCCTCTCTCTTCCCCCCCTCTCTCTTTCCCCCCTCTCTCTTCCCCCCTCTCTCTTCCCCCCTCTCTCTTCCCCCCCTCTCTCTTCTCCCCCTCTCTCTTCCCCCCTCTCTCTTCCCCCCTCTCTCTTCCCCCCTCTCTCTTTCCCCCCTCTCTCTTCTCCCCCCTCTCTCTTCCCCCCTCTCTCTTCCCCCCTCTCTCTTCCCCCCTCTCTCTTCCCCCCTCTCTCTCCCCCCTCTCTCTTCCCCCCTCTCTCTTCCCCCCTCTCTCTTCCCCCCTCTCTCTTCCCCCCTCTCTCTTCCCCCCTCTCTCTCCCCCCCTCTCTTCTCCCCCCCCTCTCTTCTCCCCCCCTCTCTCTCTCCCCCCCGCTCTCTTCTCCCCCCCTCTCTCTTCTCCCCCCCTCTCTCTTCTCCCCCCTCTCTCTTCTCCCCCACTCTCTCTTCTCCCCCCCTCTCTCTTCTCCCCCCCCTCTCTCTTCTCCCCCCTCTCTCTTCTCCCCCCCTCTCTCTTCTCCCCCCCTCTCTCTTCTCCCCCCCTCTCTCTTCTCCCCCCCTCTCTCTTCTCCCCCCCTCTCTCTTCTCCCCCCCTCTCTCTTCTCCCCCCTCTCTCTTCTCCCCCCCTCTCTCTTCTCCCCCCCCTCTCTCTTCTCCCCCCCTCGCTCTTCTCCCCCCCCTCTCTCTTCTCCCCCCCTCTCTCTTCTCCCCCCCTCTCTCTTCTCCCCCCCTCTCTCTTCTCCCCCCCTCTCTCTTCTCCCCCCCTCTCTCTTCTCCCCCCCTCTCTCTTCTCCCCCCCTCTCTCTTCTCCCCCCCTCTCTCTTCTCCCCCCCTCTCTCTTCTCCCCCCCTCTCTCTTCTCCCCCCCTCTCGCTTCTCCCCCCCTCTCGCTTCTCCCCCCCCTCTCTCTTCTCCCCCCCTCTCTCTTCTCCCCCCCTCTCTCTTCTCCCCCCCTCTCTCTTCTCCCCCGCCTCTCTCTTCTCCCTCCTCTCTCTCTCTCTTCCCCTCTCTCTCGCTCTTCCCCTCTCTCTCGCTCTTCCCC